>NC_135893.1:94504335-95216835 GCF_964194155.1 Cetorhinus maximus
TAAATGGCAAAAGAATAAAGTTCTCGGTTTCTTTTCATGTCATATGACCCAACAAAATAAATATGGTTATACATTGCAGGAAGGACAACACTTAATATTTAAGAGAGCAGTCTTGTATGATGAGAAACCCCCTATTTGTTGAGAATGGTTACATAATAGGAAATGTATTATTGTTACAATCCAGTTAAGGACCAGTAACTTCTTGTTTAAAGTAGACAAAATTTAAAATCCCAGTTACCCACTAGGAGAATAAAGCCATAAGATTCCGTGGTTTTAATGAACAAAATAAACTTTACTATACAAAGTCAGAAATGTAAAATAATTTACAATGCCTATCTTATACTCTAACATTCAGGATTAACATGAGGTAAATATGAATTAACAGGCAAATTGTGGTTAAACACACCACATGGCATATTAAATGACAGATGCGACCAGGGCAGATCCCACAGATTTCTCAGCAACCAGCCAGACATCAGTGACCACTGTGAATCGCACAAAATTTTGTTAAAACTCTATCTCCCTCGTGAGGGATTTCAACTTGCCTCTTTTGAAGACCTAGCCTCTGAATCCCCTCAAAACCTGTTCTAACTCAGATTGTCAAAATGGCTGCTCACCTCCCAATGGTTCATTCTCTTCTCCGTAGACAGCGTTCCATGGGATTCACAAAGCTGCACTCCTGCCTCTAATTACCAGCACAATTCCAACTCTTTTACAAACTGTTAGCTTCACGAAGCTGCACTGCAGCTGGGCTTCCCCAAGCTCCAGTCTCCCAGCTGCATCAAGCTATAAATGGTTTCCAGGGCTTCCCCTGAGCACTAACTCTCTCCAGCACAGAACCAGTGACCTTCCACCACTTTCTCAGCTCCCTAGGACTTCCCCTGAGCCCTAACTGCTTGGTGCCTGCTAACAGAAGCACCTTTAGAGTCTCCACCCGCTTCCCATTGCTGTAGAACACTCAGGACAATTGCAACCAGGTAACTTCTTAAGCTCCAACCACCTCCATGATGACACAACCTTTCAAAAGTCCACTGAATGCTTTTAAATTAATTTAGCTCTAACTCCCAAAACAAACAATCTCTCTGGACTGTCATTACTGCAAGGAGAGCAGACATCATGGGTAGGATTTTACGTGTCGGTGAACGGGGGTGGGGCCTTATCGCCAACACATAAAATGACGCACGATGATGTCAGGGGGAACTCCCGATGTCACCGAGCCCCATTTAAATTTTCAGGTAGGTGGAGGCTCAGCAAAATCAGCTGCGCGCCCGCCGACCTGTCAATGGCCAATTGAGGCCATTGACAGAGTCAATTAAGTAATTAAAGGACCTGCCCGTCCAGCTTTAAGGTTGGCGGGCAGGCCAGGAGCCCCGGCGGGGAATAGAAAAAACATGAAACCTCATCCACGGGCGGGATGAGGTTTCATGTAGGTTTTAAAAAATTTTAATAAAGGTTTTGTAAAAATTATGGACATGCCCCATCTCATGTGACATTGTCACATGAGGGGACATATCAGGGAAATTTTATTTTTCTATTTTTAGGTTTTTAACATTTTACGCCGATCTCTCTGAGGCTGCACTTAGCCTCAGGGAGATGAATGTGCTCTTTCGTGCGCATGCGCGAAAGAGCGCACTCTCGATTTTGGGATTCCCCCTCCCACCCGCACAGGGAGTGCACACCGCTTCTGTGCGGACGTCATGCTGGGCGAGCCTTAATTGGCCCGCCGACGTAAAATGGCGCCACACCGCCGATCGGAATCACGCCTGGGCACGCCCGCCCTTCAACTTCCCCCCCACCCCCGACTGGGAGAAAATTCAGCCCCATGTCTCCAGCTATGTAAACCCACCTGCTGTTTTACAGCTCTCTCTATGCTGACCTTTTTAACCTACAACCTAAAAATTATATTCCTAAAGCTAAGAATTATATTCCAAAACTCATGAACCAGGAGCTAGATATTCATAACATTATTCATAGAAGAATGAAATCGTGGTCAAGCGGGTCAGTAAACTAGTTCAGGTTAGCATTTGTGCTGCCTGACAGACCTTTGAGAATTGTCATTAAGATCACGCGATTTATACAAAGGTGAGTTGATTAGACTGGCACGTTCACCAAACCTTCTTCCCATTCAGCCATTTTTTTGTCCGCTCTGCTCCAGGTCTTCAAGCACACACCCAACAGTTGATGCCACCAGTACATTAAGTACCATAAAGCACAGCAGTCTATAATTTGGAGCTGAACCCATCTAGTAAGTGTGTTTGGAAACCTCTCCCACACCTGCTTTATTAGACATGCATCCACTCCAGCAATGACGACAGCATGGAGATTGATCATGCCAATAACCAGTAGGATGTAATGTCGAGGCATTGATCCAGCTGTCAACTCTAATTATAACAGTGAACATTAGACAATCAATAAAAAAAATACTTTGGAGCAGAACAGTGCATGTGATTTGTTCCAAAAATAACTCAGTAATTCATTCTGCAGTTACTTCTTCTATTTCAATCTCTTTCCTCCCAGCCTAGTATTCTCTTGGCTTTTAAACTCCTGTATTACCCTGTGCAGATAAACCACCTCAAAATATAAGGCGGTATTTTACCTGTGGCACTCCGCTCCTGACGGTAGAACTGGAAGCGGGCGGCACTCCCGCTCTCGTGATTCTAATTAAAATTTAAAGTGCTATTGGCGGGCATGGGAGACATGTGCAATCGCACGGCTCGGGAAGCTCCTCAATGGTGAAACCCGCCATCATCTGGCAATGCAGCAGGTACGGGCAGGCTATAAAAGAGCCTCCTGGGCAAACAGGTCACAAATATCCTGCCAAACTCCATTACCTCAGTAATCTCGTTATATTTTTGGTTCAACAGATCGTGACCCTCGCACCCATCCCCTCCCCAAACTTCTCCCCACATCACTCTCTACCTTATCATTTACTGTCATTCCACCCCCCCCCACCTCCCCCTCACCATACCAAGGACACCAGGCCCTTCCCAATTCACTCCTCCGTGTGTCTCTAACGTCACCCTCTGTCCTCCCTTGGATCCCTCTTCCACTCCTCCATGCTCCTGACCCCACTCCGCTAACCCCCAGAACCCACAACCCACCCATAATCCACACCCCCCCCAACCCCCTCCCCCCTCCACACACACACACCCACCCCCACCCCCCCATCCCCAATCAGACCTGACTCACCCTTGCCGGTCCCGAGCTGCCGATCTCCTGCTCCCCTCCCTTGTGCCGCAAAGTTCAACAAAGAAACCCACTGCCCTCAGACACAACTGCACAAAGCCGGCTGGCGCACGCCACCTTTAAACAAACGTGAACCGGGCACCAAGAGATTCTTGTGCGCCCACTGACTTCATCTTGAAGGTGGCACTTAATTTCAAAAATTTGAAAACAATAGGCGGAATTTTCCATGCTCGCTGGCGGCGAGTGTGTTTGGTGGCATGAGCGGACAATATGACGAGAAGGCCAAATATTGGCTTCACGACGTTGAGAAACCAGTTTGCGATCGTCCGCTCTGCCCGTCATTGGCGGGTCGTGTTTCCCGCCGCCGGACATCAGGAACTTCATTGTAATACATCTGCATATCATCATAAGCCCAGCTGACTGGAATCATCCCCCCCCCCCACCCCCTACGTTGGATCATCCAAGCACGTTGGCAGGATTGCACGCCAACATGTTTCACACCTGAACATGAGCGACGTGCACCTGGCGAACTTTGCTCAGGACTTTCTGCTGAGGCTTGTTTGCCCACCTTGCTTCAGGCAGCGCTCGTGGTCCTCAGCGCCAGGCTTCTCAGGCAGCACCACATTGCTTTTAGGGGGGCTCATGGGCAGGTCCCTACTTACAAGACCAGCCGTAAGGCAGGGGTGGCTTTTCAACGGCTGCAGGGCTAGGGCTTGCTTGGGGAAGGGGGGGAAGTGGCCTCAGGAAAGGGAAGAGGCTGCAGGGCTAGGGCATTACTGGGGAAGGGGGGTAATCCAGGGTGTGTGTGGGGCACATGTTGATCTGTGCAAGTGGCCTCAAGAGGGTGAGGGCTGAGGAGGCAGTCTCCAGAGGAGATGAGGCCAGATGGAGATGTGAGGATATGTGTGTGAGAGAGTGAGTGGTGATGTCCCTTGAGCTGGCAGTGAGTGAGATGCCAGTGAATGCGTGACGGGGTTGTGAGTGTGTGAGTTTAGAGTGATGAGATGGTTGCCATACCCTGGCTGTATGGATGAGATCATTCATCCTCTTTCTGCACTGGATGGCCAACCTCTTCTGTGCAGCGTTGGCACTGATCACCACTGCCATCGCCTACCGAGCTGGAGTGGTGAGACTGATGGGCCCCCTGCAGCCCGGGCAGGGGTAGGCGACATCGCAGTGTCCAACAGCATCCACAAGGCACCCCAGGGAGGCGTCACTGAATTGGGTGGGCTGCAGTCTTCTTGCCTTTCGGGGCCATGCCTTCTGTGCAGCAGCTCTGGGCTGGAAGCACTGAGAGGTGTCCGCACGGCTGCACTTTAAATATGGTGCCCAGCATGAGGAAGCGGCGAGGTGACAGCGTGGTGGGCGAATCGGAGGCCTCCTGCCAGAAAAATGGCGTGTTTCCCAGGAACGCGTGACTAATAAACTGGGATTGGGGCTGAGATTACGGCGCGAAAACCCGCCATTATGGCCTGCGGGTAAGACATCCTTTTTCCCACCCGCTACCTCCCTTAGTGCAAATCTGGGACGATTCCACCCAATGAGTAGTCATGCAAACATATTCCAGTTATGAACCTGCCATGGGACCGTGTGACGCCCAACCTGCCGCTGACTTAATCTCTGTATCTCAACCCTCCATTGGGAAACCGAAATTTCGGCTCTCGCCGAATTAACTCAGCCGCCTGCCACATTTCCTGCTGGTACGGGTCCCATAAAATACCACCCATACTTTTCCCACTTGATTCACTTGTGCTTTCCTTCTCTCATCGTTTTCATTCGCTAGTCCGTCTAATTATATCATCTTCAAGGTCCTTCTTAGGCATTGCCTTTATTTTAAGTGACCGTTATGGCTCAGACAGTAGCATGCTTGGCTCTTAGGCAACAGGTTGTGGGTTCAAGTCCCACAACAGATACTGGAGGATAAAAATTTAAGCTGGAAATCCTTTGCAGTATTGTGAGAGCACAGCACTGTTGGGTGTGCCGTCTTTTAGATGAGATGTCAAACCGAGTCCTAACCGCTCTCTCAGATCGGACCGAAAGATCCCGTGGCACTATTTTGAAAAACAATAGAGGAATTATCCCTGGTGTCCTGCCCAGTATTTATCCTTTTATCAAAGTCACTAAAACAGATTATCTGGTGGTTATCGCATTGCTGTTTGTGGGAGTTTTTGCTGTCTGCAAATTGGCTGCCACGTTTCCCACATTGACTACACTCCATTGGCTGTAAGGTGCTTTGGGATGTCCTGAGGTTGTGCAAGGTGCTATATAAATGTAAGTCTTTCTTTCCCAATAATAGCGGTCTTTTACATTGCTCATTTTTTCCCTAACAATCTTTCTCTCCTCCACACTGAGACATGTGCTTCTCCAGTGCCATGCCTAAGTAGCCATCTCTCACCTGTCAGTCTAGACCATGAGTATCGGTAGACGGACAATATCACTAGGCATCATTATGCTCTCATTCCTCAATGGCTGCATATGCTGACTTTCCCGCAGAGACGTCACTGAATCACAATCGAGAAGAACAACCCTGGTAGAGTTTTCTCCCTTCCCAACTCAAGGAAGCAAAGGCCATGGACCACCTTGGACTAGATCAGCTAAACCAGCACAAATCAGTGATTGAACCTGGGATCACCCTGTGCTGTCTTGTTGTAGGGATTTGGATACTGTTCGGTAGGTCTTAATGAAGTCTACATAGTCTCAAGTAGGTTAACCAAATGCATCTATTAACTACAGGAGCTATGTACATATATACAATAAAGAATTCAAGCTAGGAGCTGTCTCCATGCTTGTTTGTGCACACGGCTCTGTCCAACATTAGACTGACCCCTAAGTGCAGGTCATATGTTCTTTTACATCACTGTATGGGTGGTACTATACTCAGTCCCATGATAACCCTATATGTGCCAGACCCTTATACTACATCTCCCCCAAGTCTTTATCCAATATATCTCAAGTTATGCTAGTTTACCCCATGTATCTACAGCATTATTACTACCCCATCTCCCACTTTCAAGTCCTCTGAGTTCATAGGTTCAGGCGTATCTCTTTCGCACTACTGTCGGAGGAGTTGTGGGCTCTGTTGCTGCAGGTAAACTCTGTTGAGTTGGAGGTTGCCCCGGCATCTGGATATCTTTTCATCCCCTTTCTCCATTTCTTGGTATTGAACCGCTCTTTGTCGATTCGGCCGTTCTGGTGATGGGTGGTTGTTGTTACACCCTGTTTCTAGTGGGTGCTCGTCTCCATGTCATTTTTACCTCTTCTTCCTTTGTCATGTGGGTCATCACGATGTTCTCTGTGATGGAGGATGGCCATTCCTGTTAAGAGGATGTGGATTTTTAGTAAGCTCACCTTTGCGTTTGGCTGTGTGGTGTACTGTCAGCAATGGATGGCTGCTACTTGGTTCCAGTATTGCCTGTGGCACTGTCATGCTGGCTGGGAGTTGCAGTGTTGACCTCATCAGCAGGTGTCGAAACTGGAGGTTGAGGCTGTTCTGGTTGCCGGTTGCTCTCGCCAGTCCTCCATTGGAGGCATCATGATGACCGTCTGAGCGGTTAGCTGGTCTGACCAATGAGGGCTTTCCAGCACCTGTAACAAAAATGGACAAACCTCCTCTGCAAAGAGAGAAGGCAGTTCAGAGCTGAAGTCCCAGTCAGGATACTCTTTCTAGTTTGAGCTCTCGGGAACTTACAGCTCTGTATAATTTACGACAAAGGTTGTTGCCGTTTTGAGGAGATTCAGGCCTACACAGGCATCTCTGCTTAAGACTGATTACAAATGACGTACATCAGCTTGAAGATTTGTTTGCCGCCAGACCTTATTTGTTCCAGAATCATGCCTAAGACTGGAAGTTGGATTCCTCCGGGCCTATAGAGCGGTGTCTGGTGTTGGAAGTCAGAGGCCTCTCATGCCACGGTTCTTTGTCCAACAGGATCATAACACTGGCTCCCCTGTCCAATTTAAAGTCTGTGGGATGGCCATTGACCGAAATGTCTGCATTCCAGAACGAAAATCCAGGATCTTTGCCCTCACCCAAGAAGCATGGCCATGTGTCCTCTTGGCGTGCAGTCTCGACCTCATGAATCATCTTTGGGTCTTCTGTGTGTTTAGGTGTTTTGGCCTGGCACAGCTTGCTGAAATGTCTAATTCTATTACATTGAAAGCATTGGGCTGAAATTGTAGGACATTGATTTTGCCTTTGCATTGACATTGCTTTGCTCCACAGCGCTGACACGGTCACTCTATTGGTTGGGTAGGGTATTGCTTCCCTTGGCCTGGAGTGTCCCAATTTCTGTTCTGCTAACAAACAGGACGACGGGGTTTCCTTTGTACCACGGTTTACTTTCTCCTCTTAAAATGGGCCTATGCTGCACATGGAGTTCAAACTGTCTAACAATTTGGATAGCTTTCTCAAGGGTTAGATCTTCCTTCGCTTGCAGCATGCCTGACAGTGCGATTTCCACTAATCCTACAACTATCCTATCCCTGATAAGTTCAGATTTTAGGTGTCCATATTCGCAGCCTCCAGCCATCCTGTACAGATCATTAATGGATGAATCGACAGGTTCTCCTGGCTGATTTTGTTGCTTCTTAGGTTAAAATAAACATCAAGTGATTTGAGTACTTCTTCAAATTTAGCAGACGATTTGCCGATTCCTTGTCCAGCAATAATGTCGTCTACCATCGGACCTACCGAGTGAAGCAATGTGTGAACTTGTTGAGCTTCTGTCTTTTTTAGCAGACCTGAGGCAATCGTGTATCTAAGGAATCTTTTTCTCCAGAGTCCCCAATTATGTGATTCATCTGGGCCTTGGTTAAGTCCAAACTGATCTGGAAGAGTGGATTTCTGATCCATGGTTAAAAAATTTTAAAGTGTATGTTCAACTTTAAGAAGTTGCTGAAATTCAAGATGACGCCGCCATTCATTTGAAGACAAAGAGTTTACCTGCACTTCCAGGTTTTGACAGGCACCCCTGCAATGGCACTCGCGCTCAAACAATTTCAAACAATGGCTGCTTGGATTGACTAGCTGCAGGCTTCTCTGTTTCTGCTTAAGTCTCATGACAGTGTCAAATTCTGGCCTTTGCTGGTCTTTAAAGCTGATTCTTTAGTCACGATTCTTCAGAATTAATTAATTATTTTTTCCCTTCATGGAGCGAGCTTGGATGCCACATGTTCAGTCGCCAACTCAGGAATCTGGTTCTTCCGATGGAGTTTTTAAATGGCAATTTCTGACCACTGAACTATTTAAACGTTTCTCAGGACTTGCTTTATCCTGGAATTTAAAAGTTCTATCTCAGCCCTGCTTGGCCTGCTGACTCTGCACTCTGGGAATTGAAGCTGGACTTCCGAAGATCCTATGGACTATTCGACTGCAGTAAAGAATTTTAAATTTCTGCCTTCAGCTTCCGACCCTTTTTTTTGGAGCTTTTCCCTGGTGATTTTCCTCTGCATGTCTGCTTCTTCAGCTTTTCTTCAGGTCAGAATACTTCTTAGACTTTTTCTTTAGTCTTGCAGGATTTTAGTTTCTCTTTGCACTTTTTTGTGAGGTTTTGGGTGTTTCCACTCACTGCCGCCATGTTGTAGAGTGTTGGATACTATTCGGTAGGTCTTAATGAAGTCTTCATAGTCTTAAGTAGGTTAACTCTATGTATTTATTAACTACAAGAACAATTTGTGTATATATATGATATATATAGTAAAAGGTTCAAACTAGAAGCTGTCTCCATTGTGCACATGGCCCTGTCCAATACTAGACAGACCCCTAGGCGTGGGTCATGTGCTCTCTTACATCACTGTGTAGGCAGCACTATACTCAGTCCTATGTTAACCCTCTCTGTGGCAGACCCTTATACCACAAGTGTGTGAATTTAACTGCTGAGCTTTAAACAAATCCCATTGCTCATGTTTCATGTTGAACTTCAATGCTGTCACATTGTCCTTGTGAGATTGACATTCCCATTGTCTGAATCTTGTTCAGTTTTTCTAATAAACTGATTGACAGGTATGTCCACGTGCAAAAACATCGCAGAATCATATCTTGCTGTTAATACAGAAGATTAATATTTCAGGTTTGAATACCTTTCTGAGTAGCTCCTCGTATAAAAACAAGAGCTGGTTTGTTAAAACAGTGGTATTCATTATCCACTTGACAATTTCATTAATCTACATTCTGAGAGTCATTTCTAGATTAGCCAATGAGCTGGGCTATTGATAAGTCACTGCAGTAAAATGCAAATAACTTGTAACACAACATCAATTTTGGGATACAGTGCATGAATAATTTGAGACATGACATGTGACAAGGGTAGCATGCTTGGAAAGAACTTTGTAGCCTTAGTTTTCTTTGTCACTGGGGTTTACCGTGTGTCATGTCTGGGTCAGTTGTGGGTTCCTTGATGGAGATTGGTTGCTAGGACTAGTCAAGAACCCCCTTCATGTATCATGTGACTACCAAGAGGTTTGTAGGTTAACCAGTTGCCTCTTAGTCATTTTTCATCTAACAACTTTTTAGGTAATTGGCAAAAACTACAGAGGGAAAATGAGGGGAATTTCTTTCACACAGCAAGCTGATATAATTTGGAATGCACTGTCTGAAAAGGTTGTAGAACCAGTTTCAGTACTAGCTTCAATAGGAAATTAGATGTGTACTTGAAAAGGAACTTTGGGGAAAGAACAGTGAATGTTTAATTGGTGGATATCCAAATCAGGTAGCAGAAGACACTCTGTGAATCACAACTGTTTTATTGTTAACCTATAGTTCAGTACAAATACTCTTCCCTTCTGGCTCTTCTCCCTGTCCAGAAGCAAAAAGCCCCCTACTAGGGAAAAATCCAGCAATTCAGCACAGGCTTCAATAAACATCATCTGCTCTCAATTCACTCTGAAGCTTGTCCTGGTTTACTCTTAAAGGGACCTGCATTTCAAACATTGTCAGTGAAGTGGGACTAACTGGATCGCAAACATCATCACAACAAACTATCTGCTCATTAAATACACAAATAACATACCAGAAACACAGGGGAACACAGGGTTTAGTCAGAGGAAGGAACTGAAAGAAATCAGTATTAGTAGGGAAATGGCGTTGGGGAAATTGATTGGACTGAAGGCTGATAAATCCCCAGGGCCTGATAATCTACATCCCAGAGTACTTAAGGAAGTGGCCCTAGAAATAGTGGATGCATTGGTGGTCATCTTCCGAGATTCTATAGACTCTGGAACAGTTCCTACAGATTGGAGGGTAGCTAATGTAACCCCACTATTTAAAAAGGGAGATAGAGAGAAAACGGAATTATAGACCAGTCAGCCTGATGTCGGTAGTGGGGAAAATTCTGGAGTCTATTATAAAAGATTTAATAGCTGAGCACTTGGAAAACAGTGGCAGAATTGGACAGAGTCAATATGGATTTACGAAAGGGAAGTCATGCTTGACAAATCTACTGGAATTTTTCGAGGATGTAACTAGTAGAGTTGATGAGGGGGAGCCAGTGGATGCGGTTTATTTGGACATTCAGAAGGCTTTCGACAAAGTCCCACATGAGAGATTAGCGTGTAAAATGAAAGCGCACAAAATGAAAGCGCACGGGATTGGGGGTAGTGTGTTGAGATGGATAGAAAACTGGTTGGCAGACAGAAAACAAAGAGTAGGAATAAACGGGTCTTTTTCTGAATGGCAGGCAGTGACTAGTGGGGATCGGTGCTGGGACCCCAGTTATTCACAATATATATTAATGATTTAGATGAGGGAACTAAAGGTTATATCTCCAAATTTGCAGATAACACAAAGTTGGGTGGGAGGGTAAGCTGTGAGGAAGATGCAGAGATGCTTCAGTGTGATTTGGACAAGCTGAGTGACTGGGCAAATGCATGGCAGATGCAGTATAATGTGGATAAATGTGAGGTTATCCACTTTGGTAGCAAAACAAGAAGGCAGATTATCATCTGAATGGCTACAAATTGAGAGAGGGGAATGTGCAATGAGACCTGGGTGTCCTCCTACACCAGTCGCTGAAGGTAAACATGCAGGTGCAGCAGGCGGTAAAGAAGGCAAATGGTATGTTGGCCTTCATAGCAAGAGGATTCGAGTACAGGAGCAGGGATGTCTTGCTGCAATTATACAGGGCCTTGATGGGACCACACCTGGAATATTGTGTGCAGCTTTGGTCTCCTTATCTGAGGAAGGATGTTCTTGCTATAGAGGGAGTGCAGCGAAGGTTTACCAGACTCACTCCTGGGATGGTGGGACTGACATATGAGGAGAGATTGAGTCGATTAGGGTTATATTCGCTGGAATTCAGAAGAATGAGGGGGGATCTCATAGAAACCTATAAAATTCTAACAGGACTAGACAGGGTAGATGCAGGAAGGATGTTCCCAATGGTGGGGGAGTCCAGAACCAGGGGTCACAGTCTGAGGATATGGGGTAGACCATTTAGGACTGAGATGAGGAGAAATTTCTTCACCCAGAGAGTGGTGAGCCTGTGGAATTCGCTACCACAGAAAGTAATTGAGGCCAAAACATTGTATGTTTTCAAGAAGGAGTTAGATATAGCTCTTAGGGCAAAAGGGATCAAAGGATATGGGGAGAAAGCAGGAGCAGGCTATTGAGTTGGATGATCAGCCATGATCACGATGAATAGCGGAGCAGGCTTGAAGGGCCGAATGGCCTACTCCTGCTCCTATTTTCTATGTTTCTATGATCACATTGCTGCTTGTGGGAGCTTACTGTGTGTAAATTGACTGCCATGTTTTCCACACTACAGCAGTGACTACACTTCAAAAAGTGCTTTATTGGCTGTTAGAGTGCTTTGGGACATCCTGAGATTGTGAAAGGTCCTACATAGATGCAGGTCTTTCTTTATTTTTCTTTCAAAGAGCCACCAAATACACCATTAGCTAAATAGCCTTTCTGTGCTATGTTTCTATGTATCCTTTACAAGAAAGTTCTCTGTGGCTATCCCGTTTATTCTCTTTATCATTATTAGGAATATGAATGAGATCCCCTTTCTTCAGCATTATTTTCCCAGTTTCACTGCTGAAACATACTTTTCCCATAAAAATCAATGCTTTCCTGAACATTCCGGGTACCTTTTCTGGGACAAAGAAGGAACTCTTTTTGCGCTTTATTTTTGTACGCTGAAATTTCTAATTTTCATTAACCCTTTCAAATATATTTAAACTTTATACATTCTGTAACGTCATTGCTTAAGCTTTGATATTAGCCTTTTACTTACTTAAAACATCTTCACATTTAATTTGAACTCTCCTCTATGTGTGTATGTATATGTATATACATAAATATGGAATGGATATATATATACACACATATATATATATACATAAATATACATATATACATAAACATACATATATATGTATATACATATTTGTATGTATATGTATTGTATATATATACATATTTTAAGTATTCAATTTGTTTAGTTTTTTTTTCTATCCAAATGTACTTTCTTCACTGCTTCAAGCCAGCCTCCTAATAGCTGGTACATACCTTGTAATCATACTTTGCTCTATCCAACCTGGTAATCATACCTTGCTCCAATCCAATGTCACAAGGTCAAATCTGACACCAGTATGATCACTGCTTCTCCAGTGCTATCTAACCTCTCAATTATCCTCCATCTGCAATGAATCCCGGCTCCAAGTTACATCTCCCCCATTTTAACCTGTTGCTTCAAGAACTACCTTTTGCACAAGGTTGTTGAGTTTGAGAGATCATCACCAGTACTCCCCTTAATTCTGTGATTATTAAAACCAGCCATGGTTAGAAAGTTTTCTTTCTCCTTGGCAACTGAAGACATCATAAACTTTTCCCATAAATGACTGCAACTGTCAGCCACACACAACGCCAAGCAGAGGGGCTCAAAGGAACACATAAGTACTCTAAAGCTGTAACCAGGCTAATCCTACCCACTGCCAACATTTTGTCAAAATGAAGTTATTAACCAAGTTTGCCCTGACTCACAACGGCTGTGTGTTTTGAAGCCTGCATGCAGCATAAATACATCATTTCTGGGCGTCTGCTGGCTTCAAGGAGCCACGGAAGCCAAATTATCGCAACTCTATATAAAAAGATTTGAAATGACAACGTCCCTTCCTTTCCAATGAGCATTTTTTCAGAGACTTGTGTTGGCAGCTTAGTTTGGCAAGTATTTTAGCCTGTTTAAAATGACCTAAATGAACCTGGAAAGCTGCACAGAAACAGTTGGGCAAATAGCTAAAAGAGAGAATTGCTGACCCCCCCAACCCCACAGAGGATGTAGGCTGCTTACATGTCATGCCTTATACTCTTAACTGGAATTAGCTTCAAGTTCAGTTAGTATTGCAGAATTGATTGGATAATGGGTAACTTTGACTTTAGACTTTGACATCAATGGGAATAAAAACGGAGAGAGATGTGTAACGGGCTGCCGATTCACCACCACCCGTTCCAAACTATTGCACAGTCGCAATTAACCCCATCCTTCCTCTGGGAGCAGAGGCAATGGAAGGTGGAGGCATTCACATCACCCTGTTGTATTGTTGCCGTAGCCCTGCTTTCTCCAACTAAGAAAATCGGAGGGGAAAAAAACATAGCACTTCACAGAATCACAGAACTGTTATGGTGCAGAAGGAGGCCATTCGGCCCGTCGTGTCTGCGTTGGCTCTCCAAATGAGCATTATGACTTAGTGCCATTCTCCTGCCTTTTCCCCGTACCCCTGCACATTGTTTCTATCCAAATATTCATCTAGTGCCCTCTTGAATGCCTCGATTGAACCTGTCTCCACCACACTTCCAGGCAGTGCATTCCAGACCCGAGCCACTCGCTGTGTGAAAAAGTTTTTCTCACATCACATTTGCTTCTTTTGAAAACCACTTTAAATCTGTGCCCCCTCGTTCTTGATCCTTTTATGAGAGGGAACAGTTTATCCCTATCCACTCTATCCAGCCCCCTCATGATTTTGAACAATTCTGTCAAATCTCCTCTTAGCCTTCTCCTCTCCAAGGAGAACAGTCCCACTTCTCCAATCCATCTTCATAGCTGAAGGTTCTCATCCCTGGAACCAATCTTGTCAACCTCTTCTGCACTCTCCCCAATGCGTTCATGTCATCCCTATAGTGTGGCGCCCAGAACTGTACACAATACTCCAGCTGAGGCCTAACTTGATAGCATTCTCTCATCTTCTGGGTATAAAAAAGCCGCATCATTTACCTGACTGCATTACTCACAAATTGAAAGGTTGCCACTAAATGTATCCAAGTTGAATAACGTTATGTTCAGCCCCATACTAACATAACATATAAGCATATTGCCTGACACTCTAGCAGCACAGGATATTGAGAGAATATTATTTTCGGCATTGAATTATATTTTCATTTGCCCGTTTTCTCTATCCCTGTCCTAAAGATGTTGACTAGGGTATAGTTGACATGCAAAGGCTGCCCTCCTATATCAGCCACTGTCACCTAACCCTAGCACTCATCAGGGACATATTTAACCCAGGCGATGGTTGTCTTGTCACCAGCTAAAGAGCCGGTGATAGCCCCTCTTTACCTCCGTTGGGGAAGGCACACCATATTACGTGGTGATCAGGGATTTGATTGGCCAGCAGCAGGCCTTCCCCAGATCAAAAACCCCTGGGGCAGAAATCCGGTCCCCATGAGAGCTGCCAGCCAGTCAGACGCCAGCAGCTGTCTGTTGCAGGCAGTGGTGGTTGCTGCTGGTAATGCACCCACCAGAGCCCCAGGATCAGTAAGGGACCCACAGCACAGGTGAGCGAGGGTGGGGTGGAGTCATGGGTGTTGTCTTTTGTACCTCAGAGAAATACAGAGATGATACATTCCAGGTTATATGTATGCAACAGGGGTTTTAATCAATGCTTTAAAATGTCTGCTCCCCTGCTTCCAGCTACTTGCCTACAGCTTTGTTTCTTTTTATGTCATCACACCCGAGATGAACTAATCACACACAGAGAACAGAGAACCAATACCAGACACACATAATCAAACACCGAACAGTTGAATAATTGAAAACTAGAGCAGGATGGGAGTTGGGTAGAGCAGGTAGGGGGTTCAGCAACAAGGGTAGGGTGTGGCTCTCAGTGGACCCCACCCCCTTTCTGAAGCTGGGTCCCTCAATCAGGCACTGTTTGTCTGACCACAAGGGATTCCCCTTGGGAACCCACAATCAATCCTGATAAGGTTTCACTTTTTGAGCTTGCCACATGGCAAGGTCCCCACACATCGCTGGTTGAATACCAGTGGCGGCAGGATGAGGCCCTTAAGTGCCTCATTCCCGGGCTGTGCGATTTTCAGGGATGCCTTTAAAGGTGTAGACTTGTTCCTGTCAAAAGCCCGCATCCAGCACCCTTGACCTGGCTGGCTCCATTGCAGAGATCGGCATCTCCTACCCCTCCACAGTTTTCAATGGTCTCGCAGAGGAGTCTGAATGAGGGGACGTCTAAAAGATAAGTTCAAAAGGTCCCCCTCATACCCCCTTTGCTGAGCTACACCCCCATCCACCCCAATGGCCCCTCATGCTCCGATGCCAAGGTACACCCCCGTCCACCCTTCATGGCACTCCATGCTCCCCATGCCAAGTTATAACCCCTCTCATTTTGTGTGCTTGGTTGAGTGCCCAAACAGCTATTGGAATATGAAAACACCTGCTTCCCAGAGGAAACATTGTTTGATCAACAGCTCAGGTTCTCTGATCTCTGCTGTCAATTTCACAATATTTGTTTGCAGAAGCTAAGTGGTTTCAAGGATCTGTGGTTTGTGGCTTTTGAGACTTTAAAGAGCCTGTATGTTTGACACTTTCATTAGTTTGTAGTGCAGTCTTTTTTCAAAAATAGGAGAAAGTTATCAATGAATTACTTTTTGAAAAGCTTTTTTTAAAAAAAACACATACTGCATACATTATAGGGTTCATTGATTCTAGAAAGTGTACAGTTGGTCAATGGGCATGGAAGTGCCACAGCTTGGCATAGGGGGCATGAGGGGCCATGGGGGGGTTGAGTGGAGGGGCATAGGGAGCATGGGGTGGGTGGGAGGCATCAGGTGGCATGGATGGGGCATGGGCAGTGTTTGGAGGGTGAAGGGAGTGTGAGGGGTGAATGATGGAGGGCCTTTGTGTTTTTATTTTAACTGGGATAAAGTCCCACAATACCGAGGTGAGCCTTTTAAATAACCTACTCCTCACTTCTTCCCGGGTCAGCTGGCCCAACAGCAGTGAAGATCCCGCCTCTGCAGGCACTTTCACCCGAGGTGGGTGGGCTGAACCGGGAATCTCCCCGACTCCCCCTGCCCACCTCGAGGATGAAAATCCAGGCCAACGTGTCCACACTCAGGCACCTCCCAGCTGGAGTCACTGGTAGCAAGCAAGCAGAAGGTGGACCCTGGGCCGATTTTGCCCTTCCCCCGGAGGAATAAGATCAATTGAAATGAGTTGTTTCATAACTGACTAGGAATCAAAAACTAGGGGCAGCTGGATCCAAATGGCGTGATGCCCCATTGGCGGCTACGTTTACTCATTGTGCCATTGAAAGAGTCAATGTTGGAGTTTAGAATGTCTCAGCCATGGCTCAATGGTAGCTTGTCTCTGAGTTAAAAGGTAAAATTGTCATCCTCGATTTCAGGTCCCTACATAGCCTTGAGCCCTACCGCCCTCTGAGATTTCTATGCTCCTCCAATTCGGACCTCTTGCACTTCCCTAATTTTCATCATTCCACCAATGGCAGCCATGCTTTCAGCTGCCAAGGCCCTAGGCTGTGGAATTCTCTTCCTCAACCTTTCTGTCTCCCCCCCCTTCTTTTAAGATGCCCTTTAAAACCTACCTCTTTGACCAAGCTTTGGTTCAGTGCTCTAATATCTCCTTATGAGGCTTAGTGTCAAATGTTGTTTGACAACACTCCTAGTGAAGCACTTTGGGACATTTTACTATATCAAAAGGCAAGTTGTTTGTGCTGTTATATGGTGTGGTAGACAGTTTGGCATTGTGCCACTTTGCAGATGGCAGCTGCTTGTCCACAGTATCTTTTCTTCGTAACAAGAAAGGGATGCATAAGGGAGGCGTTAAGGAGATAGAAATGGACAGCGTGTACACTCTGATTTGTATTAGAGACTGAAAAACAGAGACATGTCTCTGAACTCTTCCTAGAATTTTGGCAAAAAGGAGAAAGAGGTTTATTTTGTCAGATGCTTGGATTGTCTGTGCTTTGTGCTTTATTTTCTTATCCATCGGCTTGAACATCAAGATGTTTATGTGCAGCTATTAGTTGATGCTTCCACACCAGAGAGAGTCCATTTATCTGCTTACAGTGTCTCTTTCAGTTGTAACTGGTCAGTGTCAAATTCTGAATGCCTGAGTGGGACATTCAACTTGCCTTTTTATCCGAGCTCCAAGGAATTGCCTCTTGCATGTTCTGCACATTGTAAAGCTGTCACCAACAGAACTAACAGCTATAATAAAATCTTAAGAAAATGGAAGGAGGTGAAGCAGAAGGCCATTCAGCCCATCTAATTTGCACTGTCGTTTTGGTGCAACTTGCAAAGCTGAGTGCATCAGTCGCTTCCCTTGCTTGATACCTTTACCTGGCTGGTGGAGCTGGTGCACAACTTTCTCCTGTTAGAAAGATGTGATAATAACCAGATAATCTGCTTATTCAGGTGTTGGCTGAGGGATGCCTATTGGCCAAGACACCTTGCTGTTCTTTGAAGTAGTTTCATGGGATCTGACAGTCCAGGTTTACTTTAGTTTCGAAAGTTTTTTGTAAACTCACAGAAGGGTAGGGGCATATTCCAGCACAAGTCCAGGACCTTTGCCCTTGAACCTGCTGAATTTTCCCCTCACCCTCATTGTATATGCAAATGAAAGGAGCTGTTAGCTGTGGCTCATTGGTCTCTGGCCTCGGATTCGGAAGGTTCTGGGTTCAAATCCCATTCCAGAGACGTAATGCATGATCTAGGCTGACATTTCCAGTGCAGTAGAGGCTCTTCTCCCAAATGGGATCTTTGACATCCAGTACTTTGAGGTTGGATTTTAGGGTCCCTGGTGGCAGCTTTGCAGGTTGTTGGGGGAGCCCATAAAATTGCCAGGGTACGGTGTCTGCCCCTGCTGTAATTTTACCAGAGGCAAGGGAGACAGTGAGCAGCCCACTCATGGGCCAATTGAGGCTGTTAAGGCACCAATTAATGGCCTCATCCTACTACCACTTGGATTTAATCAGCGGACAGAGAGGCCCAAGACAAGCGTCCAGCCCAATGGTTCTCACTGCTTAGGCTGGTGGCAGGCAGGCAAAGAAGGGGTGCCTCCTGGGCCCATCGGAGAGCCCACTACCACCCCTTTACCTTGCACTCCAGCTCTGGCTCCTTAGCACTGGGGACTGTTGTAGTCCCAGCAGTGGCCACTGCACCCAGTGGTACTGTTGGGACTAGAGAGCTGCCAGCCATTTTATTGACCAGCAATTGTCTGAGGCAGGACCTCCTGCACAGATATTCCACCTTAAATACCTGCGGGACAAGTTTACTCCCGACGTTTTCCTTCGGATGAGCAGGGACCCCCCGCCACCCCAACCACCCAAGCACCCTGTTAAATCCAGCTCGTGATCTTTGTTAAGATACTAGCATTATATTCCAGATTAATTAATTGAATTTATGTTCCTCCATCTGCCATGGTGGATTTGGAATTAATGTTTCTGAAGCATTTGGCTAGATCACTAGTCTAGTAACATTACCACGACACTATGGTGCCCAGAATGGTAGAAGATGGACTTTGGCCTTTACTCAGCTTGTAATTCCTACGTTCCCATCTATCATTGCTGAGATATTAGCTAATATAACATTTATATTGGACATTAAATTCATCAGACACAGATTAATTTTTTTGATGAATTGGTGGCAATGCACCACATTCATTAAATGTTCTAGGCAAATAACATTGCAGAATGAAATGGAATGGATCTGACAGGCACACTGCCACTGAAACATACTCCAAACTGAATAGGTCCTTGTTGCTTTCCTTTTAACATTAGAATAATGTGATTTCACAACTGATATTTAATCTGGATTTACAGGCAAGAGCTTTGAAAACCTCAGTGTTACAGTTTGCAATTATCTGGCGCCTAGAGTTTGCAAGGCTGCCTTGCAATAACTCTACGTAGTCATTATTCTCTTGAGAAAAGTGTCACCGTTCATTCCTGAGATCTCCACTGAGCTAGCAAACAAGCTTGATTGCTCCATTTTTTGCCTCGCCACATCAGCATTTTTACTCAGCTTCCCCCCCCTCCACCCCCCAGGGAAATCTGTTGGAATCTGCAAAATTATACTCACTTGCGTCAGTTGGAATGACTGAAATTAGAGGGGCACAGAGGGTTGACTTGCTGCTACATTGGCTCTGGAAAACCGCCAAACTATAGATTAAGTGGCTGCGGTCCTTCTCAACAACGCGCTCGTCAAATTCAGCGCCGCCTAATCCAACAGCGACACCTCCCAGTTTCTCGATTGGGACGTATCCTCGGACAGCTGAGGCCTTAACGGTGGATTCTGTACAAGGTCGCACACACAGTACAAGAACAAACCAGTTTCATTTTCCTTTCATTTATTACAATGTACTTATAGCACACATTTATAACACAAACAATGGAGGGGAAATGAGCCTGTTGATAATTTTGGTGAAAAATCACGTGCAAATTTCTATATTATCTTCAGCCACCTGGGCTCTGCATTTCCAACACAACTGCCTGTGGAACAAATGCCAATGTAAGTATTTTATACCATCCTAAAGTAATTGTTGAAACTCGGTTAAGAAGGTGCTTCTAGACCAGCTTTCAGCATACAGTTCAAAACCAAGAGTATAAATACTGTAATAATGGCAAAATACTGAGAATGCTGGAAATCTGAAATAAGAACAGAAAATGCTGGAAAAACTCAGCTGGTCTGGCAGCATCGGTGGAGAGAGAAACACAGTTAGCCCTTCAACCATAATATAAGTCTTTATCAACATTTATAGGCCTGATTTTCACCCACGGTGTGGCCGGAAGTGGATGTAAAACCCAATTAACAGCCAGCCAGTGTGAAACGTACCCGGAGAAAGGTTCAGCATTGGTGATGGGGGAGGGAAGAGGGCGGGCATTGATTTCACCGCGGGTGCTGGTGGGCGTTTCCACTGAGCTCCCTGAAGGCAGACAGGGAGCTGCCTCAGGGAGCTGCAGACCTCCAAATAATAAAATAAAGCACAAAAAATGCCGCAAAAAATGTCCATGCCCATGCAATCAAGCACCTGAAAGCTGACCTCATTAAAAAAAAGTCCCCAGATATTTCTTTTTATTTTAAATCCTAACGGAGATTTCATCCCGCCCTTGGATGAGGTTTCATCAAAAATGATATCTTGCTTCCTACGGCACCTCCCCATGCGAACGCAAGATATACAACACCTGCCCCTTCACTTCCTCTCTCCTCACCGTCCAAGGGCCCAAACACTCCTTTCAAGTGAAGCAGCATTTCACTTGCACTTCCTTCAATTTAGTCTACTGCATTCGTTGCTCCCAATGCGGTTTCCTCTACATTGTAGAGACCAAACGCAGACTGGGTGACCGCTTTGCAGAACACCTTCGGTCTGTCCACAAGCATCACCCGACCTCCCTGTGGCTTGCCATTTTAACAATCCACCCTGCTCTCTTGCCCACATGTCTGTCCTTGGCTTGCTGTAATGTTCCAGTGAAGCTCAACGCAAACTAGAGGAACAGCACCTCATCTTCCAACTAGGCACTTTATAGCCTTGCAGACTGAATATTGAGTTCAACAATTTTAGATCTTGAACTCCCCCCTTTCCGTTTCTTCCCCCTCCTTTTTGTTTTTTCCAATAATTTATATAGATTTTTCTTTTCCTACCTATTTCCATTATTTTTAAATCTATACCTTTTATGCCCTTTTAGTCTTATTTCACCCCACCCCCACTAGAGCTATCTGTACCTTGCTTGTCCTGCGATCCACTCTTAATTAGCACATTCTTTTAGATAATATCACCACCTTCAACACCTCTTTGTCCTTTTGTCTGTGACATCTTTTGGTTATCTCCTCCTATCACTGCTTGCTTGTCCCAACAACCACACCCCCCCTTCTAACCACCCCCCCCCCAACCCCTCTTAAACCAGCTTATATTTCACCCCTCTCCTATTTTTTACTTAGGTACTTGAAGGGTCATAAGGACTCGAAACGTCAACTATACTCTTCTCCGCCGATGCCGCCAGACCTGCTGAGTTTTTCCAGGTATTTCTGTTTCTGGTTTTGTCATATTCTTGGCAATATCACTGCAAACAGTTGCTGAGCAGATGCCAGGCACTGTCCCACAGGGAGAGAAAGAAAATCAGAAACAGTTTTAAGCCCCATTTAGTCCACTCCCATTTGGTTCCCAGAATCCAGTTACATACAAACATATGAATTAGGAGCTGGAATAGGCCATTTGGTCTCTCGAGCCTGCTCCGCCATTCAATAAGATCATGCCTGATCTGATTGTAACCTCAGCTCCGAATTCCCACCTACCCCCGATAACCTTTCACCCCCTTGCTTATCAAGAATCTAACTACCCCTGCCTTAAAATTATTCAAAGACTCTGCTTCCACTGCCTTCTGAGGAAGAGAGTTCCAAAGACTCTCAACCCTCTGGGAGAAAAAAGTTCTCCTCATCTCTGCCTTAAATGGGTGACATCAGATGATGATGTAGAAGGCAAGATCTAGGAGTAAGGGAAATAAGTAATTTTAACAGATCTTGACCTGCAAAATGAAAATGAATAGGTAATCTGCTGTTTGCATATATATTTAAATGGGAGAAATGTTCAACATTAATGAACGTGCATCTCAAAAACCCCCCTAATGATTCATGGGTCCCTTTATTCCATTCCTGAAGATTGGTGAGTGTGCAACATTGAGTTGACGATACAAGTGATGCTAACGCTGAAGAGCAGCAAGTGTGAAAACCATTCAGAAAACAATAGTTGACATCGACCACAGGATGTGCAAAATGAGATGCGAATACAAGGTCGTTTCACAAATGAGAAGGTGGTAAAGGAATGCACATATTTAAATGCTGTTGAAGTTAACCAGCTGAAGATTTTACTGATGTCAAGTTTAGCCTTATCAAAATATTGCCCTATTAAAGAAGCTGAAGCTTGAACAAAAGAAACGAGCAGCTTCTGGTCAAAATGGTCATTATTTACATTTGCACCTGCGATTTATAGCACAGTTAATTTTAGCTTGTGCTATTTTGGGCGAGGAGAATATAGCGTGACAGTGATGAACGTTAGGGCTTTTAATAGTGCAGCTCAGATCCATGCGTTAAAAATAAAGTGAAGGACATAAGGTTGAGCGATCAAGAGACTTGATTTATCTGCCCTGCGGATGCGAGATGGGGTGCACAGCAATTTATCAAGTGTCGAATAGTGTCTTTTTGAGCCGCATCAAGATTGATGGAAATCCACTGGGTGATCCATTAGACATCCTGTAAGCTGCACCTTTGATGAAGCATGACTGACTGACTGCACAGAACTACAACATACAATTCAGCTTTGCAACGGTAAAAGTGAATAGTTCCTGGTCCAGTGTAATGTGGGGATAATTTCATTGCCCAATGGAGGCAGAATTCACGCTAACCAAAAATAAGAACAGTGTATTAAAAACGTCACCAACGCATGCATTTGGCACAGAATTATCTCCTCTTCCAGCATATTAAATGTCACAGAATTTCCTGTAAAGCCCTGATTATCTAACTGAAACATATTGGGCAAAATATTGTGCTTGTCAGACGGGCGCGTGCCCGACCTGAATGAGCATAAAATGACGTGCGATGATGTCGGGTGAGCGTCCTGCATCATCGCGCACTCGCGCGATACTTCGGTCGGCGGGTGTGCGCGGGAGTCAGCAGGGCGCCCGCCGACAATTAATCGGCCTGTTAACGCCCTTAATCAACTAATTGCTTGGAATTTTTCGCTGCCCATCTAACTGTTCGGTTGGCGGGCGGGCAGAAAGGCCAAGCGGCCTTTGCATCTTTGGCGAAACCTCACCCACGGGCTGGGATGAGGTTTCGACCAGCGATTAATAGAAAATAAAAACTTTTTGCAGATGTCCCTGCTGTTGCGACAGAGTAACATGAGGGGGACATGTTTTAAAATTCTTTATTTATATTGATAAAAATCTTCAGCTCCCTGAGGCAGCTCTGTGCCTTCAGGGAGCTTTCACTACGCCCACCCATGAGCACGCGCGAACTTCAGCGCTCGCCCTCTTGCCGCTCCCACCCAGGCAGCGCAGCAGTGTGTAATTCACGCCGACTGGCTGTTACTTGGCCAGCCAGCGTATGAAATGGTGGTCGGGGCCCCGATTGCGGGCTGCGGTCGGCTTCTCGACTGCTCCCGGGCCCGTCCACTGAGCCCACCCGACGAGGGCAAAATTCTGCCCGTAGAATTCTTAAGGGGGATCAACAGGGGTGGATGCTGAGAAAATGTTTTCCCTGGCTGGGGAGTCTAGAACACAGAGTTACAGTCTCAGAATAAGCTGTCAGCTAATTAAGAATGAGGTGAGTGGAAATTTCTTCACACAAAGGGTTGTGAATCTTTGGAATTCTCCAGTCCGGGGGGCAATGGGTGCTCAGTCTTTGAGTATATTCAAGACAAAGATTGATAGATTTTTGGATATTAAGGGAATAAAAGGATATGGGCATAGTGCAGGAAAGTGGAATTAAGGCAGCAGATCAGCCAATGTCTTGTCAAATGGCGAAGCAATTCCAAGGGCCAAATGGTCTACTACAGCTGCTATGCTTACGTTCTCAGGTTGAAATGCATCCCAGTGTTCAATTAGCTGACCTCAGCCAGGGAGGGCTATAGGGTTTCAATAGTTAACCTCAGCATCCTGGGGCTGTGTTGGGGAAAGAGTGAAAAATGGAACTTGTGCAGATGTTGAAATGGAGGCCCACCATGATTGAATAGTATGCTAACAATGGCATGAGGTGCCATTTGGCTGATATGCTAGTGCTGCATTTCAGAGGTGCCATCTTTCAGGTGTGCCCCATCTACCCTACTGGATGGACTATTTGATGGAGAGTAGGGATGTTCTCCCAGTGTCCTGGACAACATCCATCCCTTGATGAGCCATTCCTAAACTGTTTGATCAGTCATTTACCTCGTTGCCAGTTTTGGAGCCTTGCTTACTTCGACTCAGTAGCTCCTTCGCATGAGGCAGACAAAGCTCTCCATTCTCTCCTGTCCACAGCCAATGTTTTTGCGTCACTCCAGCATCTGTTGACCAGCTGGAAATCTCTACCGACAGCCTGGTGCCAGTTGCTCTTGGGTTGCCTTCTTCCTGTACGACTGGTAGGGACCCACAGCATGACCTGATGGGTAGGCCGCGATGGCAGAAGTTGGCTGACATGGCCAAGCCAGCTGAGCCTTCTGTACAGATGATGGATTAAACTGGAGGCTGTTTTGTGATTTTTTCTTACTTCAGCATTGAGTCTGAAATCCCTCCAGTGAATGCCTAGAATCCTTCAAAAGACACCTGGCATCAAAGGCATCCCATTTCCCTTCTTAGCAGTTTTTCAGGTTCCAAGTTTGGGGCCTGGCTCTTTGCAAATGCCGATGAAGCGCCAATAACAGCCAATTAAAGTAATTTGGCTACTCTTTTTCCTAATCAAACAAATCTGTACAACTCATCGACCTTACTACATAACAGCAGGAAGGCAAAACACTAATGTCTTTTGCCTGATCAGATCTAACATAAACACAGCAGCACATCAGGACCCATGTGCTGTTTTATTTATATAATAAAAGGACAGAGAAACATCTGCCCCTCCATTCTATCAAGTTACCTCGCATGGAAAGGCCTCGATTTTAAAACGATCTTCCCCTTGTCTTCAAATCCCCTCCATGGCTTTAGCCCCCTCCTTATCCCTGCAACCACCTCAGGCCCTCCAAGATTGCTGCACTCCTCTAACTCTAGCCTCTGGAATATCCCCAGTTTTCATCGCTCCGCTATTTTAGGCCATGCAGGGCAATGAGCAATAACAAATGCAGTTGGAGGAGCACAGATATTCTTCCAGTCATACTCAATTCCAAGGAGGAGGCCTACGAATGCACCCATGCCTGGGAGCAGTTACTTTGTGCCAAAGTCCTGAATTCAGGAAAAAAAAACACAGGCCCCACCACTCCCTGTAAAAGTTTGAAACTTGAAGTGACTATGGAAAGCATCAAAAACGTGTAGGATCGCAACATCCAGAAGAAATAAACCGGCAACTAACATCTATAGTTGGACATAGAGTCATAGAGGTCTACAGCACAGATAAAGGCCCTTCGGCCCATCGAGTCTGCGCCGGTCAAACAAGTACCTAACCTAATCTAATAATGGTGGTCGCTTTAAATAGCGCTGATGGGAGGGAGGGGGTCGTTCACAATGCTTAGTGCATTTTCTGCTATGTGAGGTTAAGAGAGGGCATCAGCCATGTTTCCCACTGCGACAGTCTGCCTTAAATCCAGCCCCGTCTTTGGGCTAAAAGATCCAATTGAAAAGAACAATATTTTGAAACCTCGACTTGGGCTCTTTATGAGACAAACGAGAAGACAAACAGCTGTGCTGTAACAGACTAAAACGATTTGTGGCGTTGTTTTAGTCAGTTAATTTATATAAAAGCCTTTTGACATCAAAGTACTCGCGCAAAAGCAAAAGATAAGACAATTGTAAGCGTGACCCAGAAAAAGAATGCCTTACAACTCGACACATTTCCTGCAACAACACTTCAAACCTTGACAGTCTGACACATGTGAGCAACTTCAGTGAAGATGAAGCAAAGGCTTAAACCCAGTCATGAAAGAAAGGCTCTTTGACAGTCTTCCCAACCTGCACAGCCAGATGGCTGTAGACTGAGCTGCCAGTGTGTACTTGTCAGGTCCGCAGCCCCATAATCTCACCCCCGCAATCTCACCACCACTCATCCTCTCACACCTGTTCACAACCCCCCCAACCCCCCACCCCTTGCATGCCACACTCACATTCACCACCGGCCCTCGTCCTTTCCTTCCCCTTCACTCGCCTCCCTTCCCCATTGTCTTAGCCTCCTCTCTCCTGCCAGTAGGCCTGTGTCTGACACCCACCTGACCAATTTTGCTCCGGCTGTCCCCTGTTGAACGCAAGAATGTCAACAACGCACGGTTCACTCGCCAATCAGTTAAAGGGAATTTAGAAGAGTAAGAGCCAACTTGAGTGAAACATATAAGATCGTTAGAGGACTTGACAGGGTGGATGTGGAAAAGATGGTTCCTCTTGTGGGAGAATCTAGAACTAGGGGTCACTGTTTTAAAAATAAGGGGTCATCCATTTAAGACAGAGAAGAGGAAAAGTTTCTTCCTCACAGAGGGTTGTGACACTTTGGAATTCTTCCTCAAAAGGAGGTTGAGGCAGAGTCTTTGAATATCTGTAAGGCAGAGGTGGATAGATGCTTGATAAGGGGGGAGGTGAAAGGTTATTGGGGGTAGGCAGGAATGTGAAGTTGAGGTTAAAATGAGATCAGCCATGATCGTATTGAATGTCGGAGCAGGCTCGAGGGGCCATTTGGCCTGCTCCTGCTCCTAATTCATATGTTCGTATGTGTACGTTAATGGTGGGATTCTTCGATCAAAATGACCCATGGCAAAAGGAACCAAACAGAAAGGACACATTTGCTGGCATTGTGCTTTTTAGATGTGCACAATACAATATCAGCCGGAAAGCAATAACAACAACTTGCACTTATGTGGCACCTTCAACATAGTAAAATATATTAACGTACTTCACTGGGTTGTCATCAAAAATAAAATTGACACCAAGTCACTTAAGGAGATATTCGGGCAGGTGATTAATAGCTTGGTCAAAGGGGTAGGTTTTAAGGAGGGTCTTAAAGGAGGAGGGAGAGCCAAAGAGGCAGAGAGGGAGGGAATTCTGGAGCAGGACCCCGGGCAGCTGAAAGCACAGTCAGCAAAAATGGGACAAATAAAACTGGGGATCCTCAAGAGGTCAGAATTGGAGGAGTGCAGATATCGCAGAGGGTTATAGGGAAGGACGTGTCCAGGCTGAGACTAACACAATCCATGGGGTCATCCACAGGTTTCATATAAATGCATACAGTACGACTTACAGCATTATGCCATGGACCTGGCACATCCATGAACAATGAGATATATTCCCAAACAAGAAAGTAGCAAATGTGCGTCATTGTCCATCAGGGGAAGTATTTTAAAAGGTTAGGACTGGGAAGCTGTGTTTTTCTTGGGTTTGTTCCTATGTTGTTTCTTAACTTCCGCCTCCTTTATCCATCCGAGCTTTTTTTGTCCTGTTATTGTCCTGGTGTTAAGGATCATCTCTTTAACAAAATGGCCTGGGGCTGGATTTTATGCCCCCCCCTCCCCCACAACCACCCCGCCAGGTCTGGTTTGATATGAGGCCATCACATTCCTACCCACCCCGAGCTGTCCCCCATAACATGGTAGTTGGTCAGGGACCAAAATCAACAGCCCGCTCGCCATGTTTAAATAAAGAATTTAGGGTCAATTGAGCTGGTTACCAAGCCAATTGAACCGGATAATGATCTGCTCACACCATAGTATAGTTGTTGGGGGCAGGCAGGAGTGGGAAGGCCATTCTTTTTTACACAAACTGCTTAAGAAGTGGTGATTATGACCTTTGGGGGGGTGGGGGGTGGGTACCTTGTGCACTTCCCCGCTTCGTTCCTTCCCCACCAGGCCTCCAAAACCCACACCACCCCCCTCCCCCACCCCACTCACGCCCCTCCATAGGTCGCCAGCTCCTCCCCGCCCTATAAATCCAGCTCTTACCTCACTCCAGACGCCATCGCTCTTCCTCATGGCCCTCCTTGCAATCCCAGCAGCACCCACTACCGAACTCTGGCACGGCTGGCACTTGCCGGAGCTGCCGGCCAATCAGATTGGCCAGCTGCTCTCGAGGGTGGGACTTCCTCCCGCTGAAGGGCTTTGTGCTGGATAGCCCGCCGGCAGTGCGCTGTGGACGCAGGGTGGGCTTCTTTTAGGTGCATCAGCTGCCCGCCGGCTCTTGCATCAGGAGTGCAAGCAATACGCCCCCTGCACCCACCCCCCACCATGAAACCCAGCCCCTGGGTTCAAACAAGATATATTGGTCGTGATACTATCCATCACATACTCTATCGGGACCAGTCAGTTCCCAGAACCTTAAGAAAAAAGCTGTGGAGTTTGCCTCTTACCTCGCCACCTGTGAGTTACAAGTAATCTATTGGTACAGAATGCAAATATATTTATTATCCACATAATCTTTTGTTTAGTGTCATGTGCAATTGAATCTTTTGAGTCCTTTTGTCTTTCAAATAGCCAGATGCCAGTCATAGCTCTGTTGGTAACACTCTTGCCTATGAGTCAGAAGGTTTTGGGTTTGAGTCCCACCCCAGACATTAAGCATTAAAATGGAGGCTGCCCTATTGGAGGTGCTGTCTTTCACCTATTACGATATTAAACCAAAGCCTCATCTACCCCTGAGCGAGTGTAAAAGATCCCTGACACTATTTCAGAGAAAGAGCAGGGGAGTTATCCAGGGTGTCTTAGTCAGTACTTATATGTCAGTCAACATCATGAAGATTATCTCATTATTATCATATTACTGTTGGGAGCTTGCTGTGTGCAAATTGGCTACTGCATTTCCTACATTACAACAGATACTACTCTTCAAAAGTACTTCATTGGATGTAAAGTGCTTTGAGATGTCCGGTGGTCATGAAAGTTGCTACGTATATGTAAGTTTTTCTTATGTACATTTTTCTTTACAGGACGCCGCCTGAATTGATTTGCTCCAAGTTTATAAGGAAAAGCATTATAATCGCAATTATATTCACCTTTAACCTTGCAGCTTTGTGGGACTACGACAGCAACGCTAAACCCAGACCAAGTATGATGGTTTAGGTCATAATCCCTACAAGAGAAGGAGATTGCAAAACGTTTGTAGAGGATATTACTCAAGATATGACTGGACTTGATTCAATGAGCTGTGAAGAAAGGTCATGGATAAATCTGCTCCCATTGGAGCGAGGAAGGCTGAGAAGGGGGAACAAGAAGTTTTTATAGTCCTGAGAGTTTTGTATGGAAAGTACAGGAAGAAAAGAATCATGCGGTGTGATCGGAACCTAGGAAATCTCAAGGGAAAATGTTGTTAAAGGGGAAAGCCATAACCTAACCTTACTTTTATTTTTATTGCCAAGTGATGGCCAGAACATCAAGGCCTAGATATTCTGCATGGTTGCTTCCTAGCTCCACAATAATTTTTGCCTTTTCTCCAGGAATTCTCCTAATCGCTAGCTAAAGTTACGAAGAGAGAATAAGAGAACCCTGCAGATTTTCTGGGCTCTAATACTTGGATCAGTGGCTGCCTCAATGCCACTGGGAGCTTGGTGTTTTATCTAAAGTTATTGGCTGCCACTCTGAATTGATAACTTTACATTTACTTATTAGGAAGGCTCACAGCATCGTCACAGAACATTTATGGCCCTGCATGCAAGTCTCACTGTATCCTTATGGTCCTGGGAAACCAGTTTCATAGTGTAGTAACTGAAGGTATAGCCTCTCCTGCTGTCTATCAGGGGTCACATGATGTGCTGGGAGGCTCTGACCAATGACCCCTAAGCGCAGGTAATCCGGGAGGGGCTTCCTGATGAGAGTCCTGATCGAGCATGTAGCACCTGAAGAAGCTCCCTGTAATAAAAGTTTATCTGTTTCTTGTTGAAACCTGTCTGCTCCGTCAAGTCATTACATTTGACGATGAGGGTAAAATTGCTCCAACGCTGCACCTCACCTTGTTAACTTGAGTACATTGAATCTTAAGAAAAAAAGAAAAGACTGCCCATCAATCATGCCACTCTTTTGGCAGAATCAATCTTTACGATGCGACTATGGAAGACTGGAGCCAGTATGTAGAGTGCCTCAGTTTTTATTTTGTAATGAATGAAATCACAGCAGAAGAAAAACAGAAAGCAGTCCTTTTGTGTGTATGTGGTAGCAAGACATATAATCTCATCGGCTCAGACAGCCCCGAACTTGGCCAATTCTAAGTCCTTTAATGAATTAATGGACCTCGTGAAAACGCATTTCCAGCCGAAGCCATCCATAATAATGCAGCAGTTTAAATTTAATTCCAGAGCTAGGGCCCCGGGAGAGCCCATCACAACTTATGCAGTGAAACTGAAGCAGTTGACAGAACACTACGACTTCAGGGACACACTAAATGATATGCTGCCGGATCGATTGGTTTGTGGAGTTCAGGATGATGCCATTCAGCGCCCTAGAAATCTCCCTCTCCATGGAAAGTGCTGCGAGAGACTCGCAGTCTTTACAACACATACAACATTGCGCCGTACTTCATATGGAGCGGGAACCTACCGCTAGACGTGGCATGAAAACTTAGGCCCACAGCATCGAAGCGAGAGGCAGTGTCTGCTGTTAGAAACATGAAAAGGCCTAGTAGGGACACGTCAGCAGCAGCTCCAAGGTTAATTTGTTATAGATGTGGAGGTGACCGCAGACCGGACAACTGCAGATGCGAGAAGGCAGAATGCCATTACTGCCATAAGAAAGGTCATGTAGTTATGGCAATGTAGGGCAAAGTTGAAACAGCCCATAAAGCAGCAAACCAACATGACTGAATTAAAAAATACAGCAGCACCTGAAGCTGCCGATACCGACGTTTATTCCCTGTATAACGTCACAGCTGTAAAAACTGAACCTATCACTGTCGCAATCCAAGTTAATGGGAAGCCACTAATACTAGAGAAAGATACAGCAGCCTCAACTACAGTGATGGAACAACACACACTTAAATACCTAAATGAAGGTACCCAGCCACTAAACCTGGAGTGGACAACCACTAAATTAAAGACATACACTGTGGAATCTATTCAGGGCAAGGACATCATCACAGTACCAGTGTCTTATAGGCAACAGATATAGACCCTCAGGTGACATCCCGTTTCTTTAAGGCCAGACCTGTGCCTTATGTGTTGAAGGAGAAGGTGGATGCAGAACTGTGCCGGTTAGAAAAGCTGGGCATCATCCAACCTGTCCAATTCTTGCAATGGGCAGCACCCATAATTCCAGTGGTTAAGCCTGACCAAACCATACACATTTGCGGGGACCATAAATTGAATGTAAACAAGGCAGTGAAACTAGACAAGTACCTCATTCCAGGGATAGACAACTTATATGCAAAGCTGGCTGAAGGCAAGTCCTACACAAAATTCGATATGAGCCATGCCTACCAACAATTAGAACTGGATAGCATGTCAAGAGAATATATGACTATTAACACACACAAGGGTCTTTATCAATACACTCGCCTACCCTTTGGAGTATCGTCTGCATGCGTTATCTTCCAGAGAACAATGGAGAGGCTTTTGCTAGGACTTCCCTGAGTGGTAGTTTACCTGGATGATGTTCTGATCACAGGGTCAATCTAGACTGAACACTTGGCCAACCTGGAAGAGGTACTAAGAAGGTTCATGGAAGCCAGCATACAGTTAAAGAAGGAACAATGCACATTTCAAGCACCAGAAGTTACTTATTTGGGTCACCGGGTGGATGCCATGGGTTTACATCTAGTAGAAGAGAAAGTTCGGGCAATAAAAGCTGCACCATCACCATCCAATATAATCAAACTCAAGTCCTTCCAGGGTATGATCAACTACTGTAGCCGCTTCCTATCTAACATTAATTGTGATGGCACCATTACACTCGCTGTTAGAAAAGAATCACTGTTGGTTGTGGAATTCACAACAAGAAGAAGCCTTTGTGAAAGTGAAGAAACTGTTGCATTTGTCATGTTTATTGGTACACTATGACCCATCGAAAGAGTTGGTATGAACATGTGATGCCTCTCCTTATGGTGTGGGAGCCGTGCTATCACACAGAACGGAAAATGGATCAGAAGGGGCCATTTGTTATGTCTCGAGAACCCTCTCCACAGCCAAGAAGGGTTATTCCCGGCTAGAAAAGAAAGGTTTATCGGTTGTATTCGGAGTGAAGAAATTCCACCAGTATCCGCATGGACAACATTTCACCATTGTGTTGAACCATAAACCATTTTATGGCCGGACATTGACAGTGACATTGAAAGTATGGTCAAGCACTGTCTCTATTGTCAGCAACAGCAGAAGTTGCCTGTTTCACCTCCCCTGCATCCATGGGAGTGGCCTGGTTAATCTTGGGTTAGACTACAAATCGACTATGTAGGACCATTCTTAGGTACCATTTTTTGTTGATCACAGATGCACATTCTAAATGGATGGATGGATACAAAGTCAAATCACCAACATCGAGCACAACTATCGAGAAGTCGTTATTTTAGCATAAATGGCCTACCGGAAATCATCGTTTCTGATAACGGTACCGTCTTTACCAGTACAGAGTTTCAGAGATTCATGAATCTGAATGGAATCAGGCATACTAAAGCAGCTCCTTACCATCCCTCATCAAATGGCTTGGCCGAAAGAGCTGTGCAAACTTTCAAGTCTGGAATGAAGAGGTTATCTGAAGGCAGTCTAGAAACTCAACTTTCCTGCTTTCATCTCAATTATTGTACAATGCCTCATTCGACTCCGGGTTCATCATTGTCTGAATTATCTATGAAACGCCACCGACGTACAAGGTTAAGTCTAGTGTTTCCAAATTTAGAAGGGAAGGTAGAGAGGAATCAGTGTAATCAAAAATTGAATCACGATATTCACAGTAAAGCTCGCACGTTCAGTGTAGATGACACAGTATTCATGCAAAACTTCTGAAGTGGACGTTGTTGAGTTCTTGGAACAATTGTCCAACAGACTGGTCCCTTATCCTTCCAAGTGCAAGTGGAAAATAGAATTGTTCATAAGCACATGGGCCATATTCATGATACAGAGACATTCCAACAATCTATTATTCCGCCTGTGATTAACATCAAACCATCAATTCCTGAGGTGACAGATCAACCTAGAATAGACATGCCCAATGTCTCTGTAGAGTTGCCAAACCCAGAACTACCACTTTCTAATGATGTGTCTCATGCTACAGTTCCTGATCATGTCGCCCCTGTTGAGGAACCTCAAGTGGTAGAGCTACTCTGCTCTAGCCGCATAAGGAAAGTACCTCAGGCACTTAATCTTTAATCACCTGAGTTGTATATATGCATATGTTATTGGATATTCAAATATTGTCTGTAAATAGAAACTGTAAAGAATTAGAGGGGGAGGAAATGTAGGAACTGAAGGTATAGCCTCTCCTTCTGTCTTTCAGGTGTCACGTGATGTTCTTGGAGGCTCCAACCAATGAGCCCTAAGCACGGGTAATCTGGGAAGTGGGGCTTCCTGCTGGGAGTCCTAATCGAGCATGTAGCACTTGAAAAAGCTCTCTGTAAAAAAGTTTTTCTGTTTCTTGTTGAAACCTGTCTGCTCCATCAAGTCATTACACACAGTAAAGCTTGTTCTCTGTCGTTTCCCGAGGGAGCTTCTGCCGGTTTTCTATCAGATTTACAGTGGGAGACCAGAAGTATCTCAGCAGGATTTCAGGTTAGGTACATTTCATTGTTTTATCCCATACCTTCTGGCTCCCGCAAGCCCTTGAAAACACATTAGAGAGAACTGATTACCTCAGCATTTGACCATCTGCATATCTGGGGCAAGGATCCAAGCGATGGCATGGACAGGAAGAGAAATCCATATACAGAAGGAATAGGGTCTGAAGATTTACCAACGAGAGTTTGAACCAAGGAGGTGCAGCTACACAGACAGAAGAGTGTTCATTCATCTGCACAGCATCAGACGGCATTCAAGAGGTTAATTCTTTTTTCTGTAGCTTCTCAGTGCAGGTCTATGCACTTTCCCATTACTGGATGGCCACAGATCGGAGAGTAAACTAAATCTACCAATGGTCACCAAATTTTTAACCTTGCACTTCCAGCTTACTGTTGCTATTTATTTTCTTTAGTACAAGCAGTAACAATCCTGCCTGTGAGCCGATAGATGCAGGATTCGAATCCTGCTCCAGGCAGTTCCAGTGAGTGGAGACAGTGGCTCTGAAGTCTTGATAGACATTTAGCAGGTAACAAAAGCAGCTATTTATATAGTGCCTTTAAGGTAATAAAACATCCCAACATGCTTCACAGGAGCACTATTAAACAAAATATGACACCGAGCAACATAAAGAGATATTATAATACAAGAAGATATACTGGAGGTTGGAAAGACAGGTGGATATGGTCGTAAAGAAAACATATGGAATGCTTTCCTTTATCGGACGAGGTATTGAATACAAAAGCAGGGATGTAATGCTGGAACTGTATAAAACGCTGGTTAGGCTAAAGCTGGAATTTTGTGTACAGTTCTGGTCATCACATTACAGGAAGGACATAGTTTCTCTGGAGAGAGTGCAGGGGAGATTTACAAGAATGTTGCCGGGGCTTGAAAATTGCAGCTATGAAGAAAGATTAGATAGGCTAGGGTTGTTTTCCTTAGAACAGAGGAGGCTGAGGGGTGACCTGATTGAGGTGTATAAAATTATGAGGGGCCTAGATAGGGCAGACAGTAAAGACCTGTTTCCCCTAGCAGAGAGGTCAATTACCAGGAGGCACGATTTAAGGTGATTGGTAGAAGGATTAGAGGGGAATATTAGGAAAAACATTTTCACCTAGAGGGTGGTGGGTAACTGGAATTCTAATGGAATGTCTAAACTGGTGGTTGAGGCTGAAACACTCAACTCATTTAAAAGGTACCTGGATATGCACCTGCAAGGCTATGGACCAGGTGCTGTGAAGTGGGATTAAAAAGGAATGGCTAGCTTCTTTTTTCCCTTTCTACAGCCAGGGCAGACACGATGGGCTGAATGGCCTCTTTCCGCACCATAGCTTTTCTATGGTTTCTAAATTAGGACAGATGACCAAAATCTTGTCAAAGCAGTAGGTTTTACAGGAGTGGGGCAAAGGAGGACAACGCCATGGAAATGGAGAGGTGTAGGAAGAGTATTCTGCAGCTTGAGGTCTAGGTAACTGAAGGTGCAGCCACCAATGGTAGAGCGATTAAAATCAGGGATGCACAGGACAGAATTAGAGCAATGCTGATTATTTGGAGAGTTATGGGGCTGAAGGCGATTACAGCCTTGGAGGTAATGGAAAAGGAGAATGAGGATTTTAAAGTTATGATGTTGCTTGACTGGAAGCCAATGTAGGTCAGTGTGCGCAGGGGATGATGGGGGAACAGGGCTTGGTGTGAGTTAATACGTGGGCAGCAGAATTTTGGATGAACTCAGGTTTACAAAGGATATGGGAGACCAGTCAGGAGTGTATTGGAATAGTCAATTCTAGAGGTAACGAAGGCATGAATGAGGGTTTCAGCAGCAGATGAGCTGAGGCCGGGGCGAAGTCAGGTGATGTCACGGAAATGGGAAAAGGCAATTGTAGTGATGGTGCCAGTCTGAGGTCACAAGTTCACCTCGGGGTCAAATGTGACACTATGGTAAATCATGCAGTGGGTGTGGGTGACTCCCACCTCTGGGTTGAGGGAGCCCATGAAACTTTCCCACCTTATCGACTGGTATGCAGTTACAGAAATGGAAGGAGTGTTTATATCAGGCGACTACTCATTAAACGAATCCTTCCAGGACTTCACGCTATTTTCCAAAGGGAAAGAGCCAGAGGGTGTGAAACCACAATAATCTCCATGCAGAGACAAAGGTGTCCAGACCACCAGAGTGTGATCCTGAGCCTGCTCTAGATCTAGGTCTCATCGAGGCGAGTGTCTCTGCGCTGGTGAAGGGTGTGGGTAAGCACTGTGATGAGTCTTCCAGGCTGCTTATTTCCAGCTCTTCAATGGAGGAGGTGTCCTCTGGGCTGGAGGTGAGGACCTGGATGGAGCTCAGGGACTGGCTGGCTGAGGGTGTCGGTCACTTGGCAGAGCTCCCTGTGAACCAAAGTAGAGGTAATTAGTGCATGGCAGCAGAGGCAAAAGCAGGAGAGAGAGCACTCACAACTGGGTTATGAGAGGGATGATGTGGTGCAGGATTCTCACGAGGGTGTTCGACGCTGACCCCACCATCACCGCAGGCATGGTCCACGTCCTCACCAGTCAGTGCGATGGCACACTGCTCAAAATGAGTGAGGAGCCTAATGTGGGCCACTCCACCCCTGGTCTGGGAGCTCTCCCTGCTGTTGTGAGCCAGCTTCTCCTGCATGGAAACAGATGGAGAGAGTGTGAGCAGGACACAATGGCACTGCGTGGAATGTTTGTGTGGTGAGCGGAGACATGGATGGGATGAGGATGTGAGCCTCAGAGGATATGAGCCTGAGGAAGATGTGAGGGTATATGTGAGAGTTAGTGGTGTTGTCCCTTGAGGTGTGAGGTCCCTGTGGATGTGGGATGGGTTTGTGAGTGTGTGAATTGAGAGTGATGATAAGTGTGACTTACCCTGGCAAAATGGATGCTTCTACTGCCTTTTGAGGAAGAGAGTTCCAAAGACTCATTACCCTCTGAGAGAAAAAATTTCGCCTCATCTGTGTCTTAAATGAGTGACCCCTTATTTTTAAACCATGATCCTTAGCTCTAGATTCTCCCACACGAGGAAACATCCTCTCCACATCCAGTCTTCAGACAATTCGATTCACCTCACATGACATAAGAAACAGCTGAAGGCACTGGATACTGCAAAGGCTATGGGCCCTGACAATATTCTGGCAATAGTACTGAAGACTTGCATCCCAGAACTTGCCGTGCCCCTAGCCAAGCTGTTCCAGTACAGCTACAACAGTGGCATATACCCAGTAATTTGAAAAATTGCCCAGGTATGTCCTGTACATAAAAAGCAGGACAAACCAAATCCGGCCAATTACAGCCTCATCAGTCTGCTCTTGATCATCAGTAAAGTGATAGAAGTGGGTCATCAACAGTGCTATCAAGCGGCACTTGCTTAGCAATAATCTGCTCACTGATGCCCAGTTTGGGTTCCGCCAGGGCCATTCAACTCCTGACCTCATTGCAGCCTTGGTTCAAACATGGACAAAAGAGCTAAGCTCCTGAGGTGAGGTGAGAGTGACTGCCCTTGACATCAAGGCAACATTTGACCTAGTGTGGCATTAAGGAGCCCTAGCAAAACTGGAGTCAATGGGAATCAGGGGAAAACTCTCCGCTGGTTGGAGTCATACCTAGCACAAAGGAAGATGGCTGTGGTTGTTGGAGGTCAATCATCTCAGTCCCAGGACATCACTGCCGGAGTTCCTCAAGATAGTGTCCTTGACCCAACCATCTTCAGCTGCTTCATCAATAACCTTCCTTCCATCATAAGGTCAGAAGTGGGAATGTTCGCTGATGATTGCACAATGTTCAGCGCCATTCACAACATCTCAGATACTGAAGCAGTCCATGTCCACATGCAGCAAGACCTGAACAATATTCAAGCTTGGGCTGACATGTGGCAAGTAACATTCGCGCCACACAAATGTCAGGCAATGACCATCTCCAACAAGAGCGAACCTCATTATCACCGCTTGACATTCAATAGCTTTAACATCACTGAATACCCCACTATCAACATCCTGGGGATTACTGTTGACCAAAAACTGAACTGGGGTAGGCATATAAATACTGTGGCTACAAGATCAGTTCAGAGACTAAGAATCCTGTGGCGAGTAACTCACCTCCTGCCTCCCCAAAGTCTGTCCACCATCGACAAAACACAAGTGAGGAGTTGATGGAATACTCCCCACTTGCCTAGATGACTGCAGCTCCAACAACACTCAAGAAGCTTGACACCATCCAGGACAAAGCAGCCCGCTTGATTGGCAACACATCCACAAACATTCACTCTCTCCGCCACCGACGCACAGTATCAGCAGTGTGTACCGTCTGCAAGATGCACTCCAGGAACTCATCAAGGCTCCTTAGACAGCACCATCCAAACCCACGAAGGTTACCATCTGGAAGGATAAAGGCAGCAGATACATGGGAACACCACCGCCTGGAAGTTCCCCTCCAAGCCACTTACCATCCAGACTTGGAAATATATTGCTGTTCCTTCACTGTCACTGGGTCAAAATCCTGAAACTCTCTCACTAACAGCACTGTGGGTGTACAAACACCACATGGACTGCAGCAGTTCACGAAGGCAGCTCACCAACACCTTCTCAAGGGCAATTAGGGATGGGAAATAAATGCTGGCCCTGCCAGCGATGCCCACATCCCACCAATGTATAAAAAAATTAAGAATAGGGAAATTTTAATCTTCAGCATTCTTAGCATAGGTCTTCACGTGTTAGGAGCACATGTTGGAAATGTCATAGGAGAACTACAGATGAAATTTTACTGTCAGGAAGACCACAAGAATTTACTGTGTTGTATTGTGCCAAATACATTTGTGCCATTGCTGCACATTAGCATTGGCATAGACCTGCAAACAGCTTATCAGTGCGTCTCTTTAGTTAATGAAAGGATATTGTCCTGGTGAAATTTCTATAAGAGGAGAATAAAAGGGGACGTTAAACAGGACACAGTGACTGGTGGATTGTCAAAAAGTAATTTCTCTTTGTATCATTACATCTCAGCACGAGCTTACACGGGCAATTAATTGCTTTGCAGACCTTCTGGTTAGTCATGGTGCAAACACAAATAAGAATAAAAGCAGAAAGAATATGGAAAGGGAGAAACAGAGAATAGTGGACACAGGAAACGTGTTGCTGGCTGATGCTGATTCACTGAATTCCTACGAGTGTGACCAAGGGCAGAATTTTACGCATCGCGGGCGGGCGCCAGCCTGACCCGATTGGGAGTAAAATAGCGCGAGAAGACGTCAGGCCAACACCCCGACGTCAACCTGCACGCGCACCATCTTCAGGTCGGCGGGCGCGCACGTGTGTCGGAGCCTCGCCCGCCGTCAATTAAAAGGCCATTCAAAAGGAAATTGGTCGCGATTTTATGTTGCCCGTGCGGCTTTGCGCTCGTCGCACGGGCAAAACGGGCAGGCGGGTCAGCCCACATGTTGCAAAACCTCATCCAAGGGTGGGATTAAAATGTTCAGCAGCTTTGCCAGTGTGAGTAGCGAGGATCTCAGGAGATAGTTTGCTGCTGGTTGCCTATTTGAACTTGACAGCTTCACCTCTGCTACTGATGTTCCTTTTTAGAATTTCTAGGCTTCATTTCAGGACTCATTGGTGTCTCCAAGGCCCCGGGAGGACTTTGACCGTGTGGGCCCTTCCAGGTATCAGACAGCCTTCCGTTACCCTGGTAATGGGGATTGTGGTCTCCGTTGGAGGCACCTCCTCTGAGGAGGAAGAGAGGGGCAGAAGGGAGAGGAGGCCAGGGGTTCCAAAGTAGCTTTGCACAGCGACCTGTGGGAGGAGGGGTGCAGGCTCAAGCGGCGCAGGGCCAGCTGGTAGTCCAAGGTGGAAGGGGCTGCAGAAGATGCCACTGTCCTGCTGCCAGGGTTTACAGGTAGTGATGCACCGATCTCAACATGTTCGAGGTGCAATGCCGAAGGAGGCTCCACCTCTCCAGGGAGACTGTGGCCTTCATTGTCATATGATTGGTCCTGAGATCACCTCCAACTGTGTGGGTGGACACCCCATGCCAGTGGCTCTGAAGGTCACAGTGACCCTCAACTTCTGTGCCTCCAGTTCTTTCCAGGGCTCAGTGGGGGATCTGTGTGGAGTCTCCCAATCAGCTGTCCACAGTTGCGTCAAACTGGTGACAGAAGCTCTGTTCAGGTGGGTATTAACATTTATTCCGTATGGACAAGGCCAGCCAGGCTGAGCGAGCCAGAGTGTTTTCAGCGATTGCTGGGCTCTCCCGTGTCCAGGGTGCCAGCGACTGTACACATGTGGCCATCAAGAAGCCAGCGGGTCAGCCCGGTGCCTTCGTCAACAGGAAAGGACTCCACTCCATGAATGTGCAGATAGTGTGTGACCACAGGATGCAGATTCTGCAAGTCTGTGCAAGGTACCCTGGCAGCTCCCATGACACCTACATCCTCAGACACTCCCAGGTGCCGAGGCTCTTCAGTGCTCCAGCCCGACTGGATGGGTGGCTGCTGGGTGACAGGGGCTATCCTTGAAAAGGTGGCTAATGGCCTCTCCGCCACCCAAGAACAGAGTCAGAGCAGTGTTACAATAGGAGTCATGCTTCCACAAGGGCAGTGATAGAGAGGACCACAGCTCTTCTCAAGATGCGCTTCCGATGCCTGGACCATTCAGGGGGAGCACTACAATACCCCACAGAGCAGATGTCAATGATAGTGGTCGCATGCTGTGCTCTCCACAACCTGGCCCTGGCAAGGGGGGACCCAATGGGGGAAGAGGGTCTTGATGCAGCTCCACAGGCCACAAATGATGAATCCAGTACTGAGTCAGAAGAGGAGCACGGTGAGGAGAACACTGAGGGCGTGGAGGCAGACCTCTGTATCCTTCAGGGAGGCAGGGACACCAAGGATGCTTTGATCCAACGCTTCTTCAGCTAGGTTGCTGAAGATCTGCTCCTACCCCATGCCAGGGCTGCCGCTTCCATCGAGGATGTCTGAAATTACCCTTTCATTTGAACCGAAAGTCCACTCAGTGCCTGTGCAATAAAGTTTAGAGTCACTCACGTCCAGCATTACATACTGGCGTAACCTGTACCAAAAAATAAAAAGGTGAAGCATACTCAGGCCATTACGACAAAAGCAAAATTTATCTCATTTTCACAATCCAAACAAATTTGTCATAACCTTCTCTGGTTTTCATTCCCAGACCAGTAAACATAAACAAAACATTACAGAACAGAAGATCACCTGTGACCAGACCCCTTGTGCTCATGGAGCCTTAAACTTACGTTTGCGAGTGCTAAGTCTAGGTGCCCCCCGCCTCACCGGTATTGGAGACAGCTGCTGACTCTGCTGTCCTGTTGGCCTTGATGACCTTGGTGGTTGTCCTCTGGCCAATGGAGCCTGTGCTGGCACCGCCTGGGAGGGAGCAGCCAGTGGCATGGTTGGCATCTCCCCAGTCATCGCAGCCTCTTCAGATGCGACAGTCACTGGCAGAGGGGTGGAGGAGCTGCTGCCATCATCCAGAGCTCCCTGAGAGGAGCCCCGCAGAGAGGACAAGCAGCTCAGGTGCCAACATGAGGTTTCTCTGAACCTCCTTGCTTGCCATTGATGGACGGGCACCTAACTGGGATACTGGGTGCCTCATCCATTTCCCACACTGGCACTGACCACCTGAAGTCATTGCCTGTGTGAGGGTTTGCAGGTCAGAGCACAACCCCAGGAACCCCTGATTCTTTCCCTAGAGCTGCCTCTCCATGAGAGTCGCCACTCTCCCAATGGAGGAGGCAGTGCGCTCGGCCATGAGGGTCAATGCAGTGCTCCGTATGGACTCCCCCACAACAGAGACCATGGCATGCATACCCTCATGGATCTCCGCCAGATCCTCCCACACATCTCGCTGGACATCCAGCATCTGCTGCCTAATGGACGACTCCAGAGGCTCATCATCTGCTTTTGACTCAGCATCGTCCTGGTCTCCAGCAGCCCTCTGACTGCCGGCGCCCTGGTCACTCACTGCCTCCGTCTGCTTCTCAAGCCAATGTGGAGTGCCCTCACTGTTATGCTCCGAAATTCTGGCCAAAGATCTAATGCACACTGAGGTGCTGGTATCTGCGCTGGTGCCTGATTCAGAGATCGGGTGTGAAGCAGGTGCAGTTGAAGCCCGGCGGTCCTCTGGTGTCAGGGGTGGCCCTTCAGGGTACTGCAAATGAATGCATGGTGACAAATCTAAGGGAGAACAACGAACGTCATTAGCTTAAGTCATCACACTGTCACTGTGCATGCCAGGCACCCTGGTGAGACCATGGAGATCAATGATCAATAGGCAATCCAGTTTTGAGGCTCCCATCAATGAAGAGACTACACAAGAATGTTTGCACCATCCGAAACTCGCACCTCTGTGCACTGCACTCTTACCTTCCTCTGACACCCCAGCCTCTCCACCACTGGCTGACCGAGGTACGTGGCGCCTCTCCGGGTCCAAAGTGTCCTGATTAAACCTTGTAAGGATGAGGAGCTTCGGGGGGCTTCCTCCTGCCTATGACCTCTCAATGTTGTTATGGCTCCTCTTCTCCTGAAAGGAGAGAGGAGCATTGATTAGTCCGCTCTCTACCTGCAGCCCCATTGCAGCCTGGCCAACTCCACTGAGGAATACCTCGCAGGGCACATCCGAGTTGTGGCTTTCGAGCTGCAAGGCACTCAGTCCAAGCAGCCAGGGCTCACCCCCTTGGCCAGCTCCGGTGTCATTGACAGTTGGCACTCAGACTCTAACACCCCTGAAGTCCACGGGGAGATGGCCAGACCTTATCACTTCACCACACTGACCCATGCCAACGCGGTACTCTTCCCGAGCGCAGCAGGTCATTGAGCCTTTTGTGACACTGCACCCGTGTGCACAGCACAATATCCTGGCTACTGACCTGCGTTGCCACCTCCTCCCAAGCTCTTTTTGTCAGGTGCGGTAGCCTCATCCTTCCATCCCTGGGGACGAGGGTGTCGCTCCTGGCAGCCACTTCCTCCAGGAGGACTGTTAGGCACTGATCTGAAAACCGGTGGGGGCCTGAGTGCCCACATGACCTGCCCTCCTGCCTGGCATCTCCAGCCGCAGTTGAGGCCATAGCTTCGGTCTTCAACATGCAGAAGATATGTTCTTCCCTGGCAGCCTTCAAGGACCAGCCTGTGCCATTTTTAAACCACCACCCGGCCCTTCTTGACCATTGAGAAGACGCATTTCACGCTGGGTGGGCCTTAATCGGGGGCCGATCGCGGGCGGGGGCCTGTTTCCCAACCAGCTGTGGGCCCGTCGATTGCGCGCGCCCACCAACGGTAAAATTCAGACCCAGGACCTGATTATGGTCAGGGCAGTGACCACCTCATACAGGAGGTGGATATCTTGCAATGTCTTGCAGGGTCAACGTGATTTCTTGAACTACTTTTGACCACCTAAAAGGGGCGGACAGGAATTTTCCAGATTAAAGTAGGCCTTGGGTTTTATCTGTTTATTTGACTCTCCAGTGGATGACATGTCTCCAGGTAGCTGGGGAGTGCTTGTATTATGGAGCATATCTGTGTGGGACAGGCTGGATGGATTAATAGATCTTTCCCTGTCTATCATATTTTATGTGTTCGTATGTATGGAGTGCCAGTCACACCTCTCGGACATCTCAAAGCTCTTCAGAGGAAAGTGAATTATTGTGAAATGCAGTCACCTTGTTATGTAGGTAAGCGCAGCACCCAAACTGAGGACAGCAAGATCCCAGCAATTGCATCACAGAATGAGATAAATGACCAGTTCATCAGTTTTGTTGGTGTTCACTGAGGGATAAACATTAGCCTGGACGTTGGCAAACTCCCTTTTCTTCCTTCCGGTAGACTGTTTAATATCTTATCTAAAAGACAGCATCTCTGACAAGGTAGAACTTCCTCAGCTTGTGCTGGAGTGTCAGCCTGGATTATGTGCTCAAATTCATCACCAGACCTGAACCTACAATTTCATAACTCAACAGGGAGAGTGGTACGACTGGATAAAGTTTACAGCACTCAACTTCTCCAAAACTTATGGACAAGCACAAAGTAAATTTTATTGCTGGCAAAAGAGATAATTTATGACAGCGTATCATTGGACACAATTAGACGTAATATGTGGAAACTCATTTTGTTTATCATTTGTAATGGGCCAGATGATAGTACTGGGGTCATTTCCTCCACTTACTGCATTGGTTTTATTATGTAGATTTGTCTCAAGACAAATCTCTATAATTAGTTTTAGGAAAATCTAATTTTGCCAGAACAGTACATGGAACTTTTAAAAAGTACCAGATGTTTCTTGGTTTTTACAACAATAAAACACTTAATAAATGTGACCTTTTTTTAAATGACTTACACCCCAAGATACCAATTCTCCCATTGAAGCTACATCTTATTTGTCCTTTTTAACTAACTGAGTGCTTTATTACCCCGTTGCTTAAGATATAAGTGAAATGCCCATTTAGGAACATAGGAACAAGGGAGCAGGAGAAGGCCATTCGGCCCCTCGAGCTTGCTCCACCATTTAACTGGATCATGGGTGATCTTCTATCTTGACACCATCTTCCTGCATTATCCCTGTATCCCTTGGTGTCATTGGTATCTAGAAATCTATCGACATCTGCTTTGAACATAATGACTGACCCTCTGCAGCCCTCTGAGGTAGAGACTTTCAAAGATTCATCGCCCCTTAGACTGAAGAAATCCCCCCTCATCTCAATCCTAAATGGCCTACCTCTTATTCTGAGACTGTGTTCCTTGGTTTTAGACACCCCCCCACAAAAAAGGGAAACATCCTTTCTGCATCTACCCTGTCAATCCCAGTAAGAATTTTGTACACTTCAATGAGATCACTTCTCATTCTTCCAAACTCTAGTGAATACAGGCCCAATTTCCTCAATCTCTCCTCATAAGACAATCACACCATCCCCTTCACTGGTCTGGCTAATCTTCATTGCACTCCCTCTATGGCCAGTTTATCCTTCTTTAAGTCAAGAGACCAAAATACACAATACTCCAAGTGTGGTCTCACCATAAGTACAGCAAGATTTCTTTATTCCTGTACTCCAATCCTCTTACAATAAAGGCTAAAAAACCATTTGCCTTCCTAATTGCTTGCTGCACCTTAGCTTCCAGTGACTTATAAACAAGAACACTCTTTGGACATACCTCTGCAGGACTTAACTATCAAAATCAGGAGAATATGAACACAGAAGCTCATGATTTCGAAGAATGGGATTTCATTTGTTGAAATGAAAAATAAACAGAGCCATTCACAACGTGGCTGTAGTAAGATCTTTAATGTCCTTCCAGCAGCCAATGAGCGGCTCAACCATGTTTGTTAATCAAGCTGTGGGATGTACAGAATTTGTTGAAGAATGACACAAAAAAGAAATGTGTAGAAAATGTGAAAATCTCTGCCTCAAAAAGCTGAGAGTGATGGGACCTTTGGAGCAGAGATCCATAGATCCTTGTTATGCCCGGGCATCAAACAATATAGAGTGAAGGCGTGTGAATGGCGTGGAGGTGCAGATGGTCTAATTGAACAGCTGAGCAGGCCCAAGACTCCTGTTCTTAAATTTTTCAGGCAAGGCCAGATGCTGTAATGATTTTTTTTTAAAAAAACCTATTTTTGGTGGGGGGCGGGGGGGGATATGCAAATTCAGTAAAAAGCATGGGTGCACATGACCAAAAAAGTCAACACCGTCTCAACAACTCAAAGGCCTGACAGAAGGTCCAACAGAATTTACACAATCGAGAAAGAGTGCAGGGCAAGCCATGCATGTTACTTTAAAGGAAAAGCCGGGACATATATGGACAGGAAGGAAGTAGTTAGTAATTGCTAAAGGTACATGCTAAAATATGACACGAGCACAAAGAAAAGACGAGAAGGAGATAACAAGGGATGTAGAAGTGAAAATTACAGGTATTCACGAAAGCTGCCATGAAGGAGAAAGAATTATGAGAAGCTCAATCACTTTTCCACAGCTTATTGCTCATGTTTAAAAGAAAACATGTATTGAATCAATGACGCAAGTCCATGCAGGTGGAAATCAATTTAAAAAATCATAGATTTGATATGGACGTCTACTTTTTATTGTTATGATTCCTTTAGAGACCAATAACTTTTTAAAAAAGAGATGAATTTCCCAGTGACCAACGGAAAGAATTGAAGGACAAAGATTTCACGTTTTAAAGTTTTTACTGTAACAAACAGGCTAAAAATCAACATAGATCAAACATTACTTCAAAGGCAACTAATATACCAAACTAAAGAAAAGGTGCTTGTGCATTAATTAATTAACTCAATCAAAATCTACTTTATGGCACGTCTGCACTTTACCCCACACTGCCCACAGACATGTAGCCTTGAAGGTTAAGTTCCAAGCTCCTCCTGCTTTTCAGCAGGTTCCCTCCTCCTTGCCCTGTCAGACTGATTCTGTACTCAGGCAGATGAGACAACTTCCAAAGGTGGGAGGTTTGGAGTGCCAATCGTGAATGTCACCCTGTCATGTGGCAAAGCCCTGCATAAGTGATGGCAGATGCTACTGTTAAAAGCAATGAGGCCACGGGGACTTCAGTAAAGGGGACTCCTGGCACTGTTATAGACCCACCAGGGTTAAGTAGCAAAACGTTTGCATCTTCTGCAGTTCATCAGTTGCCCAAGCAGTTACCCATTAGTTTAGTCACCCTGCAGCAACCCATGCTGTCACCATTCTAGTTTCAAATGATTTCTTAAGCGATTCCAGTGTCTTTCCATAACTCAAGAGGTTCATTTTATACTCTTTGCATGTGAAGGAGTAGCTCCTAATAAGAGTCCCCTCTTTCCCTTTTACTAGTTTCAACTGGTTACCCTTGTCCGATAACCACCATTTAATTTAAAGTTATATCTCAGATTTGTCCTTTTCATACTTTAAATTACCTCTGCCAGGTCACCTCTCAACCTGGGAGGAAGTTGTGGCCTAAATTTTCAGGGTGGCCAGGGTTCAGTCCCTGCAATCCAAAGAGTCGGCAGAGAACACATCCCAATTGACTCCAACAGGCCCGATGCCATTTCACGCTCTAATGAGTGTTGATTGGCATAAGGCGGGACTTAAGCCCATCAATGGAAGGGAGTTCCGCCTTGGAGAACTGCCGGCCAATCAGATTGACTGGTAGATCTCCAGTCCCTCCAGGAACAGCGCTTCAGTGGTCGGAAGAGAGCTGCCTGGAGCTAAGTGCCAGGGATCGGAGGAGAGGTAAGTGGCAGGGGTCCCAGGTTGAAGAGGGTAAGGAAGGCCTGGGGGTGATCAAGAAGGGGCAATTGGGGTCCTGGGGGATAGGCCGGGGTGGCAGAGGTGGTGGGAAGTCCGGAGGTCACCAGGCCTTAAGGGCAGGGTGCCCCCAAGTCAGAGGGGGGCTTCTGATGGAGGTGCCCCACACCCCTTCCCACCCAAGATTGAATTCTGTTAACTTTTGAGTTTCCCCCCCACCGATCTGTCATTTGCCTGCCAGTTTAAAAATTGAGGCTGGGCAGGAAAAGGCCCTTAGGTAGCAATTAAGTGACCGCTTAAGGGCCTCAACAGGTGCAAGGTGGGCTTCCTATCCAAGGTCCTGCCCGCCCCACCATAAAACCGCGACCAGGTTGGGGCAGGCAGGATCCTGGAGGCAATCCCATCCATGCAATTTCACACTACCCCTGCTGCTTCAGAACCCGCCAGGCGGGGGGAGTGTAAAATATTTCTTAAGCGTGTCCAGCACTCGAAAAGCTTTGTGTTTCTTGGTGACCAGTACTGGGTGCAGTACTCAAGCTGTGGTCTGAGCAAAGCCAAATGCAATTTGATCATGACTTTCACTCTGCTTCTTCTTTTCGTGTCCATGGACAGTCTATACATGGCCCAGCCAGAACTGGACACATTTTTGCGCCTTGTTGTTGAATTCGGCAAGATCTGCAACAGTGCAGGGTTCCTCTCGCGATAGACATTGCAGGAGATGTTGCCTATTTCACCAATATGGTTTAATATTCCATGTTTTTTTTGCGATTGCTGCTGTGCACTGATCGGATGTGTTGAATTACTAGTCTGCAAGGTTTTGTTCAACTTTACCATTCGCTATTTCAAAACCATTCATACAGTCACTGATTTTTCTTTCCCACGTACAGTGCTTAGCGCTCACCTGCATTAAATTTCATTCGTCATCTCTGACTCCACATGCGTATTTTTTTCCAATTCATTCTGCAGTACCTGCACCGTCTCCCTTGATATGCCGCCCCTTTTAGCTTGACATCATCTACAAATCTGACTAGTTGGCATCCAATTAACCTCAAGAAACGGAAAACAATTGCTAAGACATCGGTGCAGTCGCATGAAGGCAAGAGTCACAAGAACATAGGCAAAGCTTATTGCAGCTGGGACAAAAACTACTTATTTCAAGTTTATATTTTAATCTTTGAGAAGGTTGTGTGTGGAAGGAAAGATTTTGGGGCTGGGGTATTTCCTATTCTTCACCTGCCCACATTTTGGCAACAGGAATATTCACCAGCCAGTAAACATGGTAAAACCACCAAATCTGGTGGGGTGGGGTGGGGTGGGGTTGGGTGGGGTTAGTGGGGTGTGGTGGTGAAATGACTGTTTTCAGATTGGTCATCCATTTTGACTTCAATGAGATGGAATTGGGGCAGGGGGTATAAAGGGCAGCCGATTCAATATGCCCACCTTATGCCACTTCTGAAGCGGTTTGCCTTTTGACAAAATGGAGATGAGGACGAATTTCTTCTCTCAGAGGATGGTAACACTTTGGAATTCGCTTCTGCAGAGAGCAGTGGAGGCTGTGTCATTGAATATGATACCGAGTCACATAAGGATGTTGGTCAGATGACCAAAAGCTTGGTCAAAGAGGTAGATTTAAAGGAGCGTCTTGAAGGAAACCAAGGTAAAGAGCTGGAGAAGTGTAGTGAGGGTTTTCCAGAGCTTAGGGTCTAGGCAACTGAAGGCACGGCCACCAATGGTAGAGCGATTAAAGTCAAGGATCAAGAGACCGGAATTAGAGTGCAGATATCTCGGAGGTTTGTGGTGCTGGAGGGACTACAGAGAAAGGGAGGGGCGAGGCCATGAAGGGATTTGAAAACAAGGCTGAGAATTTTAAAATCAAGACATTGCTCAACCAGGAGCCAATGTAGGTCAACGAGCACAGGGGCGATAGGGGAACGGGATTTGCTGCTGGTTAAGACATGGACAGCAGAGTTTTGGATGACCTCAAGTTCACAGAGAATGTGCGAAACCAGTCCGGGTGCATTGGAATAGTAAAGGCTCGAGGCAATGAAGGCAAGGTTGAGGGTTTCGGCAGCAAATAAGCTGAGACAGGGGCGAAGTCGAGTGATGTTAATGAGGTCTTAGAGATGGTGCAGATAAGACGTTGGAAGCTCACCTCAGGGTCAAATGTGAGGACAAGTTTAGAAGCAGACTGGCATAATCTCAGACTGTTAACAAGGAAAGGGATGGAGACAGTAACTAGTGAATCGAGTTTGGCGCAAAGACCGAAAACAATGCCTTCGGTCACCCCAGTATTTAAGTGGATGAAACTTTTGCTCATCCAATTCTGGATTTTGGATAAGTGGTCAGATAGTTAAGTGACTGTGGAGAAGTTGAGAGAGGTGGTGGTAGAGCTGAGTGTCATCAGAGTACATAATGTGCTGCCATAGGACGTTACCTACGGGCAGCATATAGATGAGAAATATGAGGGAACCAAGGGTGGATCCTTGGGAGCGATGAGAGATTACACTGCAGGAGCAGGAAGACAAGCCATCAGAAGTGTTGCTCTGGCAACAATTAGATTTTTTTAAATTCATTCATGGGGCATGGGCTTCACTGTTGGGCCAGCATTTATTGTCCTTGAGAAGGTGGTGGTGAGCTGCCTTCTTGAACCGCTGCAGTCCATGTGGTGTTGGTACACCCACAGTGCTGTTAGGGAGGGAGTTCCAGGATTTTGACCCAGCGACAGTGAAGGAACGGTAATATATTTCCAAATCAGGATTGGAGGAGAACTTCCAGGTGGCGGTGTTCCCATCTATCTGCTGCCCTTGTCCTTCTTGATGGCAATGGTCATGGGTTTGGAAGCTGCTGTGGGAGAGGCCTTGGTGAATTCCTATTCCTGCAGTGCATCTTGTAGATGGTACACACTGCTGCTACTGTGCGTCGGTGGTGGAGGGAGTGAATGTTTGTGGATGTGGTGCCAATCAAGCGGGCTGCTTGATTAAAGAATGGAACATGACGGCAGTTCCACCCAGCTGGTCACAGTGGAGAGGCATTGGAGGAGGATAATGTGGTCAATTGTGTAAAAGGCTACAGACAGTTCAAGAAAGATGAGAAGGGAAAAATTGACCATTGTCAAAGTCCGATGGGATTTCATTTGTGACTTTGATAAGAGCAGTTTGGGTACTGTCACAGTGGCAGAAATCCAACTGGAATTCCAGGAAAATGGAGACAAATTTGGGAGACGACAATACTTTAAAGGGCTTTGGAGAGGAAAATGAGGTTGGAGATGGGGTGATAGTTTGCAAGGACAGGGGAGAGAGGTGTTGACTGCAGATTTAAAGGACTTTGGCTCATACGGATACCAGGAAGTGAAGTTGGGTGGTAAGCTGTTCATTGGGAACAGCATCAAGGGGGTACGGTGGCACCTCTGACAGTGCAACATTGCCTCAGTACAACACAGGAGTCTCAGTCTAGATTTTTGTGCTCAAGTCCTGGAGTGGGACTTGAACCCATAACCTTCTGACTCAGAGGCAAGAGTGTTACTAACTGAGCAAGGGTTGACTCTCATGCAATGATAGAGAGTGGTATTTACTCAAGGTGACAGGGGTCTCGTCCGCCAACTGGTCAGCTGGTGAGAGCCCTGCGTTGCCTATTTTAGGGAAGACCCTCTGCTGTTAGGTAGGCCTTCCCGGGGATCATGGTACCTGGGGATGGAAATCCTGCCCCCTGAGAGCTGCTGGTCAGAAGTTGGCAACAACACAAGTGTTAGAGAGTTGATCTTCAGATAACTATTTTTTAGTGGAAACATTTAACCTTATATACAAGACAGCAGCAGCATCTACACGTGTGCATCAATCTCTATAACTAAAGAAGAACTCTCTTGTAGAGGTTCCCCACGCTGTTAACGCATTGGTTTACACAGATCATGTGATCTTACAACACAGGATTATTCTGAAAGCTACAGTCCTACGTTTATCCAAACTATAATTACTACATTCCTCCCCCTTTAACTTTTCTGTGCATTTTGTATTTACAAGGATATTTATCTCATGACGCTACAATATTTACACAGGTCATGAAATTACAAGTTCAGTCTTTCAGGTGGTTTCCTGATTCGTGTGGAACGTTGCAACTCCATGACTTCTGATTCTCTTGCAGAAACCACATTCTCGGGAATGGCGTTAACATCAGGTACCCCATTAGGCACAGGCGGTTCAGTGTCTTCCACTCCGACAGAGACATCGGGTATGTCTATCCTTGGTTGAGCAACTTCAACACGAGCCACTGGTTCAGTAATGGTTACAGGTGGAACAGCATTTTGTTGGGGTATCTCCATTTTTCTTAAATGATCCACATGCTTACGATTGATCTGGTCCTCCACTTCCACATGGTATGACAATGGTCCTGTGACAGAGCTTACTTTACCAGGTAACCACTTCGGTCCTCCACTGAAATTCCTTACATATACTGCTTCTCCAACAGTAAATTGTCGCTCATGACTTTGCAAATCATGAGTCGCTTTTTGGTTCACCTTCCCCTGCAAATTGGGAAGCATCAGGCTTAGTCTTGTCCGAAGATAGAGGCTCATCAGTAATTCTGCAGCTGTTGCTCCTGTCGTAGTGTGGGGGGTTGTTCTGTAGTGAAATAGGAAACAAGCAAGTCTAGTTTCCAACGATTCACCTGTTAACTTTTTCATTCCTGCCTTAAAAGTTTGTACTGCTCTTTCCACCAGTCCGTTAGATGGCAGATGGTACGGTGCAGGCTTCACATAGTTGATACCATTGATGCTGACAAATTGTTGAAACCGAGCACTTGTAAACGCAGTACCGTTATCTGAGATGATTACCTCTGGCAATCCATGGATGGCGAAGCTTTGATGTAGTTTTTCTATAGTAGTGCCTGACATTGGCAACTTTACCTCATAAACGTCTAACCACTTGGAATGAGCATCTGTAATCAATAGAGACATGGTTCCAAAGAAAGGACCGACGTAATCTATGTGCAATCTCACCCAGGGTCTACCAGGCCACTCCCGTAGGTGTAATGGGGCTGCCACCAGCCAGGTTTGTAGCTGTTGAAATTGCACACAGTGTTTTATTACCTTTTCAACATCGCCGTCCATCCCTGGCCACCAAAGATAACTTTGCGCTATCGTCCCCATTCGTGAGATTCCTGGATAGGCAATGTGTAACTCCACTAAGAATGGTTCCCTTCCTTGTGAATTAATGTCTACTTATGCACCCCATAATAGAATGCCATCTTGTCTGCTCATCTCGTGTCTTTGGTTGAAAAATGGCTTCAATTCGTCAGAGACTGGTTCCTGGGATCAACCGTGTAACACTTGGTCTCTCACTCGAGACAGGACTGGATCATGATTCATCCAGTCTCTTATCTGCCTGGCACAGACTAGTGAGGAATCCAGGAAGTTCATCACTAACACGGGTTCTTGGGGAATTGGGACATGGTCATTTTTCTCTTGCAAAGGAAGGCGACTTAGGGCATCAACATTTGCTATATGAATCCGTGTACGTACAAAGGTGTATTCATATGCTGCCAAAATTAGGGCCTATCTTTGAATTCAAGCAGAAGCTGTGGCAGGTATAGCATTTTCCTCGCTAAACAGGCCCAAAGATGGTTTGTGGTCTGATATAATCGTGAAACATCGCCTATGTACCTATTGGAATTTTTTTACACCAAAGATAATCGACATACCTTCCTTTTTGCTCTGAGAATATCCTTTCTCAGCTGTGGTAAGTATCCTGGATACATAGCCTATCGGCCTCTCTGTACCGGTGTCCATCTTGTGAGATAGTACCGCTCCCACTCCATAGAGGGATGCATCGCAGGTTAGCACCAATTCCTTGGTCTGGACATAATGCACTAACAAATTTGAAGAGTGCAAGAGCTTTCATGAAGGCTTCTTCTTGGGGTGACTCCCAAAACCAACGCTGGTTTTCTCTTAGCAGTGAATGTAGAGGGGCTAGAACTGTGGATAAATTTGGTAGAAATTGCCCATAATAATTTACCATCCCTAAAAATGATTTAAGTTCAGAGATGTTCTTAGGTGCAGGTGCCTCTCTGATTGCTTTAACCTTCTCTTCAACAGGGTGTGCTGATTGGTGGTCTATAATGAACAGTTGCTCTGCTGATACCTTTTACCTGGATTTCTTCACCTGTGTACGTTTTCAACTTGGCAGATGTTTGTTCCAAATTTAAGTGTTGATCACCTTTATTTAAATATCTGAAAGTGTGTTCACCTATTACGGTGGTAGAACCACTGGTGTCTACTTCCATTTTTAAGGGTTTACCATTCACTTGCACTGTGACAATAATTGACTCTGTCTTCCCAACTTTCATGTTGAATAATGACTAAATGTTAGAGTTGGTTGTTTTTGGCTCTTCTACACTGTAAACTTCACTGGACTTTGTTTATTGTCTGGAAGCCTGTTTAACCTTACTTTGCACTGTTTCATTATGTGTCCACTTTTGTGACAAAAATAGCACTCTACTTTTTAAAATTGCCAATTGTTAGGAGAATGATTGCTTCCAAGTCAATAAAAATTAGCTTTCGCCTTTGTTGCTAAGCTGTTTCCTCTCAATTTTTGGTTAGCGGGAGCTGTTTTCCGCTTCACGGTGGAGTCCTGGCTTTTGGTGCCAATTTTGGCTGACTGTTCCCACCCAACTAGGAGAATGGCGCCATTTTGCACCCCTTGAATTGCCTGTGAATCGCTTACAGTGCTTTCCATTGCAAGCACTATTTCGAAAGCTTTCTTAAAATCAAGATTCATTTTAGCCAGCAATCTTCGCTGAATAGCATATTCCTGCACACCACAGACCAAACAATCCCTGAGCATGTCATTCAGGGTTTCACCGAAATCACAAAATTCCATTAGTTGTTTTAATTTTGCCATGTAGGTAGCAATGGTCACCCCGGGGCTCTATTCCATGAATTGAACCTGAACCTCTGCATTGTGACCGAGGGCTTGGGTTGTAAATGTTCCTTAATTCACTGAAAGTCTTCGAATCTGGGGCACTGGGGTCCATCAAGCTTCGAATTAAACTGTAGGTTTTGCTCCCACAAATACTCAGGAGAATCGCTGTCCTCTTTTCCTCCCCTGTGATTTCATTGGCTTGAAAGTAGAACACAAGGCGTTCTATGTATTAAGACCAGTCATCTGTGGCTGGTTCAAAGAGGTCGATTCTGCCGAACTGTGGCTTTTCAGATGAGTATATCTTCCTTACTTTTTAATGAACTTAGATACTCACAATTGCTGCACGAGGTACAGCACAAAATCTGATCCCATCCTCGTCACCAGTTTGTTATACAGTTGATCTTCCAGACAACTGTTCTTAGTGGATACATTTAACTTTACTTACAAGACAGTAGCAGCAACTACACGTGTGCATCAAACTCCAAAACGAAAAAATAAATCTCCCTAGGGGTTCCCCACACTGCTAAACCATTGGTTTACACAGATCATGTGATCTTACAACACATGATTATTCTTAAAGCTACAGCCCTACGTTTATCCAAACTATAATTACTATAAGCAGCATCATCAGGGAGGTGGTGGCCGCTGCTGGTAGGACACCCACCCCAGATCCAGGATCATCGCTGGATCCCAGGCCACAGGTGAGTGATGGCAGGAGTGGGGGGAGGGGGATGGTTTGCAGGGTGGGGACCATGGGGGAGAGGTTCAACAGCAAGTGCAGAGGGTGGGTCTCAGCGGGACCCCCTTCCCGATGCTGGGTCCCTCAATCAGGCACCAAATGCTTTTGAATGAGAGAAAGCCCCGCACTCCTGGGAACCCACAAGCAACCCCAACAGGGTTTGCTTTTTGAGCTCCCCTCGTGGTGAGCTACCCTGCTCACCACATTAATTGCCCACTTAAGGGCTTCAAGTGGCGGCAGGGTGGGAGGGCTGTCTACATGCCTTCCCAACAAGCACTTAATTGGGGTGTAGGCGGGAAGGCGGTGGGGTTTCCACCCGTCACCCTCCCACCTGATTAAGTGCCCCTCCCCACCCCGCCTCCAAACCCTCCATGGGAAAGGGCATTAAATTCCACCCAGAGTCTCACTTGCCCATCTCCCTTTTGAGTACTTGATGTGAATTTGCCCTTACTACATGAGCTGGTTAACTTAAGTCCAAAGGCGAGTGTTTGTTTAAAGACAGACGCCTGATGTAGTTTTACACTTAGGCAACTGATTTGCATGTCCCCTCATTAAACATTACTTACCTCATTCAAATAGCCTATCTACATGGACACAGTCTAGCCCCTTCATTGTTTTAAATATCTCAATCAAATTTCAGAATGTTTTCTAGAGTAAAAAGACCCAGTTCTCTAAGTCTATCATGGAAATTAGGAGCATTTAAACTGGGCTTTAATCTAGTTGTTCTCCTTTGAATCTTTTCCGGGATCTGTATAATTCCCCCACCAAGTGAAATGACCAAAATTGAACACAGTATTGATAGAATGCATAGGAAGAGATTGCTTTCACTGGCAGGAGGGACAGAAACCAGAGGACACACATTTAAAGCAATTGATAGAAGAACCAGAGATGAAGTATGGAGATAAAAACAAAAAACTACTGCGGATGCTGGAAATCCAAAACAAAAACAGAATTACCTGGAAAAATTCAGCAGGTCTGACAGCATCGGTGGAGAAGAAAAGAGTTGACGTTTCGAGTCCCCACGACCCTTCAACAGAGGAGCTGCTTTTCCACACAGGGAGGTGTTATGCTCTGGAACGGACAGCCTGAAAGGGTAGTGGAAGCAGATTCAAAAATAATATTCAAAAGGAATTGGGTAAGTACTTGAAAAAGAAATCTTTGCTGGTCTAAAAAGCAGAGGGAATGGAGCACACTGGATAGTCCTTTCAGCGAGGCATGGTTGAGGCATAAGGCCATATAGCCTCCTCCTGTGCTGCATGATTCTGTGATTCCACATGGGCTAAACAAGGCAATGTACATATACATTATAATGCTTTTTGTCTTACATTACATCGTCTTGGAAATACATTTTTCTTTGATTCATTCTCGAACAACTTCAAGCGTGGCTATCTACAGGGAGCGCGGGTGCACAGAATTAACCCTCATATCTTGTTTGGATCAAGACTTCAACAAAAGTGATAAAATTGAGGGTTTAATCAAATGATTGATGCGCAGCTACCCCAACATCAGATCGATTTCTTATCTTCTTCAGCGACCTGTTGGCATTCTATTTTCAATTACTCTCGGTCAGCTTCATCTGTCGTTACTCACTTCCCACACTTTGAGTTCTGAATCAGATTCAGCTCGGGACACATTCAACTGTGTATTGACTTGATACAATGTACCTCAGCTAAGAAATCTCCCTATAAATCTAACGTATCAAAAGAGAATACTGCCCATTTCACCAACAAGTTACATTCACTTTTTTTTTAATGTGTCTGTTCCTGAGATGTGAGCATCACTGGCATTTATTGCCCATCCCTAACTACCCTTGAACAGGTGGTGAGACACCACCTGCACTGAGAGGGCAGTTAAGAGTCAATCACATTGCCATGGGTCTAGAGTCATACATAGACTAGACCAGGTAAGGATTCTTCCCTGAAGGATATTAGTGAACCAAATGGGTTTTTCTTTAACAATAATCCAGTAGTTTCATGATCATTATTAATGAGACTAGCACTTTATTTTAGATTTATTGAATTTAAATTCCCCCAGCTGCCGTGGTAGGTTTTGAATTCATGTCTGAAGCATTAGTCGAGTAACATCGCCACTATGTTACTGTCCCCAAGTAGCGCTTTTAATGTATAAAATGTCCCAAGGTGCTTCACTGGAGACAACGGTTAACATTTTAACTCCCCATTCACTTGAAAGAGTTAAAATCGGGCCCAATGTCTCCACACTGCACTCTGCGCTTGTCGCCTCCTAGGCCGGGATTGTCCAGCCCCGTTGTTGGTGGACCCGCCATGGGAGATTTGGCAGCCCAGCCAAAAGCCCATTGACTTTTGTTGGGACCGGACGATTCCGGCAGCGGGCACAGCTGGAAAATTCCGCCCACAGGGTGAAACCGCGGAATTAGCTAGTGACAAGGTTACAGTGCACGACCAAGCAGAACCAGAGGGTAAGAGTGCAAAGCATATCAGCAGCGAGTTACACTCCGGCCTGTGAGTCCCGTGGCAAGAGCTTTGGTTGCATGGTCATATACACTCCCATGGATGGTACGAATAATGTTTTTTTGCAAGTGTTGGCAGGGGCTCTGCTTTCTCGCAACATTGCAAAGAAATCTCTACTTAGATTGATAAAGAGTTGCAATGGAGCGCTGAGTGTTTTAAAGCTGACTTGACATCACAGTGAAGTTACGTGCCACACCATGTTGAGCCCCAAGTGGCATGTGACCACCTAGCTAAGGGGATGGGAGTCTCACCCAGCTCCCTTCTAGTCAGATCAGCACCCAACTCTGGAGTTATAGGGCTGAATTTTAATTGTGCGGGTTTGAATGAGTTAAAATATTTCCATACTCTCATTTTAACCTCTCAGTAAGCGGGAATCCACCCACAGCATTGTGGGAGTGGGAGTAGAGTTGTACCCTCAGTGGGAAATTAGGCGCGTTCTCATGGCTTTGACATGTGGGCTGAGATAATAGAAACCTTTCCCTCATTCTTCAAAATTAGGCGAGATATCAATCCTGCCATACTGGATCCAAAGCAAAAGTTTCAGTACTATAGGACATTCAAAAAATGGCGATGGCAAGTGTTTTACAACTTCCTGTGCTCAGCTGGACAAAAACATCCATTTATTGTTTTTTAATAATTCACTGTGGAGGCACTATGATTTTTCCGCCGCATTTATCATCCTAAATCTTAATCCATACAAGTAATCCTAAGGAGAATTTGAACAAAATATCCATCTATGTATGGCTGTTAGCAAACAACATGAAATTAAAGTAGTTTTATGAACCGCTGGATCTCTGGATGAACAGAAATACAACCATTGGACCTTGTAACCTTTTTATAATTTGGGAAGAATACCAATAATTGAATGCTTCAAAATACTACGCGACCCTTTACTGAGGAAACATAGAAACATAGAAAATAGGAGCAGGAGTAGGTCATTCAGCCCTATGAGCCTGCTTCGCCATTCAAAATGATCATGGATGATCTTCTATCTCAATGCCATATTCCTGCTTTCTCTCCATACCCCTTGACACCTTTGGAGTCCAGAAATCTATCTATTTCCTTCTTAACTATATTCAATGACTTGGCCCCCACAGGCTCCTGTGGTAGAGAACTCCATAGGTTCACCACCCTCTGAGTGAAGAATTTTTTCATCATCTCTGTCCTAAATGGCCTACCCCGTATCCTGAGACTGTGACCCCTTGTTCTGGGCTGCCCAGTCAGAGGAAACATCATCCCTGCCTTCAGTCTGTCCAGCCCTGTCAGATTTTTATACGTTTCAATGAGATCCCCTCCCATTCTTCTAAACTCCAGTGAATACAGGCCTAGTCGGCCTAATCTCTCCTCATACGGCAATCCTGCCATCCCAGGAATTAGTCTGGTGAACCTTCATTGCACTCCCTCTATGGCAAGTGTATCCTTTCTTAGGTAAGGAGACCAAAACTGCACACAATACTCCAGGTGTGATCTCATCAAGACATCCTTGCTCCTGTACTCAAGTTCTCTCGCAATGAAGGCCAACATTGCATTTGCCTTCTTAACTGCTTCCTGCACCTGCATGCTTGCTTTCAGTCATTGGTGTACTAGGACACCGAGGTGCCTTTGTACATCAATATTTCCCAATCTATCATTGTGGTAAAGTAAGGTACCCTGTCCCTTTAAGAGAATGCAAGTGTACTGACCATGTGATAGCACTGACGAATCACTGTACAGCGCGGGCAACTGGAAACTGTAAGTCTAGATCTGGAGGTTTCTGAGTGAACACGTATGATCTGGTGCTCTGCCCTATGTCTCAATAAACCATCACTGTTTACTCTTACATCAGTCCCTCCCTGTTATTAATTGCAAGCAGCAATTGAGGAGAACAGAGTAAGGTGTGCGGTTAGAGTTCGGTTGGCCACCAACTCATTTACTCAAGACATAAAAATCACCATTTAAATAATGTTCTGCCATTCTCTTTTTCCTACCAAAGTGAATAACTTCACGCTTATCCATGCTATACTGCATCTGCCATGTATTTGCCCACTTACTCAATCTGTATAAATCAGCTTGAGGCCTCTTAACACCCTCCTCATCACTCACATTCCCACCAAGTTTCATGTCATCGGCAAACTTGGAAATATTACATTTGGTTCCCTCATCAAAATCATTGATATATATATTGTGAATAGCTGGGGCCCAAGCACTGACCTGTGCGGTACCCCACTAGTCACCATCTGCCACTCCGAAGAAGGCCCATTTATTCCTGCTCTCTCCTCCTGTCTGCTCACCAATTCTCAATCCATGCCAATATATTACTCCCAATCCCATGTGCTTTAATTTTACACACTATCCTCGTATGCAAGACTTTATCAAAAGCTTTCTGAAAATCCAAATACACCACATCCACTTGTTCTCCCTTATCTATTCTGCTAGTTACATCCTCAAAAAACTCCAGTAGGTTTGTCAAACATGATTTTCCTTTCATAAATCCATGTTGACTTTGTCTAATCCCATTGATATTTTCTAAGTGTCCTGTTATCACATCCTTTATAATAGACTCCAGCATTTTTCCTCCTACTGATGTTAGGCTAACCAGTCTGTAATTCGCTGTTTTCTCCCTCCCTCCTTTTTTAAATAGTGGGGTTACATTTGCCAACCTCCAATCTCCCAGGACTGTTCCAGAATCTACAGAATTTTGGAAGATGACAAACAACTCATCCACTATTTCCATGGTCACCTCCTTTAGTACCCTGGGATGTAGATTACCAGGCCTTGCGATTTATTGGCTTTCAGTCCGATTAATTTCTCCAGCAATATTATTTTAGTAATACTAATTTTCTTCAATTCCTCCTGATCACTAGACCCTCGGTTCCCTAATATTTCTGAGAAGATATCTGCGTCTTCCTCCGTGAAGACAGAACTAAAGTAGTTGTTTAATTGCTCTGCCATTTCCTCGTTCTCTATTATAAATTCTCCCATTTCAGACTGTAAGGGACCGACATTTGTCTTCACTAATCTTTTTTTCTTTTTAATTACTTATAGAAGTTTTTACAGTCCGCTTTAGATTATCGGGCCCTTATGGCATTAGTCCTGGCAGATTGGAGGAAAGTTAGATAGTAACCCAGCAATGAGTTTGAAATCCCAGGGCTGTCCAACATCCAATTCAGTGGCCGCACTGTGACAAAATGTTGTTGACTGGGAATCCCAAAACTACAAGATACTACCTCAGGGCAAGAAGATGGAAACTTGCTGAATTTCAAAAATGGCAATGTCGCTGTGCTGGGGGTGTCCCAATGGAAGGAAAGGCCCATCTGCTGTGGGAACTGAAAGAAGAGAACCTCTGGGAAGAGGGAAAAATATTAAAACAAACATTCTTAATCTCATCGCCTCACAAGCTGAAAATGCATACTTAGCTATTTTCCCTAACAAAAAAGACTTATACATGAATGATTTGCGTCATTGTTGGAACATTGACGTCTTACTTGTTGCCAATAGCAACCACACTATCTGGCAAAATAATGGGCTGCTTGTCTGTTGCAATTTTCTTTCAACGGGATCTTTTCTTTGCATAAAAGTTTCTAGTTAAAAATCCTGCCAGTCCAACACAAAAATTTGATTTATTGAGAACACCGTATGGCATTAGCAGCCTGCCTCCATGTTGTTAACAGATTGTCTGCTCAGCTGCATCTGTCAGGAAATTCGAGTCTGCAGGCCAGAAAGTCCCAATTACAACAGTCCTTTAATTTCAAGATTATAACGAAGGTGTCACCTTCACAGCAGTTTCCCTTGCTTTGGTGATTGCACATTATAACAGGCAATGGAAAGACAAGACTTTGTACAGGCAGGTGTGTGATAACATTGAGAGAATAGAGTGTGAACATGAGGTAAAAATAGCCCAAAGACACATGGAGCCTCGCTGCAACTCTTCAGTAAGTAGCAGCTACCCACAATGCCAATTGTACTTCAATTTGTTCTATAGTCAAGTCTTACCAGTTACTTTAATAACCTGAAATGAGATGTGACCGAAAGATGAGACGACTGATAACAAAAAAATCCTGATATGTTTTTAAATCTGATCAATTGGTAATTCTGCACCAACGACAAATTCTCACTTGCTTATCCATCATGTACACGGGTTTTTATGGAATTTAAACTTTGGAATAGCCAACGTTCTCTCAATGTACATCAAACCTCATCTTCCTAAAACTGATTGTTGCTTGTTTTTAAAGAGCAAGTTATTGAGAAGGTGGAACTATTGCTTGGCAGCACAGCCCAGGACAGTCATATCTCAAATTCAGCAATTAATCTCAGCATTGGTTAATATTGATTCTCAGCTAGCCGCATATTTCACTGAACATCTGCCAGATTGCTCAACGTGCAGAAGAATAGGGCAACCTGATGTTTTAAAAAAACATTGTCAAAGAGTTTGGCCCAGACTTTCAAAGTCTATTCTTTGCAGACAGGGATCCGGAAGTCGATAATTTTGACCGCAAATGGTTGATATCAGATCAGCTCAATCAGGAGAGGTGCACAGCTGGACCCATATCACCATCGATAGTTAAAGTTGGAATTATCCCCACTGAGTGTAAATTCCCCACATTGGCTGTGGAAAAGTCCAGACGTCAAGTGGGACAGGCTCAAGGGCCTACCCCTGTTCCTATCAATAAACCACTGAAACCAGTTGTCACGTCAACAGAGATCAGTTAATTACACTTAAGACGGAGGTAAAATCTGGAACTTTCCTGGTTTGTATGGTCCCGCTGCTCACTGCCCTGGAGCTCATCCAGGCCTCTCGATTACTAATCTAGTAATATGACCATTATTACTACCATTCCCTCAAATAAGGCCTTGTGGTTTTTTTTTTCCCTTTCTCTAAGGGTAGTAGTTAAGTAGAATAGATCCCCAACAAGAGTAATTAATGTTACATTGTGCAGCACTCTTTCAAATTGACGGTGAGTAGCAGGACCATACGAACCAGGAAGGTTTCAGATTTTATCCCTATCTTGGTGGAATTAACTGATCTCATTGATGTGACAACTGGTTTCAGTGACTTAGTGATAGGAACAGGGGTAGGCCCTTGAGCCTGTACCGTTTGGCATCTGGGCTTTTCCACTAGAGAGCAGTTAAGAGCCACGTTGCTAAAGGTCAGGAATCACAGGTAGGCCAGAACGTTTAAGGATGGCCGATTCCCTTCCCTAAAGGACATTAGTAAACCAGATGAAGTTTTACGACAGCCTGGAAATTTCATGATCATTATTAATGAGACTACCATTTCATTGCAGATTTAGTAATTGAATTTGAACTGAGTTGTAGGTCACTTCTCAAGGGCAATTAAGGATGGACCAGTGGTATTTGCATCCCAAAACAAAAAAAACCCATTAATTTTATACTTAATATTCTCTAGTTTTAGGTGAATAACCTGTTTGATATTCATCCCTCCTCAGCATTTCACAGACTTGGATCACACGCTTATTGTACCATGAACAACGATAGGGGTGATCATGGCTGAGTCAGATTCTGTCTTCATCTGACGCCCACAATGTCCATCTCCAGCAGGGGTCAGTGCCTAGGACAAGCTGTGAGAATGCAGGCTGATTCAAACCTTCCTTTGAAAACAGCATCAGCCCATGAACTCACTCCTCCATCCTCACCCCCTTTTTTTAATCCCCTTTCTTCTAATTCATTTTTGTTTTTTATCCACTTGTTTATTTTTATTTTTATTCATTTATCTGTACTTTTATCCCCCTTTTTTTTAGCCCATTCTCTATCCTTTTCTTTCCCCATGACCACCCCATCCCCTAGGGCCATTTGTCCATGTTGTTCTTTCATGCAATGCTACTCTTGTTCTGCTATAATCACCTTCTGCTTTCTTACCTTTACACCACTATTAGCACCTTTTTTTTATCACTAACCACTACCATTAACAACCCCTTTGTTCTTTAGTTCATGACATCGTTGTCAATCCCTCCTTTGTCCCCACCTATCGCTGGCTTTCTATCCAGCTCCACCTGCCCCACCCCCCTTAAACAATATAAATTTCATCACATTTCCACTTCTCTTCAGCTCTGAAGAAGGGTCATACGGACTCGAAATGTTAACTTTGTTTTTCTCTTGCCACAGATGCTGTTAGTCCTGCTGAGTTTTTCCAGCGTTTTCTGTTTTTGTACCAGCCGTGGTCGAGTTGGGATCGCTCTCACCTGTCAGTCAGAGCTTGTGGGTTAAAGTCTTGCTCTAGAGACTGCAGCACAAAATATCTCTTGACCCTCCAATGCAGTACTAATGGGGGTGCAGCGCTGCCGGAGGTGTTGCCTTCTGGATGAGACATTCAACCAACTCCCTGCCTGCCGTCTCTGGCACAAAGATAGGTGGAGGACAGGTAGTATTGAGGAGGTGGGGAGGCTGCAGAAGGATTTGGACAGGTTAGGAGAATGGGCAAAGAAGTGGCAGATGGAATACAACGTGGGGAAGTGTGAGGTCATGCACTTTGGTAGGAAGAATAGAGGCATAGACTATTTTCTAAATGGGGAGAGAATTCAGAAATCTGGAGTGCAAAGGGACTTGGGAATCCTAGTCCAGGATTCTCTTAAGGTTAACTTGCAGGTTGAGTCGGAAGTTAGGAAGGCAAATGCAATGTTGGCATTTATTTCGAGAGGACTAGAATATAAAAGCAGGGATGTGCTGCTGAGGCTTTATAAGGCTCTGGTCAGACCACACTTAGAATATTATGAGCAATTTTGGGCCCCGTTTCTCAGGAAGGATGTGTTGGCCCTGGAGAGGGTCCAGAGGAGGTTCACGAGTACAATCCCAGAAATGAAAGGCTTAACATCTGAGGAACGTTTGAGGACTCTGGGTCTATACTCGATAGAGTTTAGAAGGATGAGGGGGGATCTGATTGAAACTTACAGAATACTGAAAGGCCTGGATAGAGTGGACGTGGGGAAGATGTTTCCATTAGTAGGAGAGACTAGGACCCAAGGGCACAGCCTCAGAGTAAAGGGAAGACCTTTTAGAACAGAGATGAGGAGAAACTTCTTTAGCCAGAGAGTGGTGAATCTATGGAATTCATTGCCACAGAAAGCTGTGGAGGCCATGTCATTGAGTGTATTTAAGACCAAGATAGATAGGTTCTTGATTGGTAAGGGGATCAAAGGTTACAGGGAGAAGGCAGGAGAATAGGGTTGAGAAACTTATCAGCCATGATTGAATGGCGGAGCAGACTCGATGGGCCGAATGGCCTAATTTCTGCTCCTATGTCTTAAGGTCTAATGGTGGAGGTAGAAGACCTCATGGCATTATTTTGATGAAAAGCAGGGGAGTTTTCCTCAATTTCCTGGCCAATATTTATCCATCAACAAACAGATTATTTGGTCATTATCAAATTGCTGCTTGTGCGAACTTGCTATGCGCCAGTTGGTTGATGCATTTTCTACATTGCAGCAGGGACTACATTTCAAAAGTACATTGGCTGTAAAGCACCTTGAATGCCCTGAGGTAATGAAAGATGTTATTGTTTTGGGCAGAAGAGAGACAGACAACCTGCATCGGTTTCCTCTTACCGCCTGTCCGTAAGCAGAAGGTGTTTTGAATTAATTTTTAAATGAATGACGTATTTTCCCAATCCCTCGGTTTTTTGTGATCCAAATTTACTAATAATCCACAGCAAGCTGAAGTTAGGATTAACTCAGGAAGTTAGTTTATTTTACACAGTAAAAACCCAGAAAAAGGAGTGCTCACCATTTCCCATTCAGCATGTGCGCACACACACTCACACTCACTAAAGGGAGGGGTGGAGGGGGGGTGGGGGGTAGGTGTGGAAATAGAGGAAAGGACTTTTACGGTATAAAGAACACAGAAAATAAATATCAGTTCACATCAGCTCCAGAATCCCGAGGGTGTTTCCTTCCTGGTGGGGTTCAGTTCCGATGAGTTTCCGGTTGGTCAAACGATACAAAAACCCTGGAAACGCACAATGTTGCAGACGATGGGCTTTCTGTGTTTAGGTTGCTTGGCAGGCATTGGTCAGAGACTTTTATAAACAAACAGGCTTCATGGAGTTGAGAGGTAGTAACCAACTGCTTACCCAGCCTGGTTGCTGGAGTTCTGTCCGGTTGATGTTAAAAACAGCAGCCTGACTGCGAGGCCCAAGGCTGCAATGTTAAAACTGTCCAAAAAACCAGAGGCTTGGATCTGTGATGTGGCCTATTAACGGTTAACTACATCTTAACAATTAGTTCCTGGGCTCCTGGCAGGATTCCCTCATTCCACCTTAGGAGAGAGATGACTTCGTTATTAGCATCTCTCCCACTCTAACAAGTTTTGATCTTTGTCTTCTGTTATAGTTCAGAATGGGGGAGCCAGTTCATCTGCACTTCCTCTGCTTTCGTTGGTTACAAAGGGTTTGTACAATGAAGTGTGAAATTCCAGAAGCTGAAAAAATAATTATTTTGTTCTTGAAACTGCCAGGGATATCTCCCAGACGGAGGTCCACCCATGTTCAGATGACTTGTAGCAGCCATCTTAATTTATTTTGTTCAGCAGAAAAAGTCCAGTTTTTAAAAAAAAAGCAATAAGGATAAAGTTTTGAATATATAGTGTTGGGTTTCTTTTCATGTCGTAGGACCCCAACACCATATTAATGCAAATCTTTCTTTATCCCTAGCAGAGGGCTAATAATGCCACCTGGAGCATCCCGATCATCGTACTGACTCAGTTAACACAGTACCAGAACTGAGCATGGCACTCTCCTGCATGGGGTAGCTAGGCTATCCATTGCTTTAGCGCAGCTGAGCCCTACAGACATGGGGTTGAATTTTCAGGTCCTCCTGAGTTTGGGAACAGAGACCAGGGTGGGGGTTGGCCTCTGGAAGATGCAGCCTGCAACATCTAATAACACTGCCAATGAAGGAATTACATCTTCCCAGAGGCTTTACCCCACTGTGGAAGTTCCTGTTACTGCTTTCACCATCACAAACCACTTTTACCGTCCCAGCAGCATTAAAAGGAGTCCCAGATGTCTGGCTTAAAATGACATGGTGTATATGGTTTATACAGTTCAGAGTGGAAAACATTAGACATAGGCAGTAAGAACATACCTCAGTCATCACTCAGTGCTCAACACAATCCGGTGGCCTCCTCCTGCCACTTTCTGAAAAGGGAACCTCCCTCGTCTCCCTCACGGCCTCCAACATTAGACCCAGGTCGGCTTCGATGAAACGAGGGGCTGCACTGCCCCAGGTGTCAGGCCCGCAGCGTTCCTCTGATGTCTCACTTCCCTCTGGCACTGTGGAGGCTTTGGCACAACCAGCACATTCCTCCCTCAGTGATGGTTGCTATGGGGAGTCTAAATTAGTCCCATATTTCAACTGAGCAGCCACCATTCCACCCCCCTTGACTCGAGACAGGGAACCATCTCCATATCACCTAAGGGCTCACCGCCACCACCCACCAACACCCTCCCACCCCCTCACCCCCCCCACCCCCACCCACCGCCATGGAAATCAGGACGTTAATTAGCTTCCCATTGCAGCCATGTTCTTGACCCAAGAATAACCCCAACTGGTATTTCCCACTGAAAATTTAGCCCACGGTCTTAACTCGACAAGTTGCTAAAATTCCAGGCTGCTTTTCTATGTGTCATTCTGTGTTTAGAGGATATTTCCCAAAGTTTTAAAAATATTCAAATGTTACCACTGCAGCAAGTAAATGTTTAGGTTACCTCAGCTGGAGTAGATTAGCATTTGGATTTTTTGGAAGGAGAATGGCAGGGAAATCTTTTCATATTACACTCGCAAAGTCAGAGGCTAGAGCATTTTCGTCATTACCCTAACTTGAAACATTAAAAATGCAAGCTAAACTATAAATACGGATTTAGCTTTATGTTTTATGTTAAGTTTTATGTCTGAGTTTCTGATGGCAGTCTGTTTTCCCTTTTGGCTACTTTCTCTGCAAAGCCGCACTGACATTAAATAGGAGGGAAGGCGGATACTGGAATAGTCCCCAGTGTAATACTCTGGGGGCCTGGTTCAAATTGCACCAAGGCAGTAAAAATCTGGAATTAAAAGTCTGACGATGACCATAAAACCATTGTTGTAAAAACCCATCTGGTTTACTAATGCCCTTTAGGGAAGGAAATCTGCTATCCTTACCTGGTCTGGAAATTAGCTGAACATGAGCAGAAAATATACAATTGTATGCATGTACAATACATAAAACAGGAGTAGGTCATTCAGCCCCTTGAGCCTGTTCTGCCATTCAGTTATTCATTAGATTTGTGTATCTTAACTCCATTTACCCACCTTGGTTCCACATCCCTTAGTACCCTTAACTTTAAAAAAAACTATCGATTTCAGTTCTGAATGTTTCAGTTGACCCCAGCCTCAACAGTTACTTAGGGAAGAGTTTTCCAGATTTCCACTGCCCTGAGTGTGAAGACATAAGACCATAAGACCATAAGACATAGGAGCAGAAATTAGGCCAATCGGCCCATCGAGTCTGCTCCGCCATTCAATCATGGCTGATAGGTTTCTCAACCCCATTCTCCCGCCTTCTCCCCGTAACCTTTGATTCCCTTACCAATCAAGAACCTATCTATCTCGGTCTTAGATACACTCAATGACCTGGCCTCCACAGCCTTCTGTGGCAATGAATTCCATAGATTCACCACTCACTGGCTAAAGAAGTTTCTCCTCATCTCTGTTCTAAAAGGTCTTCCCTTTACTCTGAGGCTGTGCCCTCGGGTCCTAGTCTCTCCTACTAATGGAAACATCTTCCCCACGTCCACTCTATCCAGGCCTTTCAGTATTCTGTAAGTTTCAATCAGATCCCCCCTCATCCTTCTAAACTCTATCGAGTATAGACCCAGAGTCCTCAAACGTTCCTCAGATGTTAAGCCTTTCATTTCTGGGATTGTACTCGTGAACCTCCTCTGGACCCTCTCCAGGGCCAACACATCCTTCCTGAGAAACGGGGCCCAAAATTGCTCATAATATTCTAATTGTGGTCTGACCAGAGCCTTATAAAGCCTCAGCAGCACATCCCTGCTTTTATATTCTAGTCCTCTCGAAATAAATGCCAACATTGCATTTGCCTTCCTAACCCCCGACTCAACCTGCAAGTTAGCATGCTTCCTGACATCGTCTCTGGATGGCCTGGCTCTGATTTTAAGGTTGCGCCCCCTTATTCTGGATTCCCCAACCAGAGGAAGCAATTTCTCTACCCTATCAATTCCCCCTTAATCATCTTAAACATCTCAATTACATCATTCTCTAATCTTCAATACTCAAGCAAATACAAGTATGGTCAAAGCTATCTGTGAAAATGTGAACTTGTCCACTTTGGCAGGAAGAATAGAAAAGCAGTATATTATTTAAATGGAGAGAGATTGCAGAACTTGGTGGTATGGAAGGATCTGGGTGTCCTTGTATGAGTCACAAAAAGTTAGTATGCAGGCGCAGTATGTGATTAGGAAAACAAATGTGGTGTTTATTGCAAGGGGAATAGAATATAAAAGTAGGGAAGTTTTACTGCAGCTGTACAGGACCTTGGTAAGACCACATCTGGAGTATATCGTACAGTTTTGGTCTGCTTATTTGAAAAAGGATATAATTACATTAGAAGCAATTCAGAGAAGGTTCACTTGACTCATTCCTGGGAGGAGGGGCTTTTCTTATGAAGAAAGGTTGAACAGGTTGGGCCGATACCCACTGGAGTTTAGAAGAATGAGAGGTGATCTTATTGAAACATATAAGATCCTGAGGGAACTCAACAAGGTGGATACTGGGAGGATGTTTCCTTGTGGGATAGACTAGAACTCGGGGACACAGTTTAAAAATAAGAGGTCTCCCTTTTCAGATGGAGATGAGGAAAAAAAATTTCTCTCAGAGGGTTGTTAATCTGTGGAATTCTCTTCCCCGGAAAGCAGTGGATTGAGGCTGGGCCATTGAATTTATTCAAGGCTGAGTTAGATTGATTTTTGAGAGACAAGGCAGTCAAGGGCCCTGGGGTGCAGACAGGAAAGTGGAGTTGAGACCACAACCGCTTCAGCCATGATCTTATAGAATGAGGGAGCAGACTTGAGCAAGTCCTGTGATCCTACCTGTCCCTTTCACCCCAGTATCATTCTAATGATTCTTCGCTGCACCTCCTCCAAGGCCAAAATCTTCTCCCTGAGATGAAGTGCACAGAAATGAACTCAATACTTCATAGCCTATATCCCCCACTGCTTTAAATATTTATTCAATTCTACTATAAAAGATTAAGCGGTCTCAGCTTTAATCATCACAGCTGGTAAGGTGTTCCATGATCTACATAAAGAAATTTCTTCCAACATCGCTCCTGGCTTTTAAATTGATGGCGCCTTTCACTGACTTCCCAACTGGCAAACTGCTCAGAATTTCTATTGAATCTCCTGTAAACCTTCTCAGCTCCAGTGGGAGTCCAAGTGTCTCAATCCTCCCCTCAATTATGGTTTCCGATTCCTTGTATCATCCTGATCACAGCCCTGCAAGAAGATTTCTCTAGGTTTTAACTAAATGACTCTTTTTCTTTGTCTTGCATCCTCTGGTCCATGTCATCTTCTCATCCTTATTAAGTAAGCAGGTGACTGACCTGCTCTCAGGCTTCTTCCGAATATTATTAAATGGAGAAAAACTACAAAATACTGCTGTACAGAGGGATCTGGGTGTCCTTGTACATGAATAACAAAAAGTTAGTATGCAGGTACAACAAGTAATTAGGAAGGCAAATGTAATATTGGCTTTTATTGCGAGGGGGATGTGGTATAAAAGTAGGGAAGTCTTGCTACAATTATACAGGGCATTGGTGAGACCGCACCTGGAGTACTGTGTACAGTTTTGGTCTCCTTACTTAAGGAGGGGAACGCTTGCATTGGAGGTAGTTCAGAGAAGGTCCCTATGCTGATTCTTGGGGTGATGAGTAAAGGTTGAACAGGTTGGGTTTTTGCTCATTGGACTCCAGAAGAATGAGAGGTGACCTTAATGAAACCTATAACCCAGGCCTGCAGGGTTGGTGCCGAGAGGATGTTTTCCCTCATGAGGGAATCTAGAACTCGGGTGGCAGGGTTTCAGAATAAGGAGAATCCCAATTATGACAGAAAAAAGGAGGAATTTCTTCTCTCGGAGGGTTGTTGGCCTTTGGAATTCTCTTCCGCAGAGAGCAGTGGAGGCTTGTTCATTGATTATATTCAACGCAGTCGACAGACTTCTGATCTATAAGGGAGTCAAGGGTTAGGAGGGATAGGCAGGAAAGTGGAGTTAAGGCCACAATCAGGTCAGCCATGATCTTATTGAATGGCAGAGCAGGCTTGATGGGCAAAATTCCTGCTCCTATTTCTTATGATTTTATGACCCTGCCACCTCCAACCTTTCCCTGATTTTAGTCAGGAAATAAAACCCACTGTGTAGAGGATTAATCTGTAAGTATACTTACAACAGTCCCCAACATCAAAAATATGAAAAGAGAAAACATGGAAATGAGCTTTACAAAAGTGCCAGACTTCGCAAGCCCCAATACATTAGCCACATCAATAATCTATAACCAAGCATCAGGAGAATGTAAAAGATAAAAGGACTTGCAGTAAAGAGAGCTTCTTCATGCCAGGATGCAATAAACCCAGAGTCTGAAAATTGAATTCTCAATGTGATCTCCCCTGTATGGAAGCGCTGTTCTGAGATTATTAAAGATGAAAATTCACCACAGTTTGGCCAGGCCTCAATTCTTTAGTGAACCCTGTCACTTACGGCAACATAAAACATTAAAAAGTTAATTGTAACTAAGACCCAACAATATCTTAGTTTATGCCATTTACTATTCCAATGTACTGCTTGCTGGTCTCCCACATTCCATCCTCCATAAGATCATCCAAACTCTGCTGCCCATATCCTCACTCGCACCAAGACTCCTTCACCCACCACCCCGGTCCTTGCTGACCTACATTGGCTCCTGATCAAGCAATGCCTTGATTTTAGAGTTCTCACCTTTCGCTTTCAAATCACTCCATGACCCCTCCCCTCCCTCACTCTGTAATCTCCTCCAGCCTCACAACCCTCCGAGATATCTCTTCTCCTCTGGTTCTGGCCTTTTGAGCATCCCTGATGTTAATCACTCCACCATGGGCTGCCGTGCCTTCAGCTGTCTAGGTCCTAAGCTCTGGACCATCCTCCACAAATCTCTCTGCCTCTCCACCTCGCTTTCCTCCTTCAAGACACTCCTTAAAACCTACTGCTTTGAGCAAGCTTATGGCCATCTGCCCTAACATTGCCTCATCTGGCTTGTTTTTGCTTTATAACACTGCTGGGACATTTTATCACATTAAAGGCACTTTGTACAAGTTGCTGCTGTGCCACCATAACCTTGAGGTAGTAGTTCTATCTGCGCAGACTTGCCTGACATGCAACACATGTGGATCAATAATCCTCTACACTGCAGGCCACCTTATGATGGCTCTCACACCATCAGCCAGTATGATATCCCTAACCATTCCAACCCGCTTGAATCTCTAGTTACCATCTACTTTCCTAATATATTTGATGCTGCAATGGGTGAGAGAGAGCTCAGTGAAGAGCTGAGGTCTGGATAAGCTCAAGAGTAGTAGTAGACAGAGAATTGCATCATCTCAGTGCCATGAGAGTTCAGTTCATGCTAGGAGGTCACCACGATATCCCTGTTTATTTTTTGGGGACATTTGGCAGACAATATTGGCTGGATCACAAGTGGTTCATAATCCAGCGAATCATTCCCGTTATGTTCGATGGAATAAATGTAATTTTTTTTGTAAACGTAGGTTAGCGTTTTCCTTTCTCCTTTTTGAATATTCTACACCCTTGTTGCTGCTGCCCTGCCAGGCACATAAGCCGTACATCCCAAAGACTGGCAGATCGTATCAAACGGCACGTCCCTTCTGCCGTTCACAATAAGCAGTGGACTGACCATACTCAGCCAGCCCAAGCTTGCAAAGCTCAGAACATTGGCTGGAATTTTCCAGCTCCTCACACCCAGGGGATCTTCCAGACCCGCCGATGTGAAGAGGTTTCAATGACTTTCAGGTCCAGCCATGGGGAAACCCGCTGTGGGGGTTGGGGGGGGGGGGTGGGGGTTGCTGGAAAATTCCAGCCATAATGTTTGACTTTAGATGTGATTCTGTGATTGGACAGCACTTGTTGAATAATCCCGAGTGTGCTAAGAATGACACTAACAACCAATTTAAGATTATCAGTTGGGCTCGCGGTGTGGCTCATTTATGCTTGCTCGAAACTACATACACAGGGACCTGTCCTCTGCAGGTAAAAGGAACAAGTCCAGGCATTGTGCCTTTTTTGAATAAAAAAAAAGTGTGGGGGACAGTAGTTCCCTGGTGCGTTCCCCACGGCAATGCCTGGAGCAATCAGATAGTGAAACGCCCTGTTTTCTCATGTGGCTGCCTACAGCAGTCTCTTTAAGGATCGATAGTGTGGCTGTTTCAGGGTCCGAGCTGACTACAACCTGCATGGGCTGGATTTTACAGCCGCAAGCCGGGCGGCCTGCTCACCCCAAGCCCTCCGCAGTTATCCAAACTATGGCATGATGATGTCAGGCGGGTAACCTGACGCCAACGCGCCAGTCTCCAATATTGCAGAAGGCGAGCGGGCGCCAAAATCGGAAGCTCGTCCGCCATTTTGAAAAAGAGGCTGACAATCTACTGACCTCGTTCATGACCCAATCGACTGCAACCTTTCATTGCCCGCTCCCTTTCGTGGCAGTCGGATGGGGGGAAAAAGTTTGGAAGTCTTTACGCCAGGTATGAGGAGATGGCACAAGTGTGGATGAAGAGGCTTGGAAATGGGGCCATGGCTGCCTGGAGAGGCAGAGTCTGCTGGTGAAGGTGGCAGTGATTGGATGTTATCAGATTTTATTTATTCACCGTTCACTGCTTTTGGTCTGCCGTAACAAATAAGGAGCGAGTGAGAGGGTGGGCGGGGCCTTTAACTTGGTGGCTGTGACTGATTTCCTGTTCACGGGATAATCACTCTCCCGCCTGATGTCCTGGCCTAGATGTCCGATTGGGCGCAGAGCTAATTGCACCATCTTCCTGTCGAGCGGCCGCTAATGGGCCGCCCGAAGCTTGATTCACTGTGTTGAGATGGTGGGAGCGGGAGCGGGAGCGGGAGCAAGCGGACCACGCACTTCCCGTTCCGCCTCCCTCACCCCACCAGAAACCCTAAAATCCAGCCCCATGGCGCATGGAGACAGGAGGAGTTTTTTTTTTGCTGAAATATATACTTTATTCATAAAATATCTGGAAGAACATTGCAAAACATTTCTAAGTCGCTATGACAAAACGTGCAATCAGATTCAAATTTTACACATGGGTCACGAGGTGCTTCAATACAATCAATGAATATTACAGTCATTTCAATATGGTCATTACAGACAGTCAGACAATGATATTGGAGTTATCAACATACATCATGTTGCACTCTGAGGTGCTTCAATACAATTATGATACAATTAGTATTCAATGCATACATTCATTGTGAGCCGTACAGCCTGAGGGGGTCTAAACAATTCTCAGCCCCTCGGTGCACTATGGCAGAAAGGTCCTAGACAGTGACCTTCCACATGGAGACAGGAGGAGTTAGCTTCAGCCAACTCCAGGGTGCCCCAAGCAATATGGCATATGGTGCTCTCTGTCACAGGATGAGTGCACGCTCACCTATTGAACTCGCCCTGAAAAATGTGAGGTGCGCCAACCAATTTCTAGCCCGTGACTTCAGCCCAGCTGAGGTTGGTTCATGACATATACTTGTTAAACCCAATGTACATCCAGTTATAGGCCTCTTTGGACAGACCCTGAGGTCATTGTGAATGGTATTCACTGTCGTAATGGCAGCCAATCTGCACGTCGCAAAGACCCCCACAAACAGCAACGAGATAATGAGCAGGTAATCTTTATTTTAGTGATGTTCATAAGAAATCAAATCCACCTTCTAAAAAAAAAAATCCGGTCGAAAAAAGTGGGCAATTAAGGAGAAAGTTAAAGGAGCTCAATGACTTAGCTAGAAGATCAAAAATTTACTTAAACAGGCATCCTGTCCTCAATACCCATTAAAAAAGTAATTAAATGGTTAGAAATAATTATATATTATTCATGTGATGTGTGGGCTCCCAGTAGATACAACAAATCATTTCGAGCAAATAGCTGATGTCATAACACTGGTGGCAAAACAATCAATAACGTGGACTTGCTACCTATTCATTTTGGTGAGTGGAGAGCAACTATTTCCAGAGGGTTGGTCAAAATGATTCATGCCAACGTTGCATCATTATGGTGTGTGTAAAAATAGTCTCCTATTTGTGGGACATGTGGAAATCAGCAATTTGGTCAACTGCTGTTTTGGTAAAAGGAAGGTAACCTTATACGAACATACGAAATAGGAGCAGAAGTAGGCCATTCGGCACCTCAAGCCTGCTCCGCCATTCATTTAGGTGATGGTTGACCTGTTTGTGTTTCAAGTTCCACATCCCCATCTACCCCTGATAACCTTTGATTCCCTTGCCTAGCAAGAATCTATCTTTTTCTTTATTCTCTCACAGGAGCTGGGCAGCGCTGGCTAGGCCAGCATTTATTGCCCCTTCCTCATTGCCAGTGAGCAGGTGGTGGTGAGCTGCCCTCTTGAACACTGCAATCCATGTGCTGTAGGTACACCTGCAGTGCTGTTAGGGAGGGAGTTCCTGGATTTTGACCCAGCAACGGGGAAGAACAGCGATATATTTCCAATTCAGGATGGTGAGTGGCTACCTCTGCCTTAAAAATATTCAATGATCCCGTCTCCACCAAGGCAGAGAGTTCCAAAGTCGCAAAACCCTCTGAGAGAAAAAAATTCTCCTCATCTCTGGCCTAAAATGGTGACCCCTAATTTTAAAACAGTGCCCATTAGCTCTGGACTCACCCACAAGAGGAAACATCCTTCCCACATCCACCTTGTCAATACCGTTCAGGATCTTATATACTTCAAACAAGTCACCCCCTCACTCTTTTAAACTCCGGTAAAAACAAGCCCAGTCTGTCTAACCTTTCCTCATAAGACAACCTGCTCATTCCAGGTAACATGGTTATTTCTGGTCCACTGAGAACACTGTGAAAGGGAGTAGAAATAGCTCTGCACAATAAAATAACAACCAGAACAACAACGACTTGCATTTATATAGCATCTTAATGTAGTGACTATGTCCCAAGGCACTTCACAGGAGTGTAATCAGGCCAAAATTTACATAGAGACAAAGGAGATGTTTGGATAGGTGACTAAAAGTTTGGTCAAAGTAGTAGGTTTTAAGGAAAGGTTTAGAGAGAGGCAGCAATTCGGAGAGGTTTAGAAAGGGATTTTTAGATCTTACGCCTTTGACAGGTGAAGGCACAATCAAGACATGCCCAAAAAGAATGAATTCTGCTTGTTCTCACTGCTCTTATTTCCCTCTTTAGATTTGGTGCTCATTCGGAGGTATCTGTACCTGATGCTCTCATGGGTGTCCAGTTCACGCTGATGGATAGAGGAGTAATTGTTCTAATTTTCCTATGTAGCCTGTGTGGTTTGGATGGTGGTAGAAGTGCATACTTGGATACTGGTCAATTAAAAGAGTTTGCACATTGGTTAAAAGGTGGTCCAGTGTTGAGCGTCTATCCTTAACACTTGGCTTTCTACTAAAGGGCCTTTGCAGCAGAAGGAGGTGCACACATTTCCTTCCATGGCTTAATGGGGAAGGATGTAATTTGATACAATATTACAATAACAACACCATCTGATATAGTGTTATTAAGGTAACAAAACCCGCTTCACAGTTGGGGCTTGAAGATGAGGAATAGGGGGTTTTGGTGGGAGCGGGGGGTGGGGGAGGGCGAAGGGGCAATATAGCCAAAGAGAGATGTTTTGAAGAGGATTTTCAAGGTGAGTTTAGATGCTGAGTTGGGTTAGATGCCTTAAGGTGCTCCCACTAACGGAAGGTAGGGGGAGCAGAGAATGTGAGAATGTGCAATAGAATATCGTAGCAGAGCGGAGAGTAGAATCAACTAATAATTTTCAACATTTTCATTTTTCCAATAGTTTAGGCCATATCTTCTGATTCATTTGTACAACCTGTGCTGTCTTCCTCCCTTGTTGGTTTCGCTCGCACAGATATTGGTTAACGCCTGAAGAAGAGTCATACGGACTCGAAACGTGAACTCTGTTTCTCTCTCCACTGATGCTGCCAGACCTGCTGAGGTTTTCCAGCATTTTCTGTTTTTATTTCAGATTTCCAGCATCCGCAGTATTTTGCTTTCATCATATTGGTTAACATCATTGGGTCATGTGGTATTTTCCATCTGTCCCCCAAGGACATCGCTCCAAGAAATTATAGGTGCAGCACTTTGAAATATATTTGAGATATTGTCCATCAGCCCCTTCACCATAACCCATGTATACGGTTCTACACTGATGTCAGACAGAGCAAAGTCAAGGAAGTATTTCTAAAATATTTCAAAATATTCGAACTATTCACTCGAATTGTAAAAGTAAATGAAGATCATGGTGCCTGTTGGTAGCCGAGGTGACAAGTATTACAGAGTTCCAGTTAAAAGGGGAAACAATGCAGATCAGGGGCTGAATTTTGCCATCGGTGAGCAGGGGGCGGGGTCTGCTCACCGACACGCAAAATGACGTGCGATGACATCAGGGGGAACCCCCAACGTCATCCCGCCCCATTTAAATCTTCAGGAAGGCGGGCCCACAGTGCACCTGCTGACCTGTCAATGGCCAATTGAGGCCATTGACAGGATCATTAAAATAATTAAAGGGCCTGCCCGTCCAACCTTAATGTTGGTGGGCAGGCCAGGAGCCCCGGCGGGCTTCTGAAAAACATGAAACCTCATCCACCGGCGGGATGAGGTTTCATGTAGGGATTTAAAAAGTTGAATAAAGTTTATTAACTTTAAAGAAATTTATTAACATGTCCCATCTCGTGTGACATTTTCACATGAGGGAGACATGTTAAGGATTTTTTTTTTCTCTATTTTTCATGTTTATACAACTGTCAGCGATCTCCCTGAGGCAGCACTTAGCCTCAGGGAGATGTGCACTCTTTCGTGCGCATGCGTGAAAGAGCGCACTCTCGCTTTTGGGGAATCCCTCCCCCGCCCGCACAGGGAGCGCATAGCGCTTCCCGCCGGGCGTCACACTGGGAGGGCCTTAATTGGCCCGCCCACATAAAATGGCGGCGGGGCCCGCTTCTCCGGCGGGGATCGGCTCCCCGCCCACCGGAGATTGGGTCGGGCCCGCCCACCCGGTAGGCAGAAAATTCTGCCCCAGGAGTTTGCATCGTCTTGGCTTGAACATAAGAACTAGGAGCAGGAGTGGGCAATTCAGCCCCTCGAGCCTGCCCCGCCATTCAATACGATCATGGCTGATCTCATTTCGGCCTCAACTCCAATTTCCCGCCCTCTCCCCATAACCCTTCAACCCATTACTAATTAAAAATCTGTCTATCGCCTCAAATTTATTCAGCGTCCCGGCATCCACTGCTCTCTGAGGTAGCGAATTCCACAGATCCACGACCCTTTGAGAAAAGTAATTCCTCCTCATTTCTGATTTAAATCTGCCACCCCTTAGCCTAAAACTATGGCCTCTTGTTCTAGAATGCCCCACAAGGGGAAACATCTGCTCCATGCCTACTTTGTCTATCCCCATTAGCATCTTATATACCTCAATTAGATCTCCTCTCATCCTTCTAAACTCTAGCGAATATAGGCCTAAACTGCTTAATCTCTCCTCATAAGACAAGCCCAGCATCTCTGGAATCAATCTAGTGAACCTCCTCTGAACCGACTCCAATGCAGCTACATCCTTCCTCAAGTAAGGGGATCAAAACTGTGCACAGTACTCCAGGTGCGGTCTCACCAATGCCTTGTACAGTCACAATAACACTTCCCTATTTTAATACTCTATTCCTTTAGCAATAAATGCCAAAATTCCATTTGCCTTCCTTATTACCTGCTGTACCCGTATACTAGCTTTCAGTGATTCATGCATGAGGACATCCAGATCCCTCTGCTCTGAAGTTTCTCTCCATTTAAATAATAAGTCGCCTTTTAATTCTTCTGACCAAAATGGATAGCCTCACACTTATCTATGTTAAACTCCATCTGCCAAATTTTGGCCCATTCACCTAACCTTTCCATATCCATTTGTAAATTTCTTATTTCTTCATTGCAACTTACTTTCCCACCTATTTTGGTGTCATCTGCAAATTTAGCTATAGCACCTTCTATCCCTGAATCCAAGTCATTAATATAGATTGTAAATAGTTGGGGCCCAAGGACCGAACCCTGTGGCACCCCACTAGTTACAGCTTGCCATCCAGAAAAAGACCCATTTATCCTGACTCTCTGCTTTCTGTTGGTTAGCCAATCCTCTATGCAAACTAATATATTACCCCTAACTCCATGTGATCTTATCTTGTGTATTAATCTTCTGTGCGGCACCTTATCAAAGGCCTTCTGGAAGTCCAGATATACTACATCTACAGGATCCCCATTATCCACTTTGCTTGTCACATCTTCAAAGAACTCTAGAAAATTAGTCAAACACAATTTACTCTTCATAAAACCATGCTGACTCTGATGGATTGCATTTTGATTTTCCAAATGCCCCATTACTACTTCCTTAATAATGGGTTCCAACAATTTCCCAATGACAGACGTTAAACTAACTGGTCTATAGTTTCCTACTTTCTGCCTCCCCCCCTTTTTGTATAAAGGCGTTATATTAGCATTTTTCCAATCCACTGGAACCTTTCCAGAATCCAGGGAATTTTGGAATATTATAGCCAATGCATCCACTATCTCCACTGCCACTTCCTTTAAGACCCTGGGATGTAGGCCATCAGGTCCTGGGGACTTGTCACCCTTTAATCCCAATAGTTTGCTCAGTACTTTTTCTCTAGTGATGGTGATTGTTCTAAGTTCCTCCTTCTCTATACCCTCTGCACTACCTGTTACTATTGGGATGATACTAGTGTCCTCCACTGTGAAAACTGAGGCAAAATATTGATTAAGCGTCTCTGCCATTTCTGTGTTCCCCACTATTAACTCCCCAATCTCATCCTCCAAGGGACCAACATTCACTTTAGCTACTCTCTTTCCTTTTATATACTTGTAGAAGCTTTTGCTATCAGTTTTTACATTTTGCGCTAGTTTTCTTTCATAATTTACCTTTGCTCTTTTTATTAATTTTTTAGTAACCTTTTGTTGATCTTTAAAAGTTTCCCAATCTTCCAGCCTGTCACTGACCTTTACAATTTTGTATGCCTTAGTTTTTGTCTTTATGTTATCTTTAAGTTCCTTGCTTAGCCATGGATGCTTTTTCCCCCTCTTACCATCTTTCTTCCTCTTTGGAATATATTTTACTTGGGAGGAAATGAATATTTCCTTAAATATCTGACACTGTTCATCAACTATCCTACCTTGTAGTCATCCTGCCCAGTCCGCTGGGGTCAAATCTGCCCTCATGCCTTTGTAGTTAGCTTTGTTTAACTGCAGAACACTAGTGTGGGACTCAAATTTCTCGTTCTCAAACTGAACTTGAAATTCTAGCATGCTATGATCACTCTTCCCTAGAGGATCCTTTACTATGAGATCATTAATTAATCCCATCTCATTACACAAAACCAAATATCGAATAGCTTACTCCCTGGTTGGTTCCACAACATATTGCTCCAAGAGACAATCTCTAATACACTCTATGAACTCTCTCTCGAGGCTACCCTTGCCAATTTGATTAGTCCAGTCTATATGCATATTAAAATCACCCGTGATTATTGCTGTGCTTTTCTTACATGCTCCCAGTATTTCCTGGTTTATACTGTGCCCTACTGCTGAACTACTGTTTGGTGACCTATAGATTACTCCCACCAGGGACTTCTTTCCCTTGCTATTTCTTATTTCTACCCAGACTGACTCTATGTCTTGCTCTCCAGTGCCTATATCATTCCTCACTATAGCACTGATCTCTTCCTTTACTAACACAGCTACACCACCTCCCTTTCCTTCCTGCCTATCCTTCCGAAACACTGAGTACCCTCGGATATTCAACTCCCAAACCTATTCTCCCTGTAACCACGTCTCAGTAATTGCCACCGAATCATACCTATTTATCTGTATTTGCGCTGTTAACTCATTAGTTTCATTCCAAATGCTACGTGCATTCAGATACAAAGCCTTTAAGTTTGCCATATTGTCAATTTTCCCCACTCTTATTCAATTCTTTGGTGCAATATGGCTTTCACACACTCTGTTGCTTCCCTTCACTTTTTGGTAACAATCAGCCTCGTCACTAACCTGCACTCTTAAACTTTGATTTTTTATATTTCCACGCAACTGAACCCTCCCCCCCACTATTTAGTTTAAAGCCCTATCTACAGCCCTAGTTATGTGATTCGCCAGGACACTGGTCCCAGCCTGATTCAAGTGAAGCCCGTCCAAACGGAATAGCTCCCTCTTTCCCCAGTACTGGTGCCAATGTCCCATGAATTCGAACCCATTTCTCCCACACCAATCTTTCAGCCACGCATTTACCTCTTTAATCTTATTGACCCTGTGCCAATTAGCTTGTGGCTCAGGTAGTAATCTGGAGATTAGTATCTTTTTGGTTCTGCTTTTTAATTTAGCCCCTAGCTGCTCGTATTCCCTCAGCAGAACCTCTTTCCTTCCTCTACCTATATTGCTGGTACCTACGTGGACCACAACAACTGGATCGTCCCCCTTCAAGTTCCTCTGCAGCCCAGATGAGATATCATTAACCTTGGCATCAAGTAGGCAACACAGCATTCGGGACTCTTGATCCTGGCTACAGAGAACAGTATCTATTCCCCCAACTATACTATCCCTGATTACAACTACATTTCTCTTTTCTCCCCCCATTTGAATGGCTCCCTGTACCACAGTGCTATGGTCAGTTTGCTCATCCTCTCTACAGTCCCCACTCTTGTCCACACAGGGAGCAAGAATCTCGAACCTGTTGGATAAGGGCAAGGGCTGAGGCTCCTGCAGTATTACTTCCTGGATCCCTCTACCTGCCTCATTCATAGTCACACCCTCCTGTCTCTGACCACTAGCTGAATTTACGGTAGTTAATCTAAGGGGGTGTGACTGTCTCCTGAAACACAACATCCAGGTAACCCTCCCCCTCCCTGATGTGTCACAGTGTCCGAAGCTCAGACTCCAGCTCGTTAACTCTGAGCCGGAGTTCCTCGAGCAACCAACATTTGCTACAGATGTGGTCGCTAGGAACCACAATGGGGTCCACCAGCTCCCACATCTTGCAGCTACAACACAGCGCCTGGCCCTGTATCTCTACTTTATTTAATTAGTTTTTCAATTTGCTTTTAAATTTCCTACTGATCTTTAGTTTATCCATCTGTAAAATATTTCTGTTATTTACCTTTAATTTGAAAGCAAGTTAAAATAGAGATTCAAAATACACTTTTTAAAATCAACTGGAACTCGCTCTCTCTGCTGAGTTGAAGCTGAAGTGTTAGGCCTCCGATCCTGGGCCCCAGTAGTCACCTTTAATCTGAAATCAACTTAGAATAGGTAGTTAAAACTAGCAGTTACTTACCAACCAAGGAATTTACGGTTTTCCTGTGATGTTACTCTTTGTTTTTTTTTCAGTTGGCGACAGTGAGTGCAGAGGACCCTCTTCCCAGACTGCTTCACAGTGATGGTGACTGCAGAGGACACTCTTCCCAGATTGAAGAATGGCTGAACATTTAAACAAGTAGCAGTTGTTCTGAAATAAAAACAGAAAATGCTGCAAATATTCAGCAGGTCGGCCAGCGTATGTGGAGAGAAACGAAGGACCCGCGCTGCTTCTTTTCGGGAAGGCCTGCTGGACCACATGCCAATCAGGCAATGGCGAAGCCAGCAAGCAGGCTTTCCCCTGGAACCAAGGCCCCCGGGGGCAGAAGGCTCGCCTACCGCAAGCTGCTGGCCTGAGGCTGGCTGCTCTTGGGCTTGGCAGCACCACCAGGTCGGCCGCGGCAGCTGCCGGAAGGACTGACACCGGAGCCCAAAATCGCAGGCAAGTAACGTGGGGGAGATTTCCCGAAGTCAGGGTCGGAGAGGGGTGTAGGGGGCGTCGGCAGGAAGGGCAGAGGGGCGGCTTTCCGGTGTCAAGTCCCTCGATCAGGCACCGAGTGCCTTTGATCGAGGGGCATCCCGGGAGCTGACAAGCTGGCTGCACAAAGGTTGACCACAGGCCTTCCTGGCCAGACCTTAATGCTAGTGGACATGGGGAGGTGTCAGGATTCATGTGTGGTGTTCAGTGCTCTAGATGTGCCTAGAGCAGGTATGCTACTGTCTGAAAACAAAACAAATAATGTTTGTTCTTGACCCACCCGCCCCTTGCTCAAAACCTATTACATTTCTACCTTTTCCCAGGTCCCAGGATGAAAGATCACAGACCTGAAACGTTAACTGTTTCCCTCTCCACCGATGCTGCCCGACATGGACATTTTCTTTTTTATTTTGGATTCCCACCTAATGAGATGCCCTTTCCACCTCCAAGCTCGCCACCCGAAAGCGTGGAATATTCCACCCAAACATTTCAGGCCTGTGACCTTTCATCAGAACTGGGAAATGTTGGAGATATGATATGTTCTGAGCAAGGGGCAGGGGGCAGGGTGGGTGGGATCAGGACAAAAGGAAGGTCTGTGATATGGTGAGATTGAACGACAGAAGGGTTAAGTCCTCCAGGGCCAAAGGGAACGGTGATCGGGCAAGAAATAAAACAAAAGATGCACCTGGAACTATTGAAAGCAAAAAAAAAAACAGTTGGCCTTGTCCCACCCATCTCTTGTTCAAAATATTTCTAACATTTCCCAGTTCTGATGAAAGGTCACAGACCTGAAACTCTAACTCTGATTCTCTTTCCACCGATGCTGCCCGCTTTGCCAGGGATTTCCAGCATCTTCTGTTTTTTGTTTCAAATTTCCAGCACCCGCAGTATTCTGCTTTTTGATTCACACTCGTTCTGGTTTATTGCAGCTTGCTGTCCAATGCTGTATGTTGGAGAACAGCTTTATGGATTAGCTCTCCAATGCCAGCTTTCACTCCAGCTGACGGAGAAATTTACTCTTTGGGGCAGATATTGGAGCTGCCGGATTTATAACCAAAACTTATATCTACAGAGTGAAGCCAAATGACCTGGTGAACTCCTGAAGTAAAAACAAAAAGCTAAAAACTACTGCGGATGCTGGAAATCCAAAACAAAAACAGAATTACCTGGAAAAACTCAGCAGGTCTGGCAGCATCGGCGGAGAAGAAATCAGTTAACGTTTCGAGCCTTCATGGCCCTTCGGCAGAACTGAAGCATAGTTAGAAGAAGGGGGAAATATAAACTGGTTTAAGGTGGGTTGGGGGGGGTGTGGAGAGAGACATTGAGGGTGTGGTGATTGTGGAGATGAGCAGATAATCAAAAGATGTCACAGACAAAAGGGTCAAAGAGGTGTTGAAGGTGGTGATATTTGTCTAAGAAAAGTGCTAATTAAGAATGGAAGACAGGATATTCAAAGTACAGCTCTAGTGGGGGTGGGGTGGAAAGACTAACAAGGTTTTAGTTTTAGATTTAAAAATAATGGAAATAGGTGGGGAAAGAAGAATCTATATAAATTATTGAAAAAAAAAGCGGGTGGGGGGTGGGGGTGGTGGGGGGGGGGGGGTGGGGGGAGAAACGGGGTGGGGATAGGAGGAGGGGGAGTTTAAGATCTAAAGTTGTTGAATTCAATATTCAGCCCAGAAGGCTGTAAAGTGCCTAGTCGGAAGATGAGGTGCTGTTCCTCCAGTTTGCGTTGGGCTTCACTGGAACAATGCAGCAAGCCAAGGACAGACATGTGGGCAAGAGAACAGGGTGGAGTGTTAAAATGGCAAGCGACAGGGAGGTTTGGGTCTTTCTTGCGGACAGACCGCAGGTGTTCCGCAAAACGGTCGCCCAGTTTGCGTTTGGTCTCTCCAATGTAGAGGAGAGCGCATTGGGAGCAACGAATGCAGTAGACTAAGTTAGGGGAAATGCAAGTGAAATGCTGCTTCACTTGAAAGGAGTGTTTGGGCCCTTGGACGGTGAGGAGAGAGGAAGTGAAGGAGCAGGTGTTGCATCTTCTGCGTGGGCATGGGGAGGTGCCATAAGTGGGGGCTGAGGAGTAGGGGGTGATGAAGTAACTCCGGCAGGATAGCCTGGGAAGTGGCCAAGGACCCGGGATAATAAAACTTATGTTTCCTTCATGTCTTTCATCTCATTATAAACTGCAGAACACCCAAGCGAGAGATGTATGTCAGAAAAGGTAAGCACAAATTCAAAACTTCAAACGTCTCGGTACCTTTTGTTTAACCTTGCATTGTCACTCTGATGTGGAATGGGTAATACACTGATGTTCCAAGGTTAACTTTCTCAAAGCGTAACTACAAAAATAATACTTAATCTCCCCCACTTCACATGTCCTTGAACTGACGTTGCCAACTCTGCTTGAATGTATTCTGAAGATTTCATCACTCTTCAACTGCCCTCAACCCACCTAGTTTCCTATCTCCAGTATTTGTACAGCTAATAAAAGCATTCAAAGAAATGAGAAGAGCACAATTTCTTTTAATGCCCCTGTGAGCTTTCCCCCTGATTGCTCACAGCAGGGTCCAGGAGGTTGATCTTTAATTCCTGGGGGCTCCAGGACAATTCTGGAGAACGGACAACTATACCCTAAACTAAAAGGTTCTTTGTGTTAGGACCATCTGGAAGTCACGCATTCCAGAATGACTAAGAGCAAGAATCAGATACAGGTACCTGGAGGAAAGTAGTAAAAATCTCAACTTGGACAGCTCCCAACAATGGCTAAGGTCAAAGACTTGTTTTATCGGCAATAAAGCTTACTGCGCCTCAGCATCTCAATCCCTGGCACTTAAGCAGCGATTACCCATTTTATGTTTCACTCCAAAAGATTTCTCACCATAAGTCAGTGCTTTGGAAAATATTCGATGCAATGATTGTGCAATCTCTTATGATGCCAGGTTTCTGATCATCGTGACCTTCCCTCACCACCAATCAGTTCTGTTTGCAGTCTGAGTTGACTCAGATTGATAATGCCACGCCAGGATGTGCAACCCTCACTTTGTGAAACAGCAAATAAGTTGGGCAGCAAATCCCCTTTCTTTCACAATTGCTTATGTCAGCTTGTCATCACTTTTTTAAACTGTGAAGCAAAAGTCTCTTTTGTCCCTGAGTGATTGTGTAACGTGCAATGCCAGTACAGGAAATCTGTCCTTTCATAAATGACAAACGTCATATGTGAATATGGATTTTTCAGAAAACATTTTATTGGATAAAATGGTATTTTAGATTTTTTTTCATTCATGGGATGTGGGCATCACTGGCCAGGCCAGCATTTATTGCCCATCCCTAATTGCCCTTGTTCAGAGGGCATTTAAGAGTCAACCAAATTGCTCAGGGTCTGGAATCACATGTAGGCCAGACCAGGTAAGGAAAAGTCACATACCCCTGAATATTTAGTTCTCAGCTTTGATCTCCTTATAACCATGTCTCTGTAATGGCTACAAGATCATATCCATTAACCTCTGTGCTGTTGATTCATTTATTTTGTTCTGAATACCAAGTGTATTTAAGTAAAGAGCCATTAATTTTGCCCTTTTACCATTTTTTCCCCCCTTTGACCCTATTTGTTGCTTTTTTTAATGTTTGTACACTCTGTCCCTTCCTGTCACACTCATGCTGCCATATCCTTTTGCTTTGCAAGCCTACATATCCCCTCTCCAGGACCCTCTCCTTCTATTTAGTATAAAGCCCTCTCCACAGTCTTAGTTATTCGATTCACCCGGATACTGGTCCCAGCACGGCTCAATAAAATATGATGTCAATGGCAGGATGGGTGATGTGTTGCTGCTGCAGCATGTGGGAGCTTCTGGTCACCAAGGTGATCCAGAGTGAACACATCTGTAGGAAGTGTTTGCAGTTCGAGGACCTTTGGATCCAAGTTGAGGAACTGGGGTCCGAGCTGCAGACATTGTGTCACATCAGAGAGGGGAAAGTTACCTGGATACTTTGCTCCAGGAGGTGGTCACACTCCTCAGATTAGGTCATTCAAATTTGGTCTGTGATCAGGGACAGGAGGGTGTGACTGCAGGTGAGGCAGGTATGGGGACCCAGGGGGTAGCATTCGAGGAGCCTCGGCCCCTGCAATTGTCCAACAGTTACGAGGTTCTTGCAAGCTGTGTGGATGGGGGCGGGGGCTGCAGGGAGGATCTTTTACATCCACCCAAGCAGACAGATGGGAACTTGGTTTAATGTCTTCTCTGAAAGGCAGCACCCCCGCCAGTGCAGCACTCCCTCAGTACTGACCCTCCACCAGTGCAGCACTCCCTCAGTACTGACCCTCCACCAGTGCAGCACTCCCTCAGTACTGACCCTCACCAGTGCAGCACTCCCTCAGTACTGACCCTCCACCAGTGCAGCACTCCCTCAGTACTGACCCTCCACCAGTGCAGCACTCCCTCAGTACTGCACTGGAGTGTCAGCCTTGATTTTTGTGCTGAAGCCCTGGAGTGGGATTTGAACCAGTGAAGTTGTGACTCAGAGACAAGAGGCCCACCAACACCCCACCCTCAAACTAACAGATATCGCTATAGGCAAATATTCCAATAAGTGGAAGGCCTCTTTTTAAATAATGCATTGGCTTTGAAATAGACATTTAATCTCGGAAGGTGAATTGAAAAGGAGAGATTGCAGAAATAATGTAGTTTGAAGTAAAACAAATCCTTTCTGCCTTGCTTCTAATCTCTCTGTCTCTCTCTCTGACTCTGTTTCTCTCTCTCAATCTCTCTCTCACTCTACCTCTCTATCTATCTATCTCTCTGACTCTGTTTCTCTCTCTCTCAATCTCTCTGTCTCTCTCTCTATATATATCATGACTGATTATAGAAGTGGCAAATTTTGGTTTACAAGTGTGACAAAGAATAATATGAATTTCACTCTCTATTGTTTTACGTTAGTGAATTAAAAGCAATGGGTAAAACAGCTGAGGGCCTTTTTTAAAAGCTGTTTTCACATGTCAGCCCCCAGCAACTGCTCCCAGGGTTGCTTATTAGTGACACAAACCTGTGCACAAGTGCTATCAGTGCTGTGTAGTGGCTGGAGAAGAGGCTGGCAGCGTGAACTTTCCTTGCTGGATTTTCGGTACCTGCCATTTTCCTGACACTACCAGGGTGGAAGAATTTGCTTCTACGCAGCGTTCGAGCTAACAGCTGAAAAGTGAGAAACAAGGGTGAAAGTGCAACGCGAGGAGGAGAAATGATCAAAAGCCTGCGAGTTTTTCTCACAGTACCTTGTGGAGTTATACATTGAGCTGGTGTCAGCCCTTTCCCCTTTCCAGCTTGGCACACTTGGCCAGCTCTACTGGGCATCAGTGGACGCTGGGTGATCTGTACCTTCTGGGCATTGGTGGTCAGGTGCTCCCTGTGACGGTCCAGGCCAGAAACCTTGCCCGCGATGCATGTGAAAATATCGTTCACAAAGGAGTTCCCAATGCTGCTGACCTCCGAGGCGATGCTGCTGCTGTGTGGTTGAATTTCCTTCATTGCCTATAGATGGAGATCGGGCAACTCTCCTGCTTTGACCTTCTTGCCACCCTTTGCTGCGACTTTATTCAGGGCTCTCTTGGTGCCCTTCTTGTGTGCTGGTTTCCGCCCCTCATGCATCGTCACGTTCACTTACAGTCAAAAGAAACGAGAGTGCCCAGCAACTGAGTTGTGAAATGTTAAGCCAGGTGGTAATGTGTTTGTGGTGTTAAAGATGGAGTGAAAAATGTGTCAGGTGTGTTCTTTGAGACTAGAACCAATGTTACTTTTGCCATATGTGATTTGGGTAAATTCAGATTTACAAAAGCACCCACATCTCTTCCATTAATTGAGATGTTAACATATGATATATTTTTGACCATTTTTCCGTGGGCTGGATTTGGATATGAATTATATTGAAGTATTGCTTTTATATTAAAGTGAGTTTACAAAGGTTGTGCTTGCTGAACCGCATTGACTCCCGGTCCAGCAACATCTTTTTCTAATTCTCCTTCTGGTGTTCAAATGCCTCCAAGGCCTCATCCATCCCTATCCCTGTAACCTCCTCTGGCACTACAACCATCTGAGATATCTGCATTCCTTCAATTCGAGCCTCCTGCACATCATTGATTTTCATTGTTTCATTAGTGACTGTGCCTTCAGCCATCTCGGGCTTAAGCTCTGGAGTTCCCTCAATAAATCTCTCTGCCTGTCTCTCCTCCTTTTACATTGCTCCTTTTAACCTACTTCTCTGGCTAAGCTTTTGGTCACATTCCTAATATCTCTTTATATAGCTCACTCGGTTCTGGAAGTGAGTGAGTGTATTGATGGCAAGTTTGCTATAACCTTTTTTTTATTCATTCTCATGATATGGGTGTCATGTCTGCCATTTATTATCCATCTCTTGCTGTTCTTGAGCAGGTAGTTCTTGAACAGCTGCAGTCTGTGGTGTAGATACTCCCAACTCCCACAGTGTTGTTAGACAGGGAGTTCCAGGACTTTGACCCACTGGCAATGTGAGAACGGTGATATAAGTTAAAATTGGGATGGTGTGAAACTTGGAAGAGTGCCTAGAGGTGGTGGTGTTCCCATGTATCTGCTGCCCTTGTTCTCCCAGGTGGCAAAGGTTGTGTGTTCAGGCAGTAATAGGGAAGGCACGTTGGTGACTTCACTGCAGGGCACACTGTAGATGGTACACAGTGTGCCTGTGATGGAGGGAGCGGGTCTTTAAGCTAGTAAGAGGGTGCTTTGTTCTCAATGATGATGTTGACGTTCTTGAGTTTTGTTAAATTAGCACAAACCTTCACACATAGATTGCAGTGGTTCAAGGAGTAACCTCAACACCACCTGACCAAGCGCAGCTCGGGATGAGTTCTAAACGCTGGCCTTGCCTGGCCATATCCCGAGAATGGATTTTTCAAAAAGATATAGCAAATTTCACAGCCAGGCAACTGGAGAACATTCCATCACACTCTGTTGACTTGTTGACGATTAAATGAAACAGCTTAATGATTCATATCTGACTTTGTATTGCTAAGTGTTAGTCAACATTGATGAAGATTGGAGAATTAGATGTGTGGGCATTTGTGAAGATTACAGTTAATATATTAGTGGTCCCCTGTAGGTGGAGATGGCAGTGTAGTGGTAATGTCACTGGACTAGTAATCCAGAGATCCAGGCTAATGCTCTCGGGGCATGAGTTCAAATCTCACCACTGGTGAGTTGGTGGAATTTAAATCCAAAATCTGGAATTGAAAGCCAATCTTAATAATAATGACCATGACAGTTATCATCACAAATATCCTTTAGAGAAGGAAATCTGCCATACTTGCCTGGGCTGGCCTATATGTGACTCTAGACACACAGCAATGCTGCCCTCTGGAATGGCCTAGCAGGGCAAAATGCTGGCCTTGCCAGTGATGTCCACATCCCATGAAACAATAAAAAAAATCTCCAGGTTTCATCATCACGCACACATATTGAGTACCCACAGTAAACTCCTAAATGAGAGGAAACTTGGAAGAGCTTTAAAGCAGACACAAGTTCTGTAACACATTATCCCCTACCTGGAACACATTTCAGTGCATTGTGGAGTTTTAATTTGAGCCGACGTTCTTTGTCACAGCCTTTACCTCTTCTTACATGATTGATCGGCCAGCTCTTGTGGACAGTGCAGGGGAATCTTCTAACCTAATTTAGTTTGTAGTTGACATTAAACTGTGATCTACAGCTTAAATTCTGCAGTTGCCAGCCTTAAGCAGGGTTTTTTTTCAAGGTTTCCAGTGAAAGAGCAGCTTCATTAAGAAGCAGCTGAATCCTCATTAAGTGACTCAGCTAGGCATTTTGTGTTAGGAGCATATAAAAGTAGCCAACTAAGTGTGACTTAACACTTGAATGCGACTTACAATAGAGTGCCTGAGAGTTGAGCGCTTCAGGAAGTTAATCAGAGGAAGAGAAAGAGGTGTTTGCTTGCTTTTCCCTAAGCTTTTTCAGCCTCCATGAATTGATTCTTGCTCTGCCAAAGGAGAAGAGGTTGGTTAATCGGTGAGTATCCGGTAAGTGATTAAGATTTATTCCATTCTAAAGGCTCAAAATAATATATTTTGAGCGAGAGGTGAGTGGGAGAGGATAAAAGACGTGGATTGAGAGGCCGTCCTGCAGTGAGACCAGCGGTGGAGTGACATCATGAACCACAACGTGACGTGAGTGCAGGGAAAGCAGCTGATTGGTGAGTAGGATTGGTGGGTATTTCTAGTCTTTAAAGTAAAAGTAAGGTCTTTAGTTTGTGTTTAGGTCTCTAGTCTTTTTCCTCTGTCTTTTTCTTGAAAGTAGCTTGTTAGGTATAAAATTGATACTGGTGTAAAAAAAATAATAAAGTGTAAAGAGCGGGGGGCTCTTCACGTGTAAAGAGTAGGGACACTAGAGTAATTAATTAATAAATTATATTAAATACGATAGTGATGGCAGGATGGGTGATGTGTTGCTGCTGCAGCATGTGGGAGCTGCTGGACACCAAGTTCCCATCTGTCTGCTTGGGTGGATGTAAAAGATCCCATAGCACTATTTCAGAGAAGGTGGCAGGACAGGTAGATAAGGTGGTAAAGAAAAGATATGGAATACTTATCTTTATTGGGGGAATGGGATTGTCGAGTTTTCTTCCCAAGGCGCTGTCAATTGCTCATCAGAAATGTTCTCCTGTCTTTGAAACGCTAACAACTTCAGAACTTGCTGGCATCTGTTGTACGCTCTAGGGTTTTTCCCCCCCCTGCCTTGGAACCAAGCTATTTGCAATGGAAAACATGTCAAAAGTAAACAAAGCCAAACGACAGCCATCAGCCTGTTGCTCATATTTTTCAACATGAATAATAACATTGATTAGGAACATCATGGCCTGCTGAGTGGGCCAGAACTCCTGTGATCTTGTCTGTTGATTCTTTTTTTTGCCTCGGAAGCCAGAAGGAAAGATATAATAGTTATGATAGGCATGCATTTCCTACTTTTGATTGTTCAGTTTTTAACTGGCATCTATTGAGTGTCAACCATGGCTCAGTTGGCAGCCCTCTTGCCTCTGAGTCACAACTTCCCTGGTTCAAGTCCTGCTTCAGCACAAAAATCACTGAGGGAGTGCTGCAATGGTGGAGGTGCTGCCTTTTGGAGAAGACATTAAACCAAGTTCCCATCTGTCTGCTTGGGTGGATGTAAAAGATCCCATAGCACTATTTCAGAGAAGGTAGCAGGACAGGTAGATAAGGTGGTAAAGAAAAGATATAGTATACTTTCCTTTATTGGACGAGGTATAGAATACGAAAGCAGGGATGTAATGCTGGAACTGTATAAAGCACTGGTTAGGCCACAGCTGGAGTTTTGCATACAGTTCTGGTCGCTACATTACAGGAAGGACATAATTGCTCTGGAGAGAGTGCAGAGGAGGTTTACAAGAATGTTGCCAGGGCTTAAAAACTGCAGCTATGAGGGAAGATTGGACAGGCTAGGATTGTTTTCCTTGGAACAAAGGAGGCTGAGAGGTGACTGGATTGAGGTGTACAAGATTATGAGGGGCCTAAATACAATAGAGCGGAAAGACTTATTTTCCCCTAGCGGAGGGGTCAATTACCAGGGGGCACACATTTAAGGTGATTGGTAGAAGGATTAGAGGGGATATTAGGAAAAACTTTTTCACCCAGAGGGTGGTAATTCACTGCCCAGATTGGTGGTGAAGGCAGAAACCCTCAACTCATTTAAAAGGTACATGGAACTGCACCTACACTGCTGTAACAGACCGGGTGCTGGAAGGTGGGCTAGTTTTTTCAGCCGGTTCAGACATGATGAGCTGAATGGCCTCTTTCTGTGTCGTAACTTTTCTATGGTTCTAAGAGAAGTGGGGGGGTTATTCCTGGTGTCCTGGCCAATATTTATCCTTCAGTCAACATCAGATTGATCATCAGAGAAAAAAAAAATCGTCTGGTCATTATCACATTATTGTTTGTGGGAGCTTGCTGTGCACAGATTTGCTGCTGCATTTCCTACATTACAATGGCATCTGAACTTCAAAATTAATTCATTGGCCGTAAAGCACTTTGAGACATCCGGGGGTCGTCAAAAGTGCCATCTAAATGCAACTCTTTATTCTTTTCTTTTCTGATGTGAGAGCTGAGCCTGGTATGGTCAAGGCAGGTGCTGGAATTTATACTTAGAAAATGCCTAAGTTAGAAACTTGACATCAGTGGAGGGCACTAAGGATAAATAACTTGAGGCTAGTTATGGTTACAGTGAATGTTTTTGCTTCAAAGTTCAGCAATGAGTTCTGTGAGAAAACAGGCTGGAGAGAGAATTTGAAGGAACTGTAACAACCGAAGGGAACAAAGTTAGGAGACGAAAAGTAAATACAGTGACCGGAATTTTCCAGCCCCCGCCCCCCCCTCCCCCTCCCCCCCCCCCCTCCCCCACCCCCCCCCACCCCCCACAGCAGCGGGGTCCCCCCACAATGGGGCCGGTGAGCCACTGAAATCTCCACTCACATCAGCGGGACCGGAAGATCCCGCCAGTATGAGGGGGCTGGAGGATTCTGGCCAGTGATTTGGGAAATAGAAACAGGAGTAGATGTGACCCTCTATTATCAATCACAAATTAAAGAAAAGAAAGACTCGCATTTATACGCACCTTTCTTGATCTCGGGAAGCCCAAAAACACCTTACCTCCATAGAAGACTTTTTGAAGTGTAGCCACTGTTGTAATGGAGGAAATGCAGCAGCCAATTTGCAGACAGAAAGCTCATATAAACAGCAATGACCAGATAATCTGTCCTCTAGTGAACATTAAATATCGATCAGGATACCAGGGCAAGGTCCCTTGCTCTTTATTAAAATAGCGCAATGAGATCTTTGTACATCCACTGGAGAGGGCAGTCAGGGTATCAGTTTAACACATCAAGTCTCTGGAGTAGGAATCCACATACTTTGGTTTCAGAGGTGAGAGTGCTAACGCTGAGAGGCATGGCTGGCACCAACGTAGCCAAAATAGAGAGGGAGTAATAGAATGGATCAGTTCATAACATACAATTTTATAAGATTCAACATAGTTAACAGAAGGACTTCACTCGTGAAAGAATTAAGGACAGACAATTGGGGTCAGATTTTTGTCTCCCAGTAGAGATAGGAATGGGTTCACAAAACACTGAACGTGTATTTTTTTTTTGGCAGGAAAAGCAATTTTGCTCTGCTTTCCCGACTACCCGCCTTTCCCGTGTGGCCTTTTCAAGTGTTGGGAAGGCTTTGGGTGCCAAACACACACTCATGTCTTCTGGGGTCAGGGTCCCCATTGTGAAGGCACAGGAAAATTGCATTTCCTTCTGCACACTATTTTTGTGTGCTGGTGATGTTTTGCAAGCCCCCCAAAAAAGAATCACACCTCCTTGGAGAGATTGTGACCACTGGGGGAAACTGTCTGGTGAGTCAGGAACATTCTGACATGTAAGTGTAAAATGCATTGACACATTCTATTGTCACTATTAGATGCTGTATTGTAGTGTAGATGTGTTTTTAATGCAGCGATTAATCACAGGGCTCTGCCCTGCAAAGATAAGTTGACCAGTACATTGACCAGTATTGTATAAGTGTTGACATGCTTTACAGTACATTTTCCATTGGAGAAAGTGCCATAATGCATCCAAAACTGTTCTGTCATGTTTGGTACTGTGATTTATGTTTACAGAGTGCTCTAACTTTGAAAACAAAAATACCCTGCTGTTGAAAGTTTTTTAAAAAACTAACCACTGCTCCTCTCTATTGATTGACAGATAATCTGCTTTGAAATAGAAATGTAACACCATCTGTCCTTCAGTTTCAGGACCCTGGAGCAGCAAGCTAATGTTTTGACAGCTGTGGCCATTATAAATGCTTGGCTGAGTTCCAAAAACTCTTACATACTCAGCTTGCCGGGTGATCTATTAATACAGTGGCTCAGGGGAATGTTTGACAGTTTAAAGAGGTTGTATTAACATAATCTGCCTTAGATATGATTTCTGACTACAGAAATGTAGTCAGAATTATGTTTACACAACTTAATGGCCACTTATGGGTTTAAATTTTTTTGACAGGTGTACAGCGTTTTTGCAGTACCAATGAAAAATAGTTGAATGAGTGCTTTATAAAATTGTTACAGGTTAAAACTTTTACAATTACTTTTAAAATGATTCTTATTGCTGTTATATGGCTCCTGAGAACTGTACATAGTGCATATTGAATGAGTGACTATGGAGGATGCATGGGGGGGCATGGAGGGGACATGGATGGCATGGTATCTGAGGAGACATGGAGATCTGAGGGGGCATGGAGGGCGCATGAGGGTGGGTGGGGTGAGTGTTTAGTTTTAGGGGGCATATAAAATTATATTGGGAGCTGGGCTGCTCGGACTGAGAACTGGGGCAGGCCTTCCAAACAGTCCACCTCTGTACCCCCATTCCTACTACACTCCATCACAACTTGCAAACTGCACCATGAACCCGAACCCTGCGTGATAAAATAAAAACTCTGGGGAAAGTCAGTCATGCGGCAGGTGTGCATTTTGGAAGCCAGCAAATGGCCTGAATCACCTTTCAGACACCCGAATTGCCGACTTGAAAATCCAGCCCAACAGGCACCAGCTGTAGCCTGATGGAAAAGTACTGGACAGAGAAACCCTGAAGAGATGAGGCCTAGTGTCGCACTGCAAAATTGGTCAAAGCAGGTTTTAGTCATTTTCAAAGGCAATAACTCAAGATGCTATAGTTACATCATATACTGTGACCAGAAAATGTGTGCATTATAGTAATAGCATAAACCTTATGAGATCCTTTAACAGCGCCTTCCAAACCCATGAACTCTACCACCTACAATGACAAGCACAGCAGATGCATGACAGCACCACCACCTGAAAATTCCCCTCCTAGCCACATGCCATCCTGCCTAGGAACTATATCGCTGTTCCTTCACTGTCACTGGGTCAAATCTCTTGAAACTCCCTCCCTGACAGCACTGTGGGTGTACCTACACCACATGGACTGCAGCAGTGCAAGGCAGCGGCTCACCACCACCTTCTCAAAGGTAGTTAGGGATGGGCAATAAAGTCTGGCCTAGCCTGCGACACACATCCCATGGAAGGATTTTTTTTAAATCCCAGTTGCTCGAGGGCATCTTGGACTAGAGACGCAGATATCAAGCTCAGCTTGTCTGGGAATTCATTCAGCAGAGTTGTCTTCTTGCAAACATGTAAACACATATCATTTGTTTGCTTACCATAATTGGTGTATGTATATACTTCATAAAGCAAATGCTGTCTTGCATTACGTAATTGAGTATTAAAGTTGCTGTAGCTAGACTTTTAAATATTCTTAAGATAATACAGTGGTTAAATTCTACAGCAGGTATCACAGCAGAACGTCTGCAAACATTTCATAGATAAGACTCTGATTAACATATGTCCTGAAGAAGGTATTTAAACCCGGCTGATTGATTCAGCCTCTGCATTTTTTAGAAGCATTTGTTCATTCATTTCTTGTATGCTCTTTTGCATCTGTCTACTAGGGATTCTCATAAATAAAAAATAATTAGTTTTAGACTGAATTACATTGTTTGATTGGCATGATATGTTGAGTAAATAGGAGGAGAGCTGGTCAGCAGCCTATGGCAATCACCAGTGCAAGAGGTTGTGGTAAAGGCTGTCACTACAATGTGTCATGTGCCATGTGGAATATTAATTGTTCTTTGGCTGGTGTAATGCCATCGATTGGTTTTAAAAAGGAAAAGAAACAGCTAGACCTACAAAGACACCGGGCTGCATATTACAACGCGGGGGTGGGGGGGGGGGGGGGGGGGGGGGGGCGGGGAGGGGGGGGGGGGGGTTGAGAGGAGGGGGGGATGTGGGGGCATGGCAGGGGCTGGCCCATCGCCCACCACCTCCCCCACCGAAGCAAAGTTGGCAGGAAGCTGTCTCACTCCACGCCAGCCATACCGCGCCGCAGGTGGGCTCAATTGCCCGGCAGCGGGACTTCTGCCCCTCTGGGGAGGAAGTCTCAACCTAGGGAGCGGGCCGGTCGATTGGATTGGCCGGCAGCTCCAGCAGTCCCTGTAGCTCCAAGAGCTCTGTAGAGGGTGCTGCTGGGACTGCCGCCAGTTTCAAGAAGGCCCAATAGGTCCTGGAGTAAGGTAAGGTATTGGGGCAGGGAGGGGTCGGCTGCATTAGGGAGGGGGTTGGGAGTGGGGGCTTTTGGGAAACAGCAGATAGGAAGAAAGGGGTGGGGACTATCTTAGGGGGGCTTCCCCTTGATGTGCAAAAGATACCCCCAAAAGATAGTACCCTATTCTTCCTTTCTGCCCTTTTTGAAAACGTTTTTCAAAAAGCAGCCTGCTCACTCGCACGTGACTGCCCACGCCAAACATATTATGGCGTGGGCAGCATCTTAGTGGGGTTAACTGGCTTGTTAACATGCTCAATTTACCCCTAATTACCTATTTAAATATGGGGGGCAGGTGACCAATTTCAGCGCCCGCCCACCTTCCATATTATGGGAGTCATCTTGTGGGTGGGCACCCACTGGGCACCCACCCTATTTTACCGCCGCAAACACGCCCAGTGGGGTCATGTAAAATCCAGCTCACATTGGTTTAAAATGGCTTCAGAAGTCACCTGACACAGAAGCCTCTGATGTGGATTACCACGGGACATTTCTAGGCAATTCCCTGATGGAATTCACACCTGTCCTTGTCTGAACCCTCTGCAAAACATAAGGACAGGTCATCAGACTTCATGGCTGCAGAAACCGTGATAAGCAGAGAAGGACTAACAAAACTCATAATGCAAGGAAGGTTCTAAGGACTCCCTATGTGTTTCGTTGGCATCTTGATAGCCTTGACAACACAAAATTGAAGCTCCTTTGTTAATATAGATTAACATTTTGTGCCAATAGCAGCTGTCACATGATCAAACCCCCACTTGCAAAAAGCTATGATTATAAGCCTGACTGTTTGTTACAGAAGAAGAGTCTGCAGAAGTTCCTGGTTACATCCAGAAGATGACTGCAGAATATATCATCTCTCTCTCTACCTGCTATTCTCAAGCTCGGATCCTATCTCTGTTACATTTTTGGAATACATCACAGAGATAGAGAGTTTTAATTGAATGGAACTTCATAGGACCCACTTTGGAAAAGGACAGATTACTGTTTAAAAGAGACTGGCTCCAGAAAAGCAACCAGCTTATATCGGCCACACAACACCTGGAATTTCAAGACCACCAAAGGAACATCGGAACGTATATTTGTTTTTTTCTTATGGACTTTAACTCTCATCAATTCCACCTCCTCCACCCTGTAACTTCTCCTGTGCTGCATGTTAGTGTGTGTGTGTGTGTGTCAGGAGATTCGGGACGTGTTTTCATCTTTTAAATAAGTCTTATACTTTTACCCAAGTGAGTTTTTAACCATAAAACTAACTCCTTACTTGTTAACTTAAGAGGCCTGGCTGTCTTGTTTCTTCATATATTTTTACACATGGTGAAGTACATGCTGAATTGAAAAATTGCACGTTTTTAAAAATTCAAACTCTGTGTAAATGTGTAAATGGGTAACAAGCTACAGCTTGCTAGTCTTTTGAAATATATTGGATTCTGAGGTGGCTTGACAGGGTAGCCGCTGAAAGGATGTTTCCTCTTGTGGGGGAATCCAGAACTAGGGAGCATAGTTTCAAAATAAAACAGGAGATGAGGAGGAATTTCTTCTCAGAGGGCCAATAGTCTTAGGAATTCTCTTCCACAGCGTGCACTGGAGGCTGGGTCATTGAATGTATTCTGGGCGGAGTTGGCAGATTGTTGATCAACAAGAGACTGAAGGGTTATTGGCGGGGGGCGGGTAGGGGGTAGCCATGGAAAGTGGACATGAGGCCATGACCAGATCAGGCATGATCTTATAGGGCAGAGCAGGATCGAGGGGCCGAATGGCTTACTCCTACTCCTATATCTTCTGTTCCTGTAATATTTTACCCACACTAGGTACCTGTGCAGATTCTGGGTGATGGATGAAAATCTGCTTGTAGAGATCGTTCTTTCACCATGAACATAAAGAGATTTGGAAGAGGAATATTTGCTATTGAAATTAGTGCTGAGGTTTTTTGGACAAGAAAAAGATTTAGGTTAGCTTCGGCATTAACCTACTAGGCTATTAGCCAATTACAAATTCTGGTCTGAATGGATCAATAATGATTCTACAACTCTACCTTGGGAAGGAAGGAATGGAGAATTCCATTCTGGGAAATGCATTGCAGGAATTCACCAACGCTCCTTCGATAGCACCTTCCAAACCCACAACCACTACCATCTTAAAGGACAGCAGATAGATGGGAACACCAACACCTGGAAGTTCCCCTCCAAGTCACTCACCATCCTGACTTGGAAATATATTGCCTTTCCTTCAGGGTCGCTGGGTCAAAATCCTGGAACTCCCTTCCTAACAGCATTGTGGGTGTACCTACACCACAGCAGGCGGTAAAGAAGGCAAATGGTATGTTGGCCTTCATAGTGAGAGGATTCAAACACAGGAGCAGGGATGTCTTGCTGCAATTGTACAGGGCCTTGCTGAGACCACACCTGGAATATTGTGTGCAGCTTTGGTCTCCTTATCTGAGGAAGGATGTTCTTGCTATAGAGGGAGTGCAGCAAAGGTTTACCAGGCTGATTCCTGGGATGGCGGGACTGACACGTGAGGAGAAATTGAGTCGGTTAGGATTATATTCGCTGGAGTTCAGAAGAATGAGGGGGGATCTCATAGAAACCTATAAAATTCTAACAGGACTAGACAGGGTAAATGCAGAAAGGCTGTTCCCGATGGTGGGGGAGTCCAGAACCAGGGGTCACAGCCTGAGGATACGGGGTAGACCATTTAGGACTGAGATGAGGAGAAATTTCTTCACCCAGAGAGTGGTGAGCCTGTGGAATTCGTTACCACAGAAAGTAGTTGAGGCCAAAACATTGTATGTTTTCAAAAAGGAGTTAGATAGAGCTCTTGGGGCGAAAGGGACCAAAGGATATGGGGAGAAAGCGAGAGCAGGCTATTGAGTTGGATGATCAGCCATGATCATAATGAATGGCACAGCAGACTCGAAGGGCCGAATGGCCTACTCCTGCTCCTATTTTCTATGTATGTTTCTATGTACATGGACTGCAGCAATTCAAGAAGGCAGCTCACCATCACCTTCTCAAGGACAATCAGGGATGGGCAATAAATGCTGGCCCAGCCAATAAAGCCCACATCCCGTGAGTGAATAAAAAAAAAATTAAACGCTCTTAATGCCTGCAGCAGCCATTCCTCCCCAGTACATGAGGGGCTATGAGTCCTCTCCACAATACAGGTAGCTATAGGTCCTCTCCAGTACGCAGACTGGACTTTGGTCATCTGTTAAAGCTGAAATCAGCCTTAAAATGTAATTTGTATTGCAAATTTAAGCGATAGCACAAGGAGAGATCGAATAATCTCCACCCTAAGCACAATCACAGACTGACTTGTGATAGAAGTGATGTTAATGCAAACAGGATAAAATGAAACTCAGAGCAGAATGAAACTATGCACAAGACTCAAACTCCTTTGCTCGTTAGGTTGAGCCGTGTCTCACCACGCTAACTGATTCTGTTTGTGTTCAGTCAGCACGAGCCGGGTTTCTCTCAACAGATGGGGACAGACCACGCTCGGCTGCGTTGGTCAATGTTGCTGCTCTGGGGGAGCTCTCCACACATATAGCAGATGGTGACAGCCTGCATGTCTCCCTTCTACTCTATGTCACCCCTCCATCTGTACAACACCTTGCCATCTCTGTGGCTTTATTCAGATGCCATTTGTCTCATTGTTCGGAGCCTATCATATATCTCAGCTTAAAAAATTGCTAAATGGACCGAGGGATTTGATACTCCTGTTCTGCTGGTGAGGCAGCCCCACTATCTTTTCAGGTGGCGTTTTCTATAGTAAATGAAAAATCTGACATCTGCACCCACTTTCTGCCTATCAAATGTCACTTTCTGTTCTAATATTTTAGTCACACCTCTGCAGCAACATTTTGCTTTATAGATTTCCATGTCTACGTGTAGAATGCAAACTCCCTATTAAATATTTAACAGAATTACCTCAGGAGTGAGCGGGTATACCCATCAGGAAAGACTGAACAAACTGGGGCTCTTCTCTCTGGAAAAGAGAGGGTCGCCGCATTATAGGAAGGATGTGATTGCACTGGAGGGGGTTGCAGAGGAGATTCACCAGGGTGTTGCCTGGGATGAAACATTTAAGTTGTGAAGAGAGGTTGGATAGACTTGGGTTGTTTTCGTTGGAGCAGAGAAGACTGAGGGGTGACCTGATCGCCCTGTACAAGATTATGAGGGGCATGGACAGGTTGGATAGGGAGCAGCTGTTCCCCTTAGTTGAAGGGTCAGTCACAAGGGGACATAAGTTCAAGGTGAGGGGCAGGAGGTTTAGGGGGGATGTGAGGAAAAACTTTTTTACCCAGAGGGTGGTGACAGTCTGGAATGCACTGCCTGGGAGGGTGGTGGAGGTGGGTTGCCTCACAGCCTTTAAAAAGTACCTGAATGAGCACTTGGCACATCATAACATTCAAGGCTATGGGCCAAGTGCTGGTAAATGGGATTAGGTAGGTAGGTCAGGTGTTTCTCACGTGTCGGTGCAGACTCGATGGGCCGAAGGGCCTCTTCTGCTCTGTGTGATTCTGTGATTCTGTGAAGTGGGAACCTTATTGAGGTCTTCAAAATTAAGAAGGAATTTGATAAGGTAGATATGGAGAAGATGTTGCCAATTGTGGGGCGACCAGAAATATTAGGTAGCTATTAACAGATCCTATAGCGAATTCAGGAGAAACTTCTTTACCCAGAGGGCAGTTAGAATGTGAAATTTACTGCTTCAAGGAGTAGTTCATTTGAATTAGCATAGCACCAAGCCGCCTTAGGCACCACCTTCCGAACCCACGACTGCTACCATCCAGAAGGACGAGGGCAGCAGATACATGGGAACATCACCACCTGGAAGTTCCCCTCCAAGCCACTCACCATCCTGACTTAAAAATATATCGCCGTTCCTTCACTGTCGGTGAGTCAAAGCCCTAGAACTACCTCCCTAACAACACTGCGGGTGTACCTACACCACATGGACTGCAGCGGTTCAAGAAGGCAGATCACCACCACCTTCTCAAGGGCAATTAGGGATGGGCAATAAATGCTGGCCTAGCCAGCAATGCCTACATCCCATGAATAAATTAAAAAAATGTATTTAAGGGAAAGCTGGATAAATACATGGGAGATTAAAGGAATATATTGATAGGGCTAGTTGCAGAAGGGTGGGTGAAGGCTCTCTGTGGAGCATAAACAACGGCATGGACCTTTTAGGTCAAATGGCCTGCATCTGTGCTGTAAGTAATACTATGTATGTAATACTATGTACATTTGTCCCATTGTCAATTCCACTCTTATGTCAGAAACAGCGCTCTAGTTCCCTAACTCTCCCAGCTCTTCAGCTCATACCACAGAGAAACCTGCGAAATCAACTCAAATTCTCTGCTTTCCCCTTAAGTTCCATCATTTAACTAAATATAGTAACATGAAAGCAAAATATTACCAAAGCATAATAGATTTTTGTTAGGCACGCGTATTAAGGATGGTTGGCAAATGGAATTAAGGTACATATCTGCTATGATCTGATTAAATGGCTTGAGGGGCCAGTTGGGTGGTTAGGGGTGGCTAATCAGGTTGTGGGGAGGAGGGTTGTTGGGGGGGTGGCAGTGAGACCAGGTTGTCAGTGGGTCATTGGCTGGTTGGAGGATAGTGTGGTCTGGAGGGCGGGGGGCAGTGGGGTCAGGGTGCGGAGGATTGTTGGCTGGTCGGAGGGTAGTCTGGTCATGGGGGCAGTGGGGCCGGGTTGCAGAGGGTCATTGGATGGCCAGAGGGAGGGTGGCCAGATGGGGGGGTGGCAGGTTGCAGTGGGATCAGGTTGCGGAGAGTCTTTGGATGGCCAGAGGGTAGAGTGGTGGGGAGGGGGTGGGGGGAGGGGGTGGGAGGGGGTGGGGTGGGGGCAGGGGCAGTGGGGTGGTGGGGGCAGGGGCAGTGGGGTTGGGTTGCAGGGGGTCATTGGCCGGTCAGAGGGTAGTTGGGTCAGGTGTTAGTCGGGTGATTGTAGGTGGGGGTAGTCGGATCAATTTTGAGGGCTAATTAGGTGGGTCATTTGTGGTGCTTAGTTGAGTTATAATGACTGATCACTGAGTTAAACCAGGTATTAAACTGTGTAGCATTTCCAAATAAGGATGCAAGGAAGCCCTGTGTATCTGGCCCAAGTTTCTGCCCTGACCTCAAGGTCAGAGACATTCACAGAGGGCCCCAGGCAGCAGAAATCAGTCCATCAAAAGCTGAAACTTCCTGGGCAATTACAGCACATGCCTGTACATCGGGACTTCCGCCGGATCCTGACAAGTATTTCCTACATTCCATCTCCGCCGCTCCGGAGACCGGAATGTGTCCTTGCTTAGTGATCTCCTGCCCTCGAGCCCCACTTCACCAGAAGACTATGCTTGGTTATTGTTTCCCTGTGTACAGTGCCACAGGAGCGGAACTCATTCCATAAATTAGGTGACAGCCAGAATGAAATGTTTCTTTAAACTGGGCTTTAAATAATTGAATTCTACATTATAGGCAATACTTCACTGATTCTTTTAAATGAAAACCAGCCAAACATCAAAGGCTGTTTGCTGCACATCGCTCACTTTGGTCATGCTTTGTCTAACACCATCATCCCTCAGGTCACAGGATTACACTGAGCAATGCAGCTGAACAATAGCCAGCCCCCAAAACTTGCGGCTTGGTGCTGGGGATGAAAGCAGCAGGGCTCCCCAGAGGAAGCAGATGACAAGATAAATTTTCCCTTTCTCATTCTTCAGCAAGAGAAGAAGCGGAAAGAGAGAGAATGCTTGATAGCTTCCCTTGCCTTTTGTGTTCCACTCCCAAGCTCCAGGGATAAATATCCCTGATCCAATCAGAAATGTCAGCAAACAGATGCTTCTCTTTTACCCTGAAAGCCATCTGTTGGGAACTGATGTAAAACATGTAGGTCAAAAAGAACGTCTTTACTCTTCTTACACTGGCAAATACAAATGGAGAAACATGGCAGACTGGCTGGTGACTGGGGAAAAGGTGGGGCCGGTGGGGGGGGAGTGGAGGTGGGGGGTGGTGGGGGCGGCGGGAGTGGCAAACAAGAGTGGGGCAAGGGGGAAGGAGGAGCTGAGGGGGGGGTGGCGGTGGACAAAGGGGAAAAGTGTTTTGTCATAGCACGCGCTGACCATCATGATGTGGGACAGGTTTAAATGGACCAGCTCGCCTTTCCCTGACCAATGCTGTAGGTTTACTTGCTAGAAGTGCTGCATTATTCAAGGGAGCCCAGGCCATTCAAGTGCAAACTACTTGCTAAAGCAGAGCTGCCTAATTTGCAATAGTAATCTCAATAAGATCCAGTGCATATCATCTCATCCCTGAGCCTCAATCCCAAACCACTGACTCCTCTTATGTGTATGAAATTATTGAAGTGTGACAGTTTACCATCCCGATTTTTAGGGATGATTTCCGACAATTCCTAAAGTCGATCACATAAGTTTTTGTATTTATTTAACATACAAAGCTACTACATGTTGCTTTGCATGCAAGTAAAGCAATAGTATTTAGAGCTGTCTATATATCTATAAGTGGGGTAGCTAAAGAAAATGATGGTTTTAATTTTTTAAAAATTTATTCATGGGTTGGTGGCGTCGCAGCTAGGCCAGCATTGCTCATCCCTCATTGCGCTTGAGAAGGGAACGCCTTGCTAGGCCATTTCAGAGGGCAGTTAAGACTCAACCACATTGCTGTGGGTCTGGAGTCACATGTAGGCCAAGCCAGGTAAGGACGGCAGATTTCCTTCCCTAAAGGGAATTAGTGAACAAGGTGGGTTTTTACGACAATCGATTCATGGTCATCATTAGACTCTGAGTTCCAGATTATCTTTTAAATTGAATAAAAATTTCACCATCTGCCGTGGTGGGATTCATACCCAGGTCCCTAGAGCATTACCCTGGGTCCCTGCATTACTAGCCCAGTGACAACGCCACTATGTCACCACCTCCTCGCTCAGTATATCCCAAAACGCCAACAGCTAAATGATTACTTTAGAAGTGTAGGCACTGTTGTGCTGTAACAAATGAAGCAGCCAATCTCTGCACACAGCAAGGTCCCACAATCAGAAATGTGACGGTGACCAGATTATCTGTTTTTAATCATGGTGGTTGAGGGTTAAATGTTGGCCAGGACACCAGGGAGAACACATATGCACCTCTTCAAATAGGGTCAGGAACTCTTTTTTTGTCAACCTGAAAGGTCAGTTTAAAATCTCAGCTAAAAGACGGCACCTCCAACAGTGCAGCACTCCCTCAGTACTGCACTGAAGTGTCAGCCTAGGTTATACACACACAAGTCTCTGGACTGGGGCTTGAACACACAACCTTTGGACTTGGAGGTCAGAGTGCCAACACTGAACTTCGGTGGACAAGGCTACCTGGAACTCAACCATTGCGTACTTAACAATGGTACGAACATACATATGAGGATACAAACAAGGAGCAGGAGTGGGTCATTCAGCCCCTCGAGCCTGCTCCGCCATTTAATAAGATGATGGCTGATCTGATATTAACCTAAAATCTGCATCATACCTACCCCCGATAATCTGTCACCCCTTGCTTACCAAGAATCTATCCTCCTCTGCCTTAAAAATATTCAAAGACTCTGCTTCCACTGCCTTTTCAGGAAGAGAGCTCCAAAGACTCACAACCATCAGTGAAAAAATTTCGCCTATTCTCCGCTTTAAATGGACAACCCCTTATTTTTAAACAGTGACACTTAGTTATACATTCTCCAACAAGAGGATACATCCTCCCCACATTCACCCTGTCAAGTCCCCTCATGATCTTATATGTTTCAATCAAGTTGCCTCTTACTCTTCTAAACTCCAGCATATACAAGCCTAGTCTGTCCAACCTTTCCTCATAAGACAACCCACCCATTCTAGGTATTAGTCTGGTAAACCTTCTCTGAACTACTTCCAACGCATTTACATCCTTCCTTAAATAAGGAGACCAATACTGTACACAGTACTCCAGATGTGATCTCACTAGTGCCCTGTACAACTGAAGCATAACCTCACTACTTTCGTATTCAATTCCCTTCGCAATAAATGATAACATTCTACTAGCTTTCCTAATGTACTTACTTGCATATTAGCCTTTTGTGATTCATGCACTAGGATATCAGGATCCCTCTACACCGCAGAGCTCTGCAATCTCTCACCATTTAGATAATATGCTTCTCTTTTTTATTCTTCCTGCCAAAATGGACAATTTCACATTTTCCACATTATACTCCATTTGCCAGATCTCTGCCCACTCATTTAACCTATCTATATCTGTTTGTAGCCTCCTTATGTCCTCTTCACAACTTACTTTCCTACCTATCTTTGCATCATCAGCAAATTTGACAACCACCCCATCCATCCCTTCATCCAAGTCATTTATAGAAATTGTAAACAGTTGAGGTCCCAGCACTGATCCCTCTGGCACGCCACTCACTACATCTTGCCAACCTTGAAAAAGATCCATTTGCACCTACTCTCTGCTTCCTGTTAGCTAACTGGCCTGTAGTTTCCTGCTTTCTGTCTCCCTCCCTTTTTGAATATTTGCTATCTTCCAAACTAATGGGACCTTCCCCAAATCTAGGGAGTTTTTGGAAATTAAAACAAATGGATCAACTATCTCACCAGACACTTCTTTTAAGACCCTAGAATGAAGTCCATCAGGACCCAGGCACTTGTCAGCCCGCAGCTCCAACAATTTACTCAGTACCACTTCTCTGCTGTTGGAATTTTCCTGAGTTCCCCCCTCCCTTCCATTTCTTGGTTTATAGTTGCTTCTGGGATATTACCTTTATCCTCTATCATGAAAATTGATGCAAAATGCCTGTTCAATTTTTTTTTAAATTATTCATTCATGGGGTGTGGGCTTCGCTGGCTGGGCCAGCATTTATTGCCCAACCCTAGTTGCCCTTGAGAAGGTGGTGGTGAGCTGCCTTCTTGAACTGCTGCAGTCCATGTGCTGTAGGTACACCCACAGTGCTGTTAAGAAGAGAGTTCCAGGATTTTGAACCAGTGACAGTGAAGGAAGGTCGATATATTTCCAAGTCAGGATGGTGAGCGACTTGGAGGGGTGTTCCCATCTATCTGCTGCTATTCATCTGCCATCTCCTTGTTTTCCATTATCAATTCTCCAGAATTGATTCTTTCTATAGGACCTTTTAACCTTTTAATTCGCCTTTGCATTTACTCAATAGCCTTATATCCTTAAAAGGACACATTTTAGATGATCTAGTATTCTGAACAAAAACCAGCAAATCAATAACAACTGGCATTTTAATGGCAGCTTTAGCATAAAAAGTAGTTCCAAGGCACATGACAAAGGCATACTTCAGAAAACAATCTGACCTGCTGTACGAAATTCCATGGGAGATCTGCCATATTATAAAATGATACATGTAGCATGCATTTCCTGTCTGCCGCACTTTCCTATTACCCTTCAAGTGTTGCCCTCAAATTTCTGTGCTAGGAGCACTACACACTCAGGGCCTGAATGTCTACAGCCTCTTAAATGATGCAGAATGAAATCACTTCACTTAGTAAGGGATCACTTGAGGGCAGAATTTTAAACCCCTCTTACTTCTGCCCCACTCCACCAATGGGAACTGGGAATGCGGGGTGTTGGTGGAGGGAGGGGGGGTTGGGTGTTAGTTAAAATAGAGGGAAGGACTTAACCATTTTATCCATTGGCTTCCTCCCCTGATCGGGCTGATTGATTGCAATATAAATCACAAGGGGAAAGCACACCTTCAGGAAACCAGTGAGGTTCTTTCTTAAGTATGTGGATTAGGTTCCAGTGAGGTCATCTGGGCCGGACTACAGTATTAACCAATGGCGCGAGAGGGCGAGCAGTCAGGTCACTGGGGGAAAAGACAATCGGGAAGGTGTAAAGTGGCCTGATGATTCGCTGCAAGAACATTTTGTGCTACTATTGCAGATCAATTTCACCCCCACAGCAATTCACATGGTGCAATGTTCTTAGAAAACAGCCATAGTAAAGGTAGACTTTCCAAAACAAAAGCAACAAAACTTAACAGGCATACTAAAGGCAAATGGACTGAGAGAAATTCTGGCCAGCGGATTGTGACTCCAATAGAGCTGCACCTCAGTAATAGTGCCTGAGGGAGTGATTGTAACCTTACTCCCCAGGTGGGATTGGGTGGAATGTTGGTTTCACATTCCACCCAATATCCGTCTCCATCGATCAGGTTTGCACCCGATCCTGTCAGTTCCCCGCTGGTCAGATAAAGGTTAAAATTACCCTGAGTGCCAAATTTTCATTTTCAAAATGTTCCCATGTTTCTATGATATGATTCTACAAAAAGATCTAAAGTAGTTTTCTGAGGATGAACATTGAAATACAGAATCTAAGAGTTGGATGGGACCCTCCACGTGCCATTACCTACAATAAATAGATCCAACACTTTGCAAAAATCTTATATTGGGTATTAAACTGCATCGTCAAACAGTTAACCGGCCCTGTTATCCTCCCATGTTTTCGTGCAATTAATAAAATTCTGCATCTGTGTGGCATTCTGCTAACAAAATGCTAATGAAACAGACGGCATTCATTATAAATTCAGGGAAAAATAAAATAATTCAAGTCAAATGACACATTAAAAAAACGCCCTCAAAGATAATTTGATAACAAATCACTACTTAATTCTTCAGCATAATCGCATCCTGGCCCGCAGAAATTTTCAACAGGCCTTGTGTTTCCTTGTTGTACCTCGACTACTTGTTTTACAGCTGCGCTTACAGATTTTAAGCTGTCAATTTTCTTGGCTTTTTTCACCCCGTTTGTTATTACAGTCGGCTTTGAAAATCTTTGGAGTTATTCTTGACTTTCATCTGAATGTGCTCTTGTCACCCATCCAGAATTCAATCCCCATTTTGGATTCCTCTGGTAGACAACCAGGCAAAGGGTCACTCAATGCTTTCAGCATTCCAATAGGGAGACAAAATGGGGTATTTTTCCTCAGTGGGGTATCTGATATGTAGGCAAGGCTGGGAAGCAATGGAAAAGCTCAAATGTTCCTCCCTCCACAACAATAACCTGCATTTATAGAGCACCTCTCAAAGCTCTTCAGACATGTCGAGCCACATAGGGAGGCATTAGGACATTTGACCATATGTTTGACCATAAGGAGTGTCTTGCAGGAGGAGATAGAGATGAAGAGGCGGGGAGATTTAGGGAGAGAATTCCTGAGCCTTGGACCGAGGGCAGCTGAAGGCATGGCCAGCGGTGGTGGAGTGAATAAACTCGGGGATGCACTAGAGGCTAGAATTGGAGGAATGCAGAGACGTCATAGGCTCATCGATCTAGAAGAAGCCCCAGAGGTTGGGAGGGCTGCGGCCATGAAGGGCCTTGAAAACAAGGATGAGAATTTTTTAAAATCACGGCATTGAAAGACTGTGGGCCAACGGAAACAAAAAGTGCTGGAAAAACTCAGGTCTGGTAGCATCTGTGGCGAGAGAAGCAGAAAATCTCTGCCCCTTCCTTCAAGACACTCCTTAAAACCTACCTCTTTGTCCAAACTTCTGGCCAAATGTCTAAATATGTCCGTATGTGGCTCGACATCCTCTGAAGAGCGTTGGAACATTTTACGATATTAAATGCACTCTATAAATGCAAATTGTTGGTTTTGTGGAGAGAGAAAGATCTGAGCTCCTGTCTCTCTCCCTCCACAGATGCTGCCGGGCCCACTGAGTTTTTCCAGCACTTGTTGTTTTTATTACCCATCTCCAACATTATTATTTTATTATTATGTGAGCCAATGGAGTCAGTGAGCATTAGAATAATTCAGTCCCAGATAGCAAAATCACCGGTACAGGTTTTAGCCACAGATAGGCTGAGGCAAGGAAAATGTTAGAGGTGGAAGTGTTGGTGATGGAGTGGATATGCAATCGCTGGGTCAAAATCCTTGAACTGTTTCCCTAACAGCACTGTGGATGTACCTACACCATGTGGAATGTAGCGGTTCAAGGAGGCAGCTCACCACCACCTTCTCAAGGGAAATTAGGAATGGGCAATAAATGCTGGCCCAGCCAGCGATGCCCACATCCCGTGAATGAATAGAAAGAAGAAAGTTCACCTTGATGTCAAATACGACACCAAGGTTGAGAATAGTTTACTTCAGTCAACATTTCAATTGATCTTCCCCACCCCCCACACCCCCCTGCCGAATGGCTACATCAATGGAGGTCACCATCTTTTTGAAAGTCCAAAGCCAAACAAATGTGAGGTGCGAAGGTTCTGGTGTGCGCTTTGACGTGATTAGTGGGTAACACTCTTTCCACTCAATCAAAAAGACAGGAATTTTCTGTGCCCGCTGGCATTGGGCGTGCTTGGCCATCATGAAACCAGTTTGCAATCACCCGCTCTGCCCGTCAATGGCTGCGTTTCCTACTGTCAGACATTGGGAACTTCAGTGTAACACATCTGCATATAATTATAAGCCCAGCTCACCGGAATCATCCCCACCTCCCTGGATCATAAGGCGTGTAGCCGAGTGCAACTCAGAGGTGAGTGCACTGTAACGTTGTGCAGTGCTCACGAGGGTCGCCTGTTGGATCTCAAGGTTGAAGCGACTTGCATTCAGGCGAGGGCACAAGCAAGTCGCTTCTTCCCAGTTGGCGGACAGTGTGGTGCCAGGGAAGGGCTGCACTGCGGTTGATGGTAGTGCACAAACATAGTGGCCATGCATTAGGGACACCTTGTATAGAGCGACCATTCCTCCACAGCTGAGACAGTTCAGGCACAGCCATGCTGACTTGCTTGGAGCCGGGCCTTTAGTTTATCTACCCACTCAAGCAACGCAGGGGCATGAAAGTGCTACCAAGTGCTCCAAGCTTTTCACCCCTCGGGCACAGACTGCAAACTAATGAGCATTTGAGTGGACTGCAGGACTCCTGCACACAGTGTGCAATCTCCTTGCTAAAGCTGGCCATAGAGCAGTCACTGGTGGAGGCGCTCACAGACCTTTGCAACGTCATCAGCCTAGTTTGGACCAGTCTCCCCCATGGTTCAAGCTAACAGTACAGCTTTGCAGTGCGGGTTAGAAGAATGCCTGTGCCTGAGCTAAGAGCACAGCATGCAGTCCAGTGGGCAAAGCTGCCATCAATCGGTCAGGTGGAGTGGGCGGAGATAGGTGAGGTTTTGGGCAGCCATGCAGTGCACTAAACTCTGGAATCCAAGTGACGGCCAGCACTTTCTGGGATGCGCTAAGGAGCCTTCAGACTCAACCAAGAGGGGTTCTTAGTACGCCCAAGCTAACCCACTAATCTCTCTCTTTCATCCTGCAGAAGGAGTACATCAGGATCATGGAGCCGGGTGAACTAGCTGTATGTCTCATGGCTTACAGAGAGCAGAGACAAAGGGGAAGGGAGTGATGAAGGTGCCTGGCTGGGCAGAGGGAGGGGCAGCAATGAGGTTCCAATGCCTGGACCGGTCTGGTGGAACCCTGCATTATAGTCCACTGAGGGTGTCACACATCATTGTCGCCTGCTGTGCCCTTCACAACCTGGCGCTGCAATGGGGAGAGGAGCTGGCTGAGGAGATGGAGGAGCTGGACCTCTCCTCCGATGAGGAGGACATCGATGGTGATGAGGGTGAGGAGGTCCTCGGAGGTGACAATGGTGGCGATGATGCCATCGCATTGGCCAGATGAGGCAGGCATGCTCTGGAGGTCCTCATAGCTGCTAGATTTATGGAGAATGATGATGACATGCAGTGAGGTGACCCCATAGATCATCCCATGGCATCTATAAACGTTTGACTCCATTCTGGCTTATGGCAATGCACATACCCTCTGCGAGAATGCTCCTGTCATGGAGACGCATTGGAGGCCCTAATAGTCACTCGATTGCAGGAGCAGGATGCCAACATGCAGAGAGGACACTCCATAGATCTTCACATTGCCTGATCCTTTGCCAGCCTTCAGCACCTGACCCCTTCAGAAGCACAGCCTCACTGGTCACAGATCCTGAAGAGATGGGGGCCAACCACACCTCAAAGGTGCTGAGAGCACACGGAGAGAATGATGGAACTCCGCGGCGCCTGACCACGACATTCTGGCAGCAATGACAAGCACCATCAAGGAGCAGGCATCAGTAATGTATCCAGTGAGTGTAAGGCTGGACCATCACTTTGGTCTGAAGGCTGCACAAAGCACAGGGAAGAGGCACTGAGACAGCTGCCTTTACCTTGTGCACAAAGGTTTACATCTGAGTGACACAAACACTGCTCATCAGAACAAGGAGCCACAGACAGGGAGATATTCTTGGGAGTTTATTGACAATAGTGAACAGTATGTTCAAGTGATTAATACCTGTGCCCAGGCTGTGCAACTAATTCTTAACTTTCCTAACCTTGCCACTACATCTTGGTGCTCCCTAGACAACGACAGTGGAGGTGGAGGCAGCCTGCTGACTGCTACGCCCTGTCTGTGATGACCTTGGCGGGCGTCCTCTGGAGGGCTGAGACCTAGAGGGCCCCGGCCTGCTTTCGGGGTCCTGCTGTGTGGCAGTGACACCCTCCTCAGCCTGTGGAGCTGGAATTTCTGGGGTCACAGGAAGAGGGGATTCGGAGAGGCCGGACATTCCTGGAGTCACCTGGGTAGCTGTCCCCGGGGTGTGTGCACCTGCTGATCCTCCTCCCTATGGGTGCTCGAGGGCCCCTGGCTGACTCCTTGGGGAGAAGGGGAAGCTGGAGTGAGATCAAACTGCCCTGCACCCCTCTCGCATTGACATTGCTGGAGGCCAACTATGGCATCAGCCTGGATCAAGGTCTCCATGGCTGCTGCCATCCTATCAGTTTTGACCTCGGTGCGTTGCAATGCCAGCGCTATCACTTCAGACTGAAGGCGGACAGATTCCTCCATCGTGCCTTGCAATCTGAGGAGTGCAGCGGACATCCCTTCCTGATGTTCCCGAGCTTGCCTTTGCAGCTCCAGCAACTGAGGTGTGACTGAGTCCAGAGGCTCATCATCTGACTCGGACTCAGCAAATTTCTGGCTTCCAGCAGTCCCTCGAGTGTCAGAAACATGGGAAGCCCCTGCCTCCACCTGCTGTGGATCAGGCACTGTGATGTGCTCAACTGACTGTCACCCCGAGGCTACTCTGGAACAAAGTCCCACCGGTGTGTGTGTGTCTGTGCTGGTGGAGGGTGTGGGTGAGCGCTGTGATGGGCATTCAAAGGGGGCGCCTTCAGATTCTTCTTCCCAGGTGTCTTCAGGGCTTGATTGTGGTCCTGAGTCATGGACTCCCTCGGCTGTTTCCCAGATGTGCATCCGAAAGCAAGAGAGATAATTAGTGCGTGGCAGTGGCCTGTGAAACAGGACACATCACTCACAAGATTGTTGTTGGATGAATGTTGCACTGCTGGATCCTCACTTGGTAAAGCAACGCCAGCCTCACTGTCAGCACAGGAACGCCCTAGATCCTCGCCAACCAGCTGTTTGACTCTATTTTCAAAGTAGAACCTTGATGTCGGGCATTCCTCCACCAGTCTGCGTCCTCCCCCTCTTGTTGTGTGCCAGCTTGTCCTACATGAATACAGATGGAGAGAGTGTAAGCAGGATGCCTGCCAGGCCAGATGATAAGGATGCCTGGCACGTGTGGGTGGTGAGTGGCGCCATGGACGGCAAGAGGACAATGAAGGTGAGTGTGAGAGAGTGAATGGTGATGTCCCTTGAACTGACAGTGAGTGAGATCCCTGTGGATGTGTGATGGGTTTGGGAGTGTGTGAATTGAGAGCGATGGTGGAACAGAGGAGATCATTCATCCTCTTTCGGCACTGGGTGGCTGTCTTCCTTTGCAGGGCGTTGGCGCTGACCACCGCTGCCACCGCCTCCCAAGCCGGATTAGTGATGTTGCTGCCCCTCCTGCAGCCAGAGCGGGGGTAGAGGGCATCATGGCAGGCCTTCATGGCATCCGAAAGGCACTTGAGGGACATGTCACTAAACCAGTGTCTACAGTTTTGCCTTTTGGGGCCATGTATTCTGTGCAGCAGTCCTGGGTTGGAAGCACTGAGAGGTGTGCGTGCAGCTGCACTCCAAATATGGCACCCGGCATGAGGAAGCGGCGAGGTGACGGCGTGGCGGGCGAATGAGAGCCCACCCACCATCGAAATGGCATGTTTCCTAGGAATGCATGAGTAACGAGGTGGGATTGGGATGATGCTGCGTGAAAAGCCCCCATTGCAGCCAACGGAAAAAACACCCCTTTTTCCTGCCCACTACCACACTTGGTGTGAATCTGGGATGCTTCTGCCCTGCGGGTTCATTACCTCACCTTCAGAGACTCGAACAGAAAATCTAGGCTGGCGGGATTGATTGTCAGAGGTGGTGTTTGAAGAGACACTAAATTAAGACCCTTAAAATGAATGCAAAAGATCCCATTGCACTATTTGAGGAGAGTTCTCCCCAGTGTCCCTATCCCTTAACCAACTTTACTACAATAGTTCATCTTGTCATTGCTGATTGTGGGAGCTTGCTGTGCATGAATTTGTTGCAGTGTTTCTTACATTATAACAACAACTGTTATTACGGAAAGGGCAGAGAGGCAAACTGAACTCCTTTATTTTTCCCTCCATCTGTCCGTAGGCAGAGATGTTTTAATTTTTGAAAGAATCTGCGATGTGTTTTTCCAAACCCTCTGTTTGTGAAGTCAATTTTAAAGTTACTCGCAGCAAACAAGTCAGGAGTGTGATGGGATACTCCCCACTTGCCTGGATGGGTGAAGCTCCCACAACACTCAAGAAGCTTGACGCTGTCCATGACAAAGCAGCCCGCTTTATTGGCACCACATCCACAAACATTCACTCCCTCCACCACCGACGCACAGTAGCAGCAGTGTGTACCAGCTACAAGATGCACTGCAGGAAATCACCAAGCCTCCTTCGACAACACCTTCCAAACCCATGACCATTACCATATGGAAACACAAAGGCAGATAGATGGGAACACCACCACCTGGAAGTTCCCCTCCATGTCACTCACCATCCTGATTTGGAAATAAATCGCCGTTCATTCACTGTCGCTGGGTCAAAATCCTGGAACTCCCTTCCTAACAGCACTGTGGATGTACCTACACCACATGGACTGCAGCGGCTCAAGAAGGTAGCTCACCACCACCTTCTCAAGGGCAATTAGGGATGAGCAATAAATGCTGGCCCAGCCAGCGAAGCCCACATCCCGTGAACGAATATAAAAAAAATAGGGAAAAAAGTGTTTTACAACTAGGAATAATTTTTAAAAAAGCAAAGATATGGAGATTAACTCAAATGAATGTCAGTGAGGATTTCTTCACGTAAGAGTTTCGGTTCAGGCGGGTTCCGCTAGCTGAAAGCAAGAGTTGCCGAAATCTTTAAAGTTGGTGATGACACAGCAAGTTGACTTTGGTATCCAGAGACTTGGCCCACTCTACAGGTGATGGTAGGAATCTTTCAGTGAACCAGGCTTCACGGAAGTTTAGACTTGAGGCAGGCTTTCTTGTCAGCCTGGAGTCCAGCTTTGGTGTTGACAGGCTGGATGTTAAACAGCAGACCGCCAAGAGGGTCGAGGAATGTAACATTAAAACTTTCCAAAGACCGGAGGAGCTTAGGTGATGTGGAGTTGTCCATTGATGAGTCAGTTTCAGGTAAACAATTAGTTACTGTGTCTCTGGTCAAAATCCATTGCTCACCTTAGGAGATAGATGGTGGCTATTAGCGCCTCTGCAGGTATAATGAGTTTTGTTGGCTCTACCTTTGTTATAAGTCCAGACTGGGGAGCCAAACTATCTGCTGCCCCCTTGTATGTTGATTGTAACAATGATAGGTGTGAGATTCCACAAGGATGAGGGTGGAGCTTTGTCCTGTAATTACTGCCGGAAGTTTCTAGAATTGGAAACCATATGACCTGCAGTAGCCATGCTTTTGGTCAACTAAAGTCCATTTTTTAAAGAAAAGTAAGATTTGATTTAAACAGTTTATGATCTCTTTCATTTCTTATGGATATGACACTACATTTCAAAAAGTACTTAACTGACTGTAAAGTGCTTTGGGATATCATGAAAGATACTATTTAAATGCAAGTTTTTCACTTTTTATAGTATAGTAAAGAATTTCCATGTTAACAAACACAAGTTGATTCATACTTGAAAAATGCAGACTGTAATATTAAACGTTGCTTCGAGGCTAATAGTTGGTGGATGATCACCACATCATTTTAATATAAAACACATCGGCTGTAAACAACCTCTACTTGCCATTGCTTGGCTGCCCGCCGTTTAAAATAGATAGTTTAGATCGAGAGTACTGACGTGTATTGTTCAGCAATTCTGTTAACCACTTATTGATCCCATGCTGATGCAAGGCGAAGAAACAGGACAGAATAGAATTTGGCATATGTTCTACTTAAAGGGTGTTAAAAATCCCTGAACAGTTTTTGCTGATGCACTTTAAAATGATATTGCTGCAGTCCGCTGTTGAAATCAGACTCCTACATCCTGGGAGAGTTGGCAATGAATTCAAAGGAAGGGGTCAAAGTTGAAGCCCATTGTTTCTGGCACGATAAGTACTTTGAATGCAGGAAGGACAGGACAAAGGCAAGCTTGCATACCGACAGCATCTTAACACGTCTCTTAGAAGCATCCTGGAGCAGTTTACCTGGAATGAATTACTCCTTGAAGTGTCTCGTTAGGTAGACCAACTCAGCCACCATTTTGTGAATGGCAAAATCCTTCAGTCAGGCACTAATGTGAAATCTGGTCTTCCTGCAACGACAACTTGGAAAAACCGTTTCCCAAATTAATGAAGACGCCAGAAGACTCATTCATTATTATCAGTGGACCTGGTTGAGCAATTCTCACCAGATTAGTGAGGCAGAGCTGAGTTTGTTAAATGATTATCACTCCCGGGCAGTCTTACTGAAGCATTAAATTGCCATTTGCAAAAGGGAAAACAAACCCATTTTTAGATATTAGAGTCATTTTTCTCCCCCTTCCTCTCCAACCTTAGGCTTTCATTTGAGATGGGCAATTATCTGAATGTTGCCAACCAGCTGACCTGCTTATGCTTCTCTCATTCAATCAACGAATCTTTTTTAAAACTTTGTATCGAGCAATCTCCCTTGGAGGCGGTTTTGAATTTACAATTACATCACTTAATGTAGGAAACAGTATCAGATTCTGGCTGAATTTGTACCCGGATTCAATATTCATTTATGAAATGGAATCAGTTATGAATCCAATAAGGAATTGAGGAGAAACGCCTTCACTCAAAGTAGGCACAGGTGACATTATCAAGGCAAATGTCATAGATACATTTAAGGGGAAGCTGGAGAAGAACATGAAGGAGAAAGCAATAGAAGGACATACAGGTAGGATTTGATGAATTAGGGTGGAAGGAGGTACATGAGCATCATAAACAGTAGCACAGTTCAGTGGGCCTGTTTCTGTGCTGAATGATTCTCTGTGATCTCCTTCAGCCAAACTCACCCCTCAGATATCTGCACCCCTCTAATTCTGGCAATTTGAGCATGATTTTAACCACTTCGCAAATGGGTGGCTGCACCTTCACTTGCCTTGGCTTTTCTGTCAAATATCTACCTTACACCTCTCTTTCCCCCTTTAAGACACTTGTTAAAACCTACCTTTCTAACGAAGCTTTTAGTCATCTGATCTGTAAAGGGTTAACATCAGGAACACCTGATAATTTTTTTTTATTCATTCATGGGATGTGGAAGACACTGGCTAGTATTGCCCATCCCTAGTTGCCCTTGAGAAGGTGGTGGTGAGCTGCCTTCTTGAACTGCTGCAGTCCAAGTGATGTAGGTACACCCACAATGCTGTTAGGAAGGGAGTTCCAGGATTTTGACCCAACGACAGTGAAGGAATGGCGATATATTTCCAAGTCAGGATGGTGAATAACTTGGAGGGGAACTTCCAGGTGGTGGTGTTCCCATCTATCTGTTGCCCTTGCCCTTCTAGACGGTAGCATCTAAGGAGCCTTGGTGAGTTCCTGCAGTGCATCTTGTAGATGGTACATGCTGCTGCTACTGTGCATTGGTGGTGGAGGGAGTGAATGCTTGTGGATGGGCTGCCAATCAAGAGGCCTGCTTTGTCCTGCATGGTGTTGAGCTTCTTGAGTGTTGTGGGAGCTGCATTCATCCAGGAAAGTGGAGAATATTCTATTGCATTCCTTGTAGATGGTGGACAGGCTTTGGGGAGTCAGGAAGGGAGTTACTCGACACAGGATTCCTAGCCTCTGACCTGCTCTTGTAGCCACAGTATTTATATGGGTAGCTCAGTTCAGTTTCTGGTAAATGGTAATCCCCAGGGTGTTGATAGTGGGGAATTCAGCAATGGTAATGCCATTGAATACCAAGTGGCAATGGATAGATCCTCTCTTGTTGGAGGTAGTCATTGCCTGGCACTTGTGAGGTGTGAACGTTACTTGCCACTTGTCAACCCAAGTCTGGATATTGTCTGGGTCTTGCTGCATTTGGACACGGACTGCTTCAATATCTGAGGAGTTGCAAATGGTGCTGGACAATGTGCAATCATCAGTGAACATCCCCCTTATGACCTTATGATGGAAGGAAGATCATTGATGAAGCAGCTGAAGATGGTTGGGCTGAGGACACAACCCTGAGGGACTCCTGTAGTGATGTCCTGGAACTGAAATGACTGACCTCCAACACAACCATCTTCCTTTGTGCTAGGTATGACTGCAACCAATGAAGAGTTTTCCCCCGGTTCCCATTAGCTTCAGGGCTCCTTGATGTCACACTCAGTCAAATGCTGCCTTGATGTCAAAGGCAGTCACTCTCGTCTCACTTAATGTAGCCATGATGCAAAGTCACATGACAGACTGCAATCTGGTGGGAAGCAGAAGTACAACCTGGTGTAGAGTAGTGAGATGTATTTAGATCTGTAATTAAACGAGAATGGTTTTACACGAATAACCGTCTATGGTAGCATTCTAAGGGTAACAGAGAAACCTTAAAGAAACCTCATTTGGAACCTGAATCCAAGATGAAAATGACCTACTTGGCTGGATTTTTACAGGGCGCTGTGGTCCCCAACCCCCAGGATAAAAAGTTGCGGTGAAGCCCTCCAAGGGGAAGAACAGCTGCCTCACTGTCATTTAATGAACAAATGGCCATTTATAGGCGGGAGGGGAGGGTTTCCATCCCTCAGGGGCAGGAAGTCCTGCTTCAGAGAACTGCCAACCAATTGGATGGTTGGCAGGTCTATGGTCCCAGCAGTGCCAGGCAGGAGTGGTGGCCCATGCTGGGACTACAGGCAGCCCCCGATGGAGATTGGCGCTGGAGCCGAATACCGAGGTAAGTTGGGGGGATTTCGCCAGGGTCAGGCTGGCAAGGCCTAGCAAGCCTGACACCACCCTGTGCAGCTAAAGCTGCCGGACATCTCACGTGGTATGGGCCTCCCCTGCCGTGGGTAAAATGGCAGTGGGATGAGAGCCTTAAGTGGCATTAATTGGCCATTTAAGGGCCTCAATCGGCCCAAAGGTGAGCAGACCACCCAACACCTCCACCACCCGCTGTAAAATTTTCTAGAGGTAGGAGACAGGCAAGTAGATGATGTGAAGGCCAAGCACTGGATTTTATGAGCCCCCCACCCCACTCCCCCGACCCCTAATCTGCCAGCAGGGAGTGTAAAATCCAGCCCAATACCTCCTTATGTGGCTCATTTTATAATACTTCTGTGAAGCACCTTGAGATTTTTTTTACCTTAAAGGTGCTTTATAAATATAACTTGTTGTTGTAATTCTGTGCAATTATTCATATGGAATACATCTAAAGTTGCACTAAAAGGTAAGTGTGGGGTAATGCCCATTCAGTCCAATATGTAGATGCAAATCAGCAGCATCAGAAACATGAATACTTGGTTCCATTATTCTTGTGAGAGATGGGAATGCCTCTTCTGAAATAATCTTGAGCAGTGTAGAAATGCTTCTTCAGGGATTGTCCTGTACAGCCCAAAAGAAACTTTGGTCTGAATTACAATGACCTTGGGCCTGAGAATTTTTGTGCATTCCAATTGCCTTTGAGAAGGCGGTGGTGAGCTCTTGCAGTCCATGTGGTGTGGGGATGGGGGTGGAGTTCCAGGAATTTGAACCCAGCGACAGTGAAGGAACAGCGATATATTTCCAACTCAAGATGGTGCATGACTTGGAGGGGAATGTGCAGGTGGTGGCTTTCCCATATGTCTGCTGCCCTTGTCATTCTAAATGGTAGTGGTTGGGGGTTTGGAAGGTGCTGCCTGAGGAGTCTTGGTGAATCCCTGCAGTGCATCTTGTAGATGGCACACACACTGCTGCCACTGTGCGTCAGTGGCGGAGAGAATGAGTGTTTGTGGGTGGGGTGAGGTGAGCGTAGTTGGAGCTGCACTCATCCAGGCAAGCGAAGAGTATTCTATCACACTCCTGACTTGTGCCCTGTAGATGGTGGACAAGCTTTGGGGAGTCAGGAGGTGAGTTACACTTCGCAGGATTCCTAGCCTCTGATCTATTCTTGTAGCCGCAGTATTATATGCCTGGTCCAGTTCAGAATACTTCAGAATTGTCCAGAATACTTCATCATGAGCCAGTCAGGCCCATAAGCTGGGCCTAACATCATTTATATTGATTACTTGATAACACCAACAACGGCAACTTGCATTTATATTGCACCTTTAACACAGTAAAACATCCCAAGCCGCTTCACAGAAGTGTTATCAAACAATATGTGACACCAAGCACGTAAGGAGATATTAGGACAGATGACAAAAATCTTGGTTAAACAGGTAGATTTACAGGAATGCCTTTAGCAGCAGTGGACGAAAGAGGGAGTTTATGGAGGAACTCCAGAGCTTAGGGCCCAGGCAGCTGAAGGCATGGTCACCAATAGTATCAGGTGCTAATTTAGATCAGCAAATCCAGAGATGAGCAGTGAGCAGATTACAACAGGATAAAACACACACCCAGCTGATTGCCCATGACGAAAGGAGCTCTGGGGCCAACGATGAGAAACCCACTTGAAGGTCAGATTAAGCCAGAAATGATCTTGAAATACTCAGTTGGCAATACCACAACTCATCTGTGACACTACAAAAGGGACCAGCTCTAAGGGCAATGGTACATTTTTTCATCATGTGATACTAGTGAAACAGGTTTCTCCACTTTATTCAGACTCAGGTATTTTGTCAACATTAACGAACAAGAGGAAAATATACCAGGATCATTAATTAAACCCAGAGATAATCAGCCAGACACAAGAATACCAACACAATAAATCATGAACTAAAATTCTATTATTCTGCATTCTGCAGATGATTCCAAATATTTCGTTCTCAGAATCCTGGATAGAGTGGACGTGGGGAAGATGTTTCCATTAGTAGGAGAGACTAGGACCCGAGGGCACAGCCTCAGAGTAAAGGGAAGACCTTTTAGAACAGAGATGAGGAGAAACTTCTTTAGCCAGAGAGTGGTGAATCTATGGAATTCATTGCCACAGAAGGCTGTGGAGGCCAGGTCATTGAGTGTATTTAAGACTGAGATAGATAGGTTCTTGATTGGTAAGGGGATCAAAGGTTACGGGGAGAAGGCGGGAGAATGGGGTTGAGAAACTTATCAGCCATGGTTGAATGGCGGAGCAGACTCGACAGGCCGAGTGGCCTAATTTCTGCTCCTATGTCTTATGGTTAAGAGTATTCTCAGTGTGAGTGCGATATTTGTCTTAGCCAATCTTAGCTGGAAGGCCAATATTACAAAAATGCATTTGTAAACCAACGTGTAACAGAAGAGAAAGAGCTGCTGGATTTTGGAGGTTGGGAGGTGTTAATCACATTTGTGTAAAAGAGTAGCTAGAAATCTTGATCAGCAATAGAATAAGGACTGATTTTGAACCCCAGACACCAGACAGGGAAGGTGCCGGGAGAGGAGTGAAGCCATTTGAGCCCACTCACCAGGCCTGAGGCCACAGCTATCCCCCCGGAGATGTTTTACTTCTACCAGTTCTGAAGTCGGCTGAAGATCCTGCTGTAAACAGGGGCAGGAATGGGTCTTACACAAATTTGAAGTGAGCAGCCAGATGACAGTGTTGTAATTTCCACATTCAGAAGACTGAAACAGGGCCAACCCCAACAACCAAACCATGGCAGGAATCACAGGTTGGCCAGAGGAAGGCCGAGGTGGATTAAAAAGTGTTGCTTTCACGCGGAATCCTTGTAGGCCGAGAGGATCAGGATCATTCCCTCCCCCACCCCAGTCCCTCAAGCGACAGGCTTTGGAAAACCTCAAATATGTAAATATTGAGAACGTTTACAGATGCTGCAGCTGCTCCCTTCAGGCTGGGCCAATAAAGTGCCTGAAATTCTGTCTCGAAAATCAACTCAATCTTTACTGTGATACTTATTGTGATAACTAATAATGAATTACAGATTTGGATGTCAAGAGCTTCCCTCTGGGCAGCCTTCAAGGATATAGCGTGCAGGTCAGGGAATTGGCTATCCACAACTAAACCGCATTTAACTACAACATCCGTCTTACTTCCAGGTCACGTCACTCCCCATTTACTTCCATCTACTCCATAAAATTAACCTATGACTAATCCAGTTCTTCCCCCATCAATAAACCAATTTATTTTTATAGTCAAAGGCCGCAAGTGAAAAACATTTAATTGAGATTCACCCAGTGAGCTGATTCTATGATCCCATTGCAGTTGGGGTGAAACCATCACTTTTTACATACAACTCATGCTATCATTTACCTGACCTTGCATCTCCTGCACATCTTGGCCCAGTCTCAAGAAGCACATTGTTTGTAAGGGTGGATTTCTGATGTGGCCCAACAAAAGGGCTGATAGGAAAGTTTAAAGGGATGTAGCCACTTAAAAGGTAAGTTATGGCAAGGGGAGGAAAACAATCTTCCGGTCGTCAAGGATAAAGTTGTTCTTAATATTTTTTTTGAAATTCTAAATATTATAATTGAAAGAAGAAAGCAATGGTGGATCCAATCTCAGGATCATAAAGTGAAAATGTGACCATGCGAATGGGGTGATGCAGCCCCCAGGACATTGTGTTATATTGTCGGAATCTTAAAATTTGCCGTCTGTTCCTCAATCAGCTCTAAGGAGCCTGGAAAGGCAAGGCTACCCAAAAGTATCACATCAAATGCATTATGCTGACATTGCAGTGCTGGTTAGGAATGAGCCAGTGGCAGTAACAATTAGGAGCAGTGGTTACCTCGCCCACCACCGTTAGTACCATCTCTGAGTTGTAACTTGGCTGGAGATATCTTTGCAGCAGATGGAAAAATCTGTCCGGATGGCTCCCTGCCAACCTGAAGCAAGCCGAGGTTCTCAGCCATTGGAAAACAGATGAGCCAACATCTGCAAAGATGTCTGCAAAGGTCCCTGCTCAACTCCTCCTTTTATCTCATACCTCTTCAAATATGACATGCCAGCATTTGACACATTTCTAAAAAAAACTTAGTAAAATAAAAAGGATCGCCGAATGTATTTCACTAATTAAAGGAGTGTGAAAACAGTAAAAGGAAAAAATACTCTTGAAGAGATCAAGCTCCTGACATGGCTCTTTGAAATAACTCTGGTTGCAACTGGGGAATCGCTTTGTTCTCAGTGGGGATGGAGAGTGAAGCAGCTGGAGAATCACTCTGTTCTCAGTGGGGATGGAGAGTGAAACAACTGGGGAATCACTCTGTTCTCAGTGGGGATGCAGAGTGAAGCAACTGGGGAATCACTCTGTTCTCAGTGGGGATGGAGAGTGAAGCAACTGGGGAATCGCTTTGTTCTCAGTGGGGATGGAGAGTGAAGCAGCTGGGGAATCACTCTGTTCTCAGTGGGGATGGAGAGTGAAACAACTGGGGAAGCACTCTGTTCTCAGTGGGGATGGAGAGTGAAGCAACTGGGGAATCACTCTGTTCTCAGTGGGGATGGAGAGTGAAGCAACTGGGGAATCACTCTGTTCTCAGTGGGGATGGAGAGTGAAGCAACTGGGGAATCGCTCTGTTCTCGGTGGGGATGGAGAGTGAAGCAACTGGGGAATGAATTTGTTCTCAGTGGGGATGGAGAGTGAAGCAACTGGGGAATCGCTCTGTTCTCGGTGGGGATGGAGAGTGAAGCAACTGGGGAATCACTCTGTTCTCAGTGGGGATGGAGAGTGAAGCAACTGGGGAATCACTCTGTTCTCAGTGGGGATGGAGAGTGAAACAGCTGGGGAATCACTCTGTTCTCAGTGGGGATGGAGAGTGAAGCAGCGAGGGAATCACTCTGTTCTCAGTGGGGATGGAGAGTGAAGCAGCTGGGAAATCACTCTGTTCTCAGTGGGGATGGAGAGTGAAGCAGCTGGGGAATCACTCTGTTCTCAGTGGGGATGGAGAGTGAAGCAACTGGGGAATCACTCTGTTCTCAGTGGGGATGGAGACTGAAGCAGCTGGGGAATCACTCTGTTCTCAGTGGGGATGGAGAGTGAAGCAGCTGGGGAATCACTCTGTTCTCAGTGGGGATGGAGAGTGAAGCAACTGGGGAATCACTCTGTTCTCAGTGGGGATGGAGAGTGAAGCAACTGGGGAATCACTCTGTTCTCAGTGGGGATGGAGACTGAAGCAGCTGGGGAATCACTCTGTTCTCAGTGGGGATGGAGAGTGAAGCAGCTGGGGAATCACTCTGTTCTCAGTGGGGATGGAGAGTGAAGCAACTGGGGAATCACTCTGTTCTCAGTGGGGATGGAGAGTGAAGCAACTGGGGAATCACTCTGTTCTCAGTGGGGATGGAGAGTGAAGCAGCGAGGGAATCACTCTGTTCTCAGTGGGGATGGAGAGTGAAGCAGCTGGGAAATCACTTTGTTCTCAGTGGGGATGGAGACTGAAGCAGCGAGGGAATCACTCTGTTCTCAGTGGGGATGGAGAGTGAAGCAACTGGGGAATCACTCTGTTCTCAGTGGGGATGGAGAGTGAAGCAGCTGGGGAATCACTCTGTTCTCAGTGGGGATGGAGAGTGAAGCAACTGGGGAATCACTCTGTTCTCAGTGGGGATGGAGAGTGAAACAACTGGGGAATCACTCTGTTCTCAGTGGGGACGGAGAGTGAAGCAACTGGGGAATCAATTTGTTCTCAGTGGGGATGGAGAGTGAAACAGCTGGGGAATCACTCTGTTCTCAGTGGGGATGGAGAGTGAAACAGCTGGGGAATCACTCTGTTCTCAGTGGGGATGGAGAGTGAAACAGCTGGGGAATCACTCTGTTCTCAGTGGGGATGGAGAGTGATGCAACTGGGGAATCACTCTGTTCTCAGTGGGGATGGAGAGTGATGCAACTGGGGAATCACTCTGTTCTCAGTGGGGATGGAGAGTGATGCAACTGGGGAATCACTCTGTTCTCAGTGGGGATGGAGAGTGATGCAACTGGGGAATCGCTCTGTTCTCAGTGGGGATGGAGAGTGATGCAACTGGGGAATCACTCTGTTCTCAGTGGGGATGGGGAGTGAAGCAACTGGGGAATCACTCTGTTCTCAGTGGGGATGGAGAGTGAAGCAGCTGGGGAATCGCTCTGTTCTCAGTGGGGATGGGGAGTGAAACAACTGGGGAATCACTCTGTTCTCAGTGGGGATGGGGAGTGAAGCAACTGGGGAATCGCTCTGTTCTTAGTGGGGATAGGGAGTGAAGCAGCTGCTTTACAAGAAGCATAGGGGATGGAAAAACTGGCCCTGCTCTCTTCACCACACTTAAATTGTGCCTCCTTCTGGGTGATCATGGAACTGTCCTGTTTATGCCAATCCTCCCTAACAACTGAAGGCTGCAGCATCAAGAGAGTGCATTACATAGAATGGGCAGCACAGAAACAGGCCATTCAGCCCATCTTGTCCATGGCGACGTTTATGTTCCACATGAGCATCCACGCCTCCTTTTTTCATCTAACCCCATCAACATATCCCTCTATTCGTTCCTCCCTTACAGACTTACCACATATTACTCTTTGTGGGTAGTGCCTTCTGCATTCTAACCACTCTCTCGATAAGGGAGTTTCTCTCAAATTTCCTATTAGATTTATTTGCGACGACTTTATATTTGTGGCCCCTAGTTCTGAAGCTTTGAAAGTGTACATATCACTTTAACCGAAGAAAAGGAAATGCAAGCAAGCTCATATGCCATCAGAATAATGAACCCAGCCTGTCTTTATGCAGCCTGCTATGACTCAGATTTTTATATTTAAAAGAATGAATAATTGTCTGGGCTGGCAGAGCACTGTTTGATGACTCAATCTGTTTTGCCAGTGTTTTATCCAGTTTTGACCCAGGGATTTTCCAGGGATTTTTTAAAAAACAGATCACAATGCCCAATTACTACCGACACTAAATGAACAGCCACACAACATCTCTTAAGAACCAGTGACCCTGTTGCATTTGATGGTAGGCAAACTAAATCCTGTAATACTGCTGAAAATGTGGCTGGGACAGATGAATGTACTCCATGAGAAATTAGCTATGAGAGATCATCAAAAAAGACAGGATTGTGTGCTATGTACAAGATCTCTCGAATACATTTGCAATGTACCTTGCACTGTAAAAATCTATTGTGACATTATCCCAAATCATACATTGTGGCCAATTTATCTAAGCGTTCCCCTCATCTTACCTCTCCAGATGTCCCTGCGTCAGATACAGGCTGCACTGAGTTACACCGTGGGTGGAATCCTGTGGAGGTGACTGGGCACTTGGCCACCAGCTGGAGAGATGGCGGGAGCCCTGCGTTGCCTCTTTTCGAGAAGGCCCACCGCACCTTATGCCAATCGGGCACCTGAAAGGTCAGTGGTGGAAATTCCCCTGGGATCAAGGGCCCCACGTGCAGTCCTACCCACCAAGTGTTGTATTTTTTTTAAATCTCTGAGCTGTGCAGAGATGACACTATTTTGTGTGTGTGTGTGACACATTTCATCCACTGTGCTTTAAAATGTCTGCTCCATGCTTCTAGCTGAGGCTTCCAGTTCTTTCTACAGTTTTATTTACTTTTTCCAGATTTCGCAACCAAGCTTAACCAATCAAACGAAGTGTGCATCAATAACAAACAGACTCGTACAATCAAACACAAAACAATTGAACTACACCGAGAGAGTTGCTAGGCAATCAGAGGCTGGCAACTCTATTGAATGGCAGCACTACTAGGGAGGCGGTGGCTGCTGCTGATACAGACCTACCCCAGGTCTAGGATTGCCACTGGATCCCAAGCCTGAGATGAGCAATGGCAGGTGGGGGGATGGGGGGAGTCCCGGAAGAAGGGTGTCAGCAGCAAGGGCAGAGGGGTGGCCTCTCAGCGGGACCCCTTTCATGATGCCGGATCCCTTGATCAGGCACTGTGCCTTTGAATGAAGAACCTCCCCCCCCCCCGGAGCCCACAGGCAAACATGCCAGGCGAGACCTCACCCATCGCTGGTCTAATACCAGCAGTGGCAGGATGAGGCCCTTAAGTGGCCATTAAGGTCCTCCATTGGTGGCAGACTGGGAAGGCTGTCTATGGGCCTTCTGACCATGGACTTTAATCACGGTGGAGGTGAGAAGGTGGCGGGGTCCCTACCTGTCACTCTCCTGCCTGATTAAATGCCCCCTACCACCAAACTCACCACGGAGAGGGCACAAGTTACAAGTTACAATTAGAATGGAGATTATTGGACATTCTCCTGTCAATCTCACCCGGAGACCACACTGCTGTAAATGACTGGGATTCATTTTGAGCATACAATGTTTAAGTACTATCCCCAACTCATTGCAATTTTCTGGAGAGATCACCATGCTGTTACCCACAGAATTTTTAATAGCTTTGGTCATGAGTTCTGCTTGCTGTTGTTCATAGAGCCTCTTGTCAAATAGACTCTGTAGACTGTTTGCTTTAGTCCACTGTTAGAACACACCCTGTTTGCTGAGTAAATGTTCTTTGTTTGCTGTAAAATAGACTGGTTACTTTGAGCCCTGGAAAAAGCCCCATACTAACTCCAACTCATTAGCTGACACAATGACCTCAGTCATTGGTGGCAGACTGGTCATTTCACTCTGGTCATTTCAGCCCCAGGGTGTCTCCTGAGAGATGCTCAGTTTTTTGCTCTTTTTGCTTTTGTCCAATGTTTAACTTGTGTATTGTTTGTAATGCAAAATAGGGGGGAAAGGGCATGTTACAGAGAAATAGAGAACATAATGAGGAAGGATGTTCTTCCACAGAGTCTATGTGGCATGCTGCATAGTACTGAGCTATACAGATAAGTGATGGATTGTCCCAATGCTTCCAAAGATGATTGTTCAGCAAGGAGACCAATTGTTCACTATCTATGTTGCTGTTGTCTCATATGTGATGTTATATCAAATCTTGATTTGCAGATCCGATTGCAAACTTTATACATGTGGCCTGATGTCCACAGGGAAAAGCATTGTCCTCAGAAATTACCACTGGCTAACAGCTAACAAAGCACTCCCATTGACACAAGCATTGTATATTTTATATCTTAGGGCTATGCAGAGAAGACACATCAGTTTCTAAGTACTTAACAGGAATTTACTCACAGTGCTTTAAAATGTCTGCTCCATGCTTCAAGCCCTTTACTTCCAGCAACTTCTAAAGTTTGTTTATTTTTCGCTAAGCCCACACCCAGGCTTAATTCATCAAGCACACTGAGCATCAATAGCAAACAGACTTACAAAATCAAAAAGAGAATAATCGAAAACTACAACAGAAAATATTAAAAAAACATGCACTCACCTGAAATCTCATAGTCTCTACTGGAACACACTCCACATTCTACAAACTGACAACAGCCCCACCTCTCGACGGCGTACCTCCTGGTTGACTGCAAATATCACCAACCGCAACCTGGCAACCGAGTAACTGATCCGGGTGGTGAAGACCCAGGTTTCAACCTTCCATGAAAAATCTGGACAAACCTCAACCATTTGAGGACGGACCAGGGATGTTGTGGCCGTTTGCTCCACAAGCAGATCATGAGGAATCGGTCAAATCGCGACTGTGGCCATCCAGGCTAGGCCGTTGCCAACATACTGAACTCCTGCCCTGAGAGTTCAATTCCTGGCGGCTTCACAACCATTCACACTGCATCAACTGAACCTGTTGAATGGATTGTTAACCTTGACATTGAACTATAGCTGCTTCCTCAGCCACACGAATTAAAAAAACACACAAGGGAGGAGTGCTAAGCCCCATGGTTTTGTGCCACGGTTTGATTTACTGCCTTCAGGAGAGGTGAAAAATAAAGAACGAGACAGAAAAAGATGCTAAAAAGGAGAAAAACAAACCCCTGAAACATATGGCTGCAAACACTTGACTGCAGCCAATACATTACTCATAGCAGCACAAGTTGTTCGGTGATTAATGACAGGCTTGTCAGCACATCAGTAAGCATTTCCACAATTAATCAAAAAATTATGACAAAAAAGATCGGAGATATTAATCCTAGTTAGTCAAAGCCTGATCAAACATAAAATACTTCTGGCATCGGCAGTGGCAGAGCCGCCAATCAAATTCCCTTTCACATGTATCAATGAAGCTGCTCAATGACCAGCCTCAGGCCATTCCTTATACATTTTAAAAAGCTCTGGTTAGGCCACAACTAGACAACTGTGTGTAGTTCTGGTCACTACCCTTCTACAAGGGTGTGAGGGCCCTTGAGAAGGGGTAGAGAAGGTTTACCAGAATGGTCCCAGGGAGGAAGGTTTTTAAGCTACAAGGTTAAATTGGAAATGCTGGGGTTAAACTCCTTGGGGCAAAGGAGATTAAGGGGGAGATTTGATAAAGGTGTAGAAGATTACAACAGGTTTAGATAAGGTAGCCGAAGATAGGTTGTTCTCATTTGCTGATCATACAAAGACTAGGAGTCACAAATTTAAGTTTTTTGGGTGTGCAGGGGGGATTTGAGGAAGATCCTTTTTACATAGTGAGTGGTAATGGCCTGGCACTCGCTACCTGCGAGTGTGGGGGAAGTGGAAACAATCAATGATTTCAAAAGGAAATTGGGCAGGTGCTCAAGGGAAATGAACTTGGAGGGTTATGGAGTTAGCATGCAGGAAAGGGGCTGACTGGATTGCTTTACAGAGAGCCAGCATGGATTCAATAGGCTGAACGGCCTCCTTATCTCCATAACGACTCTCTCTTTGACTCTAAAGGTAAAGACAGAGCTGACCGTCTAGCAGGCAGATCACCCATTGGAAATGACAATCACTTTCAATGAGTTTTCAAAGGCCTGGCTAAGTGTACAAATTAGACTAAAAGCTGGGCTGAATCAGTAATCTATGTTAATTATTTATGACATCGCAATGGGCTACGAATCTCCTCTTACTTGTTGAACAGGCCGTCAGACAGAGGTGAGTCATCTGCTTTAGAAGTGGCTGCCTGCAAATCAACCAACAAGATGAATTCCCTCCACCTCTGGGAAATCAAGGCAACAGAGCACTTCCGCTAAATGTAGTTTGCAGAGGTCACCTTAAAGTGACAATAAAGCTGACATTTGTTTTCTCTTCATTCTTGGGATTTAGATCTCATACACCCCAAAACTGAACAAGACAAGCTCCTGTGAAGCAAATGGGATGAACGGCCTATTCGAATTGGGCAATGGCTTCTACGCCCAGTAAGATGCAGAACAAGGGAAGTAACACACTTTTAACTCAAAATCAGGGTCCCAAAGAGAGACAGGCATGTTTACTTTTAAGTCCTAGAATGATGTTACTGCACAATTTGGCATGTTAGTTTTATAGTGGGAGGGTTGATTTATAAGAGACTTGAAAAGTTTATAATATCTCCATTTTAATACCAGCTTCTCCACTTCAGAGCAATTTCTGTAAAGCTAAGCTGCAATTAAAGGATTTTTGTTATGACTCTGAATGAAATGATTGCTTGGCACAGTTAACACTGTTAACATCATCCCAGATGTTTAGGCCCCTCTTCCATCTAAATCACTACTTCCTTTGCTCAACAAATCTTCATTCCCTATAAAGCCAAAATCAGACTAAAATTTAAAATTGCTCCCATATCTATGGACAGCTATCTAACAGTCCTGCACTGGATAACGGGCACTGTTGGATAGGATATAAAGAAGTTTGTCATAGAATCATAGAATGGTAGCTATTCTGCCTGTTGCATTCATGCCGACTGTCTGCAAGTGAAATTCAAGGTGTCTGATATCCCTCACAAACAAACATCGAGCCTTCGACCACTTCTTTTCTAGGCCACACCTTTAGTCCTTTTTTACTATCAGTGGACTATGACAGTATAGTGCTCTTCTGAATTTTCCTCTTTTGCTTCAGTCATGCTGTAACTGTACATCATCATCCTCCTCCTCATTGTGATCTCACTGGTTCAGTCTATGGTTCCTGTTATAGCTCAATCTTTCACAGGGCTTCTAAACCGTGAAGCTTCAGATGATGTATTATTCAACAATACCCTCTCAGGGAGCATAAGAGATCCCATGGTGTTATGCGAAGCAAAGATCTCCCAGTATCCTGGCTGACATTTATCCCTCAGTCAGCATCACCAACACAGATTATTTGATCATTCATCTCATTTCTGTTTGTTGGACCTTGCTGTGGATAAATTGGCTGTCAGGTTTCCTACATCATAAAAGTAACCATACTGCTGTTATGGCAAGCGAATGGTAAGTACCAAGCTGCCCAAATTCCAGAGGAAAACTTGAAGCAGCTACCACAACTACTTGCAATTTCTACTTATTTCACGATGCGGGCTATGAATTCAGTAAAAAGGCAGCCACCAAGTCTTATAGGTTTCTTACAAAATTAAATTAAACCTTTATTAATAGAAGAAATTATTTTAAGCACATACATAGATCTACAAATTACTACTATGATAACTTCTAGCTCCCTAATTAACCTAGCTCCCAGTTATACCTCTGTTAAGGCAACAGTAAAAATACATAGATCTTAAAAGACCCAGGTAAAGTAACACAATACCCTGAACAGTTGAATTCAAAGTGAGTTTTCTTAAATTCAGTTCTTGCAGATAGCAGTTTGGGCACAGAGGCTGAAGGCTTTTCACACTTGTTAGATCTTAGAATTCCTTTCCTTACACACAGCCTTCTCTCCTTTATACATATTTTCCCCTTTGAATACAAATTCCCATTTTTTCACCATGTCCTTGGACTTTACCTCTCTAATAATAACCGAACGAACGCTGGGCGTGACATGAGAGCCAGAGAGACAGCCGCAGAGTGGGAGACAGTCCCTGTGCGGAGAACGAAAAGGCCTAGTGGAAGCAACTCTGCAGTGGTTCAGAAATTAATCTGTTACCGATGTGGGGCTAATCATGTACCAGAAGCCTGCAGATTTAAGGAGGCAGAATGCCATTACTGCCACAAAAAAGGGCATGTAAAAGGCAATACAGGGAGAAATTGAGACAGCCAATCAGGCGGCAAACCAAGATCATTGAAATGCACAATGTAACAGAACCAGAAGCTGCTGATACCTGTAGTCATTATGGTTTTATTTAGTGTGTAATGAACCTTTAAGAATAATACTTGTTAGGAAAGATCACATGATCTGTAGTAACCAATAGGAGAGTAGCGTGGGCTACCTCAGCAGTCAGTGTAGAGACAGAGCTGGAGTTGAAAGCTCACGTGTAGTTGCTGCTGAATATATTGTAAATGACCTTTTAACGGGCAGAATTTTTTGTCCCGCGGGTGGGCGCGCGCCCAACCCGAACGGGAATGAAATAGCGCGCGACGACGTCGGCCAAGCGTCCTGACCTCACCGCGCACTCTCGCGATCTTTCGATCAGCGGTCACATGTGGGGACATGTTTATTATAATTTGTAAAATGTTTATTTGTGTATTTAAGATTCGTCAGCTCCCTGAGGCAACCCTGTGCCTTCAGGGAGCTTTCAGTGCGCGCTCCCCAGCGCATGCGCTGACTTCAGCGCTCGCCCTCCTCCTGCTCCCCCCCCATCCCAGCAGCGCTGAGCTTCTGTTAATTGGCCAGCCAGCGTGAAATCGCGGTCAGGGCCCGATCGTGGGCAGCGGGCCCCCGGGCCCACTTGCCGTGCCCGCCTGACGAGGGGAAAATCCTGCTCAGTGTTTCCACTCAAGATGTGTCTGCAGTTCAACTCTATTACTAACAGTACAACTCAGCCTCCCTACAACAAAACTGATATCTATTCCCTGTACAATGTCAAGGCAGCAAAAACAGAACCAATAACCATCACCCTTCAAGTGAATGGGAAACCTCTAGTCATGGAGGTAGACATGAGAGCCTCGACCACAGTGGTGGGAGAACACACATTTATTTACCTAAGTGAAGGTACTCAGCCACTGAATCTGGGGCAAACCACAGCTCAGCTGAAGACATACACTGGCAAGTCAATACAGGTAAAGGTGTCGCCACAGTACCCGTGTCCAATAGGCAACAAACAGCCCAACTTCCAGTGATCATAGTAACAGGTGAAGGACCTAGTCTTCTGGGCCGCAATTGGTTTCGATAAATTAAGCTCGACTGGTTAGAAATCTTTCAAGTGAGAACAGGAAGAGTCCCTGAGTTGATAAGGGAATATGACAGTATATTTCAGAATGAGTTAGGAGAATCGAAGGACCTTCACAGGAAGCAAGGATCCCTCAGGTCAGAGTTGGTTCCATTGGAAAACCATGGAAAGAATCAAAACAAATATAATGCCACTCTGAACAAACTGAAGAAACAGTTGGCAGAAAGGACTCAACAATGTTCAATGCTCCAGGAGGAAGCCAAGAGATACAAGAAGGAGACAGAAGAGCTGAAGGATCAGCTGATTGAAACAAAAGAGGAATTAGAAGGAAAAGTTGTGGAACTTTCCAAGATGCGGGTGGGTAATGAAGCCATGTGTAGCTCAACCACTGAACTGAACCAAGTTAAGAATTCACCAGAGAGAAATTTGACTGGCCATGAAATCAAAACAAAGGAACAGACAAAGCTCTAAGCAAACAGAAGGATAAAAGACAGAAATCAAATCCGAAAAGCCAATAGGCTACGTCTCCAGAACCCTCTCTGCAGCTGAGAAGGATTATTCACAACTTGGAATGAAGAATTTCCATCAGTATCCACATGGACGACATTTCACCATAATGTTGGACCATAAACCACTAATGGTGTTTATTTAATGAGGATAAAGCCATTCCACCAACAGCCTCAGGAAGAATACACCATTGAGCTTTGGTTTTATAGGTGTATGAGTACACCTTTATGCACCGTCCTGGTGGCATATTGCAAATGCAGACACAGTCAGTCATCTTCCATTACCAGGTAGCATTGTACATGCTCCAGTGCCACAAGAAGTTGTGCTTGTGTTGAATTTCTTGGACTCTTCACTGGCCTGTGTGAAGCAAATAGGAATTTGACAAACAGGGGTCCAATTTTGTTAAAAGTCCAAGACCAGGTATTGCAAGGGCGGTCGAATTCACCAGTGTCTGAAGTTATGAGACCATGCCATGCCCGAAACACTAAGTTAAGTTGTCAAGATGGAATCCTGTTGTGGAGATCAAGGGTCATCGTCCCTTTGCAAGGAAGAGAACCACTCTTGACAGAAGTTTACAGCGTGCATCCAGGCATTTTGAAGAGGAAGATGCTTGCATGTGGCTATGTCTGATGGCCAGGCATAGACAGTAACATTGAAAGCATGGTCAAGCACTGTGTCCAGTGTCAGCAACAACAGAAGTTGCCCATTTCAGCTCCACTGCTTCTGTGGGAGTAGCCTGGTTGACCGTAGGTTAGACTACATATAGACTATGTAGGTCCATTTTTAGCTACTATGTTTTTATTGATATGGATGCACATTCTAAGTGGATGGATGTTTATGAAGTTAGATCACCAACATTGTGTGCAACTGGTATACATGGCTTACCAGAAGTCATTGTTTCAGATAACGGTACTGTCTTCATCAGTGCAGAATTTCAGAGATTCATGATTTTAAATGGAATTAAGCATATTAAAACAACACCATGTCATCCCTCATCAAATGGGTTAGCTGAAAGAGCAGTGCAAACTTTCAAATCAGGAATGAAGAAGTTATCGGAAGGTACTTTAGAAACTTGGATTTCATGTTTTCCACCCAATTGTCGTACAACTCCTCATGCGACCACGGGTTCAACACTGTTTGAATTACTGATGAAACGCCGCCTTCTGTACAAGGTTAAGTCTGATGTTTCCAAACTTAGAGGGGAAGGTAGAGAAGAATCAGAGTAGTCAGAAATTGAATCACGATACTCATAGCAAAGCTCGAAGATTTACTGTAGGAGATACAGTTTTTGTGTGGAATTTTGAAAATGGATCTAGTTGCGTTCCTGGTATAATTGTCTCTGAAACTGGACCCTTGTCATTCCAAGCGGAAGTGGAAGGCTGGATTGTTCGAAAACAGGTGGATCATCTAAGGAGTAGAGAGACATTCCAACAGCCCGCTACTCCGCCTGTAATTGATGTCGAACCTTTAATCCCTGAGGTGACAGATCGACCTAGAATAGACATACCTGACGCCTCTGTTGAATTATCTAATCCTGAACTGCCACTTTCTAAGGATGTCCCTGATGCTGCAGGTCCTGGTCATGTCAATTCAGTGGGAGAATCTCAAGTGGTAGAGATACACCGCTCTAACCGAATTAGAAAACCACCTCAGAGACTTAATCTTTAATTACATGACCTGTGTATATATGTGTATGCTGTGGATTAAAATATTCTTCGTAAATAGGAAATGTAAAAAACCTAAAGGGGAGGAAATGTAGTGGTTGTAGGTACAACCTTTCCTACTGCCTTTAGGGGGTCATGTGATTATATTGTCGAATGAACCCTAAATGTGGGTAATCTTAGGGGCGGAGTTTTCTAGTCGTGGACCTGGTTCATGCACGTAGTTTCTAAAAGAGCTCTGTGATAAAGTTATCTGTTTCAAGTAAGAAACCTGTCCGGTACATCAAGTTCATTACAGAGACAGAGAGCGACAGAGACAGGGAGCGACAGAGACAGGGAGAGTCATGGAGAGACAGGGAGACACAGGGAGTGAGTATGGTAAGTGGGGGTATGGTCCTCCCTTTTGTCAATCGGGGATCATGTGATGTGCTGCAGGGACTCCAACCAGTGAGCTGTTAGCACGGGCAATCCAGGGAGCAGAGCTCCCTGACGAGAGTCCTAGTCGAGGTGAAACCCTCTGTAAATCTCTCTGTAATAAAGTTAACTGTTTCTTGACGAAGCCTGTCTGCTCCATCGAGTCATCGCAGAGAGACATACAGACAGACAGGTAGAGAGGGACAGACACAAACAGACAGATGTGGTGTTAGATTTTCAGGATGAACACATGAATAAAAAATCCCCTTTATTTAAACCTATGTTGTTGCTGATTATTCAGATTGCCCATACACTCCGGAGTTAAAAAAAAAACACAGCTCATTCTTTTCAAAACACACGCTGATTATGGGCAGGAAAGGAAGGGAATAGGGGCTTCAGTTGTCTCTCATCCCTGTCTGTAACACTGCAAGGCACTACATAAATGAAAGTTCTGCCTTTCTTCCTTCCTCTCAGAAATTCCTTCCTTCTGAAATCATAATTCTCTTAAACCCCAAGCTTGGTACCTAACCGCTACGTCCCACTTTAATACCTTGTCATTTCTAACTTGGCGGTAATTTACAAATTAGACATCGAGTTTAGCATCTCAATGCAAAGAGAGATTGTGATCAGTCTTGCTAGCCATTTACAGTTAAAAAAATTAATACTAAGATAAAAGCAAAAAACTGCGGATGCTGGAAATCGAAAACAAAAACAAAAATACCTGGAAAAACTCAGCAGGTCTGGCAGCATCTGTGGAAGGGAGCACAGTTAACGTTTCTAGTCTGCCTGACTCTTCAACAGAACTAAGGAATAATAGAAAAGGGGTGAAATATAAGCTGGTTTAAGGGGGAGGGGGTTGGTCCACTGGCCCTCTATCCAGCTCTCTTGTCCCAACCCTCGCCCCACCCCTTAAACCAGCTTATATTTCACCTCTCTTCTATTTTTCCTTAGTTCTGTTGAAGAGTCATACGGACTTGAAACGTTAACTGTGTTCCTCTCCGCAGATGCTGCCAGACCTGCTGAGTTTGTCCAGGTATTTTTGTTTTTGTTTTTAAAAAAATTAATAACCTGATCATGATTAGATCACCATGCATGGTGTGATTAAACAAGTGAAATGTCTTGTATGGCACTTCTTAAATAACTGTAAAGTCCCTTTAAGTACATAAGGCTTCACTTTGCCAGCTCTAGTCATGACCTTGCACCCCTCATCAAAATGTCCTAAATCACCCATTAATGATTCACAACCACTTTGGAAGCTGTCTTCAGTGAATTTTCTATTTGAAGGCAATAAAAGATAAAGTGCCAGCATATTTCAGAGGCAGGCTGATGTATATTGCACCACACACTTAATGAACCAAAAGTGCTGCCAGAGAGGTGGAAGTACTAGCCTCCTGGGAATCACTTGATGAAGTAATTCGGAAAGTAGCTGACAGTTAGAATGGAATGAGCTGCCCTAATGGCTTAGTTCGACATGAGCACCGCCCCGTCTGGACTCGAGCCACAGAGACAACAGAGGTCCTAGGTTTGATCCCTGGTCTTTTGTAGAGTTGGTTGAACTAAGGTGAGAAGGCGCAGGAGGAGCATCAGAATTGGTTTCTGTGTCATGGGCTAGGGCAGGAACTAGCGAGTGAAGCCCTGTGTCCCTGAATGCAGTTCAGCAGCCCAAGTGCATGCGGACCTCAGGATCAGGCTTGGCTGTGTCATCCCACCGTGCTCATATGGCTCACCAACAGGTCAACGCTTACTGTCCAGGCTTACAATGAGGAATAGCCATTTGACCAAGGTACAAGCTAAAGCCTTTGCCCGCACTTCATTGGCTGTAAAGTACTTTGGCATGCCCTGAGATTGTGAAAGGAGCTATAGAAATGCAAATCCTTCTTTTTTCCTTCTCATCCCCGTCCTAATAAAAATCAGCACCTTCAGGAGAACAGGGCCCCTGGTGAAAATTAGTATCATCATTCTCACAGCTGATGGTAAGGGCAAGTGATTTTCTTGCTATCAAGTGATATTTAAGAGTGATACAATATATATTCCATCAGCACTTGCGAAAGAGTTAATGTGTCCCAATAACAGCACATTTCTTTTTTTAAAGGGCACCATCACATCATTTTACTTCCAAACAACTCCCAAAATAACTATAACAAACAAAATCAGCCCCAGTTCCGTATCATTACAGGAAGAGTTATTGCCATATCAAGATAGTGTTGTTTCTTTATCCTGAAGGCAAACAGTTAGCCTGTTCCCATGCACTTACACTGCAGACATAAATCAAAAACTAACTTCCTTTAACATACCCTTACCTTAATTAAGCAGAACAGGGGCTGATTTTTTTTTCTGAATTGGATGCGTTGTAGGATTGAAGGAACAGGAGAAGCAACAAATCATTTCTATTGAATACACTAAGAAATCAAACTCCATTATGTAATGGAGGATAACAGTGGTTGAAGGAATCTTGATGAATAAGACTGCTAAATAAAGCTAATATGAAACGTCTTAAAGAATTATCTCTGTATCTGAAGGCGGTTGGAAGTAATGTTTTTGCCCCTGTTTGTTAGTCTGTTTGTCTGCAAACTAACGAACAGATTTCAACAAAATTTGGTACACAGAGGGTATGGCCCAAGGAAGAACTGATTAGTATTTGGCCAAGAAGTGGATCTAGATTCTGGGATTTTTTAAAGGATCTGTTAACATTGGGTGATAAGGTGAAACAACTTTTTTTTTTAAAGAATGGTGTGAATTGTTTTGTTTAGAATGTTGTTGATTGGTTTAAAATGGGGTGGATTTTGTCACAGCTGTTAAGCTGTGAGCAGGGTTTTCAGAGCAGGTTGTTGGACGTGGATTAGTCTGAAGCCTCCTCAGTGAGATGGAATTCTTAATAAAAAGAATTATTTTTTCAGGCTTGTAGTAACAGGGCACCAACCAAGAAGGGAAACGTCTCAAGGAAGAGCATAATGGTAATAACATTGAGCTAACACAACGTGGTAGAGTTATGCACACTACTGAGTGTCCTCTTCACTTGTTGAATGTTGCATTTGTGTGGGCAAAGAAATTCACCCCATTTACCTCATTTGGAATCCAGAATAGTTTTGCAGCTTTGGTGCTAGTTTAATAGTGCTTAATAATCTAAGATTTAATAATCTTCCACATACATTTGTAATTTGCAGACAGACTAGGGAAAAGGCCACAAGCCTCTACCGGTCTCTTGCAATTTTAATTCTCTGTCCCACTCCTACTCTGACCTCTTTGCCTTCGATCTCCTGCACTGTTCCAATGAAGCACAACAGAAAATCAAAAAACAGCTCCTTTTCTTTCACAGTTGCCCTGGGAGTCCCCAACATCGACTCCGGACCCCACGAAGTCTCATGACGTCAAGTCAAACATGGGCAAAGAAACCTCCTGGTGATTACCACATACCACTCTCCCTCAGTTGATGAATCAGTACTCCTCCATGTTGAACATCACTTGGAGGAAGCACTGAGGGTGGCAAGGGTACAGAATGTACTCTGGGTGGGGGGACTTCAACGTCCATCGCCAAGAGTGGCTCGCTAGCACCACTACTGACTGACCTGGCTGAATCCTAAAGGACATAGCTGCTAGACTGGGTCTACGGCAGATTTTGAGGGAACCAACAAGAGGGAAAAACATACTTGACCTCATCCTCACCAACCTGCCTGCCACAGATACATCTGTTCATGACAGCATTGGTAGGAATGACCACTGCATTGTCATTGTGGAGACGAAGTCCCGCCTTCAGATTGAGGGTACCCTCCATTGTGTTGTATGGCACTACCACCATGCTAAATGGGATAGATTTCAATCAGATCTAACAACTCAAGACTGGGGCATCCATGAGGCGCTGTGGACTATCAGCAGCAGCAGAATTGTACTCGAACACAATCTGTAACCTCATGGCCCGGCATATCCCCAATTTTACCATTACCATTAAGCCAGGCATCAACCCTGGTTCAATGAAGAGTGCAGGAGGGCATGCCAGGAGCAGCACCAGGCATACCTAAAAATGAGGTGTCAACCTGGTGAAGCTATAACACAGGACTACTTGTGTGCCAAACAGCACAAGCAGCAAGTGATAGACAGAGTTAAGCGATTCCGCAACCAACGGATGAGATCTAAGCTCTGCAGTCCTGCCACATCCACTCGTGAATGGTGGTGCACAATTAAACAACTCACTGGAGGAGGAGGCTCCTCAAGTGTCCCCATCCTAAAAGATGGAGGAGCCCAGCACATAGTGCAAAAGATAAGGCTGAAGCATTTGCTACAATCTTCAGCCAGAAGTGTCGAGTGGATGATCCATCTCAGCCTCCTTCGGAGGTCCCCAACATCACAGATACCAGTCTTCAGCCAATTCGATTCACTCCACATGATGTGAGAGGGACGACGTGGGTATGGAAATCAGGCAGAAGGACTGTGGTATAATTAAAGAAATTAGCATAGAAAGGGAGGAGATTCTAAGTGGTCTGACAGGCTTAAGAATAGATAAATCTCCAGGCCCGGATGAAATTATCCCAGGCTATTGAGTGAGGCAAGGGAAGAGATAGCAGGGGCACTGGCAATAAATTTCAATACCTCTCTGGCCACAGGAGAGGTGCCAGAGGACTGGAGGACAGCCAATGTGGTACCATTATTAAAGAAGGGAGGAAGGGATAAACCAGGGAACTACAGGCCAGTCAATCTAACCTCAGTGGTGGGGAAATTATTGGAAGCAATTCTGAGGGACAGAATTAATCTATACTTGGAGAGGCAGAGATTAATCAAGGACAGTCAGCATGGTTTTGTTAAGGGGAGGTCATGTCTGAACAATTTGATTGAATTTTTCGAAGAGGTGACCAGGTGTGTAGATAGGGCAATGCATTTGATGTCGTCTACTTGGATTTCAGCAAGGCTTTTGATAAGGTCCTGCCTGGGAGACTGATAATGAAGGTAAAAGCCCATGGGATCCAAGGCAATTTGGCAAATTGGATCCAGGATTGGCTGAGTGGCAGGAAGCAGAGGGTGATGGTCGATAGGTTGTTTTTGTGACTGGATGCCTGTGTCCAGTGGGGTTCTACAGGGATCGGTGTTGGGTCCCTTGCTGTTTGTGGTATATATAAACGATTTAGACTTGAATGTAGGAGGGTTGATCAGTAAGTTCGCGGATGACACAAAAGCTGGTGGGGTGGTAAATAGTGAGGAGGATAACCTTAGATTACAGGAGGATATAGACGTGCTGGAGAGATGGGCTGATCAGTGGCAAATGGAATTTAATCTGGATAAGTGTGAGGTGATGCACTTGGGCAGGACAAACAAGGCACGGGAATACACGATGAATGGTAGGATCCTGGGGAGTACCGAGGATCAGAGGGACCTTGGTGTGCATGTCCACCGGTCCCTTAAGGTAGCAGGACAGGTAGATAAGGTGGCTTAAGAAGGCATATGGGATACTTGCCTTTATTAGCCGAGGCATAGAATTTAAGAGCAGGGAGGTTATGCTGGAACTGTATAAAACGCTGGTTAGGCCACAGCTAGAGTATTACGTGCAGTTCTAGAATCCGCATTATAGGAAGGATGTGATTGCACTAGAGAGAGTGCAAAGGAGATTTACCAGGATGATGCCTGGGCTGGAGAGTTTTAGTTATGAGGAGAGATTGGACAGACTGGGGTTATATTCCCTGGAGCAGAGGAGATTGAAGGGGGACATGATTGAGGTGTATAAAATTATGAGGGACATAGATAGAGTAGACAGGAAGGAACTTTTCCTCTTGTTGGAGGGATCAATAACCTGGGGGCATAGATTTAAGGTAAGGGGCAGGAGGTTTAGAGAGGATGTGAGGAAGAATTCTTTCACCCAGAGGGTGGAGGGAATCTGGAACTCACTGCCTGAAAGAGTGGTAGAGGCAGAAACCCTCATAACATTTAAGAAGTATTTGGATGTGCACTTGCGATGCCATGGCAAACAAGGCTATGGGCCTAGTGCTGGAAAATGGGATTAGAATAGTTAGGTACTTGTTTGACCGGCACAGACTCGATGGACCAAAGGGCCTTTTTCTGTGCTATAGACCTCTACGAGTCCATGACTCCATATCAAGAAACGAGTGGAGGCACTGGATACTGTGAAGGCTATGGCCCTGACAATATTACAGTGATAGTACTGAAGACTTGTGCTCCAGAACTTGCCGCACCTCTAGCCAAGCTGTTCCAGTATAGCTACAACACCAGCATCTACCCGGCTATGTGAAAAATGTCCTAGGTATGTCCTGTACACAAAAAGCAGCCCCATCAGTCTACTCTCCATCATCAGTAAAGTAATGGAAGGGGTCATCAATAGTGCTATCAAATGGTACTTGCTTAGCAATAACCTGCTCACTGACACCCAGTTCAGGTTCTGCCAGGACCATGCAACTCATGACCTCATTACAGCCTTGGCTCAAAAATGGACAAAAGAACTGAACTCCCGAGGTGAGGTGAGAGTGACTGCCCTTGACATCAAGGCTGCATTTGACCGAGTGTGGCATCAAGGAACCCTAGAAAAACTGGAGTCAGTGGGGATCAGGGGGAAAACTCTCCGCTGGTTGGAGTCATACCTAGCACAAAGGAAGATGGTTGTGGTTGTTGGTCAGTTATCTCAGTTCCAGGACACCACTGCAGGAGTTCCTCAGGGTAGTGTCCTAGGCCCAACCATCTTCAGCTGCTTCATCAATAACCTTCCTTCCATCATAAGGTCAAAAATGGGGATGTTCGCTGATGATTGCACAGTGTTCAGCACCTTTCCTGACTCCTCAGATACTGAAGCAGTCCATGTCCAAATGCAGCAAGACCTGGACAATATCCAAGCTTGGGCTGACAAGTGGCAAGTAACATTTACGCCATACAAGTGCCAGGCAATGACCATCTCCAACAAGAGAGAATTCAACCATTACCCCTTCATATTCAGTGACATTACCATTGCTGAATCCCCCACTATCAACATCCTCGGGGTTACCATTGACTAGAAACTGAACTGGACTAGCCATATAAATAATGTGGCTACAAGAGCAGGTCAGAGGCTAGGAATTGTGCAATGAGTAACTCACCTCCTGACTCCCCAAAGGCTGTCCACCATCTACAAGGCACAAGTCAAGTGTGTGATGGAATATTCCCCACTTGCCTGGATGAGTTCAGCTCCCACAATACTCAAGAAGCTTGACACCGTCTAGGTCAAAGCAGCCCGCTTGATTGGCACCACATCCACAAAGATTCACTCCCTCCACCACAGACGCACAGTAGCAGCAGTGTGTACCATCTACAAGATGCACTGCAGGAATTCACCAAGGCTCCTTCGACAGCACCTTCCAAACTCACGACCACTACCATCTAGGAGGACAAGGGCAGCAGATAGATGGGAACATCACCACTACCTGGAAGTTCCCCTCCAACTCACTCACCATCCTCACTTGGAAATATATCACCGTTCCTTCAGTGTCACTGGGTCAAAATCCTGGAATTCCTTCCCTAACAGCTCTGTGGGTGTACCTACACCACATGGACTGCAGCGGTTCAAGAAGGCAGTTCACCACCCCCTTCTCAAGGGCAATTAGGAGGGGTGGACAATAAATGCTGGCCCAGCCAGGGAAGCCACATCCCATGAATGAATAAAAAAAAAAATAGGCACATTACACACTTCCAGACTAAACACTGAGTTCAACAATGTCAGATCAGAACCACAGATCCTCCTTTTTTTCAGACAGCAGGTGTTGAAAATGATGCTGCTGTTGCCATTTACTCCTCCTCTCGACCCAACTTGGTTTCTTATTCCATTGCCAACCCTTTTTACCCTACACCATGATTCCTTTTGTCCTTTAATCACTCCTGGCTTCCATCCTATCATAGACCCTCCATTTTGTTCTTTTGTCCCTCTCCCCTTTCCCTTGTACGTTATTAAAATCTGGTAAACATCTTTAACTTTTTCCAGTTCTGATGAAAGGTCATCAACCTGAAATGTCAGCTCTGTTTCTCTCTCCACAGACGCTGCCTGACCTCCTCAGTATTTCCAGCGGTTTCTATTTTTATTACAGACCCCCTTAGAGGGCTGCGGAAGAAACTTGCTTGACCCTCTGCTGAGGCAAAATGTTGCTCAATTATGACCAAGAACAACAGGAGGGTCAGCGATGTCTCATCCACTGCTGAATGAAAATTTTAAATTCATGTTTAACCAAAGTAATACCAAATAATGATGCAGTGCAGGAATATATCTAGGCTCTGCTTCTGTCATCTGCTGTGCTACTAAACCTGTATTTGATCCAAATTTTAAACAATTCTTTCTCGGGGTGTGGGTGTCGTTAAGGCCAGCGTTAGTTGCCCATCCCTAATTGCCCTTGAACTGAATGGCTTGCTAGGGCAATTAAGAGTCAAGCTACATTGCTGTGGGTCTGGAGTCACACGGAGACCAGACCGGGTAAGGACGGGAGATTTTCGTCCCTAGAGGACATTAGTGAGCCAGATGGGTTTTTACAACAATCGATGATAGTTTCATGGTCACCATGACTAAGACTAGCTTTTTCTTAAATTTCAAATTTTATTAATTTAGTTGAAATTCTACCAGCTGCCATGGATTTGAATCCATGTCCCCAGGGTTTATTAGCCTGGGCCTCTTAATTGCTAGTTCAATGACACTGCCACGACATCACAATCTCCCCATACAGATTGTACAATGGGATAATGTGACAAAATGCATGGACTACCTTCAGCATTATCAAATTCTTGTGGTCATCACAGCAACACTTGCAGCTACTTTCAAGTAAGTAACCAGTTTTACAAATGTTGCTTTTGCGATCTTTTCTTTTATCGACCTCTGACCTTTGGTTCTGACTGTTGACCAACTTTATCCCTGGGCATGGTACCGACTAACTCCAAGCAAGACATTAAAATGTCTGTGGAATCACTAAACATATCGGACTGGATTTTTGCAAACTGCTTTTACGTTTATAAATGTTTTCAAACAAGTTAACTCTCAGCACAGTATGCCTTGCATCAAACTATCAGTGCAATGGAAGCAGCACGATAAGATTCTCTTAAATTAAAGTAACATATAACTGTGCCCTATCCTATATGATTGTAACACTCTTAGAGAGCAAAGCATCGTGTGAGTGCACATTCTGTGCTGTAACTTTTATGTGACTTCTATGGATTTTGTTCCTTTGAGATAGAAAGAAGCCATTCAGCCCATCGAGCCTACAACAGCTGAAAAAGAAAAAAGAAAAAATAACTAACCGCTCATTCTAATCCCACCCTTCAGCCTTGCAGGTTACAGCACTTTAGGTGCAGATCCAGGTGCCATTTAAATGAGTTGAGGGTTTCTGCCTCCACCACCAAACTAGGCAGTGAATTCCAGACACCCACCACCCTCTGGGTGAAGAAGTTTTTCCTCATGTCTCCTCTAATCCTTCTACCAATCACCTTAAATCTGTGCCCCCTGGTAATGACCTCTCCACTAGGGGGAACAGGCCTTTCCTGTCTATTCCATCAAGGCCCCTCATAATCTTGTACACCTCAATTCAGTCACCACTCAGCCTCCCCTGTTCCATCAGATCTAGCCTATTGAATCTTCCCTCACAGCTGCAACTTTCAAGCCCTGGCAACATTCTTGAAAATCCCCTCTGTACTCTCGCCGGGGCAATTATGTCCTTCCTGTAATGTAGTGACCAGAACTGTACACAAAATTCCAGCTGTGGCCTAAACAGTGTTTTATACAGTTCCAGCAACACATTCCCTGCTTTTGTATTCTATACCACGTCCAATAAAGGAAAGCATTCCATATGGCTTCTTTTACCGCCTTATCCACCTGCCCTCCAAAGTGACAACTGACTTTTTTTTAACATCATGCTTCCTTTGAGTGCATACAGGTGCCTTTCCTGCATCTGTTTTGCTGCTTCTTCTAAGATCTAACTTTGTAACTCTCCCTCTCAAACCTCATACCAAATTCAATCGCATTGTTTGCAGACATTCCCTTCCCGTCTGATTAGTAACTAACGGAAACTGCTAACTGAAGAAAGTTAAATGAAATCATCTGCAGAAACTCCTCTTTCCTGACCTGTTTCTCTCATTTGTTTCCTCTGGATGCAGATTGAGTTCTTGCCAGATGTGCTAAAGTCTGAGGTGATCAAGATTAATGAAGAACTGGCCTTTGCTGCTCTCACTGAATCAGCAGTTCAATTGTCCCTTTGAGTTTCACTGATTCAACTCATGCACCTGTTAGCCTGAGTTCAGTCAGTGAAATTATAAAGGGCAAATTGGATGAAAAAGTAATTAAGCCATTATAATTGCAGTTGGGAGAAGTACAATTAACATTGAGGAGATAAGAGAGAGAGGAAAAAAAACTCAGAACCACAACCTGGACTTAATGAACCTTATTGTACCAAAGGTGAGTGTCCAGAACGTCCAATGATGTATTTACAGCGGTAGTGTTCATACTTCATTGCACAGTCCCAAGGACCCTCTGCAGATACTGACGCACTCCTGGGGACCCCACATAAATACTGGCACCGCCTTAGGGAGGCCTTACTTACTCGCAAGGGATCCCTACGCTAATGGGAGATTTTTCGGTTGGTTACTAAGAGGAAACCATTACTTATCGTTGTTCAATTAAATATTTTTATTGGTGTGCAGCAGCAGAATTGATGGGCCAGATTTTAACTCTGCCGGCCTGGTGTAAAGTGGGTACAAAGTGAGGAGGGGAGGGGGGGGGCACCAATTAAAATGAGGGGAATGAATTTTGCCATCTGATACCACTACTTTCCTGACAGGCATGAATACTAACCAGGGCACACACCCTAGGCCTCTTTAATTATGAAACGGGTTCAATAGTGTCATCAGGAACTGATCCACAATTTTAGACAGAGGCCTGAGGAAGGGCCTGAGGAACAGTGACCACTTCCCTGACAGGCTGAAACTTTCAGGAGGCGGGAATTGTGGTCCTGGAGTGGCCCAGACTGGCGAGTTTTTCATTTTTACTTTAGGCCAAGGAGAAGCAGGACTGCCTCCCCCAGGCCTCACCTTAGCCCTCGCCACTTTGGACTTCCTTTACTCCCTTCGCCAGTCAGCCGCTTAGGGGCTCGGGTGCACCCTGCCTGACCCTCCTTTAAAACTTGCTTGAGACATTACTCACCAACACCCCGCCCCAAATGGACAGATATATGATGACCTTATGCGCTGCTAGGATTCCCTAGGGAGCTCCTGGGGCCTTCAGACTTTGAAAGGCCCTGTCTAACAAAAAAATTCCACTGAGCTTTCTCATCCAAGAACAAACACAAAGCAAAAATGAGCAAGTGAAAGTCGGGCACATCTCGATGTACAACTTAAATTCTGTAGTCTTCCTGATGTACAGTAAAACCACTCAGGATTTCCTGCAGGGGTTACAACTAAACAGGACACGGAGGTGGGGAGAATTGGAAAGAGTGAGGTGGAAAAAATCATTAGAAGGGAAGATTTTTTTTTAAGGAGGCTTTTGTAAACAGAGAGGTGGAGTATGACAGGCTATTTAGAGAACATGCTCCAGATGGTGAGGGATTAGTGACTGAAAGCTAATACTGATGTGGAGAATAGACCAAGTGGCAAGCAAGGTTACAGCAAGAGGTCACCGAAGTGGGGTGGAACTAAGCCATGGAGAGAATTGATGGCAAACACAATGGGCTTCAAATGTAAGTGGGCTGTCAACTAAGAGTGCACTGCAGTGATTCACCAAGGCTCCTTCAACGGCATCTTCTAAACACACGGCCTCTACCACTTAGAAGGACAAAGGCAGCAAGTGCGTGGAAATATCACCACCTGCAAGTTTCCCTCCAAGGCAAGCGCCACATTGAATTGGAACGATATCACTGTTTCTTCACTGTCGCTGAGTCAAAAACCTGGAACTCCCTGCCTAACAGCACTGTGTGTGTACCTGCGCCAGGTGGACAGCAGCGGTTTAAGAAGTGCCCACGCCCCAAGAAATAATTTTTTAAAGCCATTAGCACCACCTACCAGATAGCATGTTTCCCAAACTCCTCTGTCCTCTCTGCTTTACAAGAGAAAAGGGCACCATTCTAGTGAGAATATCAAATAGCCCCCATGAAAAAGGGCCATTACACCAACCAGGCGTATGCATTTTCATGACAAGAGGATTGGTTCCAGTTTTTCAGACAGTCTCACAGCCTGCGAGATTATATCTGGAAACAAGCACTCTTTTAAACTCCATGACCTAGAAATTCAATGGCACTATGTCCATTTCTCAGATATAGAACAGCACATCAGCGTCTAATACAGTAGGTGCAACATATGTGTGCATTACATGATGGAATTATGCCAGCTGTCATATTGGTAAAGTTAAAAAAGGAGGCACCCAGGGCCCAGTGAGACGAGAGTGACTGGCCTTGACATCAAGGCAGCGTTTGACCCACTGTGGCAACAAGGAGCCCTAGCAAAACTGGAGTCAATGGGAATCAGGGGCAAAACTCTCTGCTGGTTGGAGTCATACCTAGCACAAAGGAAGATGGTTGTGGTTGTTGGTCAGTTATCTCAGTTCCAGGACAATCATGGCAGGAGTTCCTCAGGGTAGTGTCCTAGGCCCAACCATCTTCAGCTGCTTCAGCAATGACCTTCCTTCCATCATAAGGTCTGAAGTGGGGATGTTCGCTGATGATTGCACAATGTCCAGCACCATTTGCAACTCCTCAGATACTGAAGCAGCCCATGTCCAAATGCAGCAAGACCTGGACAATACCTGGACAAGGCTTGGGCTGACAAGTGGCAAGTAACATTCGCACCACCCAAGTGTCAGGCAATGACCATCTCCAACAAGAGAGAATCCAACCATTTCCCCTTGACATTCAGTGGCATTAACATCATTGAATTCCCCACTATCAACATCCTCAGGGTTACCATTGACCAGAAACTGAACTGGACTAGCCATATAAATAATGTGGCAACAAGAGCAGGACAGAGGCTAGGAATTGCTCAATGAGTAATCCACCTCCTGACTCCCCAAAGCCTGTCCACTATTTACAAGGCACAAGTCAGGAGTGTGATGGAATGCTCTCCACTTGCTTGGATGAGGGCAGCTCCCACAACACTCAAGAAACCTGACACTGCCCAGGACAAAGCAGCCCGCTTGACTGGCACCACACCCACAAACATTCACTCACTCCATCACTGACATACAGCAGCAGCAGTGTGTATCATCTACAAGATGCACTGCAGGAATTCACCAAGACTCCTTAGACAGCACCTTCCAAACCCACGACCACTACCATCTAGAGGGACAAGGGCAGCAGATAGATGGGAACGCCACCACCTGGAAGTTCCCCTCCAAGTCACTCACCATCCTGACTTGGAAATATATCGCCGTTCCTTCACTGTTGCTGGGTCAAAATCCTGGAACTCCCTTCCTAACAGCACCCTGGGTACCTACACCACATGGACTGCAGAGGTTCCAGAAGGCAGCTCAGCACCACCTTCTCAAGGGCAATTAAGGATGGGCAACAAATGCTGGCCCAGCCAGCGAAGCCAAACCATATGAATAAATTTTTTAAAATGCAAATATCGGATATAATGTCTGTTTGAGGCCACCTTTGCCAAATTGGGCTGCCCAGAACGCAGCTAACGAAGGCAACGGCAGGAAATTGAAATCCTCCTCCAGCAACATGACTGGAAATGCCCAGTAGGCATCTGCTGCCCTGTGTTGTTGTGTAATTAAGGCCTGAGGTCTAATATTGGCTGTGCCTCGGGCCTACCTGTTCCAGCTCAGGGATTATTCCAGCGCAAACCAATGTCGAGGCCAATAGATTTTTGCTGACTAAAAATATTTGATCATTTTTCTAAGAACTTTGCTCTTAATTTGATTTACCTGGAGTTATTTACCACATCCATTGATTTGGTTTTATTGCTGCAATTTCATTATGCTGCATAAAAGCTTTCATGTTTCTGTATAAATTCAACAGCATGCTTGGTGTGAGAGGCGAAGTTTATTGGCTATTTTTTACTCTGCTTCTTTCCATTCAGAAATGCTGGTGACTGGGAATCAATGAGTTGAAAATCAATGGTGCTCCCTTTCTGGGCCGTGTTTTGTTTCTGTGAGAGTTGTGTTCTTTTTCATGTGATGCATGCACAGAGATTAAAACTGTGTCACTGGATTAACCCCTATTCATTATATTCATTATAAAACACAATCATTGTGATAGTTCAACTTAAGTGAGGCTCAGAAGGGCAATTTAACGAAGCCCTTTTTCTGTGGAAACGTTTATACACATGATAAGACAAATCATATTCATGCAGGATAAAAATTAACCTCTGGTTAACCTCCATCTTTATGGACTGTATTGTTTATGTTTCTTTAACCTTTCCACTTAGTTCATACCCTTTATCCTTAGGATCAGTTTTGTTACTCCATCCTGCATCCTCCCCTATAGCTTTTGGCCTCTTGGTGACCAGGATTATACGCAATACTCCAAGGGCAGAATTTTGCCCTCGTCAGGTGGACGCGGCATGCAGGCCCGGGAGCGGTCGCCAAGCCGACCGCCACCCACGATCGGGCCTGCCAATTAACGGCCAGCCAGCGCGAAACGCACGCTGTAGAGCTGAGCGTTGTTGGGGTGAGGGCGGGAGGAGCGCGAGCGCTGAAGTGTGCGCGTGCACGGGGGTGCGCGCAGTAAAAACTCCCTGAGGTACAGAGCTGCCTCAGGGAGCTGAAGATTGTTAACAATAAAAACAAACATATTAAAAATACTGAAAACATGTCCCCTCATGTGACTCTGTCACATTACCAGGGACATGTTAAATGTAAGTGTTAAAAGTTTAAAATTTTCTTAATGTCACTGGTCGAAACCTCATCCCCCCCACCCCACCCCACCACCCCCTGTGGATGAGGTTTCGCCAAAAATGCAAAGGCCGCTTGGCCTATTCGCCCACCTGCCAACCGAACGGTTGGACGGGCAGCGAAAAATTCTAATCAGTTGGGTTCTTAAGGACGTTAATAGGCCACTTAATTAATGGCAGGAGGGTCTCCGACTCCCTCGTGTGCCCGCCGACTGAAATATTGCGCAAGTACGTGATGATGTTGGGTTGCTCACCTGACGTCATCGCGCTTCATTTTACATTGGTTTGGGTCGGGCGCGCACCCGTCCAACGAGTGAAAAATTCTGCCCAAGTGTGGTCTGGCCAGCAGTGTAGAGCCAAGGAACTTGACACTATTATCCCAGCATTTCATTTGCATCTTTTTATTATTTGCCTTATTGTTCACTACTGAATACCACACAAGAACCTTGCAAAGAGTTCAGGTGGTAGTTTCAATGGCTAAAGGCTATTCTAATATGGCAAATCATCATTTAAAAAGCTTGATGTCTCCTCAGAGACAAGGGACAAAGGGATACAAGACAAGTGCATTAAGTGTCTGGCACTATTATAAAGAAAGACTTACATGTATGTGGCACCTTACATGACCTCAGGGCATCCAGAGCCAATGAAGTGCTTTTCAAGTGTCGTCACTTTTGCAATGAAGGAAGTGTTGGTGACTGGGAATCGATGAGATGATCTGGTCATTCTCTCTTGCTGTTTGGTGTCCTGACCAATATTTATCCCTCAACCAACATTACCAATGAACAGATATTCTAATTATTATCACATGTTTACGGGAGAAATTGGCTGAAAGATTGCACACAGCAAGCTCCCACAAACAGCTATGTGATAAGAACCAGATCATCTGTTTGTCAGTGATGTTGGTTGAAGAATAAATACTGGTCAGAACACCAGGGGAGCTTCTCCGCTCTTCTTTGTGATAGTGCTGTGCGATCTTTTACATCAGCCCGAAAGAGCAAATGTTCGACACCCAATCTGGAAGATGGCACCTCCAACATTGCAGCACTCCCCTGGGGTGTCAGCCTAGATTTTTGCACCCAAGTCTCTATCATGGCAATGTGAACTCACAACCACCTGACACCAAGGCAAGAATGCTATCAACTGAGCCACAACTGACACTAGTCACTTCTGGACAAAAGCACCTGAATTTTCTTCCTAAGGTAACGTGGTGATCCTTCGTGATTTCAATGCCCCATCCTACTTTACACTGCTCATCACTGACATTCACGACTCCGATATCACTGGAATCATTGAGCTTCACCAAATTATTGAATCATCTCAATCACCATGAGGGCCAGTATTAAATAGATATTCATCCAATTCTCTTTAAGAGTGTTAATTGGCAAATTATTAACTGTTTTTACTAAATTCCACACACCTCTTATCCTACATGGGAAAAATTAGATTCTCTAGCCTTGCCTGGGAATAGTAAATTTTGTGCTCATCTCCTCTGTTTTCAACTCAGGAGTTTAACTTAAACTATCAGTTTCCGTCAATATTAACTATAATTTAGCATGTTGAAGACCTGAATCATGTCCCCTCTCATTTTATCTCATTTTATCGTCCCTGGAAGGAAAAGAAGCCCAATTCTGATAGATGCACTTAAAAACAGACGAGGGTGTGGATGAGGGGATTTTTTTTTCCTTTTACGCACCAAGTTGTTATGACCTGGAAGCAGATTCAATTGTAACTTTCAGCAATGAATTGGATCGACAATTGTAAAGCAGAAAAAAAAATGCCGGACCAGGAAAAAAAGAGCAGAGGGGGAAGAAGGACTCATTGGACAGCTCCTTCAAAGACCCAGGACAGGTAAGATTGACTGGATGGCCCCGTTCTGTGCCTAAAGTTTCTATGGACGGAATGTTCCAGCCCCATCGCGGTGGGGGGGATGGGGCTGGAAAAACGCCCATTTACTTCGGCTTGCCTGCAAGCTGCCCCAGGGCAGTGGGGTGGGGGGGTGAGGGGGGGCAGAAAATTCCAGCCTATGATTCTAAATAGACATTTAAATGCGGCAATCGTCTTTCGTTGTCATCACTGAACCATCTCCAATGCATGAATGACCTGGCAGTATTAATGGCAAAAATTATTTTAGAGGATGCAGAAAAGATCCATGAGGATGGTTCCAGGCATGAGGAACTACAGTCACGAAGATAAGTTAGAGAAGTTGGGTCTGTTTCCCTCGGAGAAGGGAAGGCCAAGAGAAGATCTGATAGAGGTGCTCAAAATCAGGAGGCTGGACAGGGTAGATCGGGAGAAACTGTTCCCACTTGTGAAAGGATCTAGAACGAGAGGACGCAGATTTAAAGTCACTGGCAGAAGAAGCAAAGACGACATGAGAACAAACTTTATCACACAGTGAGTGGTTAAGGTTTGTAATGCGCTGCCTGAGGGTGTGGTGGATGCAGGCTCAACTGAAGCCTTCAAGACAGAATTAGATTGTTATCTGAAAAGGAAGAGTGTGCAGGGTTACGGGGAGAAGGCTGGGGAATGACACTGGGTGCATTGCTCATTCGGAGAGCCGGTGCAGGCATGATGGGCCCAATGGCCTCATCCTGGGCAGCAATAATTCTGCGATTCTGTGTGGCGTTTTGATATTTTCTTGAAGTGCTCCTTATAACCAAAAGGTTGCAGTTGAAGAATGTGATTGAATGTTACTTTTTGAGGATGTTACTGAGTTGTTTTACATGTAATAAAAACATATCTGGGGCCTGGAAATGAATAGTATAGTGTCACAGGATGCTGCACTCAAAAATTCACTGTACCAAAGAAGGACCTGATGTTTAAATGCACTGCAATTCTCACAAGGAAATGTCCCTAGATCAAAGAAAGACCCAGTGGAGTCTGGGCACTACCTCCTGGGAGATAATAAACGGTTACCGCAGACTATTCCTCTACACCTGGCCATCAGTTGGCTACACAGCACTAATGGCAGCGACCCTGAGGAAGATCTCCTGCCCATTTTCTAAGAAAAAGGAAGTCACACGATATGAAGTAGTTGCTCATAGAGGAGAAAATCGGTATATATACAATACATTACGTTGACCAGAAACTGAACTGGACCAGCCATGTAAATATTGTGGCTACAAGAACAGCTCAGAAGCTGGGAATCCTGTGCCGAGTAACTCACTTCCTGACTCCCCAAAGCCTGTCCTCCATCTACAAAGCACAAGTCAGGAATGTGGTGGAATATTCCCCACTTGCCTGCATGAGTGCAGCTCCAACAACACTCAGGAATTTCAACACCATCCAGGACAAAGCAGCCCACTTTCTTGGCATTTCATCCAGCACCTTCAACATCCACTCCCTCCGGCGCCGATGCACAGTGGCAGCAATGCGTACTACCTACAAGGTGCACTGCAGCAACTCGCCAACCTGCGGCCTCTACCACTTAAAAGGACAAGGGCAGCAGACGCATGGGAACACCACCTGCAAGTTCCCTTCCAAGTCACACACCAACCTGACCTGGAACTATATCGCCGTTCCTTCACTGTCACTGGGTCAAAATCCTGGAACGCCCTCTCTAACAGCACTGTGGGTTACCTACAACACATGGACTGCAGCGGTTCAAGAAGGCGGCTCAACACCACCTTCTCAAGGGCAATTAGGGATGGGCAATAAAAGTGCTGGCCCAGCCAGTGACGCCCACATCCTGTGAAAAGAATTTTAAAAGTCCAAAACTAGAGGGGCATAAATAAATTTAATAGGTTATTCAGGAGGAACTTCATATCCAGAGAACAGTTAGAATGTGGAATTTGGTACCACATGGAGTACGTTGAGGCAACTAGCATAGGAGCATTTAGGGGGAAGTAAGTTAAGTACATGAGGGAGAAAAGAATAGAAAGATATGTTGATGGGATTGAAGAAGAATAATGAAAATACGTGGCATTTTGCATGGATGTGTTAGGAATTGAGTAGAGAAATTTGTCCTTACAGCTTCATATGGGGTTTACCTTCAGTTGATTTAGAAAAATAGGACATCTAAATCCTTTGTTGTTATTGGAGCCAACAATTAGCCTCCATCAGCCTAAGAGCATTCCTGATCCTAATAATTATGTATGTGTTTTAATTAAACGGAATATTTCAGAATCTGGTTCTAGACTCTGGTTCCATGCTTTCTCCATTACTGCACGTTGTCTTTGGTAATTAGTCAACTGATCCAAAAAAATTAACCACTGTATAGTACTACTGCCTTTTTTTTCCAGTAAGTTCAGGTACGTGTGCAGTGAATTGGAAAGAATGACTGCAGCAATATCCATTTTAAATTGCTATATCTAGAGACACTCAGTTAGTGCTGAATTATTGTTGGAATTAGATAAGCACCTGAAGGGAAAAAAATTGCAGAGCTAATGATCTAGATCTTGGTGTGCAGGGGACAATTTCAACGTTTATGGAGGAAACAAAACTTAGGAGAATTGTAAACTGTGAGGAGGACAGTCTAGAACTTCGAAAGGACATAGACAGGTTAGTGGGATGGGCAGAAGGTGGGCAGATGAATTTCAATGCGGAGAAGTGTGAGGTAATGCATTTTAGTGGAAAGAACATGGAGAGACAATGTAAAATAAGGGGTATAATTCTTAAGGGGATGCAGGAGCAGAGGGATCTGGGTGTATATGTGCATAGATCATTGAAGTTGGCAGGACAGGTGGAGAGAGCAGTTAATAAAGCATATAGTACCCTGGGCTTTATTAATAGGGGCATAGAGTACACAAGCAAGGAGGTTATATAAGACACTAGTTAGACCTCAGCTGGAGTATTGTGTACAGTTCTGGGTGCCACACTATAGGAAGGATGTGAATGCATTGGAGAGAGTGCAGGAGAGGTTTACAAGAATGGTTCCAGGGATGAGAAACTTCAGTTACGAAGATAGATTGGAGCGGTTGGGACTGTTCTCCTTGGAGAGGAGAAGGCTAAGAGAAGATTTAATAGAAATGTTCAAAATCATGAGGGGGCTGGATAGAGTAGGTAGGGAGAAACTGTTCTTGCTTGTAAAAGGATTGAGAAGGAGAAGGCACAAATTTAACGTGATTTGCAAAAAAAGCAAATGTGATGTGGAAAATAATTTTTCACACAGGGAGTGGTTTGGGTCTGGAATGCACTGCCTGGATGTGGTGGAGGCAGGTTCAATCAAGGCATTCAAGAAGGTATTAGATGATTATTTGAATAGAAACAATGTGCAGGGGTACCGGGAAAAGGCAGGAGAATAACACTAAGTCATAATGCTCATTTAGAGAGCCGGGGCAGACATGATGGGCCAAATGGCCTCCTTCTGCGCTGTAACAATTCTGTGATTCTGCACTGCAGGAAATAGGCTAGAAAATGGGACAAACTAAATTGCATTTGCAGAGGACCAACTCAGATTCGACAAGTCTAAAGACCTCCTTCTGGTCTGTAATCATTATGTGATTCTATGGATGGGAGAAGGCTCATGTGGAACGTAAACACTTGCATGGAACAGTTGGGATGAATGGCCTGTTTCTCTGCAGCAAACTGTTAGTAATTAATAAACGGCATTGTGATGTATTGAGCCAATTGGTTTAAAATTATACAGACCTGCCACTTAGTTTACTAGTGAGCCGTAGTGGTATAGTTGGCAAGAGGTGAATAAGAAAAGGTTTCTACCAACTCTGAGCTTTTCTTCAACAAAATTACCTGTTATTTTTTAATAAGGCATTAATAGAATGAGTCATTACGTTTTTGCTCAGTCTCCTAGGTGCAGTTTGGCAATGATTTTTATCCCTCTGCCCATTTGGAGCTAGCTCCAGACACATCTGAGTGCAGTGATGAGAAAATCATTAGCAAGTGATGCTGTTCAAGAATCCCATGTGTGAAGAAGCTAGGAATTGGCAACAAAACAGCCCAAGATCGGAGAGTAACTCTTTTCGAGTCAAAACAATTAACTAAATTAACAATAACAAGGGATAAATCAAGCACAGCCCCTAATTCAGGTCAGCTGTAAAACCAAGGACAAAGTTTAAAGGAAACTTACAAACATTAAACCAAAATGTGATTAAAGGGGTCAACAAAACACCCCAGTCCCCGCGGCATCCACCGGGCGCGGAAGGCCTCGATGGTGCCGGTAAACACCGCGTGCTCTCTCTCCAGGGACATCCGGCCGCGAACGTAGCCGCGGAAGAGGGACAATAAATCGGGCGGGACTCCCCCCTCGATCGCCCGCTGCCTGGACCTGTTAATGGCCAACCTGGCCAGGCCCAGGAGCAGGTTCACGAGGAGGTCCTCCTCCTTCCCGACCCCCTTCCGCACTGGGTGTTCGTAGATCAGGAGCGTGGGACTGAAGTGCAAACAAAACAGCAACAGAAGGTTTTTTAAATAACTAAAAAGGGAGTGCAGCCTAAGACACCCTATATAAATGTGGTCCACGGACTCCACAAGACCGCAAAAAGAGCAGGTGTCTTGGGAGTCCGTGAACCTACACATTCTACGGTTGTAGGGGACTGCTGCATGCAACACCCTCCAACCCAGGTCCCCGATAGAAAGCGGGAGGACACCTCCGTAGAGGGCCTCCCATCGGGGGCCTCCACCGCCGGACGGCAACAAGGCACGCCAGGGCGTGTCTGGGCGGTGGACGAGACCGAGAAAATGGAAGGTGTGCAGCAGCAGTCCGTACAGAAAACCCCTCCGCACCGTGCCAAATGGCACGGAGGGCATGTCCCCGAGGCGGCTCATATTATTGCGGGGCACCGGCACCCAAGGGAGGGTTCAGGGCTTGGGGCCAACGTGAAATTCCGTCCGAACAGGGGAACGTTCAGATGGAAGACCACCGCGCACCTGGGCCACCTCGAGACCTAAAATGACTTCGGGTCCGAGCACGACCGTCCTTAGGTCTTGGATGGCATCGGCTGCAACCTGGACACTCACTGACGCACGACGCGTCAACTCCTGCGGGAGCATCCAGCCCAGTCCTCCGCCACTCAGCACGTCCCTGATCCTGGTCACCCCGGCAGCCACAGCCCTCCTCTCCGCCAGCCACTGAAAGGGACGGAGGGGCGGATTCCTGAGCAGCGGCTCTCTGACGATAGCCGCTACTCCTGATGGGGGAGAGCTGCGTCGCGAGGCGACCACGTTCCAGACTTTGATCAGGTCCTGGTAAAAGACGGGCAACGCCTGTAAGGAGCCATCGAGGCCCCTCTGCTCTATAAACAGGAGCTGCACGTCATAATTCAGGCCGTGCACCTGGCGGAAGAAATACGTTGCCAGGGCACACCATCTCGGAGGAGGCTCGACGTAAAGGTATCGCTGCAGAGTCTGAAGACGGAAAGTCGCCACCTGCGTACGTAGGCACACTAGCGCCTGACCGCCCTCCCTAAGCGGGAGACTCAGAACCTCAGCAGCGACCCAGTGCAATCTTTTGTCCCAGAAGAAGTCGACTAGCATTCTCTGGATTTTTGCGACAAAGTCCGGGGGAGGGGTCAAAGTGACCAGCTGATACCACAACATGGCGGCGATCAGCTGGTTTATGACCAGAACTCGACCCCGGTAAGGCAGCACTCGGAGCAGTCCTGTCTAGCGCCACAGGCGAGCGGTGACTTTCGTCTCCAGTTCCTGCCAGTTGGCCGGCCAGGATTCCTCGGCAGGGCAGAGATGGACCCCCAGGTAGAGGATGCTGGTCCTGCTCCAGGTGAAAGGCCTGAGCTCCTCGGGTAGGGGATCCATCTGCCACGGGCCGACCAGGAGTCCAGAACATTTCTCCCAGTTGATCCTGGCAGAAGAAGCCGCAGAGTAGACCTCCTGGCACTCGCGCATCCTCCGCAGGTCAGCCGGGTCACTAAACATAAGGAGTACGTCATCGGCGTATGCCGATAGGACCACCCCGATGCCCGGCCCGCGCAGAACCAATCCTGACAATCTGCTCCGCAAGAGGCGCAGGAAAGGCTCCACGCAAATAGAATACAACTGGCCAGACAGGGGGCAGCCCTGACGTACCCCTCTCCCAAAGCAAAGGGGCGCTGTCAGGGACCCGTTAACCTTCACTAGACACTCCGCGGCGGTGTACTGAAATCGGATCTGGGCGACAAAATGCATCCCGAAACCGAATGCTCGCAGAGTCCCGAGTAAATATTCGTGATCCACCCTGTCGAACGCCTTCTCCTTATCAAGGGACAGGAAGGCGCTCGACAGACCAGCCCTCTGGGAATGGTGGATTATGTCCCGGACCAGATGGATGTTGTCAAGATCGGAGAGTAACTCTTTTGAGTCAAAACAATAAACTAAATTAACAAAAACAAGGGAGAAATCAAGCACAGCCCCTAAGTCAGGTCAGCTGTAAAACCAAGGAAAAACTTTAAAGGAACCTTACAAACATCAAACTAAGATGTGATTAAAGGGGTCAACAAAACACCCCAGACCCCGCGGTGCCCACCGTGCATGGAAGGCCTCGATGGTGCCGGCAGACACCGCGTGCTCCCTTTCCAGGGACATCCGGCCGCGAATGTAGCCGCGGAAGAGGGACAAACAATCAGGCGGGACTCCCCCGTCGATCACCCGCTGCCTGGACCTGTTGATGGCCAACTTGGCCAGGCCCAGGAGCAGGTTCATGAGGAGGTCCTCCTCCTTCCCGACCCCCTTCCGCACTGGGTGTCCGTAGATCAGGAGCGTGGGACCGAAGTGCAAACAAAATAGTAATAAAAGATTTTTTTAAATAACTAAAAAGGGAGTGCAGCCTAACACACCCTATATACACGTGGTCCACGGACTCCACAAGACCGCAAAAAGGGCAAGTGCCCTGGGAGTCCGTGAACCTAAACATCCTCCTATTGTAGGGGACTGCTGCATGCAACACCCTCCAACCCAGGTCCCCGATAGAAAGAGGGAGAACTCCTCAGTAGAGGGCCTCCCATCGGGGGCCTCCACCGGCGGACGGCAACAAGGCACGCCAAGGCGTGTCCGGGTGGCGGACCAGGGCGAGAAAATGGAAGGTGTGCAGCAGCAGTCCGTACAGAAAACCCCTCCGCACCCTGCCAAATGGCACGGAGGGCATGTCCCCGAGGCGGCTCATATTATTGCGGGGCACCGGCACCCGAGGGAGGGTTCAGGGCTTGGGGCCAATGTGGAATTCCGTCCGAACAGGGGAACGTTCAGCCGGAAGATCACCGCGCACCTGGGCCACCTCGAGACCTAAAATGACTTCGGGTCCGAGCACGACCGTTTTTAGGTCTTGGATGGCATCGGCTGCGACCTGGACACTCACTGACGCGCGACGCGCCAACTCCTGCGGGAGCATCCAGCCCAGTCCTCCGCCACCCAGCATGTCCCCGATCCTGGTCACCCCGGCAGCCACAGCCCTCCTCTCCGCCAGCCACTGAAAGGGACGGAGGGGCGGATTCCTGAGCAGCGGCTCTCTGACGATAGCCGCTACTCCTGATGGGGGAGAGCTGCGTCGCGAGGCGACCACGTTCCAGACTTTGATCAGGTCCTGGTAAAAGACGGGCAACACCTGGAAGGAGCCACCGAGGCCCCTCTGCTCTATAAACAGGAGCTGCACGTCATAATTCAGGCCGTGCACCTGGCGGAAGAAATACGTTGCCAGGGCACGCCATCTCGGAGGAGGCTCGACGTAAAGGTATCGCTGCAGAGTCTGAAGATGGAAAGTCGCCACCTGCGTGCGTAGGCACACTAGCGCCTGACCGCCCTCCCTAAGCGGGAGACTCAGAACCTCAGCGGCGACCCAGTGCAATCTTTTGTCCCAGAAGAAGTCGACTAGCATTCTCTGGATTTTTGCGACAAAGTCCGGGGGAGGGGTCAAAGTGACCAGCCGATACCACAACATGGCGGCGATCAGCTGGTTTATGACCAGAACTCGACCCCGGTAAGGCAGCACTCGGAGCAGTCCTGTCCAGCGCCGCAGGCGAGCGGTGACTTTCGTCTCCAGTTCCTGCGAGTTCACCGGCCAGGATTCCTCGGCAGGGCAGAGATGGACCCCCAGGTAGAGGATGCTGGTCCTGCTCCAGGTGAAAGGCCTGAGCTCCTCGGGTAGGGGATCCATCTGCCACGGGCTGACCAGGAGTCCAGAACATTTCTCCCAGTTGATCCTGGCAGAAGAAGCCGCAGAGTAGACCTCCTGGCACTCGCGCATCCTCCGCAGGTCAGCCGGGTCACTAAACATAAGGAGCACGTCATCGGCGTATGCCGATAGGACCACCCCGATGCCCGGCCCGCGCAGAACCAATCCCGACAATCTGCTCCGCAAGAGGCGCAGGAAAGGCTCCACGCAAATAGAATACAACTGGCCAGACAGGGGGCAGTCCTGACGTACCCCTCTCCCAAAGCGAAGGGGCGCCGTCAGGGACCCGTTAACCTTCACTAGACACTCCGCGGCGGTGTACAAAAGTTGGATCCGGGCGACAAAATGCGTCCCGAAACCGAATGCTCGCAGAGTCCCCAGTAAATATTCGTGATCCACCCTGTCGAACGCCTTCTCCTGATCAAGGGACAGGAAACTCTTTCGAGTTATCAACAGTCACAGATTGCAACTCTTTCGAGTACAATCACAGTTCTTGGTTTCCGGGAGTGGGACATGAACCCACAACCCTCTGATTCAAAGGCAAGGGTGCTATGACCAGCCCTCTGGGAATGGTGGATTATGTCCCGGACCAGATGGATGTTGTCAAGATCGGAGAGTAAGGTGAACAGGGATCAATTGAAGGAATTGGAACTCATCATTTCTAGGTTTATTGGCAGGAAGCAGGGCTGGGTAGGATGGGTGGCGCAAATTGGTCATCAGTGCTTGGGATTGAAACACTTTTTCAGTATCCATTCTCCAATTAAACCACAACCAGCATTTAGTTGAGTGCAACTCCTGCTGGAATAATGGTGATTTGTTTTTATTGCCCTGTCAGTCACCCCGCTGAAGGGCCCCCCCCCACCCCCATAGCAACACAGGGACTGACTAGAGTCATGGCCTAAAATGTTCACTCTTGTTTCACTCTCCACAGTTGCTGCCAGACTTTCTGAGTATTTCCAGCATTTTAAGTTTACATTTCAGATTTCCAGTATTTTGCTTTTGTTAATCCTGTGCCCTTTGCTACATTTACACAACAGGCATTCATATTCAGGTTAAAATTGCATTTTTTCCAAACCCTCTTTATTCTTTCAGTGGGCATCACTGACAAGACCAGCATTTATAGCCCATCCTTCCCTTGAAGTGAACATTTCAGAGGGCAGTTAAGAGCCAACCACATTGCTGTGGGTCTGGAGTCACATGGAGGCCAGACCAGGTAAGGATGGCAGATTTCCTTCCCCTAAAGGGAATTAGTGAACCAGATGAGTTTTTATAGTGATTGTTACATGGTCACCATTACTGAAGTTAGTTTTATATTTCAGATTTGTATTAATTGTAATTCAAGTTCCACTAGCTGCTGTGGTGCGATTTGAACCCATGTTCAAATGGGTTCCTGTCCCCACAGTATTAGCCTAGGTCTCTGGATACTAGTCCAGTCCAGTGACATTACCACTATGTCACCATCTCTGCAGGCATCAGGGTCCCATATACATCACAGGACACCAATTGACATATACTAATGAGGCTCCTGCTGGAGTCTGGTTGGAGCCCGATTCGCTGCCAGAACCAATGATAAATGGAGGGAAGGTGGGAACAGACAGGAAAGAGACCCCCTTTATTTGAATAGCCCTGGCCAGTCCTTTCCCACCGATTGAAGAGATCGAAGAGACTCCCCCCTTCAATTCCCATCTCTTTATCAGTGATCAGCAACACACTCGATTTCTGTTCTTAGTCTGAGGTACCATCCATCATCGGATGAGTAAAAACGGACAGAATAAAGCAACTGCTCTAGAATGTTTAGCAGGGAGTAACCCTGACAACCGTAGCAAACCTGAAACACACTCTGAATAATTCAGAACTTGGGTGTGGGCTTTAAGAACTATAAAGTGAGGCTGGCAAATAAAAAAGATGCAGAAAATGCACCGGGTTCTGCACACTTGCCCTTGTAGCCAGATATATCGGGGGTAGGACTTGCCTGAAAGCTCCTCAACATGATCACAATCTCCCTTGAAGGAGTCACTAAGGCCAATTCTACCTCGGTAGCTCTCTGTATTAATAAGACCCCACTGTTGGCTATAGAACAGCTTATAAGAATTGTTTTGACATGTAACCTGCTCTGCTGACAATGAAATCTGGAATCTTTTAAAGATTCTCTGTGGAATGTTAACGGGCACACAGCCAGGCAAGAGGTCAAAAATGACATTTTCACGAGGCAAGTTTGTTTGAGGAAAAATGTCCCTTCTGCAATTTTTCCACACCCTTTTTGGTCAAGGCTTCTTTAGAAGTTTACTTTACAAGTATTCAAATTAGAGTCATTAACTGAGGTGGGGGGGGGAGGGAGGGAGGGAATTATTTTGCAGATTTGAGGAATTTTCCATTCAAATGCAACCGATGTTACCTTAAGGACTGCAGCATGGCTATTTGGTGTTCTTGTTGGGGAATAGTTCAATCAGTTAACTCGGCAATTAATCAAGTTACATAACAGCGCAGGAAGGAACTTTGCTTTGCTTTGGCAACTTTCTGGGAGTCAACAGCAGTGAAAATTTGAACAGCAAAATTTGATGCTGAGCAAAAGACTAAACACTGGGAAACGCTAGGCCAAAAATTAATCCCAAAATATTGTACTCAGGACCTTGGATCTGGTCCAACAGGAGCCCATAATTGTTCGAAAAAGGACAAGCTTTTTGGTGTTGATTCACTGACACTAACTCTCTGTTGACAACCCTTTGTTCCAGCCAAAAAATCCAGGAAAAGACAGGCAGTCAAAGCCTGCAATAGGGAAATGCTCCAGGGGCAAATTAAAAGCCCGGGAAATGCATCGAGGCCGGTCTTCAGGGCCCTTTCCCTCTGGCAATTTTAAGACAAAGAATAAGATTGAGTCAGGCAGACGGGGGTGCCAACCCTGCTTGGGGGTATTCCTGGAGGTTTCACCACATGATCTCCTGCGTCAACCATCCCGGTTCATCCTCCGGGCACACTGCCTCCCCAACACCAAATTGGAAAGCAAACAGCCTCCGTGGGCTGCATTTCACCAGCCCTCTGCGGATTGGGCCATGAGGGGGAGTGGCTGGCAAAATGGCGGAGGAAGGCATCCGGTTGTGTGCCCATCGTCGTTCCGCCAACATGCCATTTTGCCAGTGTCAGGAAAGGTGGCAGACGGCCCAATTACCCGCAGGCAAATTGAACCTCTTCAAGTGTCCCGCCCGCGCTGGTATTTAACCATTGGTCAGGGGCCCTCCGCCATGTGACAAGACCGCCAGGTAAACACTTGTGGCCTCCCAGTGGGCTCTCGTATGGGGCCTGTCTTCTTGGTACTCTGACATCAATGGCCACCTCCTTGACAATGCCACTGCCTGCCCTCAGCAACTTCCCCTGCTTTGCTGGGGCAAGGCTGACTGGCTTCAGCACCGCCAGGCCACACTTATCTAACTTGAGCGTGCACAGCCATCGATGCATCTTTGTCCACCAGATGCCCCAGCACTGGCCACTACTATTGGTGGCGCTACTGAGGCACCGGCCCAACTCTTAGGGGTGGGTCATTGTCCTTAATAGGAACAGCAGCTCTGGCGGCAAACACTTAATTAGCTATCACTGACTAACTACGGTCCCAGGTCCTGCTGCTCACTAAAATGTGTTCATCCCCTGTTTGTGGCCCTGGTGTCAGGAACTCTGCCTCTGTAAAGTTCAGTCCTTTTGTTACCAGTTGAATTAATCTTGATAATCAATCCAACTGCCTTCGTTGCCCATTGGCAATATTTTTACGCCTAATAAATGAAAATTTTCAAAGAAAATGAAAACAATAACTCAGCTTTTTTTCATTCCTCCTATGATTTTTCTCTAGGGTCTGTACTCAGCAATGTCCTGGAGACTCCAGGGTAATCCTGAAGGGTTGGCAACCCTACCCACACAGGATATTTTACATACCAAGTGGATGGACATGCAGGGCATGGATAATTGTAGGACAATCAACCATCTTTCTTCCGGTAATAAGGTTAGGTGCAGTGACTATGACATGCACTGACCCTAACAGTGATCTGTATGCAGAACTTCCCCTAGATCCCCAGATCAAGTTACTTCTCAGAAACCAGGGCCAGAAAACTGGGTCAAAAGGCATAAAACACTCATTCGGCCTCAACTGGAGTTTGTGTCCAGCTCTGGACGCCACACTTTAGGAAAGATGTAAAGGAATTAGGGAAAGTGCAGAAAAGATTCACGAGAATAGTTCCAGGGGTGAGGGACTTCAGTTACGAAGATAGATTGAAGAAGTTGGGACTCATGGTGAAGAGAAGCTTAAGAGGAGATTTGATAGAGGTAATCATGAGGTGCCTGGACAGAGTAGATAGGGACAAACTGTTCCAATTGGTGGAAGGATTGAGAACGAGAGGGCACAGAGTTAAGGTAATTGGCAGAAGAAGTCAGGAGTGTGATGGAATATTCCCCACTTGCCTGGATGAGTGCAGCTCCTACAACACTCAAGAAGCTTGACACCATCTAAGACAAAGCAGCCTGCATGATTGGCACCACATCCACAAACATTCACTCCCTCCACCACTGATGCACAGAAGCAGCAATGTGTACCATTTACAACATGCACTACCAGAATTCACCAAAGCTCCTTTGACAGCACCTTCTAAACTCATACCCACCACCACCTAGAAGGATAAGGGCAGCAGATAGATGGGAACACCACCACCCGGAATTTCCCCTCCAAGTCACTCACCATCCTGACTTGGAAATATATCGCCATTCCTTCACTGTTGCTGAGTCAAAATCCTGGAACTCCCTTCCTAACAGCACTGTGGGTGTACGTACACCGCATGGACTGCAGCGGTTCAAGAAGGCAGCTCACCACCCCTTTCTCAAGGGCAACTAGGGATGGGCAATAAATGCTGGCCCAGCCAGCGAAGCCCACATCCCAAGAATGAATAAAAAAAAGCAGTGGAGACATGAGGAAAAATGCCTTCACAAAGCGAGTGGTTAGGATCCAGGATGCACTGCCTGAGTGTGGCGGAGGCAGATTCAATCGTGGCATTCAAGAGGGAATTGGATTATTATCTGAAAAGGAAGAATGTGCAGGGTTAAGGGGAGAAGGCAGGGGATTGCTGTAGCTGCATTGCTCCTTCAGAAGGCAGACACCAAACGCCCTCCCTCTGTAACAATTCTGTGATTCTGTGGATCAATGCATTTTCTCCCAGGGCAAGCAGGAAAATGCCACCATCCACTTCTCCTGATAATAATCAGTATGGTGGCTTCACACAATGGGTGTGGGAATGTACTTGAATAAAAAAGAATCAGAATGTTTTTTTTTTAAAAAATGAGCACTCATTTCAGAGAGAACCAAGGCTGACTCCATGGGAAAAAACACAGCCAGGTTCAAATGCTCAGTGTCGTTGTGACATGTTTCCATGGAAGACCTTATTCAATGGAGATGATTTAGTTGAGCTCATTTTAACCAAACTCGCCAGTTAGGGAGCGCATGGGATTGGTGGAATACCTGTTTTACACCCCCTCCAATATTGATGTCAATGGGACATACAGGTGTAAAAGTGGCATTCCACCAACACGTTCCTGACAGTTGGGTAGGTTAGAACTGGAGCTGAATGTTTCTTTTGCCTCATAACAACAGCTTAATTAAGCAAGAGCTTAATTTATATAGCACCTTAAAGTAATGGAAGGTCCCAAGGTGCTTCACAGGAGCATTATTAAACAAAAGTATGACTCAGAGCCACGTAAGGTGACATTAGGTCAGATGGCCAACTCCTTAGTCAAGAGGAAGGTTTTAAGAAGCGTCTTAGAGGAGGCAAGCGAGGTAGAGTCAGGTAGCTGGAGGGAGCGAATTCCAGAGCTTGGGGCCAAGGCAACTGAAGGCATGGCCCCCAAAGCTTTGAGCTGTTTCGGAGAGATTTGTTAACGGGGTATTTAACTGGAAGACTTTCCTTTGAAGCAGCACAGGGGAATTTGGAATAGGGAGAGCTGGCATTTTCTATCTGTATTTAAAACCATTCAGTTCCATGGATGAAGAACAGCAGGCAATTGAGTATGACGCTTGACGATAATTAAATGCTGATACAATGGAACACAATGGAGAGCAGGTGCCTCAATAGAAGAGAATATGGTGCTGGTTTCATTTTTCAAGGGGTTTTAAATCAACACTATTCAGTCCTAAAAATGGAATAATTGCACCTTAACTAAATGACTGCACATTATTCAGGCCAGCACAGGAGTACATTTTGTTCAGTACCAATTCATTAAGAGAACTTAATTCAGTGACGTTGGTTGAGTTGAACCGGCACACTGTAATCTTTTCCCTGTGTCACGGTAGAAATTCCTACCACATGATCTTAATGCTGCAATCAGCTACAAAACAGAGGCCAGAGAGCAATCCTGAATACTAATTCACTAAACCATAGACGCACTTTAATTAATACTTGTGAGGCATTCTGTGAAATCCTGGGAGAGCTTTCAAAGGAGGTTTTTGGAGGGCCAGCTGTTTGTATCAGTCAGGAAGCAATGGAATCTCATTCCGAAACCAGGTGTGGTCCCAGAGTGGCATGAGTTGTTCAATTAGGAGCCTCAAGGCTTCTTGTGATATGCATTGTGAAGACATGGCTGTGAAGGGCAGGTTGTAGGCCTCCGATGGTGATGTTTCTCACCCTCCCCCCACCCCCCTCACTTTCTCCACACATCTTCCTTCACGTTTGGAATGGGAGATGAAGCAGCAATGGATCTTTTCCTGTGACGTTGATGCAAGGCAGCTCAATGTTGCAAAGAATTACATGGAATGTGCGGCACAGGATTCGGACCAACTGCTCCACATGAACCCCCTCTCACCTGTTGTATGGTGGCCGAGCTGTGTTATTAATGATAGAGTTGATCTGCAGACACTTCTTGGTTGGAAACATTAAGTTTATTTACAATATACACAGCAGCAACTAAACATGAGCTTTCAACGCCAACTCTATCTCTACACTGACTGCTGAGGTAGCCCATGCGACTCTCCTATTGGTTACTACAGATCATGGACAGAAATTTGCACTGAGCGAGCGGGTGGGCGTGCGCTCTACCCACTTGAGCGTCAAATGAAGCACGATGATGTCGGGCGAGCATCCCAACGTCATCGCGCACTTTCGGTCAGCGGGCGCGTGCGAGAGGCAGCAGCACGCCCGCCGACAATTAAGAGGCCTATTAAGACCCGTAAGTAATTAATTAAGCAGCATTTTTCGCTGCCCGCTCAGCCGCTCAGTTGGCGGGCGGGCGAATAGGCCAAGCGGCCTTTGCATTCTTAACAAAATCTCATCCACGGGCGGGATGAGGTTCACGACGGTTACTAAAACATAAATAAAAAAATTTTTCACATCCTTTTTTACATGTCCCCCTTCATGTGACCGAGCCACATGCGGGGACATGTTTATATAATATGTAAAAAGTTTATTTTTCATTTTAAAGTCCTTCAGCTCCCCTGAGGCAGCTCTGGGCCTTCAGGGAGCCCTCAGTGCGCCCTCCCCCGCGCACACGCACACTTCAGCGCTCGCGCTCCTCCTGCCCCCACCCCGGCAGCGCTGAGGCTCTTGGCGTGCCTTTCACTCTGGCTGACCGTTAATTGGCCAGCCAGCGTGAAATCGCGGTCGGAGCCCGATTGCGGGCGGCGGTCAGTCTCGCGGCCGTTCCCGGGCCTGCCCGACAAGGGGAGAATCCTGCCCCATGTGATCTTGCCTAACGAGTATTATTCTTAAAGGTACACTACACACTAAATAAAACCATAATTACTACATCACCCCTCTTCAATTCACCCAGTCAGCATACATCGCTGTTCCTTCACTGTCGCTGGATCAAAATCCTGGAACTCCCTTTCTTAACAGCACTGTGGGCGTACCTACACCACATGGGCTGCTGCAGTTCTAGAAGGCAGCTCACCACCACCTTCTCAAGGGCAACTAGGGATGGACAATAAATGCTGGCCTAGCCAGCGACGCCCACATCCTGTGAGTGAATTTTTAAAAATCCTTCTATTCCCTTCTCCCTCATGTACTTACCTAGTGTCCCCTTAAATGCGCCTATGTGAATTTGCTTGTGGGAGCAATTCAATTAGAGGCTGTGCCTTCAGTTAGCTAGGCCCTAAGCTCTTGAATTCTGTCAAATTCTCTAACCCATGCTGCCCTTCAGCTAGGCTTAACTTCACATTGAATTGCCCTTATATAGCAACATAGTCAATGCTTTAAGCAAAGAATATGTTTATCATTTCAAGATATGAACAGTTCTCCAGCCCCACCCCCACACTCCGTCCCACTTCAGTATTTTGTTATATTAAACATTGATAGCATCCTGCAATAAACAGCTGGGAACAATTCAACTAAAGCCTCTAATCTCAACTTACACTGGGAAATCACCATTGGCTTGTTAGTTGGTCTAGGTCTTTTTGTATATATCCTGCTCCGAGTGCTTTAGTTGCTTACATACTTAAAGTTTCAAATTATAACACAGTATGGCAATCATGCGTCATTTGTAATAAACACTCTAAAGCCAATAGATCATGTAGTTTATGCTGAATCCATTTGGTTCAGTAAACAGCTGTGATGCAGATGTGTAGGAGCACAGCGTGCATAACATCTGTGGAAATACTGGCTGAGCTGTAAAAATCATTAATGTGAGATGACAAATTACGGTAATCAGATATAAGTTAGATGAACATGAAACTTTTCTTCTCACCTCTGTCTTCCATAGCTGCTGAAATTTAAAGTACCTCAGATCACTCTCCATTCTGCTTTACCTGTTCCACCCCCCCTCCAATGGTATAAATTCCATCACATTTCCACTTCTCTTTGGCTCTGAAGAAGAGTGATACGGACTCGAAACGTGAACTGTTTTTCTGTCTCCACAGATGCTGTCAGACCTGCTGAGCTTTTCCAGCATTTTCCGTTTTTATTTCAGATTTCCAGCATCCGCAGTATTTTGGGGTTTTTTTTTTTCAGATCAGTCTCCTTGTGCTTTGATGATAGGACAAAATTATGATTGATTAGGTGTGGTTCTGCACAGTATATGTCAGATTTTTAAAAATTCATTTACGGGATGTGGGTGTTGCTGGCTGGGCCAGCATTTATTGTCCATGCCCTTGAGGAGGTGGTGGTGAGCTGCCTTCTTGAACCACTGCAGTCCATGTGGTGTAGGTACACCCACAGTGCTGTTAGGGAGGGATCTTGTAGTTCCCTATGAAATTCTATGTAGTCGTGTGTTTTCTGGCTTCAGTTTGTTACAGTGCTGTATTCTTTCTTATTAAAAGCGCACAAAAAGCATGTAATTCTTATACGTTCACATGTTCGAGCTCCTGTGGGATAGCAGTCGAGAGGTCGCGACAACCTGGGCAGTAAAGAATGTATTATTCTGTGACAAACCATTTCCTAACGTGTGCTGACACACATCACAAATTCCTGTTAACCAGCCCTCATGACCAACTACAGAGCAAACTGTATACCGATCCATGTTATTAACTTGCATGCAGGAAGGTGATTGCAAGGTAACACCTTCATCGGGGGCTATTTGTTCCCAGAATGACAGCGCTGACCAATATCTGTCTTGCCAACAAACTCCCGGGAAGCTGAGGCCCTCACTTGAAAGTATTTTCCTTATTTTCAGAGGATAGCTAAACATATAATCAGTTGCACGTGGATTGGGATTTCTATACACCATTGATTAAAGTGCAAAGTTTGAAGTATAATAACTCATTCATCCAGCATTCCTTAACCCCCCCTCTCCTTCCTCTTACAATCTTTGGTCTTTTAAAATCAAAACTTTGCCATTGCCTGCTTACCGCTTTCTGATTAAACTCTTCCATGCTACCTTATTTTGTCAAGGTGGTGTCAACAATGCAGTCTTTGGCTACCCCTTTAATGCCTTTTCTTACAAAAATAAGCATTAAAGAGGATTTTCCTCTGACGTCACACTGGTTTTGTGGGCAGAGGCGGGTAGCAACTGAGTGGGAGACATTCCGTTGGCTCGCCACCCATTTATAGGCCTGCATCAGTCAGATGCTGTCACTTCTGCCAGGCATTGGAGTGTCCACCCACGCAAGGGACTGTGGTAACCAAAGAAGTTAGCTACCATCACTATTCCCATACCAATGCTAGACATGAGAAGCACCTGTAATACAACGGTTCTTGAACAGAGCCATCACACTGACAGCTGGAGAGATTTGTCAAAAAGACGCCTAGAATTCCTAGTTTAAGTGTGTGTAGAGATTTTCTTATTCATTCTTGGGATGTGAGCATCCTCTAATTGCCCTTGGAACTGAATGGCTCACTAAGCTATTTCTTTAACTTAAGAAGGCGTCCCGCATCCAGAGGACGCATGAGGCAGACAAAGCACATGCTTCTATCTGTTTTCCGTAGTTTGTTTCTCCTGGAACAGGCCGCTCGCCCGAAGCCAGAGGCTATAATTTGACGGCTGCCACTCTGCATCAAGCAGGAGTCACCCGGAGTGCCTCCCGCTCTTATTGCCATTATCTGGGGCATGTTGGAAGGACATGTAGGTTTATAATCAGCCTGTTTGGCCACATTGTGAACCCACCTTCTGTAGCAATCAAGCCCTGAAGTGGGAACTTGAACTTGGAGCTCCTGGTCAGAGGCGGGGATGCTACCCAATGCACCACAATATCTCCTATTAGGCCACTTACGAAACCAGAACAGGTAACAATGGCGGATTTCCTCCCCTAAAGGACATTAGTACAATCAAGTAGTTTCGTGATCATTATCAGTGAGACCAGCGCTTCATTCCAGATTTATTAACCACATTTAAATTACCCAGCTGCCATAGTGGGATTTGAACTCACGTCTCCAGTGCATTAATCAAGGCCTCTGAATCACCAGTTCAGCAACATAGGGCTGGATTTTCATGTTAGGGGTGGGTGGCAAGAGTTGGGGAAATTTCCCAGCTCCGTGTGCCAGCCTCAGGTAAAAGTGCCTCAAAAGTGGCAATTTTCATTCTGGGAGGGCGGGTGTGTGCTGGAGTCAGGTCTGCCTCCCATCCCCAGGAAAACCTTGGAAGCAGCCACAGGGGCTGCCAAGATGGGTTGGTTGAAAGTTTTGTGCTATTATAATGATATAGTACCTAATCACTCATAAGAGATTGAATAAACACACAGTGGGTCCATTTATTAAGACTAGGCACATGAAAATAGTTATATGTAGGTATGAAGCTTGATGACAGAGACACTCAGAGTTCTGTGTGTGTGCTCTGCTGAAAGCAAAAGTCAAATAAAGACTGGATCACATGACACACTTCCCTTCTACTGATGTCATGCTGCTATCCCTTAAAAGCATATTGTAACAGAAAGGCCTGCCTCAGTTCTCTGAACTTTTTCCCAGTTGTTATATTCAATACTAGGCCCTCTAGCCCTCATCCTTCACACCTCTTCAACCCCATCCACTCCCCATGCCCCATCCATGACAACTCACGCCAGCCCATGCTCCTCCAACCACCCTCAATGGCCACTCAAACCTTCATGCAAACACATGCCTCCACTCACCCAGATGGCCCCTCTTACCCTTCCAACTCATTACACTTCCATGCCAATTCATCCACTCTGCATAGAACCAGTGAACCCTATAGTAACAATGGCAGCTGTGGGAAAGCTTAAAAATCAGCCATTCATAACTTTCTTAAAAGAAAGCTGCTTTTACTACAATCCTATAAAACTGTCAATCAAGCAAACCTTAAAAGTAGCAATAGCAGAAACTACAAGCACTTGACACCTCTTTATCTCATGTAAATAAACATTGTGCCATTGACAAAACAGATCTAAGAGAGAAAAACTGTCAATCAAGCAATGTTTTCCCTTGTGTGCACTGTTTCAAAAGACTAATGGAAGTCTGGGCTCTCAGCCAAGCCTCATTATGCCTTCTATGCAAAAGGCAGCTTTTACACAAGGTTTATTGCCACTCATACAGCTACCAAGAATGTCCATTTTGTCTCCAATTGAAAATGGTTAAAAATAAAATTGATGGCAGCATCTAGCAAGTCAGCAGCTTGGGAAGATAGGTGGTAATATGTAGCAGGTTGAGATGTGGACAACTGCTGGCACTGAATAATGTTTGTAAAAGTCTAGCCAGAAATGAGCTATAATATAGTTAGACTCATATATTTTTCTTTTAATTAATTGGTATAGCGCAACAGAGCCAAGCACTCACTTTGCTGTGGAGTTGGAGGAGGTAACAGCAAATTTACTAGCTTGGATTCTGCCTGTCTTTGACTCGTGAGACGAGACCAGAATGATGAATGTCCTTTTATTCATCAATCTTTAATGAAGGGAGTTGATTAAATCTGAATGATTTGAGTAGATGGAATATAGCTTTACTAGAGGAGCGACCCTGCTACTTTAGGGGACAGGCTACTGTCAAAACCTTGCTCCACAGTGTTCATATTGGCCTCCAAAGGAAGTTGGTGCAGCTGCTGCAACGCAGTTTTCGTAAAGGTAGCACCAGGAGGAGCAATTGGCTAAAAGTCCTCCATTCTTACTCCCCCCGCCCCCCGCAGTTGTGGATAAGTAAAATGCCTGGTGTGGTACTTAGCCTTATAGGCTAGGAAGCTGAATCCCTGAGCCCAATTAGCTAATTTTACCTGGAGTGCCCATTGCTGAGCTAACAGCTGGCATGGGTTGACATGTGTGTGTGCAAAACCGACTGCCGCCTGCGCTCGGGCCCCGAGCACAGTTTCACGCTGGCTGGCCACTAATTGTACATTGCGACGCTGAGCGCTGCTGGGGTGGGAGGGCGAGCGCGTAAGTTTGCGCATGCGCAGGGGGAGTGCGCACAGAAAGCCCCCTGAAGCAACAGAGCTGCCTCAGGGAGCTGAAGAGTTTAAAAAACATGAATAAAGAATTTAAAAATGCGAAGAACATGTCCCCTCATGTGTCTCTGTCACACGGGCAGGGACAAGTTACAAATGAGGTCTAATCAGTTTTATTTTATTTTTAATCCATGTTGGAAACCTCATCCCCAACCCCACCCCCACCGTGGATGAGGTTTCGTTAAAAATCCAAAGGCCGTCTGGCAGGTTCGCCTGCCTAGCAACCGTGAGTTTGGGCAGGCAGCGAAAAAGTGCATTTAATTATTACTTTAATGGCCTTAATAGGCCTGTTAATTGTCAGTTGGCACACTGCCCACTCCCACGCGCACCCGGCCACCGAAATATCACGCGAGTGCGCAATGATGTCGGGACTTTCGCCCGACGTCATCACACGTCATTCACGCTCGAGCGGGTCGGGTGCACATCCGTCCGCTCAGTGAAAAATTCTGGCCTACGTGTGTGTGAAGACAATATGCCTTCCACGGTAAAATATCTTGTCATAATCAAGGTGACGAATAGCCACTTGGATATAAGGAGTTTGGTATCTGTCAGGATCCTTCTAACTTTCCACCAAACACCATGGCTACAAGAGCAGGCCAGGAGCTGGGAATTCTGCAGCCTCCTCAATCGCCAAAGCCTGTCCACCTTCTAGAACGCACAAGTTAGAAGTGTGATGGAATATTTTCCATTTTGTCTGGATGAGTGTGGCTCCAACAACGCTCAAGAAGCTCAACACCATCCAGGACAAAGCAGCCCACTTAATCGACACTCCCTCCTCCACCGACACACAGTAGCGGCAGTGTGTACCATCTACAAGATGCACTGCAGCAACTTACCAAGGCTCCTTCGACAGCATCTTCCTAACCTGCGATGTCTACCACCTAGAAGGACAAGGGCAGCAGATGCATGGGAACACCACCACCTGCAAGCTCCCCTCCAAGTCACACACTATCCTGACTTGGAACTATGTCACTGTCTCTGGGTTAAAATCCTGGAACTCCCTCCCTAACAGCACTGTGGGTGTACCTACCACAGGACCTGCAGCGGTTTAAGAAGTCCGGTCACCACCTGGTTCTTAAGGGCAATTAGAGATGGGTGATGTGGCCTTGCCAATGATGCCCACATCCCACGAATGAATCTTTAATGGAAAAGTAGAGGAAAAGGGCACAAAGTTAGAAAAGAAAAGTTCTATCTGGACTGCTCGGACACTGAACGCCCAGTGGTCAGGCAGCCACTCTCAGATTGCCACAAATCCCAGCCTCAAACAAATCTTCAAGCATAACTGAAAGTTTTCAAGTGCTTAAATCTTTAAAAACAATCAATCTTGTACATCTATTAACTTTCTCATTCATTAATCTTCTATTGAAAGTTGGATTTGCTGCGACAGTGTTATTAGGGGGTATTTTATCATAAAATTGGGTGACGTGAGCAGGATGTATGGAAACGTTTGCAATAGGCCAAAGTAGACGAGGTTTGTGAAGAGTCCGACTCCAATCATTAACGCAGGGAAATTCTCAAAGAGGTAGAGACCAACCAGCACTCCGGTGGAGAACCATATCATGTACTTGATGATGCGGCTGGTAATGACAGTATATTCTTCGATTAATTCTGTGAGATAGTATAAGTCTTCTGTTGTCTTTTCTCCTCCTTTCTCTTCTCCAGTTGGTTCCAATTCTGCAGACACTGGCCACTACCTGGTACCTTCTCCTATTGACTCAAGTACTGAACGTTGGGTGGATATTCAACTACCGGTGGCAGCAAAGCCTAGCACAATCCTGTCCTCACCTGATATCCACTTGATGTGTTTCTATCAGCTGGGGCCACTAGATAGCATTCTGGAATGGGAGACCTGGACGATTGTCCTGTGTCTAACCCGGGGGACTCAGGCCAGCTTTAACACCCCTAACTAAACAGATTATAAACTATTTTCATATAACCTGCACACAACTTTGAAGGAAAAAGTGCCATTAAGGTTCAAATTTCAGCTCTTTGCACAAAAGGAATTGTAGGAATGTTTGGCAAGAATAAATTAAATAACTTGAAAAGGAGAAATTTGCAGGGCAGGGAGGAAAGAGTTGGACTGGGATTAATTGGATACCCTTTTCAAAGAGCTAGCACAGGGTATAATGGGCCGATTGGCCTCCTACTGTGCTTTATGATTCCATGATGCAGCAGCGTGTGGTATTTATACACACAGCAGATAAATATAATTCACTAAAGTTCAAATGAAATATCATATCAACTGCAAAATAAAGGTTATTTCATCTGCCTAACTTCTAGCAAATAGAACCTTGTGCTGAAATGCATATTGTCATGGAAATCAGTCCATTATTGCAAGCACTTCATTCGATAAAATAAGGACGAATGAGGTTTGATGACAACACTTCCTTAACCTATATTTAGGCTTGTGCCATTTTGTGTTTCCACCTCCCCCACCCTGTGTCCCCCTCCCCCTTATATTCAACGAAAGGTCAGACTTGTGGCACACTGTGAATAGAGAATGTTGGAATTAGCTATGGTTCATTAAGTGCTTGGCTAAAATTATTCAAAAATATTCAGTCACCAACCGAGCAAGGGCACCCTTCAACAGAAAAAAATACAGTGGTTTAGAACCCAGCGCTAAATTGAAATGGTTTATTCAGCCTGACTGAAAGAACTATAGGGCTTGACGCTGCTCTATCCACCTTCCTTCTCCTCTGAGCACAGAGCCGGGGGAATACAGAGTACTGAGTGGTGAAAAATGGCCATTTCCATTGCGAAGTACAATACATCCAGCCAGCGCAAGCAAACCAGCCGTGAGGCCACATTCCAGAACAGCACACATAAATTTTCAGCCAATTTTCATCTATGAGATCATGCAGCCATAAATTTCCTTCCTGGGGTTACTGACGGTCACGCTTACTTCAACAAAACTTTGTTAAAAGGCAGGATCGGAGCCTTGAGGTATCATTAATAATGAAGGTGGATAAGCTTCAGCCTTTACTGCTCCCGGTAAAGGGATCAGGAGTGTGAGAAGACAGGTGCGCAACCGGTATGCACACTTCATGATTTCACATCCACTAAAACTATAAAGGTGAAAACGCAGACCATAAATTATAACCGGATTGGACTAAACTAATTTAAAGGGGCCAATATCACCATGAAAAATGTTTGGCATCTTAAAGAATGCTTTATTATGAAATTATAGGTTAGGCATTCAGTGGAGAAGACCTGGGCTGAGACTGTTTAGATATAAATGGTGTAAACAATCTCCTCACTCAGACGAATAAGTAGATTTTTTTTCCAAATATATACTTTATTGATAAAATTTTAAGAAGCACGTTACATTTAAAGTTACATAAGGTGCTTTCATTCAGTACGGCATGTTACTAGATTTGCAATTACAATTAATATTTACAAGATTCATTGCATGTCCAACATGCAGTTTCCAGACCCTCAGTGTACTATTGCTGAATGGCCTCAGACAGTGGCCTTTCCCTCATTGCGTCTCTGCAGCGGCTGCCCCAAGCTCAACTGTGTCCCTCAGCACGTAGTCCTGGATCTTGGAATGTGCCGGTCCACGATACTCGGTTGTGGACAATTCTTTGTGCTGGAAGACCAACAGGTTCCGCGCAGATCAAGGAGAGTCTTTCACCATGGTGATGATCCTCCAGCCGGAGTTGATGTTTATCTCGGTGTGCGTCCCCGGGAACAGCCCGTAGAGCACAGAACCTTGCGTCACGGAGCTGCTCGGGATGAACCTTGACAAAGACTCTTGCATCTCTTTCCAGACCTTCTTCACAAAGGCACATTCCAGGAGGGGGCGGGCAACAGTCTCTTCCTCACCACAGCCCTCTTGAGGGCAACGTGTGGAGGAGGGTGAGAGTCCAAGTGTGCAGGAAGGATCTGACAGCCTGGGGGGTGTCCTTCTCACACCAGCCAAGCTACATCTTGCTGCTTGTTTGAAAGTTCTGGTGTTGAGGCATCCTGCCAAATTACTTTGACAGCCTGCTCAAGGGAACCATCCAACCTGATCCACCACCTCCTTTTCCCACAGGACCGCGAGGAAGATATGTGCAGGCCAAAGTTTGGCCAGTTTCAGCAGCCTGCAATTAAGCAATGCAAATTGAATCATGCAAACTCTTCCAGTTCATGCACACTACATCACACATTACAGACAGACAGATGCCACATTGTAGCTCTTTATTGGCCACACAACCAGAAACAGAGAGGGAATACAGAGCAGGAGACTGGAGAGACCCTAATGTTAGCTGTGGCTCAGTTGGTAGCGATCACCACTCATGGGAGGCCTCTTTGGCTGGATTACCGCCTGATACGAGGTGAGATGCCCGGTCTGCCCCCTACTGTTTTAAAATTGCACCCCAGATTCCAGGTGCAACATCATTCAGCAGATTTTTAAAAAACTTGTGTCTCTGTGGTAATCTGAGGTGTAGTACATTTTTAAGAGAATGTGAGCAGAGTGACCACTTGATTGTATTATCCAACTGCTGTGTAGCGTGGGCTACATTGTTAATCAGCTGTTTTAGAGTAGGATAAAAGCAAAAAACTGCGGATGCTGGAAATCAAAAACAAAAATAAAAATACCTGGAAAAACTCAGCAGGTCTGACAGCATCTGCGGAGAGGAGCAAAGTTAACGTTTCGAGTCCGTATGACTCTTCAACAGAACTAAGTAAAAATAGAAGAGAGGTGAAATATAAGCTGGTTTAAGAGGGGTGGGACAAGTAGAGCTGGTTAGAGGGAACAAGGCAAAAGAGAGAGGCAGAAATCCTGTCGGAGAGAATAGCTGTACTTCTTCAAGGTAGGCATTCCTTGAAGAGAAGTGGCAGTCAATTAAACACTAAGATAAAAGCAAAAAACTGTGGTTGCTGGCAATCCAAAACAAAAACAAAAATAAAAATACCTCCAGCTCTACTTGTCCCACCCCCCCCCTTAAACCAGCTTATATTTCACCTCTCTTCTATTTTACCTTAGTTCTGTTGAAGAGTCATACGGACTCGAAACGTTAACAGTGTTCCTCTCCGCAGATGCTGTCAGAGTTTCTCCAGCTATTTTTATCTTTGTTTTTGTTTTAGAGTAGGGTTTGGCTTGAGAAGACACTTGTGTTAGTGCTTGTGTTATGGTAAACACTTGTGTTATGTTAATATGCTTATGTAGCACGTGCTTCATCTTACAATGGTCTCTTCGTCTACATCATCTTGATTAGCAACTCACTCATGAGTAGATAGGCGTGCAACCGTGTTCACTGAACAAAGCGACCTGACCAGAAGGAACATGACAGTTTCCACTCTGCCTTTCACAACCTCAGGGCATCACAAATCGCTGTCCAACCAATGAAAAACATTTAAAGTGTAGTCGCTCTTGCAATGTTCCAAAACGTGGCAGCCAATCGTGCACAGCAAGCTCAAAAACAGCAATGTGGTAATGACCCGGTAAACTGCCTTTTTTAAAGAGATGTTGGTTGGGGGAAAAACATTGGCCAGGAGACCGAGGATAACCCCCTTGCTCTTCCAGTGCCGAGGGGCAGACAGGGCCTCAGGTTAAGGTCCCATCTGAAAGACGGCACCTCTGACTCCCTCAGTATCACACTGCAGCCTCAGCTTATATTTTGCGCTCAACTCTCAGCAGTGGGACTCTGAACCCATGACCTTCTGACCCAGAAACAAGCGAGCTACCCATTGAGCCATGGCTGACACCGACAGGGACCCGCTGGCTGACTCAGGGGGCACGCTGACCCCCAGGGGTAGGTCCAAGTGGGAGGATTGCTGTGGTCCTCGTGGCAGCCTGAACTGCAAGCGATATTTCCCCACATTTTGTGAACCTTTATGCCCTTTTCTTCCAGCTACGAGGTGTCAAATCCACGCCTAAGGAGGCAGGGAAGCTGGTAAAGAGGAATGTAACAAGACCCGGAGGGCAGAGCTGACAATTTATCTGGGGATTGTCAACACACAAGAAGACAAACGAACTGATAAGTTGCATCAACATTTTCACCGTGGTGGAAAACATCATCATCCTAACAGAGCTGAGCAACATATATATTAGCAACGCTGGCTTAACAATTACAATTGACATAGATAGGAAAGGAAAGACTTACATTTATGTAGCACTTCCCTTGGCCTCAGGTCACCCCAAAGTGCTGACAACCAATGAATTACATTTTAAATATAGTTACTGTAGGAAACACGAGAGCCAAATTGCACACAGCAGGGTCGCACACAGAGCAATGAGATAATCACCGGCTAATCTGCTTTGGTGTTGCTACTTCAGCAACAAATGTTGGTCAGGACACAAGATTTATATAAATGCAAAATACTGCAGATGCTGGAGATCTGAAATAAAAACCGAAAATGCTGGAAAAAACTCAGCCGGTCAGGCAGCATCTGTGGAGAGAGAGAGAGAGACAGAGTTAATGTTTTTGAGTCCAATATAACTTCTTTGGAGTTTATATAGGATATATTGTTACGAAACGATAATAATTTTCATAACATTATTGTGAGTTACTGTAAATTAGGTTTACAGGAGTGAGTATGGATGATACATTCCAACGAGGAAGTAAAAGTCCAAGAGATGGACACCGGGCAGAGTTTTCCGTGCCCCCCTGTGTCGGGGGTGATCAGTGGTGTGAGCGGACAATACAGCACAATCGGTTTCACGACGGCGTTAAACCAGTTCGCGATTGTCCGTTCAGCCCGCTAACGGCGGGCCCTGTTTCCCGCCATCGGATGTCGGGAGCTTCCTTGTAATACATCAGCAGATAATTATCAGGCCAGCCCACCGGAATCGACCCCCGCCCACTGGATCATCCGTCCACCTTGACGGGAAAGCACGCCGACGTGTTTCACAACAACACATGAAAGACGCGCACTTGGCGGCCTGAACTTTGAGGGGAACTCGGAGGTGAGGGCACAGTAACGTCGTGCAGCCCTCGCCAGGGTCGCCTGGTGGACTTCAAGCTTGAGGGGGGTTGGGATTAAGGGCATCCCAGCGATTGAGGTGGTGTGTGGGGGCCAGAGGGGTGGTTAAGGACAGCCCGACCATTCAATATAGCAGTCAAGTGGGAGGTAGGGTGGGTGAGGGAAGCGGCCACGCATTCGGGAAGCCTGTAGAAAGTGACCATTCCTCTGCAGCTAAGACAGTTCAGGCGCAGCCACATTGATATGATTGGAGTCGGGCTTCTAGCTTCTCAGCCCATTCAGCAATGCAGAGGCATCAAAGTGCCACCAAGTGCTCCAAAGCTTTTCACCACCCCCCCCACCCCTAGCACCACAACACCCCCACCACCCACCCCCCCTCCCGCCCCCCGGGCACAGACTACAAAGTCATGAGCATTTTAGTGGACTGCAGAATAATTGGACGACTGCACACGTTGTACAATCTCCTCACTGAAGCTGACCATGCAGCAGCCACTGCAGCAGTAACCAGGACAGGTCCTTAGTCACCCATGCTAACCACTTCTTTCTCTCAGATGAATTGAACAGGTATTTTGCATCAGTTTTCACTATAGAGGATACAAGTAACATCCCAGAAGCAGCTATAAACCAGGAAATGGAAGTAGGGAAGGAAGTCAGGAAAATTACAGTCACCAGCGAAGTGGTACGGAGTAAATTGTTGGAGCTGCGGGCTGACAAGAGCCCGGGTCCTGATGGACTTCAACCTAGGGTCTTAAAAGAAGTGTCTAATGAGATAGTTGATGCATTAGGTTTAATTTTCCAAAATTTCCTAGATTCAGGAAAGGTCCCATTAGATTGGAAGATGGCAAATGTAACTCCATTATCCAAAAAGGGAGGGAAACCGAAAGCAAGAAACTATAGGCCGATTAGCTTAACATGTTGGATAATGTTAGAAAGCTATTTTCTCAAAGAAGTTACAGCAGGGCACTTGGATAAGCTCAAGGTCATCAGGCTGAGTCAACATAGTTTTATGAAAGGGAAATCTTGTTTAACCAACTTATCGGAGTTCTTTGAGGAAGTAACCTGCTGTGGATAAAAGGGAGCCAGTGGGTGTACTGCACTTGGATTTCCAGAAGGTATTTGATAAGGTGCCACATCAAAGGTTATTGCAGAAAATAAAAGTTCACGGCATAGGGGTTAACATATTGGCATGGATAGAAGATTGGCTGGCTAACAGGAAGCAGAGAGTAGGCGTAAATGGGTCTTTTTCAGGTTGGCAAGATGTAGCGAGTGGTGTGCTACAGGGATCAGTGCTGGGACCTCAACTGTTTACAATTGATATAAGTGACTTGGATGAAGGGATTGAAGGGATGGTTGCCAAATTTGCCAATGACACAAAGATAGGTAGGAAAGTAAGTTGTGAAGACGATATAAGGAGGCTACAAACAGATATAGATAGGTTAAGTGATGGGCAAAGACCTGGCCGATGGAGTTTAATGTAGAAAAATGTGAAATTATCCATTCTGGCAGGAAGAGTAAAAGAGAGACATATCTAAATGGTGAGAGATTGCAGAGATCTAAGGTGAAAAGGGATCTGGGTGTCCTAGTGCATGAATCACAAAAGTCTAGCATGCAAGTACAGCAAGTAATTAGGAAAGCTAATAGGATGTTATCATTTATTGTGAGGGGAATTGAATTCAAAAGTAGGGAGGTTATGTTTCATTTGTACAGGGCATTGGTGAGACCACATTTGGAGTACCGTGTGCAGTATTGGTCACCTTATTTAAGGAAGGATGTAAATGTGTTGGAAGCAGTTCAGAGAAGGTTTACCAGACTAATACCTAGAATGGGTGGGTTGTCTTATGAGGAAAGGTTGGACAGACTAGGCTTGTATCCGCTGGAGTTTAGAAGAGTAAGAAGCGACTTGGTTGAAACTTATAAGATCCTCAGGGGACTTGACAGGGTGGATGTGGAGAGGATGTTTCCTCTTGTGGGAGAATATAGAACTAGGGGTCACTGTTTAAAAATAAGGGGTCGCCATTCTAAAACAGAGATGAGGTGAAATTTTTTCACTCAGAGGGTCGTGAGTCTTTGGAACTCTCTTCCTGAAAAGGCGGTGGAAGCAGATCTTTGAATATTTTTAAGGCAGAGGTGGATGGATCCTTGGTAAGTAAGGGGGTGGTAGGTTATCGGCTGTAGGTGGGATGCAGATTTCAGGTTACTATCATATCAGCCATGATCTTATTAAATGGCAGAGCAGGCTCAAGGGGCTGAATGGCCTACTCCTGCTCCGTGTTCTTATGTCCGTATGATTCAGTCTCTGTGTGATTTAATTGAGTTGGAGTCAGCTAGACTGCAAGCTTGAAATTATCAAAAGGAGTTAGGTGTAGGAGGATACTTGAAATGCTAATGAGTAAACATGGATGAGGTCTTAGCATATAAGGTGTGATGGAAATTTGCATTTTTAGATAAGTGAAGGAGTTGTTTGGATTTCAAAGGGATGGTAGGATGTTTACAACTGGTAAGATAAGCAAGGCCAAGCAGTGTGTTTATTTTTCCCTAAAGGAAAGAGGTCATATTGGCAACATGAAAGATTTTTATATTATGGGAAAAGTAAATTTGCAAAGAAATATGGAACAATGGAATTCACAGATTAAAGGGAGAGAAACATATATAAAGGGGAATGAAACACTATGTTGGGGGGCTGGGGGGGGCATGTAAGATCTAACAGGAATGTGTAAAACAGCCTTAAAGAAGCCTTCAGCCATTTTTGCAAAAATCTGCTGTGTTTAGCTGGCTTGCTTTTTAAATTTAAAATCTATTTTGGACTGTTGCCTTAAAGGGGTGTGCAGTTGGGAGTTAGGTTAATTAAGAAATTTAGGATTTGTTATAGTGTTAAGTAACTGTAATCTAATGTATGTGCTTGAAATCTTTCTTTTTGTCAATAAATATTTTAGTTTAATTTTTTAAATCTCTAAAGTTCTTAGTAGACTCATTACCTCTGAATTCAATGTACACATCTTCTCATAATAAATACAAATTGAAAAACCATTGTGATAGCTTGGCCAAGCTTCCCTTGTGGATTTGGTCTGCCTGGCACACATCACTTGTCACGTCATAACAATAATGTTGCTATAAATCTCCCACCTGCCCTCTCAGGTAGACATAAATGATCCCATTGCACTAATTCGAAGAAGTGCAATTGAATTTTCCCAATGACCTGACTGATATTTATTCTTTAACCAATAAAACTTGCCATTTGTGGCACCATGCTGTACACAAATTGGTTGCTACATCTCCTACAGTACAGCAATGACTAGACTTCAAGAAATACTTTATTGGATATGAAGGTCAAAAAAGATGCTTTATCAATACAAGTCTTTCTTTCTTGCAATGCTGCTCTTGATAGTCTTTCATAACAAAGATTTGCGAGGGGAAAATCGTGTTTAACCAACTTGCTTGAGTTTTTTGAAGAGGTAACAGAAAGGGTTGATGAAGGCAGTGCTGTTGATGTTGTTATGACCGGGATGGGAGGAGTGCGCGAATTATCAAGTCCCACTACTCCTCAGGCCGTACCATTAATTTAAATGTTTAATTTTCTCACCGAAGTGGCCAACTGTGTACCTAATACCTCCCGTACCCAGAAGAAAAGAGACTCCAACCAGGCTTCTTTCAAGAACTCAGAATGATTAATTTATTTTAAAACAAAATGTCTTTAAACAAGTTGCAAGTACTGGTTAACTCACAGTTGTAATTGGAAAGAATAACTACTTATCTCTTCCTAAAGAATTTCCCCAGCACACTCACAAACAAAGGGCAAACAGATAGAGTCTCTCTGCAGAGATGGGCTTTGGAGGAATTACGTTATACTTGCCTTTGGATACTTGCCTTTATCAGCTGAGGCATGGAATACAAGAGCAGAGAGGTTATGCTGTAGCTGTATAAGACGGTGGTTAGGCCACAACTGGAGTACTACATGCACCACATTATAGGAAGGATGTGATTGCACTGGAGAGGGTGCAGAAGAGGTTTACCAGGATGCTACCTGGGCTGGAGGGTCTGAGCTATGAGGAAAGATTGGATAGGCTGGGGTTGTTTTCCTTGGAGCAGCGAAGGTTGAGAGGGGGCCTGATAGAGGTGTAAAAGATTATGAGGGGCATTGATAGGGCAGATAGGAAGGCACTTTTTCCATTAGTAGAGGGGTCTATAACCAGGGGGCATAGTTTTAAGGTGAGAGGTAGAGGGATAAGAGGGGAGTTGAGGAGAAACTTTTTCACCCAGAGGGTGGTGGGAGTCTGGAACTCACTGCCTGAAAGGATGGTTGAGTCAGAAACTCTCGTAACATTTAAGAAGTATTTAGATATTCACTTGTGTTGCCATAGCCACCAGCGCTATGGACCAAGCACTGGCAAATGGGATTAGGGTAGTCAGATCTTTGTTGGCTGGCACAGACACGATGGGCCGAATAGCCTCCTTCTGTGCTGTAAATGTCTATGAGTCTAAAATAAAGGATAAAGTCCATTAGATCTTGACACTGGCAACCTGGAGTTCTCTCATGTGGAGACGGGCCACTGGTCCCGGTGGATGCTTGGAAGTTCTCAGCACTGGTCTCAGCTTTGCAGGTCCAAATGCAGACTAGTTACACTCAGATGGCTATTGGTCGATAGTCACACACAATTTTAGGCAAGGTAGAGAGAGGGAGCCAGTCAAGGTAGCTTTCTTTCTTCAGCTTCTTCTCCAACAAGACTTCCTTCAAAACAAGCAGGTTCACAACTTAAAGTTTTTTTTCCTCTCTCCATTTATTTCCGCTCCATGTGATTGCCTTTTTGTCTCCCAGCTTTTGATTAATTAAAGATCTACGCAGTTCAACACAAATAGACAACTCCTTCTCAGGTACCATATAGGTCAGGTGGTTTCTTGGGGGAGGCCTGCTTGTTTACAGTTCCAAGGTAAACTTATGACCTTTTTAAAAAAAAATCTTAGCTTAGCATCCACATGTCAGATCATGCCAAAACCTTCCATTTTGAGAGACCTTGGCACATTGTTTCTGTTCAAATATTGATCCAGAGCCCTCTTGAATGCCTTGATTGAACCTGTCTCCACCACACTTCCAGGCAGTGCATTCCAGACTCGAACCGCTCACTGTGTGAAAAAGTTATCTCTCACATCACATTTGCTTCTTTTATCACATTTGCTTTTATTTTGCTTTATTTTGTTTTGTTTTATTTTATTTATCACACTATCACAGGGCACTATTTCAAAATTTCCAGATGATATGGGACTTGGAAGCATTGTAAACTGTGAGGAGGACAGTGCAAAACTTCAAAAGGACATCGACAAATTGGTGGAGTTGGCGGACAAGTGGCAGATTATGTTCCATGTGGGAGAAATGCGAAATGATTCACTTTGGTGGGAAGAGCATGAGAGACAATGGCCGGAATTTCCTAGCCCCTCATGCTGGTGGGATCTTCCAGTCCCGGCGATATGAACAGAGATTTCAATGGTTCGCTGGCCCTGCCACAGGGGACCCGCCTCGGGGAGGGGGCAGGGGAGGGGGCAGTGGTGGGGTGGTGGGTGGGGCGGGGTTGGAAAATTCTGGTCAATATAAAATAATGGGAACAACTTTAAAGAGAGCGCAGGAGCAAAGGGACCTGGGGGTATATGTGCATAAGTCATTGAAGGTGGCAGGACAGGTTGAGATAGTGGTTAATATAGCATTCAGTATCCTAGTCTTTATTAATAGGGGCACAGAGTACAAGAGCAAGGTGGCTATGTGGAACTTGTATCAGACACTAGTTCAACCTCAGCTGGAGTACTGCGTCCAGCTCTGGGCTTCGCACTTTATTAGGAAGGATGTAAAGGCATTGGAGAGAGGGCCTATATCACTATTCCTTCATTGTCACTGGGTCAGAATCTTGGAACTTCCTTCCTAACTGTGGGTGTACCCAGGCACATGGACTGCAGCAGTTCTAGAATGCAGCTTATCACTATCTTCTCAGCACAATGGCACGTTCTCACAGTGAGCCAGGGGCCTAATGTGGGCCACTCCACCCCTGGTCTGGGACCTCTCCCAGCTGTTGTGAGCCAGCTTCACCTGCTTGAAAACAAATGGAGAGAGTGTGAGCAGGACCCATGGCACTGCGTGGAATGTTTGTGTGGTGAGCGGAGCCATGGACGGGATGATGATGCGAGCGCCAGAGGATATGAGCCTGAGGAAGGTGTGAGAGTTAGTGGTGTTGTCCCTTGAGGTGTGAGATCCCTGTGGATGTGTGATGGGTTTGGGAATGTGTGAGTTGAGAACGATAAGATGGTTGACTTACCCTGGCAGGATGGATGAGAGCATTCATTCTCTTCCTGCACTGGATGGCTGACCTCCTCTGTGCTCCAGTGGCACTGACCACTGCTGCCACCTCCTCCTGGGCCACATTGGTGGCTCTGGTGGACTTCCTGTGGCCTGAGTGGGGGTAGAGGACATTGCAACAGTCTTCCACTGCATCCAGCAGGCATCCCAGAAAGGCTTCACTAAATTTGGGGGCTATCGTCTTCTTTGCTTTCAGGGCCACCTGTCACCTGGAGCAGCCCTGGTCCGGAGATGTGAAGTAGGCTGGGCCCTGGTGCACTTTAAATATGGTTCCTGGAGCGAGGAAGCGCTGAAGTCACGGTGTGGCAGGCAAATCCGAGCCCACCCGCCAGCGATCCGGAGTGTTCCCGTGAATGCATTATTAAGGTGACGGGATATGCAGGGAATGGGACAATACTGCGCAAAAACCCGCCATTGTGACCGGCGGGTAAAACGTCTTTTTTCACGCCCGCTACCGCACTTAGTGCAAATCTGGGACGATTCCGCCCACAGTTTCGAGTCAGGATGCTATGCGGACTGGAGGGGATGTTGCAGGTGGTGGTATTCTTCTGTGTCTGCTGCCCTTTGCCCTCCTTGGTGGTGGATCTTGTGTCTTTGGAAGGTGCTGTCGAAGGGGCCTTGGAAAGTTACTAATTGGTTTTTGGTTACTGTCAAACTGGAAAAGAAAGTCTAGAAAATCATCTTTATAACTATATTTCGACACAACCCAAAGAGAATTGTAAATGACATGTATAAAGCATAGTACTCTCCAGCTCCTTAATGTACCAGAACATGGAGGTAATATGGTAAATGGATTGTGGCCTCATTGCTTTTTCAAAACTAATCATTTCACAGCTTTATAAACAATAATAGGTTGCGTGGCAATATACGAAATGTCCATGGACAGTAATAATGATTTGCAGTCTTTCAGCATAAACTGTTGATCTGTTATGAATATATGTTTAGTTTATGGCTGTAATCGGGACACCATGGATATTTGGAACACAATAATCATTGCAATTAGCCATTTGGAGTAACACTTGGGTCTCTAGAGACTGCTGGTTGCAAAAGTACATGAATGGCATCACTCTGACCCAATCGCTGGCAATTTCAATATAATAGTCTAAAGAATGTACACTGCACGCTTATTGATAACAAGAGATCAAATAGTTAGCAACAAAGGCAGGGACATTCATTATACACAATATGGATATGAAAATATGTCATTTTTTCAATTATAAAACAAAAAGGAAAGTTTTAAATGGACTTTTAATACCAGATTAGCACCAGTTTACTAATATCTCTCGCTGGAATTGAATTGTCTAAATTGATGTTACAATGGATGCAGGGAGCAGATGAGCCCAGTATTTCATACTAAGGTTTTCATTTGATTACTTGAACCCAAGCCAACTAGCAATGACTTACCTGTTCACTGTACCCCATAAACAGATGGAGCACAAAACAGATGTTGAACAGTCCGCAGTGGGTCCTGCTCACTTTTTGTCTAATGTGCATTTGTTGCAGGCATTTAAATATCAATGCATGAAACTCCAACGAATGACGAGAGGGAGCTTCATTGGAATCCGTTCATGGTGGATAAATAAAAAGGTGACATTTCAGGCACAAACTTAGTCAGGCGGAAATCAGTTTTGATCCCTATGGCACATTGGAAGCACTTATGATAGACTAATGGAGTGCCCAGTTGCATTGTACTCCTGCTTACTGATCCATTTTGGCTGGAAGAAGGAAAGAAAACCAAGATGGAACCCCTGATCCACACCGAACATCATTGTGCACCGATGGTGTCCTCCAAGGATCGATCCTTGCCCTCCTAATTCTTATCTACATGCTGCCTCTCAACAACTTCATCCAATAGCAGGGCAGTAGTTTTCACGAGTATGTTGATAACACCCAGCTCTACCTCACCATGACATTTCTCAACTCCTCCACTGTTGCTAAATTACCAGAATGACATGCAGAACTGGATGAGCAGAAATTTCCTCCAATTAAATAGGAAATATTAAATTCTCCAATCACAGATAGGTTTGCAGAAAATATAATTTCCTGTAGCTCAGCTGGTAGCACTCTTGCCTTGGAGGCAAAGAGCTGTGGGTTCAATTCCTGTTCCAGACTAACACTCCAGGACAGTACTGAGAGACTGCTACACTCTTAGCGTTGTTAACTTTCACATGAGACATTAAATCAAGGCCCTGTCTGCTCTCTCAGGTGGATAGAAATGATCCCATAGCACTACTTCAAAGAAAAGCAAGAGAATTCTCCCTGGTGTCTTTATCCCTCAACCCACATCACAAAAGCAAATGGGATATGGTCTTTGCTGTTTGTAGGGCCTTGCTGTGTGCAAATTGGCGGCAGGGTTTCTTACATTACACTAGTGGCTACATCTGAATTGTACTTTATTGGTGGTAAAGTGCTTTGAGGCATCCTGAGGTCGTGAAAGGTGCTACATAAATTCACGACATTCCGCCTGAAACAGGAGATTAATGGAGTCCCGCATGGAACAAGTGGACAGTGTGCCCATTGCACTTCCTGACCCATTAATTTGTTTGAACATATTTTTCCAATCAAAGTGCTCGTTCCAAGTGAGATTTACTTATAAATGTCATACGTTATGAGTTGTGTGTGAGAGTGGAGTTTAGACACCATGTAATGGAAGTTTGTACTGTCTGTGTTTTACCCTTATGTTGGTGTCAAATGACAATTGAAATCAACTTAAAAATCTAAAAAATGAATGCCTGTATGGTAAGACACACAGAGCTTTCAGCTTTTATTGTGAACATTTATTATAACAAATGTTAAAATCTTAACATACAATAATATGAAAATTGCAACCAAATAGGCATGGAGTATTGAGAATGGGAAAAAAAACAGGGCAATAAATTAAATGGGTTGTGATGACATGACAACTCTAGAACTATTAGTAGCTGAAATACAGCTCTGGGTATAAATTGCCACAGGAAAAACTCTGATGAACAGATAGAAGATCAACTTATTTTTTCCTACATTACAGCAATGACTACACTTCATTGGCTGTGCGGTGTTTTGGGATGTCTCCAGGGGATATGAAAGGTGTCATATAAAGACAAATTTTCTTTCTTTTTACAGATGCTGACTAACTCGTTGCACATTGTCAGAATTTTCTGTTTCTATTTCAATTGCTGTCGTTTTTCTCTCCATGTCTCGGGAACAACAGCTCCAAACCGTACAGCTGATTTAGTAAATGACAAGTTAAAGAACGCTGATACAATGGGGCTTGATAACAGCGAGTGCTCCCACTAGAATCTTACAACGTTAGGTTCCAACACGTTTGAAGATGAGCTGGGAGGTCACCATTTTTTTTCTGTTAAAGGTCCAAATTTTGGATGCCAGACCATCTGAACTCCAGCTTTGTCATGTCATTTGCTGGAGATCAAGAGAAACGGTCTTTTTCAGTTAAGGAGATCCTGTGGTGGGGCAGAAACAGCTGATGACCCAGGAAGCAAGCAGATCTGAGCTTTGGCTCCAACCTTAATGCTATCAAAATATCTCAGTGAACTGATTGTCAGCCATTTGCAAAAGCAGTTCCCATTACAACACCTCTATATGTGGAATCGTTCTTAAGTGTAATACAGGATGGGCTCTAAATGATTCAGGGATATTGGCACGTGTTTCCACTGGCAGGAGGGTCGGTAACCAGAGGACACAGGTTTAAGATAATTGGCTAAAGAACCAGGGGAAAATGAGATTTCTTTTTGTATATAGTGAGCTGCTGTGATCTGGAATGCACTGCCCGGAAGGATGGGGGAAGCTGATTCTATTGGGACTTTCAAAGGGAATTGGATAGATGCTCGAGAAAGTGAAATTTGCAGTGGCCTGGGAAAAAGAGTAAGGGAATGTGACTAACAAGGCAGCTCATTCAAAGAGGCACCGTGAGTCGAATAGCCTCCCTCTCCACTGGATCTCTCTGTGATTTGATGAAATGGAAATGAATACTTTATTCTGATAACTTGCCTTTTGGAGAAGGGACCAAGGGAAAAAGGCGAATGGGATGTGAGAATGGTTTTGTAAAATGCCTACCAATATTTCAGTGGATGAGGGAGAAAGAGCAATGTTTGAGATCTATGCGCCCCTCCTTTGTGTTCTGCCTTCGGGAAGGTTCTAACTGGAGGCTAATGCATGAGATTCTTGAGGCATTTACTGGGGAAGAGTGGCTGAGGTGCTTTCCCCATTGCCTTCCTCATAGTTTTTTATCTTTGGGATACCTTCTTGGATTGCAACCAAGGCTCCCATTAAGTCAATGTTTGCATGCACCTAGCCAGATTGAATCACACATTTATCTCCAATTTCTATTGTGGCCAAAAAAATATTGGTTTTATACTATACAACACCCGCTCCATTTTAATTTTATATGCAGGGTGACGGGAAATCATTTATTAAGAGGTGTTTTATAAAAGGACCCTGCTGACCTTGGGCTGGTTCCCCTTGCTTCCTGCTCAGGTTAAAGGCTGATAGGGGCAAGAGGGTGGGGCACTCTGGAGCGGGCTCAGGGAAATGCCAACTCTAACCAGTTTTCAGTGCCACTACTCTGGTCTCCATTTACTGCGGCTGTCTGGAGTGAAGCCCCTAAACACAACCCCTCCTGATATAAAGACAGCGACACTTCCACTGAAACAGCCAACAGTCAACATGTCCAGACAAGAGTACCTTGTATTTAAAGACCATGTTCTGTCCACTCACCAGGGGTGCGTGGAGTACAGCTCAAAATCTTCATCTTTTGCCTCAGAAATGCTCCCATTAAGTCGTCGATGTTTGCGTGCACCTCGCCAGATTATACATAATTGAATCACACATTTATCTCCAATTTCTATCGTGGGCAAAAAAGAAATTGGTTTTATACTTTACAACACCTGCTCCATTTTAATTTTTACATTCAGGGTGACGGGAAATCATTTATTAAGAAGCGTTTTATAAAAGGACCCTGCTGACCTTGGACGGGCCCCCCTTGCTTCCTGCTCAGGTTAAAATCCAAAGCTGTGTCAGCTCCTGGTGCTGCAGGATGGGTAGGTAACTGAGCTGCTTTTAACTGCTTTCACCCACCTAGGTTTCTGCCCTTCCTCCAGCTCCCCTTCCTCTCCTGCCCTCAATATGTCTCATTACATCGCAGCTTTATAATGCAAAATTGGATATACTCGAGCTTCTTATCGAGTACATTATAGTCGAACATTTCTACAATGTGCTAAGAAACCAGCTTTTGACATTAAACAAACTCACAAACGCTACTAACATGTTAACAAAGTCATGTTATTAATCGTTGCTAAGGAAGTTACATCATAATACATTTTTTATTTGTCCACTAAATTTGTATTCAATTTGGTCATTTTTGACTTAAGATACCATTAGTTGTGGAAGTGCTGTGCATTAATGTTAAAAATGGATCAAATTTTGGGGAAACTCGGATTTTTTTGATCTAGTAAAGTTTTGCAACACTTTACAGACTTAATCCATGTGGGTTTTGGACATGTTCCAGCTGCTTTCACTCTCAAGCATCAGACTTGTAATCCTCCACACATCTCATCAGAATTCAAATAGTACCAAATTTCATTATATGATTACATGATATTGAAAACTCATTCGGTCATAATAAATGAAACTATCCTTGAAAAACAAGCTTTATGATGTCTTGCAGTTCCTGCTGTTCTTAGCATTTATGACATGCTTTTCACAGTCCCGGGAGCAGCATTTAATAAAAATACAATTTAAAATTCCCTAAAGTGCCTCGCTTTATATTCTCCCATCACCATACTCATTTCTCTTCAAGGGAAGGCAAGGCTGCTCGGACTATTGACTTCTCCATATCCCCATCAACAGTGGGGCTAATGAGTGGTGTCACACAAGGAGCTGTATTGAGGCCCCTACTATTTACCATATCTATTAACAACTCAGATGATGGGATAGAAAGCCACATATCCCAATTTGCTGATAACACAAAGACTGGGGTGCTGTAAACAGTATGGAACATAACTTTACAAAGAGATCTTGACAAATTAAATGAAAGAACAAAACTGCGGCAAAATTGATTTCAATGTAGGCAAATGTGACATCATTCACTTTGGACCTGAAAAGGATGGAATAGGGTGTTTTCTAAATGGGAAAAAGCTAGAAAGAGTGGAGGTCCCAAGAAATTTAAGGGTCCAAGCACATGGCATTAAAATGGCATGAACGGGTACAGGGAATAATCAAACAAGGCTAATGTAATGATAAAAACAAAAAGCTAAAAGCTACTGCGGATGCTGGAAATCCAAAACAAAATAAAAACAGAATTACCTGGAAAAACTCAGCAAGTCTGGCAGCATCGGCGGAGAAGAAATCAGTCAACGTTTCGAGCCCTCATGGCCCTTCAGCAGAACTGAAGCATAGTTTCAACAAGGGAGAAATATAAATTGGTTTAAGGTGGGTGGGGGGGAAGAGACACATTGAGGGTGTGGTGTGAGCAGATAATCAAAAGATGTCAGAGACAAAAGGGTCAAAGAGGTGTTGAAGGTGGTGGTCTTTGTCTGAGAAAAGTGCTAATTAAGAATGCAAGACAGGATATTCAAAGTACAGCTCTAGCGGGGGTGGGGTGGAAAGACTAAAGGTTTTAGTTTTAGATTTAAAAATAATGGAAATAGGTGGGGAAAGAAGAATCTATATAAATTATTGAAAAAAAGGTGGGTGGGGGGGGAAAAGAAACGGGGTGGGGATGGGGGGAGGGGGAGTTTAAGATCTAAAGTTGTTGAATTCAATATTCAGCCCAGAAGGCTGTAAAGTGCCTAGTCGGAAGATGAGGTGCTGTTCCTCCAGTTTGCGTTGGGCTTCACTGGAACAATGCAGCAAGCTAATGTAATGCTGGTCTTTATACCTGGAGGACTCAGGTACACAGGGGTAGAAGTTATACTTCAGCTGTACAAAGCCCTAGATAGACCACACCTGGAGTAACGTGAACTGCTCTGGCCACCAGACCTTAAGGAGGATAAATTGGCCTTGGAAGAGTGCAGGGTATGTTTACCAGAATGATGATGACCTGGACTCCAGTTTTCAAGGTATTAAGGGAAATAGAGGGAAACAATTTCTGCTGGTTGGAGAGTCTAAGAATAGGGGTCATAGTTTAAAACATTAGAGACAGATCTTTCAGGAGTGAGATTAGGAAACAGTTCTACACACCGAGGGCAGAACTTTACGTTCCGCAGTAGGGCACACGCCCGCCCGGATCGGGTGTAAAATTGTTGGGCGATCTTTTGCTTGGCAGTACACGTGGCAGCCAAAAGCACGCCCGCCAATAATTAAGCGGGCAATTCGGCCCATTAACGACGCAATTGAACGCGATTTTTCGTGGCCCGTCCAACCTTACGGTTGGCGGACGGGCGAATCGGGCAAGGCGGCCTTTACATTTTTCACGAAACCTCATCCGAGGGCGGGGTGAAATCTCCGTTGGGGAAATAAAATAAAAAATAAATACCTGGGACAGGATTTTTATGGGGCATGCTTTAAGATGCTTGATTGTGATGCATGGACGTTTTTTTGGCAGCTATTTAAACCTCTATTTAATCATGTGAAGGTCGGCAGCTCCCTGAGGCGGCCGTCTGCCCTCAGGGGGCTCTCTCGCAGCGCCCGCCCGCGCCCACGGTGACATCGTCGCCCGCCCTCTTCCCACACCCCACCCACCCCACCCCGGCAATGCTGAGCTTTTCAGCGGACGTTTTACACTGGCTGGTCGTTAATTGGCCAGCCAGTGTGAAACCGCGGCCGGGGGCCAATCACCCTCGGGGGTCCGTTTCCTGACCTCTCCCCGGGCCCGGCAGATCACACCCGCCCGACAAGGGAAAAATTCAGTCTCAAGGCTGGTAGATGCTTCAAACTCTCCTCCGCAAAAGGCAATTGATGCTGGATCAAGTGTTAACTTTAAATCCAAGATTGATAGATTTTTGTTAACCATAAGTAGTGAAGGATATGGGGCAAAGTTAGGCATATAGGCCTTATATATAAAAATTGTAGAGTAGGTTTTAACTCCGGGCATGGAATTGGCAGAGGGGATTTCGCCTGCTCACTAATGCCAGCAGGAAGCCCGAGCCTGCAGACTATTCGACAAGAACAGGCATCTCCTGCTGTGGCTTGCTGGTTCCTGGCCAGCCTAACCATTGAACAGGGCAGATTTCTGAACAAACTGACTGGCACAGAGGTCCAGGGAGGTGAAGAGATGAACGGTTGTGAAGTGAGGGCTGGGGAGAGGGGGAATCCAGAGTGGCAGTGACCCATTGTATTGAGCGTCCCTGCCCCTGATTCAGGCAGGGCCCCGGTCCTGCTTAACAGGAGCCCTTAAAATATGGTGAAGAGTGGGATCCGAAACTGGAATGGGACAGTAAATGGTGCACAGCTCTTTATGGGGCATCTACCACTCTGTTACAACCAGCAGTATTTATGAATCTGAACGTGTGAGGTTTAAAATATTGATGCACGGAGTTAATGTAACACATTAAGATTTGATGGATTCATAAAATGGATGAGTAGGTTTGTAGTGTTGTTGTTATGCGGCTCAGGTTATTGATTGGACTATAAAAGGCCATCAATTATCTGAAAATGTCTGAGGAATTGCAGATTTGTTGGGAGATTGAATTCTAGTTTATCTCTGCCATTGAAAATAAAGCTGCATTTTTTAGTGTTATTGACCAAGAAAGAATTGGGTCTTAATTCTTACCTTCAAAAGGATTATCAAAATGCTTTGCAAGACTTGTCCCACGATATGGAACTTGTAGTTCATGTTAGGCAAAGAAATGACCTGGGAGCTGAACAGATCAAAGGCTGCTCTATGTTAAATAGGATGTACAGCCCAGAAAAAGACCACTCAGTTCAACTCATGGTCCATGCCAGTGTTTGTACAGTGTTTTTCCTAGAAGAGCTAGTGATTCCTGGGAGGATATGACTGATGTCACTTGCTGTGGCCCGAAAGCAGCCTGTGACACTAGTCTTGAGGGTCACAGTGGCTTTAACAGTCACAGGCAGCACTCCATGCCCTGCGGTGACGCTCATGATGGGACTTTAGCTGTAACATATCACGATGCAGCCTCTTCTGTAACACAGAGGTGCCTGATGCATGGCTCCTCCAAGGAGTTCAGGCATTTTTTTTTTATTCTTTAGGTATATGATTGTCACTGGTAAGGCCAGCATTTGTTGCCCATCCCTAATGGAGAAGGTGGTGGTGAGCCACTTTCTTGAATTGCTGCCGTCCACGTGGTACTCCCACGGTGCTGTTAGGGAGGGAGCTCCAGGTTTTAGGCCCAGTGACAGTGGAGGAACGGCGATACAGTTCCAAGTCAGGTTGGTGAGTAGCTTGGCGTAGACTGTGGTGTTCCCATGTGCATGCTGCCCTAACTGTCCTTCCAAGGGGTATAGCTTATGGGTTTGGAAGGTGTTGGCAGAGGAGCCTCGGTGAGATGCTGCAGTGAATCTTGTATATAGAGCACACTGCTGCCACTGTGCATCAGTGGTGGAGGGAATGAATGTTTAAGGTGGTGGATGGGGTGCTGATCAAGTGGGCTGCTTTGACCTGGTGTCAAACCTCTTGAGTGTTGTAGGGGCTGCGCTCATCCACACAAGTATTGAGTATCCCATCACACTCCTTTTGTACCTTGTAGATGGTAGACAGGTTTTGAAAAGCAAAGAGATGAGAGGATGAGCAAGAGATGGCCTGCTCTTGCAGCCAGAATATTTATGTAGATGGTCCAGTTAAGTTTCTGGCCAATGGTCACCCTCAGGGTGTTGACAGTGGAGGATTCAGTGACTGAAATACTCCCTGAAGAACGCAGTGGATGTGGCCTTATGAGCAGTGCCCTCCCTGCCCCCTCGTCTGTGAGCTGCTCTTGCTTTCTGCTATCATTCATGCTGCTCCCTTTTCTCCAGCCCCAAATACAGCCCTACCGGATCACCCATTCCTGGGTAATGTTCAGTTAACCTAAAGGACTGTATGCTACAGTGCTGCTGAAATTAGGCCCAGGACCTCATCTACATCGTATGGACAAGCTTCTGACACCTCACACACCTCCACAAATGGCCTGTCCATTTTAAGAAGATAAATTTTGTGTCACCGTCAAGTAAATGCGAGGGGCGGGTGGGTGGGGCAGCAATAGTGAAGAGGGGATCATTGGAATACTGTAGTCAGGGAGCTTATCTGCTCCTCTTGGCTCCACAGAAATATTGAAAAAGGTATTTTTAACTAATCTACAGGCTCATTACCTGCTCTACTCTACACTGCTCAAATTGATAGAGTAGTCTGAAAACAGGCAAAAAAACATCTAATTTACATACGTAAATGGTTAACATTGCGAAGAATAGTCACATTGAACTCGAAACGTTGACTCTGTTTCTCTCTCCATAGATGCTACCAGACGCGCTGAGCTTTTCAGGCACTTTCCGTTTATGTTTGCCAGCAGTTCACATCTGTTTTAGGCGGCCATCAGGAATGCCCGAAAACCCACCCGATCCAAAAATTGGTCTTTCGGAAGTTTTTGGGCGCAAGATGTTGGTCTCCAAAATTGTCCCTCTATCTCCAAATTCAGCTTCCCCACCCACCCCCCCACCTTCCACCACCACCCCCACAACCACCACCCCCCACACGCGCCCCCCGCCCCCCCCCCCCCAACCCCCACCCCACCCCCACCTTAGCATCTGGGCTAGTAATGAAAAATGTTCCAAAACATAACAGTCATATTTGGGCCTGTGTTGTTGAAGCAGTCAAATACAGGCAAAAGACAGGGTGTTCACAGAAAATCAGAAAATAAGGTCAGTGCAGCCTTTAGAGAAAGAGCAGCCCCAACACAAAATACCTTCAAAAAGTACTGGTGAATTCACCGTTGATGTTGATTGCTAATGAAAATGTGTTCCAAGAATACAGTCTTGAACCAATAACCTTTATAAGGCAGTATACAGTGATTTGCAATTTTGTTCTCTTTTGATGTGCTGTTTCCTAGAAAACTGCACCAGTACTTCTCCATTTAGTAGAAATTTTCAATCACTTTGATTGCACTGCCTTCAGTCCAGAATGGCATAATTACCTTTGGTATTCACAAGGCTCTGTCAGTAGGGGATGAATAGCAATCTGTTCTCTTTTGATATGCTTTTCACAATTCAAACCAAAGTCCTGGTACTATTGGAACATTAAATATAGGAACTCTTTCAAGAGGCTTAAAGAAATCTGTATAATATTAACCTTTTTTTTTATCCTGGATTCAATTGGAACCGCATTGTGTTAGGTACGTCTCAAAGGCCATTGGGACTATTTTGATCAATCCCATTGACTGAGGGTTAACCCCATGCCTCCAGGACGCATTACATGCCTTGCCATAAAAACAAATAATCCACTCAAATTTGGGGTAGGCTATAACGCAATTTAGCTTTCTTGGTCTTGTTCAAAATGGTTACTTTGAGTGGCATTTCTTGGAGACATATGCTAACAACCTAGAAGGATCAAAGATCCTTAGCTCTCTATCTCTTGCTGGAGAGCAAGTCATTTCAATGGTAATGAAAATCAAGGAATCTATAATGGCTAATCCACACCCTAGGTTTATTCCTGGATGGCACATGGTAATCTACGTGAATATCTAATGCACAACCAAGGAAGGCAAACATCTGACTAGGAGAAAGAAGATTGGAAAAGTAAACTATTGGAAAAGTACACTATACATTAAGCAAGACATTGTTCCTATGGGCCCCAAGGCTACATTTTTCTGATTATGATTTGATTTAACTTGTGTCGTGTAAAGACTACAGCAAAAATGTATGCCAAGTGCCAACTGAGAAATCTTCTGAAGAAGAAGTCAACGGACTCGAAACGTCAACTCTGTTTCTCTCTCCACAGATGCTGTCAGACCTGCTGAGTTTTTCCAGCATTTTCTGTTTTTGTTTCTGATTTCCAGCATCTGCAGTATTTTGCTTTCAGCCAATTGAGCAATATTAGATATAAACCCTGGAACAGATAATCCCATTCCCCGAGTTTAAGGAATGCAGGGAAACTAATCCGGGCAAGTCAAGGAGTTAAACAAAAACAAATCAATTATGAAAATAATTTTAAAATGACACATAACTCAAATACATAGGGCAGGATTTTGCCCCTTGGGTCGGGACCCCAATATCAGGGTTAAATGGGGTCATAACCCCGCATTGTGTGGGGAACAGTCAAATGGCAGTGATTTTTCCTGATTTGGCCAATTATTGGCCGGAGGACACATTCACCATCCAATACAGTGGGTGGGCTCTGAAGCTGGAGGGCCAATAAGAGGCTCTCCAGCACTGAAGATGCAGCAGCTTGCAGTTCAGATAAGGGATGGAGGGTGCGTCCATTTTGAGGCACCCTCTCTCTCCCTTACCTGAACACCAGACGTGTAGCCGCAGCCATGGCCAGGCAGGCAGGGAGGTCCTCAAAGCCTGCCTGAAGTGCTGCTGTGTGGTCCTCAATGCTTTGTTGGGGGGGCGGAGGAGGTGGGCAAGTGGCTGATTGGAAAATTCTAGTCAGCCTCTGACAATAAATAGGCCTTCTTAGGCCTTTAAAGACCCTTAACTGGCAATGCACTGCTTGTGGGCAGTTAGCCCTGGTGCACCCTTCAACCCGGATGGGATGGTACCGGCAAACCGGCGTGTCAACCGGCCGCGCAAATTTCCACGCCCACCCACCCACCTCTGTACTCGCCTCCATTACAGCCTAACAATCCTGCCCATGATTCATCTCTGGTGACAGCCATGATTGGGTGAGAAGTTCCAAATGCTAGGCACCGTTTGAGACTGGCTGAATGGGAGAGCAACGAAAATTGAGGATGTGCGAGAGGCCAGAGCTGGAGGAGCGCGGATATCTCGGAAGGCTGAAAGACTGGAGGAGGTTGCAGAGATGGGGAGGCGCAAGGCCATGGAGGGATGTGAAGACATGAGAATGACAGATAACAACATGTCAATGTTCAGTTTTGCTGCACAGGGTGATACCTGTTAGCTTTCCCACCTGGAGGAGAAATCAGGCATATTATTTATTTTCCCCATAGGGTCTGTGCCGTTCCTTTAATTGGATCAAAGGCTGTCACTGGCGCCACACAGTCAATCCTGACTCATTTGGCAATCTGCCCAACGGTGGGAAAAGTCTTAAAGTTGGAGGGATGTCATGTAGAGCCAACAGTCAGCTCGGGGAGCATTTGAAGCATACATTAGGCTTACATAGGAGTTGGTGACTCACCCTCTGGTAAACATAACGAGAAAACATCCAACAAGCACTCCACATGCACTGAAACACTGAATAATATTAAATCCATCCTGCAGTCTGTCATCCTTTGCAATCTGTCAACCTTTTGTTGAATAAAAAAAGAGTAAGCTGTCCAAAAGTAAAGCTGACAGAACAGATGCTGATCTTGGCCAAAACGGAACAGATGAAGCAATTATCGGTTTCTTGATTGTAAAGTAGTGGTAGACTCCTCATTGTCCAAGCATGCCCAAACTGTCAGTGATTCCATTCTTTTCTGTGGGTCCTCTCATGGTTGAAGATCCGACGCGAGGTCGGCATGGATGTTAAAGAATTGGCAGTTCATATTGTCGATCTTGGGGTGCTTGGGGGAACTTCCACAGTTGTGCCTTCCTCTGGGCCCTTTGGATGTGGGGAGTTTGATGGAGCTGGTATTTGAAACATACTGAGCCAAGTTTCAGTGTTTGCCTCCATGTGGGCTGCAATGTTTTGCCAAGGGAGGTGGTCTGCGATGCAGGAGTTTGTAAGGCAATTTTTAGGGTATCCTTGCATCATCTGGCTTGCCCACAAAAAGCGGAATTTTCTGGAGGGTGGTCTCCATGCTGTTGAGCCCAGCACAATGGAGGGCTTCGTTGTTTGTGATTTTTGAACTGCCATCGAATTCTCATAATGGACCTTAGGTGTCTTTGGTGGAAGCGTTCCAGAGCTTTGACACCTACAGCAGACCCAGTATTCTGCACTGTACAACAGGGTGGTAAGGACAATGGCCTGGTAGAGTTTGACTTTAATCTTCAGTTTAATGTCACACTGCTTCTAGACATGATCATGGAGTCAGCCTTAAGTAGGATTGCTTTCTGGATGTGTGCACAAATATCTTCCAATGATAGCAGCATCCCTAGAGTGCACACTGCCATAAGAGAACATTTCTACAACCTTGAGACTAGTGCCAACACTGAAGTTTCATAGCGTGTGCCTGGTGCTGGCTGAAACACAACCTTGACCTTGGAGGCACGGATTTGGAGATCAAAGTTTTTGACAACACTTGGGAATTTGTTTATCATAATCTGGATATCTCCCTTGCTGTGGGCAGCGAGGGCATAGACATCTGCATATAGAAGCTCTCTGATTGCTGCCACTGTGACTTTGGTGGAGTCGCATAGTCTGGAGAGATTGGCGAGTTTCCCTGAGCACAATCTATTGTATCTGTAGGCATGTCTCTGTTGGTTTTCTTAAGCATTGCAGCAAAGAAGAGATTGAAGAGTTGGAAAGTCACAACACATCCTTGCTTTACACTGCTGGTTACCACAAAGGCATTGGACATCTCGGCAAGGGTACAAACGCTTCCAACCAGACCACCATGCAGGGAGCACAGGATTTTGACAAACTTATTCGGACATCCTAGTTTGGAGACCAAGTGCCATGAACCATACTGTCAAGAGCTTTCATTAGCTCTGTGAACAGCATATCTAGATCCTGATGTTGCTGTCTGCATTTTTCTTGAAGTTGTCTTGCTGCAAACACCATATAGGTTGTCACACGGTTAGCTCTAAAGTCACACTGTGACTCCAGGAGGATATCATCTACAAGGCTGTCTAGTGATAGTAAGTACATCCAACTGAAAGTAACAGTATCACTTGGAGGAGAATTTAGCAATGAGACTGCTTTCATTTGTGTCCTTAGCTCGGTTGTTGCTCAGATGTTGGCTACTGCTGCACACACTCCTGGTCTTCCATGGCTAGCTGCCCCTCCATGTCCAGCAATTTGAGAATGTTTGAGCTACCCCTAGTGAGTTTGGTTCCAGTTGAAGTATATGGAGGTAAGCAGGTGGGCATGATTTCAGATAATTCCTTAATTCTGCAGTGCATGGAGAAGAAGCTGACTCCTATGGTGGCCCTTCAGGTGCCTGGAAAGCCTGCGTGACATCAGTGTTAGGAACACTGGTGACTTTTACTGCCACTGCTTGGGCTGTGTGGACGGTGGATTGTAAGTACAGGATATGGTGGAATGGGGGGCTAGAAGGACAAGGGCAGCAGAAGCATGGGAACCTGCAAGTTCCCCTTCAAACCACACACCATCCTGACTTGGAACTGTACCATCGTTCCTTCACTGTCACTGAGTCAAAACCCTGGAAACCCGTTCTGAACAATATTATGCTTGTGTCTACATCGCATGGACTGCAGGAGTTCCAGAAGGCAGCTCACCACCATCTTCTCAAAGGCAATTAGGGGTGGGCAACCAATGCAGGCCTAGCTAGTGATGCTCACACCCCATGAATTAATTTTTTAAAAGTGGTTCGCTTCACGTCACAGCCTATTAGGCCTGAGCACCACCATGCACTAATCTTCCATCTTGCCCTTGGGTATCTGGTTAATGGATTGTCTGCCTGGAGTAACTTGTTCTAAAGCTGAGCTCTGTGCTCCATCAAACCTCCCTCCCCTCCTCCTCACCCTGCAACGAGACTAATCCATTATGTGTTCCAGCAAACGTTTTATCTACAACTGAAACAAAAATACCTGGAAAAACTCAGCAGGTCTGGCAGCATCTGCGGATAGGAGCACAGTTAACGTTTCCAGTCCAAATAACCCTTCAACAGGCTGCCAGACCTGCTGAGTTTTTCCAGGTATTTTTGTTTTTGTTTTGGATTTCCAGCATCCGCAGTTTTTTTGCTTTTATCTACAACTGAGTTTTGCCAGTGCTTTGGCAATATTCAATTGACCAAGGCTAGGCCAGATCTGGCTTACTTTTCGTTCGTATTGGCCTGGCATACTTCCACACAATTAATTTTACCAAGGCCTTAATGAGCTAAGTAGTGTTTTTTTTAAAATCCCTTCATTAATTTTCCTGAACCCATTTTGTATGAGAATGAGTCAGAGCATCACTACGTATTGGACAGCAGTACCTCCCTTATCACTTCATACAGATACAGCACCATTGTTTAGCATGTGTCCACTTAATGATCAAACATTAATGGAGAGGGCCATGGGTATCACTTGCATCCTGTGTCGGCTGCTGGATGTGTATGGAACCTGGCGCCAGGATGTGAATAGTCAGTCACAGTGAGAGCAGTATAAAAATAATTAAGCTTGAAAGAAGGAAGGAAGATCAATTTGTATTATGTTCCAGAGGTTTGTGTTATAAATTGTAACATTTACTTAAAGCCTGTGATTCATTAGCTGTGTAGCTCACAGTGTCATTTCAACTTCTGCGAGGTATTGTCCTGACAAGACTCTGTGTTACATCTGTTGATAGAGTTTGTAGTGAGAGTTTCCAGGTTGCAACGCTGCGCTCAAGGTTGGCATCTCCAACAATGAGAAAGAAAGGAGAAGCCTATCCATTATGGCATATGAGTTTATATTAGTAATGGGATTTAATTGAGAAGCATCTGTTCCAGTAATAATCCCTTCAAAGGGTATATTAATAATTGTGGTTAACAGTTCTACTTTACAATTGACCTGCCTGACCCACATTAAAATGTTCCTGCGCTGTTTTCATGGTTTAAGAAAGAAATTGCATTCATATGGCACCTTTCATGACCTCAGGATGTTCCAAAATATTTTACGGCCAAATAAGTTTTCCAGATATGTAGCCACTATTTTAATGTTGGGAAACACACCTGCCAATTTGTGCACAGCTTTGCCCCACAAATAACAATGAAACAAATGATAAGGTCACTTGTTCTAAGGCATTGGTTCAGGGATAAATGCTGACCAGAACACTGGCCAAGTGTACTTCTTCAACTAGTGCATTGGGATCTTTGACATCCACCCGAGTGGGTTTCAGTTTAACAACTGATCCAAGAGACAGAGGGGGCGCTCCCGAGCAGCAATGCATTGAAGTGCCAGCCTGGAGCATGCAGCCAAGTCATTGGAACCTGGCTTGAACCCTTGACCTTCTAAATCAGAAAGCTACCATTGAGCCACAGGTGACATCAATTTCCTTCACCACCACCCCATCCCCACTTAGTTTTGTCAAGCAACATGACCTGGTACATTATTAGGTTGAATAGAGGATTATTCTGCTTGCAGTGGCTGGGTCAGTGATGGTGATGCAGTGTAAAAGCATTCAGTACATCAAATGCCACTATTGGAACAATCTCCATTCAATTCTCTGCCCATTGTGGTTCAGTGTAAGAAAAAATGGTTGCTTTTAACTGGTAATGCTACTGTTTCCCCTAAGTCCTTGTACCATCAGCTAAGAGAAACAGCTTGTCCTTGTCTGCCTTATCTAAGCCTGTCATAATCTTGTACACCTCTATTATATCTCCCCTCAGTCCAAGGAGAACAACCCCAGCTTTTCCAACCTAACCTTGTAACTAAAACCCAGTTATGGGGACCAGATGGGAATGTGGAGTTGAGATCTTATGTGGGAATGTGGAGCCATGATCTTATCAAATTGCAGAGCAGACTTGAGGGGGCTGAATGGCCTACTCCTGCTCCTAATTCTTGTGTCCTCGAGTCAAAATTGTGAGTGATTTGAGAAGTTACTTCAGGGAATATTATTTCCATTGGTTAGTAAGTCAGTAACAAGAAAGCACATCAAATCACCAAAAGATTAAAGGGAGAGACTAGGGGAACTTATTGTAAATTTGGACACACAATTTCCTTCCAGTAGCTGTGGTGGAAAGGGAATCTATAATGGCTTTTAAAAAGAAAAAGCTTTTCAGGCCTCCAAAGAGAAATTTCAAAGGGTACTTAAAGGAAGAGTTCAAAACGATGAAGGTCAGAGTAAATCGGAAGCAACTGTTTCCACTGTCAGTTGATAACCAAAGAACACAGACCTGAGATAATTGGCAAAAGGCCAGAAGTAGATGAGAGGTTTCTTTCACACACCGTGAGTTGTCGTGACCTGGACTACACTGATTGAAAGAGCGGTGGAAGCAGATCCAATGGGAACTTCTAAAAGGTGATGGATTGACAGTTGAAAAGGAAAAAAAAAACATTGCAGGGCTATGGGGAAAACACAGGGGAGTGAGTCAAAGTGATAGCTCTTTCAGGGAGCCAGCACAGGGATGGTGGGTTCAATGACCTCCTTCTACTCTGTAGGATTCTGTGATTCAATGCAATGAGCAACACAATGCAACAAAACAAGATGGATAGAGTACAAATGGGCTGAAGGGCCTTGTTCAGTCCTGCAAACATAGATGGTTTTACACAAAGTTATGGATTACCACGAATGGTACACAACTGAAACTTAATTGCTACAAATTCCCATTTATGAAGGTCTTTGCAATTTTCCAGAGGGAAAGTGTTTAAAACATCCTGTGTATTAGCCTTTTAAAGATCAGTGCTAATCGAATTTTCTAACACCAGCGAATGGTGTATGAATAAAGGCAATGCTCATTACAATCTGACACATTGCTTCAGAGAATAATAGTTTACACAAAGCTGCTTAGGGTCATAGTGACTTCAAACAGTTTCGACTCCAAGACAACCATATGTTGTCATAGAGACTAGTGAAATCTTTGAAGCATGTTTTGTTGAACATACTAATTAAAATTAAATGTGTACTCTACACCCACCACATAGCTGGCAAGACTTAAAAAAAATGAGACCATAGGTGAGATAACAGTGTCATTTACCTTGTATTCACACATCTGTACATTGTGCAATTTAGACAGAGGCTAACAAGTGAGCAACATTTGCAATGACTGCACCTAGCAACATGGAGTTATCAGAACTCTTATTGACCTTCTAAGTGGCATAGGTCAGGTTGCACATTCAGACTAATTTCTGAAGATCCATATTTCAGACACTTGAACATGCACATACAAGCACATGAACATACCAATTAGGAGCAGGAGTAGGCCATTCAGCCCCTCAAGCTTGCTCTGCCATTTGACAAGATCATGGTTGATCTGATTGGGGCCTCAACTCTACTTTCCTGACTATCCCATTTCCCTTTGACTCTCTTGTTAATCAAGAATCTATCCAGCTCAGCCTTAAAAATATTCAATGACCCAGCCTCCACTGCTGCCTGGGAAGAGAATTCCACAGACTAATGACCCTCTGAGAGAAAAACAATTCTCCTCACCTCTTAAATGGGTAACCCCTTATTTTCAAACTGTGTCCCCTTGTTCTAGTTTCTCTCATAAGGGCAATATAATCTAGGCCATCACTTCAGTGCAGCCCTTCTTCAGGAATTATTAAATGATACAGCACAGAATGAGGCTTTTATGTCTTGGGTAAATGAGTTTGTAGGCTAACCGAACTCTAACTACACGCCTTCCTATGTTCTCCTCAATTGCTGCTCACAATCAATAAAGGGGACAGACTGATGTAAGAATAAACAGTGATGATTTATTGAGACATAGGGCAGAGCACCAGATCATACGTGCTCACTCAGAAACCTCCAGAATTAGACTTACAGTTCCCAGTTGCCCGTGCTATATGGTGATTCGTCAGTGCTGTCTCACGATCAGTACACTTGCATTCTCTTAAAAGGGAGATGCTGTCCTCGCGAAGAACTTTGAAGATGGGCCCAATTGGCTGTTAGGCGAGACGAGTGCAGTAACTGGAACCCTCTCCTATAATGTATTGGTAAATGGCTGAATAATTAGGCGACACGCGGATCAGCTCTGCAAAAGAACACCAGCCCCATAAGAAGAAATGCAGTCTTCATCTATGCTTGAGTTTTTGCCACAGGTAAAGGGACAGGGTACCTCACTTTACCACCGAGGCCATTCAGCCCATCGGGGCCTGTGCCAGCTCTTTGAAAGAGCTATCCAGTTACTCCCTGATCTTTCCCCATAGCCCTGCAAATTTTACTACTTCAAGAATTTATCCAATTCCTTTCCCTGAACTGGCACAGAAGCATCAACATTTTCTGCATCTGTAATGAAACAGACAGACAAAGGTTAGTTTTCAGTGATGGGCGTTAGCTTTTAGTGAGTGACAAGGGTAAACTTCAGAGAGTTGGCTAGTTGTTGAAAGCCACAACAGTTTCTTACAGATTGTATAAGGTGAGATTGCAGTGAGAAGGGACAGAAGGTAACATACGAAGAAGACTTGTGGGACATCCCCTCCTGTGTTTCCACTTGTCATGGGTTGATGTGCAAGGCCCCTTGCACATCAACCCTAGGACCTACTCCCCCATAGGAACCTAGGAGTAGGAGTAGGCCATTTGGTCCATTAAGCTTGCTCCATCATTCAAACAAATCATGGCTGACTACCTACCTACCTCTATGCCATTTCTCTACACTATACCCATATCCCTTGATGCCATTAGTCTCTAGAAATTTATCGCTTTCTGTCTTGAACGTGCTCAATGACAGCTTCCCCAGCCCTCTGGAGTAGAGAATTCCAAAGATTCACTGCCCTCTGAGTAAGACATTCCTCTCCTTTTCAGTCTTAAGCGACCTGCCCCTTATTCTGAGATTGTGTCCCCTGGTTTTAGATACATCCTATCTACATCTACCCTGTAACGCCGTGCAAGAATTTTGTATGTTTCAATGAGATTTCCTCTCAGTCTTTGAAATTCCAGAGACTACAGGACCAGTTTCCTCAATATCTCCTGATAAGATAATCCCACTATCCCAGGAATCAGTCTGGTGAATCTCTGTTGCACTCCCTCTATGACATTATATCTTTCCTTTGATAAGGAGACCAAAGCTGTACACAATACTCCAGGTACAGTCTCACCAAGGCTCTATACAATTGCAGCAAGACATCTTTAGTCCCGTACTCAAATCCCTTGTGTTGCAGGTGGACATACCATTTGCCTTCCTAATTGCTTGTTGCATCTGCGTGCTAGCTTTTAGTGACTCATAAACAAGGACACCCAGGTCCCTTTAAACATCAACATTTCCCAACATCTCACCATTTAAGAAATGCTCTGCCTTTCTGTTCTTTCTACCAAAGTGGATAACTTCACACTTATTCATGTTATATTCCAACTGCCATGTTCTTGTCCACTCACTTAGTCTGTCTAAATCCACTTGAAGCCTCTTTGCATCCTCCTCACAACTCACATTCCCACCTAGTTTTGCATCATCAGCAAATTTGGAAATATCACATTTGGTCCCCACATCCAAATTATTTATATAGATTATGAACGCTGTGGCCCCAGCACTAATCCTTCCGGTACCCCACTAGTAACAACCTGCCATGCTGAGAATGACCCTTTTATTCCTACTTTTGTTTTCTGCCTGTTAACCAATTCTCAATCCATGCCAGTATATTACCCCAATCCCCTGAGCTCTAATTTTGTTTACTAACCTCCTGTGTGGGACCTTATCAAAAATGTTCCAAAGATCCAAATATACCACATCCACTGGTTCTCCTTTATCTATGCGACAAGTAACATCCTCAAAAAAACTCCAACAGGTCTGTCAAATATGATTTCCCTTTCATAAATCCATGTTGACTCTGCCCAATCATATCATCATTTTCTAAGTGTCGAGTTATTTGAAGTTCTCCATTTTCTCTCTCCTTCCCTTTTTAAATAGTGGAGTTACATTTGCTACTTTCTACTCTGCAGAAACCTTTCTGGAATCTATAGAATTTTGAAAGATAACCACCAACGCATCCACTATCTCTACAGCCATCTCCTTCAACACTCTGGGATGTAGCTCATATGGTCCAAGGGATTTATCAACCTACAACCCATTAATTCTGAGTACTACCTCTTTATTAACACTAATTTCTTTCAGTTCCTCATTTTCACAAGTCCCTTGGTTCCCTATTATTTCTGGGAGATTTTCTGTATCTTCTTCTGTGAAGTCAGACACAAAGTAATTGTTCAGTTTCTCCACAATTTCCCTATTCTCCATTATAAATTCTCCCATCTCCGCCTGTAATGGACCCACGTTTGTCCTTGCTAACCTTTTCCTTTTCACGTACCTAAAGAAGCTTTTACAGCTTTTATGTTTCTCGCTAGCTTGCATTCATGTTCTCTTTCTCCTTTATCAGTTTCTTGGCCCTCCTTTGCTGGATTCTAAATTGCTCCCAATCCTCAGGTTTACCACTTCTTCTAGCAACCTTAGCACTTCCTTTGATCTAATGCAATCTTTAACTTCTTTTGTTAGCCACTGTTGATTCATCTTTCCTGTTGGGTTTTTGTGTCTTAGAGGAATGTATGTTTGTTGTAGACCATGTAAAACATCAAATCTTTTAACATATTTTCCCAAACCATCATAGCCAACTTGCCCTTCATACCTTCATAGTTTCCTTTTTTCAGATTTAAGACGCTATTTTCAGAATGAGCTGTATCAGTTTCAAACTTAATGGAAAATTCTATCATATTATGGTCACTATATCCTAAAGGCTCCTTGACAGCAGGGTTATTAATTAGTCCTTTCTCATTACATAATAATTAATCTAAAATCGCCCAATCCCTAGTTGTTTCTTCAATGTACTGCTCCAGAAACCCATCTTTTGCACATTCTAGGAATTCAACCTCTACAGCATTAGTGCTAATTAGGTTTACCCATTCTATATGTAAATTGAAGTTGCCCATTATTACAGTATTACTGATCTTACATGCATCTCTAATTTCCTGATATATACCGTGCTCAACATTACCCTACTGTTTGGCGGCCTATAAACAACTCCTACCAATGTTTGCTGTCCCTTGCTGTTTCTTAGCTCTACCCAAACTGATTCTACATCTTGATCCTTCAATCTAAGATCCCCTTTCACTAATGTACTGATCTTGTCCCTTATTAACAGTGCTACCCCACCTCCATTTCACCTATCCTTCATAAATGATGAATATCCTTGAATATTCAGTTCCCAGTCTTGGTCACCCTGTAACCACATCTTCGTAGTGGCAATTAAATCATACCCATTTGCCTCCACTTGTCTTCAACTCATTTACCTTGTTGCGAATGCTGCGTGCATTCAGATAGAGTGCCCTTAACTCTGTCTTTTTAACATTATTCTGCATTCTGATCCTATTTGATGCTTGCCCTCACTTTGTTTGCCTTCTAATTTTGCTTACTATTTTTCTACTTCCTGTTGCCAGTTTTGCTTCTCTTCAATCTGAGCTCCCTCTCAGGTTCCCATGTCCCTGCCAGTCAAGTTTAAACCCTCCCTAACAGCACTAGCAAATCTCCCTGCAAGGATGTTAATCCTGGTCCTGCTAAAGTACAAACTGCCCACCTTGTACAGGTCCCGCCTGCACTAGAACCAGTCCCAATGCCTCAGAAATCCGATCCCCTCCCTCCTACACCAATTCTCCAGCTATGTGTTCAATTGTTTAACCCTCCTATTCCTATGCTCACTAGCGTGTAGCACTGGGAGTAATCCTGAGATCACTGCTTTTGAGGTTCTGTTTTTTAATTTCTTTCCTAACTCCCTTAAATCTGCTTTCAGGACCTCCACAGGAGTGGCTCTCGCTGCTGGGGTAGGGGGGGGCCTTCTATGTGTCACTGGGGAGCCCAATTAGGAGGTTCCCCACCAAGGCCAATGGCAAAAGAAAGAGGGTCTTAAGTAGCCCTTAATTGGCCACGTAAGGTCCTCAATTGGCCCTGAGCAGGAGGGCTGTCTCTCACCTTCCCTGCCACTAGTAAAAAGCCAGCAGTGGCGGGAAGGTGAGGGGCACATCAACACTTCCCCTCCCACCCAATGTCCACCCACCCTCCCAGCATGTTTCCTGGGGTCCCATAAAATCCCAGTCATGGTCCCCCCAATCCCTGATGGAGAAAAATTGGAGGCGATGCAATGTTATACCAACCGTGTTCTCTCAGGTAATCTAAAACAAAATGCAGGGTGGCCTAAGATCAAACATTTTGTTGACTGAGTTGTCAAGTGATGCATCACTGAGTTGATGCCAAATAAGCCAGTCACAAATCTGTCTTTTGGTATTTTTTTCCTATAATCCTTCAGCTCCTCTGTTTTACACAAGTGCCTACTGAGACTAATTACTGTCTTCCTGAGTCAGTTTTGACTTTTTAAATCTCCTGCAGGTACCAGCCACTAACAGCTTCTCCATTTGTTATTAACATGACATGCCAGTTTTCAACAAGAATTGTCTCACAATATAAAATCCCATAGATTTCTTACCTTCCCCACCTCTGCCCTCCATTGGGGTTAGAAACATAAACGGAGCAGATTAAAAGGAATATACTTATACTGAGAATAGGTGCCACAATCCAGTCACGATGTCCCATTGCGCATGATGCAGACAGCTTCATTAAATAATCATTTTCTTAACCTCCGACTTATATCTGTATATACACACGTGTGGTCTAGCTGTTTCATACACACAATGTAAAGGTGTGAAATCTGAACCTCAAAAATGTATTTTCTTTTACTATCTTTAACATCTGTGTCTGGCTTTAAGGATAAAGAGAAACACAGCCTGAGTAACGCGTAAAGGCCTGAATTGTGGAGTTTTGGGACCAATTAATGCTCACAGGCTTTCAACCGGCGTGTTAGTCAGATCTGCCCTTGAAATGAGCCTGCAGTAAGCCCAATTCTTAAGGGATTAATTGGTATATCTATTTGAAATAGATTGTGGACTGCAACACTCCATCAGTTAGAGTCATGGACAGAATGTATTTGCTCTCTTACTGACTGTAATCAGTATGTTTTATGTGGAAGGAGGTGTGTCTTACCCTTGGAGTGTGTATTCCGATTAAAATATTCGGCAGCAAGCTCTTGTGAGTTTAAAAATAATGAAGGCTATTTCTTCTCACACACTTTCCCCAAATTGACACAACAGCTAACGCACAGTCACATGCATGTGCATGCATGCATACATGCATACATGGACACAAACACACACACACACACACACATAAAGATAGTATGGCTTAACAGAATACAGTTAATTGAGTCTCTGATTTATGATTTCTGGTCTCCCACGTGGCAGGTCTGTGCTTCCTTGAATGGATTCAATAACTTAAAGTTGAAGTGATAGTCTTGTAAAGCGAAGGGTTCACGGCAAGTTGCAAAGTTTCTTGTAGTTTAATATCTAGGAGGCTGGTTCTCAGGTGAACTTTGAAACTGGAACAGATTAAGTACTTTGGCGGCTTGATAACTTGCAGCTAGATTTAGAGTGTGGTTCTCAGACTGGCTGATGGTTCCTAAAAGGCAAAGATAGCACATCCTTTCCTGCAGCTGATGCCTTATTGTTTTTGCTGGTCTTCTGTAGTCTGTGCAGGCCTTTTCTGGGACTTGGGATCATAAAGGATCTCACAATTAAGGATATCAAAAGCCAGTTTCAGTCACATGTTTAACGGCCATTGTCCAGCCAGAGTAGCTTAAAGCATAAGGCGATTGACATGCAATAGCAGATAGGTGGTCATCTTTCACACTTAACTTGTGGATAACTGGTCTCATCAGCTTTCCTTTGTTGAATTGCAAACCTGGAGACATGGGCCTGAATTTTTGCTCCCAGGTTGGGAGTGCAGAGATGGAATAATTCCCGGCTCCACAAACTAGGCCTGGGAGAAAGTGGCCCCCCAAAGTTTGAGTTTTCATTCCAGGGATTGGGTGAAAATTGGAGTTGTGGCTGCCACCCCTGAAAAGAGTTCAGAGCTTGCAGGATGCAGAGGTGGGCTTGGCGACAGGTCACCTTCAGTGGTCCAGAACTTTGTCGAAGCAATGGAAGAAAGGAATAAAACAAAAATCAGCCCTTCAGTCTTCATTCCTCACATCCCTTCAGCCCACACACTTCCCATGCTCCATCCATGCCAACCCAAGCCACCTCATGCCCCCACCCATCCCCTATGGCCCCCCTACCCTCCATGCCAACCCATGCTATCTCATGGCCCCTCATACCACCCTCACCAACCAATGCCAACACATGCCCCCACTCATCCCTATAGCCCTTTATAGCCCCATGCCAACTTATCCTCCATGCCATCCCATGCTACCTCATGTACCCCTCATGGCCACCCTTACCCTTTATGCTAACTCATGTCAGCCCATGCCCCACTCCACCACCTTTTCCCTTACACGCTCCATGCCAATGGACCCAGTATCAACCATGGGCAGACCTCAGGACCCATGCTGAGATTAAATAAATTTCTTAAGTGTCTATTGATGAATTCACTATTTCAAAAAAAAACACTCAAATTGATTAAACCCATTCAATGCATTTAACTTCCTTTAGTCCCTTGTAAACACAAGTATTTGTATTCATAGTCCCACTTCAAAGCACTTGATGCTGTCAAACTGTGAACTGACAGGCACCCTACTGTGATAATGGTAGGTTGTGAAATCCATCATGCAGCACTAATCCTATAATGGTAACCCCAGGCTTATGTTAACAGACAAAGTGAAATACAAACACCGTTTTCTTTTAAACTGCAGTCTGCTTTTTTCAAATATTTTAAGGGCAGATGATTTAAATGCCTTGGCAGTTTGACAGCTCCATTTAACAGCTACCTTTGACAATTCTCTTGACTGGTCTCTGATAAACCTCTCAAAATCTATCTCAATAGTTCTCTTGACAGGTCTCTTGACAGCTTTCTTGACAGTTTCAATGAGTTTATGGACTTTTTACACAAATTCATGACTAATTTTAACAATCCCAAAGGGCACTTGACCTTTCCCAAAGGGCATCCTACATCTCCCAGAGGGAACCTGGAGAAAGCAATGGGGAACATACAGTCCCCAAGCTCCTGGGCAATTCAGCTAGAAGTGACATACATTCATATGCATTCGTTTGCATTCTCTGCAAACAAAAGGAATATGTTCAAGCTTTTTGAATTAATCGGGACCTTGGGAAGCCTATAGTTATCCGTTGCTTTCTTCATAGCAATGCCTTGACCAATCAGTCACCTTATCAACCGATCAACACTCATTTGTCTTTTGTATATATTGTTGTGATTGTTTGAAATCTGGCATTCTTGTATTTGTCCTAATGAATGCACGATGAAAAGCTTCAGCAACATGTCTCTCTTTTCAGCAATATGGGAAAGAAGGTCTTGGATAGGGTAGGGAGAGATTAAATGACAAAGATGTCATGGAAGAAAAGGCAAAGGGAGTGATAATGGTTGCTGTAAAGAAACAAAGCATTGGTCCAAAGTAATGTTAATGGCAGAATAATGCTCTGTCTCAAAGCAAAAACATGAAAAACAAGACTGGCACATGGCAAAAAGACAGAATCAAAATTGGGGACCGAGTTCATGGTCTGAATTTGTTGAACTGAATGTTGAGTCCAGAAGGCTGTAAAATGCCTAATTGGAAGCTTCACTGGAACATTGTAGCATGCCAAGGATTGAAAAGCGAGCATGAGAGCAAGGTGGTGAACTAAAATGATAAGCAACCAGAAGAACGGGGTCATTGCAGACTGAGTGGAGGTATTCAGCAAAATGGTCACCCAATCTGCGTTTGGTCTCCCCACTGTAGAGGAGACTGCATTGTGAGCAATGAATACATTTTACTAAATTGAAAAAAGTACAAGTAGATTGCTGCTTCTCCTGGAAGGAGTGTTTTGATTGTTCTCTTTAATGTTCTTTATGAGTTACTGGATCGGTCAGCCTCGGAGCATTAAAGACGGTGCAAATGTCTCCAGCAGTGGTGGTTTTGAATTTCTTTCTAGGGTTAATCAACATCATGCCATCAGCACATGATTTGAAGGGCATGGCAACTGATCATGCTGTGAAGAGCTTAGCACATCTTTTGCTTTCCAACTGCAGTACTGGATAGTACCAGGAAACTTTGGACCACTGGCTGATTACCCTTTTCATTTAGAGGGTAGCTTCCATCTATTCTGGGCAAGACATAAACAGTAATTGTCATGTTGCAGTGATAGAATGAGGTCAACTAAATATGGGCGTTAGTTGAACAATGGAAATTAAATTTTATGTCAATAATAAGAAGTACTGCAAACAGAAAGGAAAATATGGGCAACATATATATGAATATAAAGTTGAAACAACTTAGGGTTAAGTTGAAAGAGGCCCAAGGGTTTTAATAGACTCGATAACCAGTCTGTCTAAACTATGCAGAGTAGCAATCAAGAAAACCAATAGAATGTGAAACCTATAATCAAAACAGTGGACTATAAACCAGGGAAAGTTGTGAGGATTCTGATGTGACTGCATCTTGAGTGCTATGCAGTTCTGGTAACAAAGGAGACTTCAATGACTGGAGTCACTGTAGAAAAAAACAACAGGCTTTGGGGTCAGGGTTCTGGATTATGAGCGAGGACTGCAGACACTTGTGCTTTTCAGCCTGGCAAAGGCATTCTGGAGGTGATCTTTTAAGTAAATTGATTAATTATCCACTAAATTATCAGATTGGAACAAGGCAATACAGATTAAAATCAGTACATGGTCATTTTAGGACTGATATCCAGAAGCTTTTCACACACACTGATCTGGAATGGACTTCTGAATAATGTCCCGATGGCAAATGCTCAGGAATCATTTAAAAACACAATTAGATGGAAAAATGGGGAGAATGTAAAATCATCCTAGATCCGGCCTCACCTCTAAAATCTTGCAATCTGTGCTTTAAGTGATTGGCCAAGGTACAACGCCTTAAGAATGATTCTAGGAAGATAGGAACAGGAGAAGGCCATTCAGCCCCACAGGGACTGGACCTGTGTGATTACCAGTAAGATAGATTTGCTCATAGTTCATGTAGCCAACTAATCTCCTGACCTCGAGAGCTGAAGTCCTGAACAAACCAAAGCTAAAGCCCGCTAGCTAGTCACACAAAGCAGCACCCTTTTGACGATAATTACAAAGAGAAAGCGAGCTGTTAACTGAAGCAATGAGCCTGCAAAGTGGTACTTGAACCCTCCACAAAGTGATCAAGAGCTGCTGGAAAGGTAGGCTATGTAGCATGTCGTGAGGCCGGGAATTTGGCAGATGAATGGGAATGCTAGGTTGAATTCATTGACAAGGACATGCAATTAAAGAAAAATTTACCCAAATCATTTTTTTGTTGGTTAACATCTGCTGTCAGTTGTGATGAAAAAGGTGCTTTATTAAGGCCAGTGAATGATTCGTCCGATACTCTCTCAACAAGAACATTGGAGAAACCCTTGAGGACTGGAACTAGCACCATGACAAACTGGCACTTGACGTAAAGAGCACAGCAAGGATCCAACTGCTGTACATGTTGGAATAACTTGTGGAGGGTTCCTTGGGGATGGCTGGCCTTAATGTATCAGCTCAAATGGAGGAAGTGGGTCTCTGCTGCCAACTTAGCAATAGGCCATCAGGCATGGATGAGATGTTGTTCTAGCCAAGGGGTCAATAGTGCCAGAAACCACCAATTCTCCTTGGAACTGCAATTCTAAGGTTAGTCAATGAAATCCAGTTTGAGGCATACTTAGTCATGATCTTCCAGAATGCCTAACATCATGGCGGAATCACCTTCACCGCATGGATGTCAGCAGTTTAAGAAGAAATCCCACCCCTTTCTCAAAGCAACTAGGGATGGGCAATAAATGCCAGCTTAGCCAGTGACATTCACATCCTGAGAATGAAAAAAATCCTATTTACATCTTCGTGAAGATATCAAATAGTGTTTTTTTATTCTTTCACGGGATGTGGATGTCGCTGGCTAGGTCAGCATTTATTGTCCATCCCTAATTGCCCCTTCAGAAGGTGGTGGTAAGCTGCCTTCTTGAACCGCTGCAGCCCATGTGGTGTAGGTACACCCACAGTGCTGGAAGGGAGTTCCAGGATTTTGACCCAGCGACAGTGAAGAAACAGTGATATAGTTTCAGGTCAGGATGGTGAGTGGCTTGGAGGGGAACTTGCAGGTGGTGGTGTTCCAACGCATCTGCTGCCCTTGTCCTTCTAGGTGGTAGAGATCATGGGTTTGGAAGGTACTATTGAAGCAACTTTGCTGAGTTGCTGCAATGCATCTTGTAGATGGTAAACACTGCTGTCACTGTGCGTTGATAGTGGAGGGAGTGAATGTTTAACATGGTGGATGGGATGCCAATCAAGCGGGCTGCTTTGTCCTGAATGGTGTTGAGCTTCTTGAGTATCGTTGAAGCTGCACTCATCCAGGCAAGTGGAGAGTATTCCATCACCATCCAGGATATACTTTCCATAGAGGGAGTGCAGCGAAGGTTTAGTAGGCTGATACCGGGGATGGCAGGGCTGTCGTTCGACTGGGCCTGTATTCACTAGAGTTTAGAAGAATGAGAGGGGATCTGATTGAAATGTATAAAATTCTAACAGGGCTAGACAGACTGGATGCAGGGAGGATGTTTCCCCTGGTTGGGGAGTCTAGAACCAGGGACCACAGTCTCAGGATACAGGGCAGGCCATTTAGGACTGAGATAAGGAAAAATTTCTTCACTCAGAGGGTGGTCAAACTGTGGAATTCTCTGCCTCTGAAGGCTGTGGAGGCTGGACCACTGAGTATATTCAAGAAAGAAATTGATAAATTTTTGGATGTTAGGAGCATCAAGGGGTATGAAGAGAAAGCGGGAATATGGCGTTGAGGTAGAGGGTCAGCCATAATCATATTGAATGACAGAGCAGGCTTGAAGGGCTGAATGTTTCTACTCCTGACTTGTGCCTTGTAGATGGTGGACAGGCTTCGGGGAGTAAGGAGGTGAGTTACTCTCCGCAGAATTCCTCTGCTCTTATAGCCACAACATTTATATGGCTGATCCAGTCAAGTTTCTGGTCAATGGTAACCTCCAGGATCTTGATAATGGGGGATTCAGCAATGGCAATGCCTCTGAATTTCAAGAGGATATGGTAGGATTCACTTATGTTGGAGATGGTCTTTCCCTGGCACTTGTGTGGCGTGAGTGTTGCTTGCCACTTATCAGCCCAAGCCTGGATATTGTCCAGGTCTTGTTGCATATGGGCACAGACTATTTCAGCGTCTAAGGCGTCATGAATGGTGCTGAACACTGTGCAATCATCAGCAAACATCCTCACTTCTGACCTTATGAAGGAGGGAAGGTCACTGGTGAAGCAGCTGAAGATGGCTGGGCCTAGGATACTACCCTGAGGAACTCCTGCAAAGGTATCCTGGGACTGGGATGATTGACATCCAATAACCCAACCATCTTCCATTGTGCTAATTATGACTCCAACCAGTGGAGAGTTTTCCCCTTTATTCCCATTGACTTCAGTTTTGCTAGGGCTTCTTGATGCCACACTTGGTCAAATGCTGCCTTGATGTCAAGGGCAGTCACTCTCACTTGACCTCTTGTGTTCAGCTCTTTTGCCCATGTTTGGATCAAGGTTGTAATGAGGTCAGGAGCTGAACAGCCCTGGCAGAACCCAAACCGAGCGTCAGTGGGCAGGTTATTGCTGATTCAGTGCTCCTGATAGCACTGTCGATGACACCTTCCTTACTTTACACATGACAGAGAGTAGACTGATTGGCTGGGTTTGATGTGTCCTGTTTTTTGAGGGCAATTTTCCACATTGCCAGGTAGATGCCAGTGTTGAAGCTGTACTGGAACAGCTTGGCCATAGGCGTGGTTAGTCTGGAGCACAAATCTTCAGTAAAATTGCTGGAATATTGTCGGGGCCCATAACCTTTGCAGTATCCAGCACCTTCAGCCATTTCTTGATATCCCGTGGAGTGAATTAAATTGGCTGAAGACTGACATCTGTGATGCTGGGGACCTCAGGAGGAGGCCAAGATGGATCATTCACTCGCCATTTCTGGCTGAAAATGATTGCAAGTGCTTCAGCCTTATCTCTGGCACTGATGTGCGGGTCTCACCCATCATTGATGATGGGGATATCTGTGGAGCCTCATCCTCCTGTTAGTTGTTTAATTGTCCACCACCATTCACAACTGGATGTGGTAGGACTGCAGGGCTTAGATCTGATCCATTTGTTTTGGGGTCGCTTGCCTCTCTCCATCACATGCTGTTTCTGCTGTTTGGTATGCAAGTAGTCCTGTGTTGTAGCTTCACCAGGTTGACACCTCATTCTTAGATATGCCTGGTGCTGCTCTTGGCATGCCCTCCTGCACTCTTCGTTGAACCAGGGTTTGATCCCCAACTTGGGGGTAATGGTAGAATGGGGGATATGCCAGGCTATGAGATTACAGATAGTGGCTACATACAATTCTGCTGCTGCTAATAGTCCACAGCACCTTATGGATACCCAGTTTTGAGTTGCTAGATCCTTGTGAAATATATCCCATTTAGCACAATGGTAGTGCCACACAACACGATGGAGGGTATCCTTAATGTGAAGACAGGACTTTGTCTCCACAAAGACTGTGCGGTGCTTACTCCTACCAATACTGCCATGGACAGATGCATCTGCGACAGGTGAATTGGTGAGGATGAGATCAAGTTTTGTTTCCCCTCTTGTTTGTTCCCTCACCACCCGCCGCAGGCCTGACATCACAAGACAGCGCGAGAGAGCGGAAGAGAGATCAGAACCAGCGTGAGTGCGGGGAAGCTTCAAAAAGTGATGTCAGCACAAAGTTGAGAGCTGATTGGTGAGTAGCGGGTAAGTGCTTTTCTCCAGTGTTTTATTCTCCAGCTTAAAATAGATTAAGCTAAGGAAAGGTAAGGGTTCTAGTTTTTATTTAAAGTACATAAATAATTTAATGTTTTTCTACTGTACTTAACTTAAAGTAAGGGTTTTTTCTTTCAACTAAAGGCATGGCAGGGCAGCTCAGTCCCGTGTTATGTACCGCCTGCAACATGTGGGAAGTCCTAGACGCTTCTTATGCTCCAAGTGACCACATGTGCAGGAAGTGCCACCAGCTGTAGCTACTTGAGCTCCGAGTTTTGGAGCTTGAGCGGCAGCTGGAGGTAGATGAGGTGCATCTGCGAGGCTGAGATTTTCGTGGATAGCACGTTTTTAGACGTGGTCACCCCACAGCTTACAGAAATGCAGACAGAGAGGGAATGGGTGACTATCAGTCAGAAGAAAGGTGTCAGACAGGTAGTCAGGAAATTCCCAGGGTGCATCTCACTCGAGGACCGTTTTTCTGTGTTGGAAAACAGTGAGTAAATGGTTCTTCTGGGGAGTGCAGCCACACTCATGGCACTGTGAGTGGCTCAGCTGCACAGGGGTGGAGGAAAAAGAGGGGAAGAGCCAATAGTGGTAGGAGACTCGATAGTAAGGGGAACAGACAGGCATTTCTGCGGCCGTAAGTGTGACTCCAGGATGGTATGTTGCCCCCCTGGTGCCAGGGTCATGGGTGTCACTGAACAGTTGCAGGGCATCCCACATGGGGAGGGCAAACAGACAGACATCATGGTACATATTGGCACCAACGACATAGGTAGAAAGAGGGATGAGGTCCTGCAAGCAGAATTTAGGGGGCTAGGAAACAGATTAAAAAAACAGGACCTCAAAGGTAGTAATCTCTGGATTACTTCTGGTGTCATGTGCTAGTGAGTATAGAAATAGGAGTTTAGTCCAGATGAATGCGTGGCTGAAGAGATGGTGCAGGAAGGAGGGCTTTAGATTTCTGGGACATTGGGACTGTTTCTGGGGGCGGTGGGACCTGTACAAGGCAGACGGGTTGCCCCTGAACCGGAATGGGACCACCAACCTTGCGGGGAGGTTTGCTCATGCTGTTGGGGAAGGTTTAAACTATCTTGGCAGGGGGATGGGATCCTGAGAGGAGGTTCAGCAGGGGGAGAAGCACAGCCAAAATTAGAAGAGAGAGCAAACGAGTCTGGAAGGCATAGAAATTATAGGCCAGTTAAGGCACAAGGGAGTTTGGGAAGGTTGGATGGTATTTATTTTAATGCAAGGAGACTGACAAGTAAGGCAAGATGAGTTGAGGGAACAAATTAGCACATGGAAGTATGATGTCATTGCTGTCACAGAGACATGGTTGAGAGAGGGACAGGATTGGCAGCTCAATATTCCAGGATATAGGGTCTTCAGGCGAGACGGGGAAGGAGGTAAAAGAGGAGGGGGTATCGTGATACTGATCAAGGAATCAATTACAGCAGTAAGGAGGGATGACATCTTAGAAAACTCCTCATATGAAGCCGTATGTGTAGAACTTAAAAACAAAAAAGGAGCAATCACATTGCTGGGAGTGTACTATAGGCCCCCAAACAGCCAGAGTGAAATAGAAGAGCAGATATGTAGGCAAATGTCAGAGAAGTGTAAAAATAATAGGGTAATAATAGTGGGGGATTTCAACTTCCCCAACATTAACTGGGTTAGTCATAGTGTGATAGGTTTAGACGGAGCAGAATGCTTAAAATGCATCCAAGAGAGCTTTTTAAGCCATCATGTAGAAGGTCCTACAAGAGAGGGACTTAATTTTAGGGAATGAAGCCAGGAAAGTGGTAGAGGTATCAATGGGGGAGCATTTTGCAGATAGTGATCATAACTCCGTTAGATTCAAAGTTGTTATGGAAAAGGACAAGGATGGGCCATAAATCAGAGTTCTAAATTGGGGGAAGGCCGATTTTAATAAGATCAGATATGGTTTGGCCAGAGTGGACTGGGAGCAGCTACTTTTAGGTAAATCTGTGTCAGGGCAGTGGGGCTCATTCAAGAAGGAAAGGGAGAGTACAGGGCCAGCATATTCCAATAAAGACAAAGGATGGGACCAACAAATCCAGGGAACCCTGAATGTCGAGGGATATACAGGATTGGATAAAGAGAAAAGGGAGGCTTATGGCAGATACCGAGGGCTCAAAACAGCGGAAGCCCTAGAGGAGTATAGAATGTGTAGGGAGGAACTTAAAAAGGAAATTGGGAGAGCAAAAAGAGGGCGTGAAAAAATATTGACAGGTAAAATAAAGGAAAACCCAAAGTTATTTTACAAGTACATTAAGAGTAAGATGATAACAAGGGAAAGAGTAGGGCCCATTAAGGACCAAAGTGGAAATTTGTGTGTGGAGTTGGAAGACGTAGATAAGGTTCTAAATGAATACTTTGTGTCGGTGTTCACAAGTGAAAAGGATGATGTGGGTATGGAAATCAGGCAGTAGGACTGTGATATAATTAAAGGAATTAGCATAGAAAGGGAGGAGGTTCTAAGTGGTCTGGCAGGTTTAAAAGGAGATAAATTTCCAGGCCCAGATGAAATGTATCCCAGGCTGTTGTGTGAGGCAAGGGAGAAGATAGCAGGGGTGCTGGCAATAATTTTCAATACCTCTTTGGCCACAGGAGAGGTGCCAGAGGACTGGAGGACAGCCAATGTGGTACCATTATTCAAGAAGGGAGGAAGGGATAAACCAGGGAACTACAGGCCAGTCAGTCTAACCTCAGTGGTGGGGAAACTACTGGAAGCAATTCTGAGGGACCAAATTAATCTACACTTGGAGAGGCAGGGATTAATCAAGGACAGTCAACATGGTTAAGGGCAGTCATGTCTGACCAATTTGATTGAATTTTTCGAAGAGGTGACCGGGTGTGTAGATGAGGGCAATGTATTTGACATAGTCTACTTGAACTTCAGCAAGGCTTTTGATAAGGTCCTGCATGGGAGACTAATAATGAAGGTAAGAGCCCATGGGATCCAAGGCAATTTGGCAAATTGAATCCAGGATTGGTTGAGTGGCAGGAAGCAGAGGGTGATGGTCGAGGGGTGTTTTTGTGACTGGATGCTTGTGTCCAGTGGGGTTCCACAGGGATCAGTGTTGGGTCCCTTGCTGTTTGTGGTATATATAAACAATTTAGACTTGAATGTAGGAGAGCTGATCAGTAAGTTTGCGGATGACACGAAAATTGGTGGGGTGGTAAATAGTGAGGAGGATAGCCTTAGTTTACAGGAGGATATAGATGGGCTGGTCAGATGGGCTGATCAGTGGCAAATGGAATTTAATCCAGACAAGTGTGAGGTGATGCACCTGAGCAGGACAAACAAGGCAGGGGAAAACTCGATGAATGGTAGGACCCTGGGAAGTACCAAGGATCAGAGGGACCTTGGTGTGTCTGTCCACTGGTCCCTTAAGGTAGCAGGACAGGTAGATAAGGCGGTTAAGAAGGCATATGGGATATTTGCCTTTATTAGCCGAGGCATAGTATATAAGAACAGGGAGGTTATGCTGGAACTGTATAAAACGCTGGTTAGGCCACAGCTAGAGTATTGCATGCAGTTCTGGAATCTGCATTATAGGAAGGATGTGATTGCACTAGAGAGAGTGCAGAGGAGATTTACCAGGATGTTGCCTGGGCTGGCGAGTTTTAGTTATGAAGAGAGATTGGACAGACTGGGGTTATTTTCCCTGAAGCAGAGGAGATTGAGGGGGGACATGATTGAGGTATATAAAATTATGAGGAGCATAGATAGGGTAGACAGGAAGGAACTTTTCCCCTTGGCGGAGGGACCAATAACCAGTGGGCATAGATTTAAGGTAATGAGCAGGATATTTAGAGGGGATGTGAGGAAGAATTTTTTCACCCAGATGATGGAGGGAATCTGGAACTCACTGCCTGAAAGGGTGGTAGAGACAGAAACCCTCATAACATTGAAGATGTATTTGGATGTGCACTTGCAATGTACACAAGGCTATGGGCCTAGTGCTGGAAAATGGGATTAGAATAGTTAGGTATCTGTTTGACCGGTGCAGACTCGATGGGCCGAAGGGCCTTTTTCAGTGCTGTAGACCTCTATGACTCTTTGACTCTATGAAACCCAGTCTAGTGACTATGACCTTTAGGGCTCAGCCATCTCGGTCTGTAGCAGTGCCACCGAGCCGCTCTTGGCGATGGACATTGAAGTCCCCCACCCAGAGTATATTCTGTGCCCTTGCCACACTCAGTGCTAATTAGTGTTCAAAATGGCAGAACACTGATTCATCAGCTGAAGGGGTTGGGTGGGGGAGGATGTGGATGCGGTAGGTAGGTGGTAACCAGCAGGTTTCCTTGCCATGTTTGACCTGATGCCGTGAAACTTCATGGGGTCCAGAGTCGATGCTGGGAATTCCCAGCGCAACTCCTCCCAGACTGTATACCTCGGGTGGCACCAGGGATGGCGGTGTCTGGGAAATTGTCTGCAAGGTCTGATTCCGTGAGTAAGACTATGTCAGGCTGTTACATCACTAGTACGTGGGACAGCTCTCCCAATTTTGGCACACGCCAGCAGATGTTAGTAAGGAGGACTTTGCAAAGTCGACAGGGCTGGGTGTGCCATTGTCATTTCCGATGCCTTGATCGATCCAGTGTTATTCCTTTTAGACTTTATAGCAGTTTGATACAACAGAGTGGCTTCATTTCCAAGGGCCATTAACAGTCAACCACATTGCTGTGCATCTGAAGTCACATGTAGGCCTGACCAGGTAAGGACAGCAGATTCCCCTCCCTATTACATCCATTGACAAGACTAGCTTCTAATTTATGAATTGAATTTAAATTGCTCCAGCAGTTATGGTGGGATTTGAACTCATGCCCTAGAGCATTAGCCTAGTCCTCTGGGTTACTAGCCTAGTGACATTGCCACTACACCACAGCCTTCCCCAAGGTAACTATGGACAACCTTGTCTTCTTTTGAGATAAAGAGGTTCAATAAGTGTCTCATCCATTCTGATATGAAGCCTCTCACTGAAGTATAAATTCCTTAATAAAATCAAGGATTTGGCAACGTAGTTTCCAACTTCTACACAGAAACTGCAAGATGTCTTTGTTGGGCTATACTGAGGTGGAATAAACCTTTGGTCTTTCTCATCTTCTTCACTGATTTGATAAAGTCATGTAAGATGCATTTCTGACATGTAATAGTTCAAACAAGATACTCATAGCTCTCTCTCAGTAAAGTGATGGAAGGGGTCATCAACAGTGCTATCAAGCAGCACTTGCTTCACAATAACCTGCCCACTGATGCTCAGTTTGAGTTCTGGCAGGGTCACTCAACGTCTGACCGCATTATAGCCTTAGTTCAAAAATGGACAAAAGAGCTGAACTCCAGAAGTGAGAGTGACTGTCCTTGACATCAAGGCAGCATTTGACCGGGTGTGGCATCAAGGAAAATGGAATCAATGGGAATCAGGGGGGGAAACTCTCCGCTGGTTGGAGTCATACCTAGCACAAAGGAAGATGGTTGTGTTTGTTGGAGGTCAGTCATCTCAGTTCCAGGTCATCGCTGCAGGAGTTCCTCAGGGTAGTGTCCTAGGCGCAACCATTTTCAGGTGCTTCATCAATGCCCTTCTTTGCATCATAAGGTCAGAAATGGGTACGTCCTCTGATGATTGCACAATGTTCAGCACCATTCGTTACTCCTCAGATACTGAAGCAATCAATGTCCAAATGCAGCAAGACCTGGACAACATTGAGGCTTGGGCTGACAAGTGGCAAGTAACATATGTGCCACACAACTGTCAGGCAATGAACATCTCCAACAAGAGAGAATCTAACTATCACCTCTTGAAATTCAATGGCATTACCATCATTGAATCCCCCACTATCAACAGCCCATCCAGAAACATTCACTCCCTCCACCACCAATGAGCAGTGTGTACCATCTACAAGATGCACTGCAGAAATTCACCAAGGCTCCTTAGACAGTGTTTCCAACTCATGACCACTACCATCAAGAAAGACAAGGGCAGCAGACACATGGGAACACCACCACTTGGAAGTTCCCCTCCGAGCCACTCACCATCCTGACTTGGAAATATATCACCGTTCCTTCCCTGTCGCTGGATTAAAATCCTGGAACTCCCTCCCTAACAGCACTGTAGGTGTGCCCACACCCAATGGGCTGCAGCGGTTCAAGAAGGTAGCTCACCACCACCTTCTCAGGTGCAATTAGGGATGGGCAACAAATGCTGTCCTAGCCAGCGGCATCCGCAACCCATAAATGAATTTAGAAAAAGCAGTGGCTGCAGAGAGACAAGATTCCAGCCTACAGCTCCCTCTCATGCCCACATGTCCATCCTTGGCCTGCTGCATTGTTCCAGTGAAGCCCAATGCAAACTGAAGGAACAGCACCTCATCTTCTGACTAGGCACTTTACAGCCTTCTGGACTTAACATTGAGTTCAACAACTTCAGACCATGAACTCTGTCCTCCATCTTTATGCCTTTATTTAAATTCATTTTTAAAAAATTTTACTTTTTATTTTCATTTTTTATTTATTCATTTTTTACCCTTTTTCCCCAAACCCCCAACCTCCCCATCCCCCACCCCATATGGCCATCTGTCACTGATTTCTACGTAGTGCTTTCACAGAGTACTGACCCTTGTTCTGCTATCAATACATTCTGCTATCTTACCTTTATGTCACTATCATCACCTTCTTTAGTCTTTAGCACTACCACTAACACTCCCTTTGTCTTGTGTCCATGACATCTTAGGCAACCTCTCCTTAGCTCCCACCTATCCCTGAACTTCTATCTTGCTCCACCTGCTCCACTCCCTCTTAAACAGCATAAAATCCGTTACATTTCTATTTCTCTTTAGCTCTGAAGAAGAATCAAATGGACTCAAAATGTTATCTGTTTCTCTCTCCACATATGCTGCCAGACCTGCTGAGTTTTTACAGTATTTTTTGTATTTATTACAGCTATCCTCTTCCTGGACAGGAAGTCAGCCTCATGGAAAGCACACCTCTTTGACATAGTTGTTCACATGAGACCCTTGGATTAAGCAAATAGTTTTGATTTATGGCACTATGCCAGCTGCCCTATGTAGGTACTTACACCCTACTGGACGCAGATGTTCACCAACTTGCTGCTGAGGAAATGCTCAGGGTTATTGCTGCTGGAAGATGTTACCTGGGGGCTGTATTGCCAGGGCTAGGCATCTATCTTTGTTAGGTTGCAGAGAGACTTACAACTACTGCTGAAACCTTACACATCCAACTGGTTAAACCACTGTTCCATAAGGAATGGTGTGCCCATGATCAGAAGGATGGTGGCAACAGAATTTATGGTCATTTGTGCTGCTCATATTACCAGTCAAAAGGAGCTCCTGGTGTTTTCTGCCTATATACAGAGTGCTTAGGGAGGTCTTGTGACACAGTGGATCACGTCCCTGCCTCTGAGCCAGAAGCTCTGGGTTCAAGTCCCACTCCAGGATTTGATGGCCAAAGAAGGTGCATTCATAACATGGCCATAAAGGTTGGTTATCAACTTTTAAATCCTTCCAACACACGCCAATGGCAGGCAGTAAGAGTGGGAAAGATTCCTGGTCAGCCATGTGATGAAAATAAAGTTGGAGCCTCTACCATGACTCCCCATAGTTCCAGACTACATCATGCATGTAAAAGTGCATGTTACCACAACAACTCAGAATCCTTGAGTGAGCCGTAACACACCACCACCACAGACAGCTTATCCTACGCTTGTCTCGCAACCAACTAGTGACATCTTCCTTGGGAAGGTGTTAACCATATGGATTCAATCTGCTTTCAAGATGGCAAGCCTGGTGGTTGGAAGTTTCAGTCAACTGTTTGCAACAGGCTCAGTACTCCAATGTTTGAACCAGACAGGCACTCAGAGTGCCGCTGATGATTGACATGTCAGTGTAGGCTCACTAATGGAAACTGAAGGAGCTGAGCTGTCATTGAGAGTTAGGGCTCTCCCTCTTGAGTGCAGATAACTTTGCAAAACAAAGCCATAACGAGTAGGATGGTTGAAAAAGCAGTGAGAGATATTCTATAGTAGTAAACTGCATGGCTTTAACTGATTGAATCATACCTCACAATGGGGAGATTCAAGGACTTGGGGAGGGGAATTGTGATCGGGAAAGGAAAGGGGCAGGGGCACGGGTGGGGGGTGAAGGGTGGTAGAGGAGGGAGCTTTGCAGGAGAGGCCCATGGTTTCCTTGTGGACCCTGAGGATCACCTCTGGTCCTGGCTCCTGTTCACAGCAGGTTTGACCCCAGGGACACCACTACTGCTCCGCTGCTTGGGCCTAAAATAATCAGAATCCGATTGGTGGATTTATAAAGGAAAGTGCCAGCTTCAGCTAGATCTCCTTGCCACCTACTATTTGAAATCACAGTTGGTCGGAGCAGGGCAGAAATGGATTAGAGAAATTGTCCACTCAATTTTAATTGCTACACCCACCCCACCACCATCCCCTCCCCCCCCAACTACTCCCCCTGCCACCCCACTTGGTTTCCTCTGGGCAGGGACTGTTACTCCCCCCACCAAGGGAATCTCAAAATTCAATCACAAAACTCTGCTAGAAACCTCGCTGTAAAACTGGAGATAGATTTATTTGTAAATCAGTGGCCTGGCTCCTAATTGGTTCCTGTATCGTCTGTAATTTTTTTTTTGGCTGTTTCCAATAGCAACTGAATCGCTACAGGGTCTGTCATTGTCCTGTGTTGCGAGGTCATCTCAGTTCTCTCCTTCACTTGACCACATCAAATAAAATAGAACGTTTTCGACATAGTTCATTGACGTGTTGGGTTTACACCTGCCAAAAAATTGTTCTGTTCTGAACAAAGGCAGGAAAATAGATTCTCACAATCCACTAAAACGTTTGCACATCCCGGTCATGGGGATGGACCCACGTATCCCACGAAAACCTTTCTTTGTGGGCAATGTATTGTTTTTTTTGTTTTTGAGTTATTGTAAAGAGGAATATATTTATTTAAAGGCAACATTAGCTCTTGTCACATAATTAGAAAAAAGACAGTTAGATACTCATAGCTCTCTCTCAGTCCTCTCTTCCTCGGCGACCTTTACCTCATCTAAATAAAAGCAAGATCCTGGAAATCTGAAATAAAAGCAGAAAATGCCGGAAAATCTCAACAGGTCTGGCAGCATCTGTGGCGAGAGAAACAGAGTTAATGTTTCGAGTCTGTATAACTCTGAAGAAGAGTTGATATGTTAACTCTGCTTCTCTCGCCACAGATGCTGCCAGACCTGCAAAATTTTTCTAGCATTTTCTGTTTTTATTTCTTACCTTGTGTAGTTATTAGGTGCACACTATGTTGAGTGAGGATTGGCGCAACTTGTAAATGCTACTTCCAATTCATGATGTTATGGAAGAGGGAATTCTAGAGGAAATATCTGCTCCCGCAATGTCTCCACTGGTTCGAAACCCTGAAGTACAGGAATAAAGAGGATTGAGAAACATTGGCAAATGCACCTCTACATTACTTGGGATTATATGTAAATTTAGCAGAGCAAACCTCCCCCTTTGAGTAAGCTCCAGGTATCAACAGACCATAGAACCATAGAAAAGTTACAGCACAGAAGGAGGCCATTCGGCCCATCTTGTCCATGCCAGCCCGAGGACACCCAGGTGCCCTTTCTAAACCCACCTCCCTGCACCTGGCCCATAGCCCTGCAGTGTACAGTATTAAAGGTGCAGATCCAGGTACCTTTTAAAAGAGTTTAGAGTTTCTGCCTCTACTACCATCTTGGGCAGCGAATTCCAGACACCCACTACCCTCTGCGTAAAAAAGTTCTTCCTCATGTCCCCCCTACACCTTCTGCCACTTATCTTGAATCTATGTCCCCTGATTCTAGAATTCTCCACCAAGGGAAACAATTTTATCCTGTCCACTTTATCTATTCCCTTCATATTTTTGTACATCTCAATCAAGTCACCTCTCAGCCTTCTTTGTTCCAAGGAAAATAACCCCAACCTATCCAATCTCTCCTCGTAGCTACACTTTTCTAACCTTGGCAACATTCTTGTAAACCTCCTCTGCACTCTCTCCAGAGCTATTATGTCCTTCCTGTAATGTGGTGACCAGAACTGCACACAATACTCCAGTTGTGGCCTCACCAGTGTTTTATACAATTCCAACATTATATCCTTACTTCTATATTCTATACCTCTGCCAGTGAAGGAGAGCATTCCATATGCCTTCTTTACAACCTTGTCTTCTTGAACTGCTGCCTTGAGGGACCTGTGTACTTGTACGCCAAGATCTCTCACTTCATCTACCCCTCTTAATATATTCCCATTTATTGTGTAATCCCTGTAACTGTTTGACCTCCCTAAATGTATGACCTCACACTTCTCTATGTTAAAATCCATCTACCACTTTACCGTCTACTCCACCAATCCATCTATACTTGTTTTGGAGGTTATGGCTATCCTCTACACTATCCATTACTCAGCCAATCTTTGTGTCATCTGCAAATTTCCCAATCGTGCCCCCCATGTTCACGTCCAAATCATTAATATATAACACAAACAGCAAGGGTCCCAACACCGAGACCTGTGGAACGCCACTTGAGACAACTTTCCATTTGCAAGGGCATCCATCGACCATTACCCTTTGTTTCCTGTTACAAAGCCAGTTTATCCAGTTTGCCACATTACCCTGAATCCCATGGGCTTTTACTTTCCTGACCAATATGCCATGTGGGACCTTGTCAAATGCCTAGCTAAAATCCATGTACACAACATCCACTGTACTACCTTCATCAACCCTTCTTGTCACTTCCTCAAAGAATTCAATCAAATTTGGGAGGCAAGACCTTCCTTTAACAAATCCATGCTGACCATCCCTGACTAGTCCATTCCTTTCTACATGACAGTTAATCCTACCTCTCAGGATTGATTCTACTAATTTGCTCACCACCGATGTAAGACTAACTGGCCTTTAATTGTTAGGCAATTCCTTTGATCCCTTTTTAAACAATGGAACTATGTTTGCATTTCTCCAGTTCTCCTGTACCTTCCCTGTATCTAGTGAAGATTGGAAAATCATCCTCAGAGCATCTGCTGTCTCCTGCCTGACTTCCTTCAGCAGCCTTGGAAACAATCCATCAGGCCCTGGTGACTTATCAACCTTCAAGGATTTCAACCCTTTGAGTACTTCCTCTCTCTTTATGACTATCCCGTCCAATATCTCGCAGTGTTCCTCCTGGACTATTATATCTACATCCTCCCTTTCCTTTGTAAACACGGAGACAAAATATTAATTCAAAACCCTTCCAACAGCCTCTGCATCTACACACAAGTTTCCATCTTCATCTCTGATAGGTCCCACTTTTTCCTTAACTAACCTTTTAGCATTAATGTATTGGTAAAACATCTTTGGCTTATCTTTAACTTTACTTGCTAGTCTTTTTTCATACCCTCTCTTTGATTTCCTTATTTCCTTTTTTACTTCATCCCTGCGCTTCCTATATTCGTCTAGGCTATCTGCAGTGCTTAGTTCTTTGTGCCTATCGTACGCTTTATTTTTCTGTTTGATCTTCCCCTGTATTCCTCTAGACAACCAGGGGGGGTCTAGATTTGGCAGTACCACTCTTATTTTTGTAGGGGACATGTCTACTTTGTACAATTAGGATCTCGCTTTTTAGTGCTTCCCACTGGTTTTCCACTGTTTTATCCTCCAGCAGTGCTGTACAGTCCACCTCAGCCAAGTCCCTTCTCATTTCTGCAAAATTTGCCTTGCCCCAGTTCAAACTTTTACTCCTGCCTTATCTCTGCCCTTTTCCATGGTAATGCTAAATTTAACTGAATTGTGATCACTGTCCCCGATATGGTCGCCAACTGTCACTTCACCCACTTGCCCTTCTTCGTTCTCCAAGACTTGGTCTGGAATTGCATCTCCTCTCGTTGGGTTTGTCACTTATTGGTTGAAAAAATTTTCCTGGGCACACTGCATGAATTTTTCTCCCTCAGTGCCCCTTATATTGTTTGAATCCCAGTTGATGTTAGGATAGTTGAAGTCTCCTACTATTATTGCCCTCTTGTTCTTACAAGCAGAAATTTGCCTACATATTTGTTCTTCTATCTCCTTTTCACTATTTGGGGGTCTGTAGTATACTCCCAGTAGTGTGACTGCCCCTTCTTTATTTCTAAGCTCAATCCATAAAGCCTCGTTTGTTGACCCATTTAGTATATCATCCCTTCTCACAACTGGAATTGATTCTTTAACCATTAGTGCTACCCCCCCCACCCCTCCTTTTTTACCTCCTACTCTATCGTGTCTGAAGACTCTACAACCAGGGATATTAAGCTGCCAGTTTTGTCCCTCCTTTAGCCAGGTCTCCGTTATAACAATGACATCCTGCTGCCATGTGTCTACCTGTGCCCTTAACTCATCTACCTTGTTTGTAATATTCTTTGCATTGAAGTATAAACAGTTTAATCCCGTCAATTTCCCTTGCTGGACACTTTGTAAACTTTGCTTCTCCTGTAACTCCATGTCTATCACAACATCCCTAGCTAATGTTCTCCTCCATTTTTCTGATCTGAATCTGACCTATCTGATCCTACTCCTGGGATCCCATCCCCCTGCCACACTAGTTTAAATACTCCCCAACAGAACTAGCAAAAGCCCCCGCAAGGACACTGGTCCCAGCTCTGCCTGGGTGCAGCCTGTCCGGTTTGTACAGGTCCTACCTTCCCCAGAGCTGGTCCCAGTGCCTCAAGAATCTGAATCCCTCCCGGCTACACCATCTCTCCAGCCACGTGTTCATTTGGTCCATCCTCTTATTCCTGCTCTCACTGGCACGTGGAACTGGGAGTAATCCTGAGGTTACTACATTTGAGGTCCTGCATTTTAATTTATCTCCTAACTTCCAGTACTGAGCTTGCAGGTCCTCATCCCTTAGTTTACCTATGTCGTTGGTACCAACATGTACCACGACCACTGGCTGTTTACCTTCCCTCACCAGAATGCCTTGCAGCCGCTCCGTGACATCCTGGACCCTGGCACCAGGGAAGCAACATGCCATCCTTGATTCACGTTTGCGGCCACAGAAGCATCTGTCTGTGCCCCTATTGAATCCCCTACCACTATAGCCCTGCCACTTGTTTTTCTCCCGCCCCTCTGAGCAGCAGAGCCACTCACGGTGCCATGAACTTGGCTGGTGCTGCTTTCCTCTGAGAGGCCATCCCCCCAACAGTATCCAAAACGGTATATCTGTTAGAGAGGGGGATGACCACAGGGGACTCCTGCACTACCTTCCTGAGTCTTTTACTGTTCCTGATGGTCACCCATTCCCTTTCTGCCTGTGTAATCTTCACCTGCGCTGTGACCACCTCGCTAAACGTGCTATCCACGACTTGCTCAGCATCGTGGATGCTCCACAATGAGTCCACCCGCAGCTCCAGCTCCAAAATCCGGTTAGCTAGAAGCTGTATTTGGACACACCTTCTGCACACATGGTCACCTCATTTCCCACATCCTGTAGGAGGAGCATATCACGGGTCTGAGTTCTCCTGCCATGACATCCCTCTCGATTAAGCTAGTTACCCCCTTAAAAAAAATACACTAGCTCGGGACCTTACTTATGTTAGCTTGGAACCTTGTTTCTTGACTAATTATACCTGTACAGTATTACGCTATACTTAAGAAAATGTTTTTTAGCTCCTACCTCAGTATTAAGCAATGAATTACTTTAATAGATTGAAAAAAAAACTCACCAGGATTTACTCACCAATCAGCTGCTTTTTTTAAAATCCACTTTCAGAAGAGTGTCCCTCGCAGTCTGGTGCACTCCTGAAAGTACTGCCTCTCCCTCGCTCTTTTTTTTTGGTTTGAGGAGGAGGGAGGGGTGGAAACACTACAGTAATGTAATGTTTGGGGCTATTCCGTTCTTTGACAGTGGGTCCTCCTCAATCCTCTTCTGAGTTGTGGTGACTGCGCTGACTTCTCCCAGAATGCTTCTCAGTCACTTCTCACTACCGCCCTCTGTTGGATCAGACAGCCAAATTCATCTGATGAGAGTCAATTAATCTATAGAGGAGATAATCAAGCATTATTTCTTTTATGACTTTTACGAATCCTTTGCCATTTTCTTCGACTGACAGAATTGAAAACATTCTTACTTTGGGGTGACCTTTGTGGTCTTCTTGCAGCTTAATTATTTATTGACTCGGTATCTGTGTACATTTTTTAAAAATGCATGCGACCTACTACATTGTTTAAACTGGTCAGAATGGCTTAAGGGCACTGAATTAAGTGGATAATAGATCACATAAACAGCTTGTTCCATTTTTCATAACAAACAGACATGGTGGAAATTTGCGTTAAAGGCACATGCAGACATGTTATTCATTTTGCCTGGAGGTATTGAACTCACAGGAGCAAAACTTTAATATTGCTTAACTGGTAATTTAAAGAATTGAGCCTTAATATAGTACATAAATTTACTTACAGTGATCTGATTTAATTTTTCTTTCCTTCTTCACCTCAAACTGCTGAATTGTAATAGTGTCAACAAATTACCCTAGATTGAAATTTACACACATTTCTAAGATGTAAGGAGAATTATTATTTATATCCAACCTTACTCGGGATTAAAATGTGCTGGAATATGCCACATTCCCTTCATGTCACAATTAAGAGGAATCACCGTAAACAGTGCAATGGTAAATTCAGTCTTCAATAAGAAAATAATATATATGAATGGACAGTTAATTAGTACAGTGAATAGCAAGGATAAACATCAACTGAACTCCCATGGTATTGGCTACAAATACAAATGGAAGGGAACAATCTTAAGGTATGAATACATTAGATGGGGCAAAATTTACTTAACCAATCCCAGACAATATGGTCAGTTGAAGGGTTTGCTGTTTAGTGAAGTCATTGACATTATAAAGTATGTCTCTGTGTTAGACATGACTCAGCTGGTAGCATTCTTGTCTGTCCATCATAAGGTTCCACGTTCAAGTCCCACAAACATCAAGGCTGACGTTTCAGTGCAGGACTCTGAGAATGCTGCACTGTTGGAGGTAAAAGCAAAATACTGCAGATGCTGGAAATCTGAAACAAAATCAGAAAATGCCAGAAAAACTCTGCGGGTCTGGCAGCATCTGTGGAGAGAGAAACAGAGTTAACGTTTCGAGTCCATGTGACCCTTCTTCAGAGGTACCATCCTTTGGATGAGTTCGCTGTGTGCAAATTAGCTGTCATGTATCCTACATTAGAGCAGTGACCATACTTCAAAGCCTTTCATGGCTGTAAAGTGCTTTGAGACGCCCGGCAGTTTTGAAAAGTGCTCTAAAAATGCAAACCTTTTTTTTTTCACGTTGCATTGTTCTGTTCCTAGAACGAAGCAGTGTGTAGTCTGCCCATCCCTTTAAAACCACAAGGCTAACTGTAAAAAGGCACACCCTGAGATCGATTAGAGGCTAGTTTCTGGCGGGCATTTCCTGAGGTTAACCAAAGAATAGTTGTTCCTCTGTAGATTAGCAGTTGCTTGGAAAATCCCTAGCACTTGGCAGATTGGAAGCGGTTTTGCAATGCTCGGTCCTTCAGAGATTAGCAACTGCACTGAAACCTCCACAAGGTCACAAAAATGTCTCGGAGAAAATAACATTTATGAAAAAAAAGACACATTGAAACGCGGTGTGATACAGGCATCTAAGATGATTGGATGTGATGTTTGTATGAATCTCTTTTGTTATTATTCAGAATGATTGGAAGCTATAGTGTGTTGAGAATGGAAGGAGAGTGTTGGGCTATGGGAACACGGTTTATATTTGCATTGTTGTTGATGTAGGATGGGTAGGAGGGATAGTTTTAACAATGAAAGGGATATGAAGAAATTATTTAGATTTTACTGCCTGTGATATTAGTCACAATTTTTTTTTTAATGTCGTCATTTCTCATTATCATGCTTCCCATCCTCAACTACTGCCAACAGAGTGACTAAATGATTTAGCTACATTGGATGAAGTCTTCCACTCCCACCAGCAGCAGGAAGTATGGCCAACAGGGGAACTTAACTTGGTGTGAGGCCAGAGATCAGTTTCCCGACATCGGGGTGAACTGTCGTAATTCTGTTTAAAAGTGGGTCAAGCTTCCTGATGGACAGGGCAGGGGTGGGGGGTGATGGCGGTGGTGATGGTGTAGTGGTATTACTGCTGGGCCTAGTAATACAGTAAACCCAGGGTAATGCTCTGGGGACTGGGTTCAATTCCTGCCACAACAGATGGTGGAATTTGAATTCAATTAAAAAAAAAATCTGGAATGATGACCATGAAACCGTTGTCAATTGTTGTAAAAACCCATCTGGTTCACTAATGTCCTTGAGGGAAGGAAATCTGCCATCCTTACTTGGTCTGGCCTACATGTGACTCCAGACCCATGGTAATGTGGTTGACTCTTAAATGCCCCCTGAACAAGGGCAGGTAGGGATGGGCAATAAATGCTGGCCTAGCCAATGACACCTGCATCCCCTGAAAAAATGAGTAAAATTGTTGGGAAGCCCCTTTTGCATGCATTAGCATGTCACGCATGCTCATTGGAAGGCCACTTTGCTGGGATTAAGTTCGCCCTCCAAATTAGGTTCTCTGCCAGTGAGAAATTAGAAAGTTCAGTTTTACAACTGTATATAAGTGGCATGCCACTGACGAGCTTCACTCCTTCAATGACTCTGAGGTCAGTGGATGTTGCTTTCGCCTTCTTAGGGACCTCACATAACTTCACTCATATTGGGTGCCAATAGCAAAAGCTGTGCCAAGGCTGGAAACAGGAGGCAGGCGAAGAGAGGAGGGTGGAGCAAAGGGCAAACAGGGAAGGCAGGCAAAGGCTGGAAGTTGGGGAGACTGTCCGGGTCAGGTAGGGGGGGGAGACTACTCAAGGAATCGGGGAGTGGGGAGTGTCCTAGAGGGAGGGGTCAGTGCTGTCAACAGTGGGGTCCTGGGAGTTGAACTCAGGGTACTGGTCTGAGGAGGGATCAGTCATAGTCAGAGGGGGAGTGGGATGCGCTAGGGTGACAGGTTCGGAGTAATAGTCTGGTAGGTGAAGGTTTCATGGGGGGTGGTCACAGAGGCAGCAAGAGGGAGTGGGACCTTAAGAAGGTCAAGATGCTGGCAGCTTGGGTCCATTGCAATGGTGACCATTGGCCCAAACACAGGTGTATCGCCGGGGGGAGGGTTGGGGGGGTGCTCTTATCTACAAACGAGTAAAAGGCAATGCCAGAGGTGCCTTCGAATGTCCCAAGATGTGGTTGCTCACATCTGCCAGCTTCTCTACGACGAGCAGTGGCCACAAGGGCTTGGAGGGAATGCCAAACTGATGGTATTGACGGTCACCACCACCTTGAACTCCTTTGCCAGTGGATTATTCCAGGGCTCAAGTGGGGGCCTGTGTGGCACCTCCCAGTCAACGACACACAGGTACATATGGGAAGTCACCAATGCCCTGTTCAGGAGAGCGCGCTAATTTGTTCAATTCCACCTGAATCCTGAAAGCCGGGATGCAAGGCCTTTGGGATTTGCAGTAATCTCAGGTTTCCCGCAAATGTAGGGTACTGTTGACTGCACACATGTGGCCTTGAGAGCTCATGGCAACATATTCATTGTTATGACGTGGTAGATGATCAAATCCACGAGGGAAACCTGATCCCACTATCATGACAGTTTTGCAATTTGTATCTATTTCTAGTTTCACGCATTGAATTCTGAAGTAATAAGTCCACCAAAACCTTTAGAGATTTTTTTTTACAAAACTAAATTAAAATATTTATTAACAAAAGAAAAGACGTCAAGCACATACATAAGATTCCAGTTACTTAATGCTATAGTAGATACGAAACTCCTACCTAACATAACTCCCAAATACACCCTTTTGTAAGGCAACAGTGCAAACTAGATGTTAAAGTTAAAAAAACCAGGCCTGCACAATTACCACCTTTAGGGGCTGGATGCAATAGACTCATACAGAAGTGGCTGGAGGCATATCTGAGGATGTTTCACAAGCTTCTGCTAGATGTCACAGGGCCTGTCACAACACAGCCTTTCATTCTCCCTTATATACGTTTTCTCTCTTTTTAATCTGTGCATTCCATTGTCCCATATATCTTTGAAATTGGACTTTTCATGGTGCTAATATTTTCAGTAACCTTTGGGAAAAATAAACACACTACTTGGCCTTCATCTCTTGTTAGATTCTTTTTTATCTATTCACAGGGTGTGGGCTTCACTGGCTGGGCCAGCATTTATTGCCCATCACTAGCTGCCTTTGAGAAGGTGGTGGTGAGCTGCCTTCTTGAACCACTACAGTCCATGTGGTGTAGGTGCACCCACGGTGCTGTTAGGAAGGGAGTTCCAGGATTTTGACCCAGCGACAATGAAGGAATGGTGATATATTTCCAAGTCAGGAAGGTGAGTGACTTGGAGGGGAACTTCCAGGTGGTGTTCTATCTGCTGCCCTTGTATTTCTAGATGGTGGTGGTCATGTATTTGGAAGGTGCTGTTGGAGGTGAATTCCTGCAGTGCATCTTATTGATGGTACACACTGCTGCTACTGTACGTCAGTGGTGGAGGAGTGAATGTTTGTGGATGAGATCCCAATCAAACCCAGAAACATCCTACTATCTCTTTGAAATTCAAACTGTCCCGATTTACCTAAAAATGCAAATTCTCCTCACACCTTACATTCTAAGGGTCCAGCCATGTTTACGTATTTAACATTTTAAACCTGGCTTCTTTTGCTGAGTCAAAGCCTCCAGGCCAGCCGTCTCTACACACACACACATACAAACACACACACATACAAACACACACAAACATAAACACACACACACACACAACACACACACACAACACATGCAAACACACACACACAACACATGCAAACACACACACAGACACAAACACAAACACACACACACACACACAAACACAAACACACACACAAACACACACACACACAAACATAAACACACACGCAGAAACACACACACACACAAACACAAACACACAAACACACACACACAAACACACACACACACAAACACACACGCACAAACACACACACACAAACACAAACACACACACACACACAAACACACACGCACAAACACACACACACAAACACACACACACACACAGTCACACACGCACAAACACACACGCACAAACACACACACACAAACACAAACACACACACACACAAACACGCACAAACACACACGCACAAACACACACACACACACGCACACACACACACAAACACGCACAAACACACACACACACAAAACACACATACAAACACAAACACACACACACACACAACACACACACACAACACACTATCCAAACCCCACTATTAACCTATTTTTACAATAAACCACAATAATATTGTGAAAATTATTATACTTTAGTAACATTCATCAAAAGAAAAGGTTACCACTCGTTGAGTGTACAGTTCATCTGTGATCACAGAAGGCAAATCCTGCATGTTTGTGGCCAGTTAACCCCAGGAAGCTCTTACGACACATACATTCTGACACACTCCCACATGCCACAGGTTTTTGAAGGACCTTGGCAATTGCAGGGCTGGCTCCTCGGGACAAGGGATACCCCTAGAAGACCTGGCTGATGACGCCAGTTTGCCTTCCGCAGAGTGCTGCTGAGGAGAGCTAAAAGAATGCACATACCTCTACCAGATTCGTGATTGAGTAGACAATAGGCCTCCTGAAGATGAGGTTCAGATGCTTGGACCACTCAGGCAGGGCTCTCCAATACTCACCACAGAGAGTGTCCCAGGTCATAATGTCTGCTGCGCCCTACACCACCTAGCACTACAAAGAGGGATGTCTTGGCTGAGGGAGACATGGAGGATGGATATGTCTCCTCCAACAATGATGACAGCGAAGGGGATGGAGCTGACGAGGGCCAGGATGTCACTAAGCCACGTGCAGAGGCCATAGCAGGGTTATGACATGGCAGACAGGCCCATGCCAATCTGATAGCTACCTGATTCCAGGCAGAGTAAGCTGCTGACACGTTTTTTTGAACTTATTGGTTTTCTATCTTCTGCTGGCTGGAAGGCCCCAGCACCTTTTTGGTTACAGACGTTATTTTTCTCTAATATACCTTGATTTATGATAGCTGAATTAAATTGCACTACTTACCAGCTGCCCTGCTGCTGAGTTGAAACTTTGCATGTGCCAAACTATGCTAACATGCAGAGTCCTGGCACTGAATGCATTCATTAGAACCCGCACAGCACTCCGCTCTCCCACAACCTCAGGTGCCTATAAGTAGAAATGTGATTTCACCATGCTCTTACAAAGGGCATGCACTGCAACCTGGAAGCAACATCAAATCTAAACATGGCAGGGATGCAGTTGTGTCACCTGACACCTGCCCCCAAAGAGGGGGAGGGCCGAACCAGATAGATGGGTTTGCAGGAAGGAGCAGCATGAGAACACCATTTGACCCCTTGAGATCATTCCTCCATGCAGATTGATGAGGGTATATCATGTTCTGCGCCCCCTCCCCCAACCCCACCCGATGACCGCTTGCCCCCAGTAAACCCATATCCCTTGACGTCTTTATCATACCGAGACATTTTGAGGTAGTCCACTCCCTGAGGTTGCCTCACCTCCACTATAGGTTGCTGAGCTGCAACCTCTCTGGACCCTCCAATTGCAGAGAGCCCTACAAGTCTCAGTCCTAGGTGGCCTTAGCATTAGTGCAAGACTGTGATCCATCATTGTGGATACCCCAGCAAAGGTAAGCTTCTTTCCTGCACGGGTCCTGCTAGAGCTGCTGCTGCTTTACATGGATAGCCTCACAGTCCTCGCACGGTCCAGAACAGGTCCATTTCACTCTCTCTCTCTCCTCAATCACCAAAACTCTGGTCTTTCAATGATGTCCAATGCATTTTGGTTGCAAACCCTTTATGCAAGGTCTACTGTCATCCTTGATAAGGAGACAAGCAAGCTAAACATAAATCTCCATGTGAGGCTTCAAGCAACTGCACATACACCTCGTGAATCCTACACTCAAATCCCTCTTGCAGTCAAGGCTAATGTGCTCATTACCTTTTTACTTGCAATCTTCACCCGCATGTTAGCTCAAACTGACAAATCACCAAGGGAGGCCACGCCCCGCACAGCTTCCTCCGGACATGTCGGGAAGCCTCTGGCTTTCTACTGTTAGGAAGACAGGATTGAGCTTCACTCTCTCAGCCCTGAAACTTCATCTACAGTGCCCCTTGCCACTCACATAGCTGGTTTAGCTCCCCTCGAGTAACCGTGGCATCCACCCACATCTCACATCAGGGCAACAACAGCAGGAGCTGCAATTACCTCGCTCAACACATTTTCAGAGGTCAGAACATGGTGAGCTGCAAGTATTGGCTTGCATGATGCATGGCCAGGCCGCACACTCACAAATGACGGCCAGTGTTTGATCATGCAGACGTGGGATTATTGAGTAAGCACTATGTTGATAATGCGGAAGAGCTGAATCTGTGGGAGTTCATTATTGGACTCTGCTGGGGTCCCACATTCCAGAGCCTTAAATGTCCACAACCATTGGAGCAAGATGGAATCCAGGAGACTTCCAAACTGTGCAAGTGAACATATATTTACATGTGCCAAAACTATAAACAATGTATGTACATCCATTTCACCTGTGTGCCTTCAATATTTCGTTCATTGCCTGTCACTTCGTCTAAGAGGCAGCCTGCTTGCTGACCGCCATGCCCTGTTGACTGTGGGGACTTGGGCAGGTGTCCTCTGATGTCCTGAAGCCTAGAGAGCCCTGGCCTGCTAAAGGTCTCCTGCCCAGGCGCAGGTGCACCCTCCTCTGCTGGAGGCGATGGGGTCACTGGCAGAGGAGAAGTGGAGTGGCAGGGCACCCTTCTCCTGGGACAAAGACCCCTGGGTGCCTGGCTGGGGCTCCTCCTCCCTGTGGGTGCCCGTTGGCACCTCCCTGCCTCCTTAAGGAGAAGGGAGGGAGATCGAGGTGGCCCGTCGCCCTCTCGCCTAGCAACTGCTGCAATGCACCAATGCCTGGAGCGACGGAGTGCAGGTCCGAGCACATGTCCGGCAGCCACTGTGCATTCTGCTGGACCAGGGTCTCCAGAGGCGGCTGCCACCCTTTCCATTGAGGCAGCCAAGTGCTCACAAGCCAGAGCAATGACTACAGACTGAATGTGAATGGACTCCTTCAGTCTTCGGTTCAGTCTGAACAATGAACAATGAGCTGAATGGTGCAAACTCGCGCGTGTTCAGCTGTGGCTCAGTTCATAGCACCCTCGCCTTTGAATCAGAGGGTTGTGGGTTCATGTCCCACTCCCGGAAACCAAGAACTGTGATTGTACTCGAAAGAGTTGCAATCTGTGACTGTTGATAACTCGAAAGAGTTTCAGCCATCCGGCCACCCAGCGGGAATCACTCCCACTTCCACACCCACCACCGAATTAGACTTCAGAGCAGAAAATTCCACCCATAAGATTACATAGGGTATACAGCACAGAAACAGGCCATTCAGCCCAACCAGTCTGTGCCAGTATTTATGCTCCACTCGAACTTCCTCCCATCTAAATCTACCATCTTAATCCTCTATTCCCTTCTCCCTCAAACACTTGTCCAGCTTTATCCTTAAATGCATCTATACTATTCACCCTGCAGATACATTCCACATTCTTAACACTCTTTGGGTAACGAAGTTTCTTCTGAATTCTCTATTAGGTTTCTCAGTGACTATCTTATATTGACGGCCTCTAGCTATGCTCTTCCCCACGGGAAGAAACACTATTTATTTGTCTCTTTAAACTGCTAGCTTTGATGTCCACCATCTAAGTCTATTAACAGTAATATCAACATTTTTCTCTTGATATCACTAATGAACCCATTCAATGTCCTTTGTACTGCTTTTTGTCGTACAGTATTTTGTGCCCTGGTCCACACTTAAATCATTTCGCTAGATAAATCAATAGCTTTTGTATAAATGCATTTATTGTGAATTATTGTAAATAGGTCCTAAGTTACTCTGCCATAGCTTCAGCTATCAGAGGGAGCTGGGCACAGTGCAACCCTCAGTATCCCGTTTAAAACCGAAGATTTATAAGGAGTATACCAGCTGATCTCTTGTGATGTTGTATGTGGAGAGTATAGCCTCCAGATTTAGAGAGCAGGTGATAATTAGACCAGGATGTACAATCATAATTCAGTCTCCATTTTAAAGTCTAAAGCCTCCCTTGAAACATTAAAAAGGACTTGTCAATAATACCTGAAGCCTAGGACTTGGGGTAGACTTTGATCGGTGCATTTAGGCCTTGAGTAATGAAATGGAGAGGCTAATATCTACCCAGGCTCTGTGGTTGCCACTTTGGAGGGTTTTCAGGATATCTGGATGCCCTATCCCAATGCTTAGCAGACATTAATAAATCCATATGGTCTTCTTCATCAAGGCTATTTCCTTTACTTGTTGAAGACAGGACAAGTTTTCAGCTCTCAATTGTCAAGCTTCTTCCATGCAGTGTTCTGAAGTGGAATATTTTAATCATGCCAAATCGCAAATTTAAGAATCATTGCAACCTTTACTTTGGTACAGACCTGTTATTTCAGTCTTTAAATGGCTGAAGAATTAACTGCTGAAAATGCTTTTTTGGAAGATTTAGTCACTTGAGGGAAAATCCATGACTCAAGGCAAAAAAGAGCAAGACAGATTTTATAATTACTGCCTTCAGGTGATAAGAAGACCTTGAGAATTTCCATATTAAGCATCAAACAGACCCCTTCTTTTGATTTTAATAAATGATAAATTAGATTGAAATGAAATATCATTTTCATTCTCAAAGAGTTTCAGGTTATACATTGGATTATAAAGTAACTGATGCACTGAGGAAGCAGGCCATGAAGAGCATTTCATTTTCATGGCAAATGGAGAATAGAGCTCAGGTTAACCCATTCCCTCTCTTCAAATATCTATCCATGACCAGGTTTTGTAAAAGAAAATTTTAATTTCATCATCGCTTTACCTATTCAACCTGTCAGGATAGATTGTCCTGCTCCTGGGCGTGTTGGATCATCTAGCTGATGTGTGTAGCGGAAAACTTGACAGGGTAAATCAAGTACCCTTAGGGATACCAACCAATTTTCTGTCCATTCATTTAAAATGGACTGATTAAGCACTCTCCCTTATGGGCTTCATCACTTCCCCACTATTCCCCGCTGTGGATTGCGCCTGGCAATCCAACAGGTGCAGAGACAAGAAAATCCATCCCATTCACTACGTGTCATCTTCAAGGCATTTGTTTGCATCATCCCTCCACAATTATTCTCCCCTTTCCTTCTCCTGAAGTCATGGGTTTACATTGGCGTTCAGCTCCACAGACAGCAGTCCTCTGGTAACCTTTGCCCAAATTGCTATACTGCTGAAGGTCAAACATTACAAGAATTTGAGCAGGATCCTGTAGGTCATTAACCATGAGTGGTCACAGCAAAGTCTGGTCATAGCCTCATTTAACCTCAATACTTCCAGCACAACTTAGTAATCAATGTACTCTGATTTCACTCCCCCTTCCCACCACCCCACCCCCTAGGATAACTTGTGGCAATTGAGTGTATTTACAACTGGTCAAAGTCAAGGTGAAACAGCACAGTTCAGTCAAGGAATTGAACTATTAACTGTAAAAGCCCACCTGATTCTTTAATGTATTTTACAAAAAGAAATGTGCCATCCTTGCCTGGGCTGGCCGACATGTGACTCGAGACCCACAGCAGTGTGGTTGACTCTTAACTGCCCTCTGAAATGGCTTAGCAAGCCACTCAGTTCAAGGGCAAATTAGGGATGGGTAACAAATGTTGGCCTTGCCAGTGACGCACACATCCCATGAAAGAATAAAGGGCAAAAAAACATAGTACGTTCAACCACGGAGCTGTTGAGGTGGGAGAAGCTCAGTCTCCAATAGAAACCCATTGTCCCTTGGAAAAAGTATTGGTGTTGAGAGTTGGTGTTGCATATGCATTTTAGTATCACTTTACGGTCATATTAAAACAGAAGGCTACAACCATACAAGATACAACCATACAAGAAACCAATTTTTTTTTAAAAATTCTGTTGAAGGTGTTTAGTGTTCCTTGCTCTGTGTTTTCTGAAAAGCCTTAAAACACTGGAACAGAAGGTTCTGTTTATTCAGCAGCATGAAGATTAAAAGCAATTTAAGATGGATAGGGCATGAGAAAGTCACCTGGTTGATGATACTCAGCCCAGAGTTCTGCTGCTGCTGCAGCTGAGTCAGTGTCAATTGAAGTATTGGTTTCTGTAAAGTGTTCTGTAAGTGCAGCTGTAATCAGGATGAAGACTAAAATGAACTTCAATCACCAAGTGACGTAGCTTCCAACGCTTTAAGTTAATTTGCTGAAATTAAACAATAAATTGGAGTCACCAAATGCTTCAAGCCAAGTACAGTTTATATTCTAAATCTTGCAGTCTTGCATACAGTTTTCAATATAAATGCTAAGAAGCAGCGCTACAAATCAATATGGCAGCTTATTTCTTTGATGTTTTCCAGTTCATAAATTTTGCCACAATTTTCTTGGAAAATTTTCAACGAGAGAGAGCATGAGAATCAGATTAGTAAAGGTTGACAAAATTCTCAAGTTTACTGTGAAAGTATCACTTATAGCCTTCAAGATAATTATAACACCGCGAAAATAAATACTATCCAATTCGTACACCTTATATTAACCCAAGATCTCAACAAAGAATGCAAATCAGTTGTCCTCCAGCCACAATACACAAAGCTAAGGACTTACTGGGGGCTAAATCCATCTGTGTCTGAGAGCTCAGAAACTTTGGGCTGGTCTTGATTTTGTGCCATCTTTTGTAAAATGGGCTGCCAATTCGTTATCACTCTTATTCACTGCCAAACAAAGTCACGGTGTGTTAGCATTAAGAGAGGTCATTAGTATTTGCCAACATTCCTAAAGTGCTCTTGGGAGTAAACAGGTTTAACACACCAATGCAAAGACCCTGCTGTTAAAGGGATTTTTATCAGCATTGTGCAGTAATTGATGAACAATGGGAAATCTGCTCAGGAATTACTTAATTGCTATGACTGATTAACCTTCCGCAATGAAAGCAGACGCCAACAGACAAGAAAGAAGCACCAGTGTTTGACCAGTAAGCCAAGCAGAAAATACTCAGGGATATTTCAGTCAACTCAGCAGCCTGATTGCTAGGGTCACTGAAGGAGGACCTGCATTGACAGAACAGGATATGGGCTACAAGGCCTAATGTCTATAATGTTCCTGTATGTGCCAGCTACTTAGACTCTAGCGAGTTCCAGCATAAGGACATGAGAACATAAGAAATAGAAGCAGGAGTAGGCCATTCGGCCCCTCGAGCTTGCTCTGTCATTCAATAAGATCATGGCTGATCTGCTTGTGTTTCGAATTCCACATTCCCATCTACCCCCAACAACCCTTGAATCTATCTACCTCTGCCTTAAAAATATTCAATGACCCCGCCTCCACCACATTCTGAGGCAGAGAGTTCCAAAGTCTCACAACCCTCCAAGAGAAAAAAATTTCTCCTCATCTCTGTCCTAAAAGGGCAACTCCTAATTTTAAAACAGTGCCCTCTAGTTCTGAACTCACCCACAAAAGGAAACATCCTTTCCACGTCCACCTTGTCAAGGCCGTTCAGAATCTTGTATACTTCAATCAAATCACCCCTCACTCTTCTAAACTCCAGTGGAAACAAGCCCAGTCTGTCCAACCTTTCCTCATAAGACAACCCACTCATTCCAGGTGTCAAACTAGTAAATCTCTTCTGAACCACCTCCAATGCATTTACATCCTTCCTTAAATAAGGAGACCAAAACTGCACACAGTATTTTCAAGGTGCGGTCTCACCAATGCCCTGTATAACTGTAGCATAACATGCTTACTTTTATGTTCAATTCCTCTCATAATAAAGGACAGCATTCCATTAGCCTTCCCAGTCACCTTGTGTACCTGCATACTAACTTTTTGTGACTCATGTACAAGAACATCTAGATCCCTCTACACCTCAGAATTATGCAGCCATTCTCCATTTAAGTAATACTCTACTTTTTTATTCTTCCTGCCAAAGTGAACAACTTCACATTTTCCCACATTAAACTCCATTTGCCAGATCTTTGCCCACTCGTCAACCTATCTATATCCATCTGCAACCTCCTCATGTCCTCTTCACAACATACTTTCCTACCTATCTTTGTACCATCTGCAAATTTAGCTACAATGTCTTCACTCCCCTCATCTAAGTCATTGATGTAAATTGTAAAAAGTTAAGGCCTTAGCACAGACCCCTGTGGGACTCCGCTCGTCACATCCTGCCAATCTGAAAAAGACTCGTTTATGCATACTCTGCTTTCTGCCAGCCAGCCAATCTTCTATTCATGCTAATATGTAACCCGTTACACCATGCACTTTTATTTTCCGTAATAACCTTATCAAATGCCTTCTGGAAATCCAAGTATAGAATGTCTACAGGCTCCACTTTATCCACAGTGCATGTTACTCCTTGAAAATACTCCAATAAATTGGTTAAACATGATTTTCCTTTCACAAAACCATGCTGACTCTTCCCGATTGCCTTGAGCTCTTCTAAACGCCCAGCTATAACCTCCTTAATGATTGATTCTGACAATTTCCCCACAACAGATGTCAAGCTAACTGGCCTATAGTTTCCTGTTTTCTGCCTCCCTCCCTTCTTGAATAGAAGGGTTATATTTGCTACTTTCCAGTATGATGGAATTTTTCCAGAATCTAGCGAATTTTGGAAAATTAACACCAGTGCATCACCTACCTCATTAGCCACCTCGTTTAAAGCCCCAGGATGTAGTCCATCAGGACTTGCCAGTCTGCAGCCCCATCAATTTGCTCAGTACCATCTCCCTAGTGATTTCAATTTCACCAAGTTCCTCTCTCCCTTTCACCTCCTGATTTGCAGCTATTATTGGAATGTTTTTTGTATCCTCTATAGTGAACACAGAAGCAAAATATTTGTTCATTTCTTCTGCCATTTCCTTATTATCTACCATTATCTCCCCACTGTCACTCTCTAGAGGACCAACACTCACTTTACTTACTCTTTTCCTTTTTAAATACCTGTAGAAAATCTTGTTATCCGTTTTTACATTTCTAGCTAGCTTCCTCTCATACAGGAATTCTTTTCCCCTGGTTAACCTTTTAGTCATTCTCTGCCGTTCTTTATATTCTGATCAATCATCTGTCCTGTCACTCATCTTTGGGGAGTTGTCTGCTTTTTCCTTAAGTTTGATGCTTTCCTTGGCTTCTTTAGTTAACCACGGATGGTGGGTCCTCCCCTTAGAATTTTTCTTTATAATAGGAATGTACTTATTCTGAATACTCTGAAATATCCCCTTAAATGTCTGCCACTGCTTCTCTATTGATCTATCCTCTAGCCTAGCTTCCCAGTTCACCTCAGCTAGCTCAGCTTTCATGCCCACATAATTGCCCTTGTTTAAGTTTAAGATACTAGTCTTAGACTCACTCTTCTCCCTTTCAAACACATTCAATCATATTGTGGTCGATGCTACCCAGGGGTGCCTTTACTCTGAGGTCATTAATTAATTCTGTCACGTTACCCAATACCAAGTGCAGGATTTTACATCCAGCAGGTGGGCGCGCGCCCGACCTAATCAGGCGTAAATAGAGCATGATAACGTCAGGTAAGCGTCCTGACACCATTACACGCTCGTGCCAATATTTCGGTCAGCGGGGTGCGTGCAAGACTCGACATCACACCAACCGACAATTAAGAGGCCTATTAAAGCCCTTAATTAATTAATTGAAACCTATTTTTCGCTGCCCGTCCAGCCTGACAGCGGGCGGGCAAATCGGCCAGGCGGCCTTTGGATTTTTTTTATGAAACCTCATCCACGGGCGGGATGAGGTTTCCAGCATTAATGAAAACAAGAAGAAAAACGTTTCATCATCATTTTTATAACGTTTATGGTCCTGTGAGTGAGTCCTGCAAGGGGACATTTGTTTTTCATTTTTGGGATCTTTATTTGTAATTTTTAAATTTTGCGCTCGGACTCTCCACCCCGCCCCCACCCCGGCAGCGCTGAGCTCCCAGCCAGTGTGAAATCGCAGTAGGTGGCTGATCACGGGAGGTGGACCGTTTCGTGGCCATTCCCAGGCCTGCACGCCGCGCCTGCCCGACAACCTGAAAATCCTGCCCAAAGTCTTACATAACCTGTATACACAAAGACTGTGCCTCTGCAGTAACACAACCAAGGCTGACACTCCACTGCAGTACTGGGGGAGTGCTGTACTGTCAGAGGTGTCATCTTTCAGACAGGATGTTAAACCTTCTGCCTTCTTGGGGGGATGTAAAAGATCCCATGGCGCTATTTTGAAGAAGAGCAGGGACGTTACCTCTGGTGACCTGGCTAATATTTATCCCACAATCAACATTGCAAAAACAGATTTGCTGATCACCACATTGATGTTTGAGCTTGTTGTGCGCAAATTGGCTGCTGCATTTCCTACATTATATCTGCAGCACTGGGCTGTGTTTACTTTCAGATTGGCACACACACACATGATCACATTACAAACAGCGTTGAGGTGAAAACGTTGAACTTTAATGTCTCATTTAAAGCAATGAGACAAGATGGCCGCAGCCACAAGTGAACCCTGGCTCCCAGCCACCAGAGGGCAATAACATATTGTGGTGTTCTCCCGCGCATCTGCCCTCACACCTTCCTCTCCCTCCCAGAACCATGATAGGGTCCCCCTTGACCTCACTTATCACCCCACCAGCCTCCTCATTCAAAGGATCATCCTCCGCCATTTCCGTCAACCCCAGCATGATGCCACCACCAAACACATCTTCCCTTCACCCCCCCTGGCGGCATTCCGCAGGGATCATTCCCTCCGGGACACCCTGGTCCACTCCTCCATCACCCCCTACACCTCAACCCCCTCCCACGGCACCTTCCCATGCAACCGCAGAAGGTGCAACACCTGCCCCTTTACTTCCCCTCTCCTCACCGTCCAAGGGCCCAAACACTCCTTTCAAGTGAAGCAGCATTTCACCTGTACTTCCCTCAACTTAGTCTACAGCATTCGTTGCTCCCAATGCGGTTTCCTCTACATTGGAGAGACCAAACGCAGACTGGGTGACCGCTTTGCAGAACACCTTTGGTCTGTCTGCAAGCATGACCCAGACCTCCCTGTCGCTTGCCATTTCAACACTCCACCCTGCTCTCTTGCCCACATGTCCATCCTTGGCCTGCTGCATTGTTCCAGTGAAGCTCAACGCAAACTGGAGGAACAGCACCTCATCTTCCGACTAGGCACTTTACAGCCTTCCGGACTGAATATTGAGTTCAACAATTTTAGATCATGACCTCTCTCCTCCATCCCCACCCCCTTTCCGATCCCCTTTTTTTCCAATAATTTATATAGATTTTTCTTTTCCCACCTATTTCCATTATTTTTAAATGTATTTCCATCCATTGTTTAATCTCTACCTTTTAGCCTATTTCGATCCCTTCCCTTCACCCCACCCCCACCCCCACTAGGGCTATCTGTACCTTGCTTGTCCTGCTTTCTATCCTTAATTAGCACATTCCTTAGATAATATCACCACCTTCAACACCTCTTTGTCCTTCTGTCTATGACATCTTTTGGCTATCTCCACCTATCACTGGCCCTCTATCCAGCTCTACCTGTCCCACCCCCCCTCCCTTAAACCAGCTTATATTTCACCTCTTTTCTATTTCTACTTAGTTCTGTTGAAGAGTCATACGGACTCGAAACATTAACTGTGTTCCTTTCCGCAGATGCTGCCAGACCTGCTGAGTTTTTTCCAGGTATTTTTATTTTTGTTTAACATATAGTGGTGTGATGTCTTTCTTTCTCTCTCTCCCTCTCTCTCTCTTGTTCTCTCCCTCTCTCTCTCTCTCGCTCTCTCACCTGTACATCACACACTCATCTTGTGCTAACTAACATGCCAAAAAAACAACCTAGATGAATACATGTAAACATCGTCCTCACATCAAAATTCACTCACAAAGTGAACATATGTGGCCAAAAAGGCAACATCATAAATGTAAGAAACAAAAAAGTCTTTGAGAAAGGCAGCCCAAACACAGGAATAGGAAACGCAACAAGTGGTGTGTATACTGAGAACACAAACACCTTTCACAGGGGTGAGCTACCCTGTAACCACTGGAGTTTATTCAGCGCCCGAATACCAGCATCAATCCAGAAGTATGAAATCAGCCAGATGTCGGGCGGATCTCTCTGATGAGTGGGGCATCTTGAAACAGGCATCAAGGGAACAGAGAGACAGCTGGCTAGCCATGCTACAAGCCATGCTCTAGGATCGGGAGCCTGAGCTGAGGGTTGCAAGACTGGAGTAGGAAATAGGGACCATCGACCTTGATCAGTGTTTCCACATTGGGGTGGGGGGCAGCTCAGGAATTTGTCCCTGAGGCTGTGATGGAGGCAGGACCATGGGATTCACCATAGGAGTTGGTGTGGTTAACCCAATAGCTGACACTTCTGCCACCACTGGAGCAGCGGATGGTGTAGATAGCTCAGCTGGTACTTCAGGGTTTGCAGGAACTGGCCGGACAGGCGAGCACCTTGGGTGGTAGGGCTATAGCCGGAAGTGGAGCAGATCACAGAGCCAGTGCAGAAGGAAGGGACCCTGTTGCATTCAGTTCTCTTGACTCGATGAGCTGTGCTATGGAGCTGGGGACCAATGAATTTGTGAAGATTGCACCAGCTCTCATTGATGGAGGTGACCAAGTAACATTGGTGGAACTGAGACTTGTTGCGACCTGTGTGAAGGTAGACCAGATCACCAGATCAGATGAGTGTTGACTGCACTCCTATTGGGGCCTGGACTTTTGACTGTGCAGGTAATTGACCTGCTTTTGGTTCATTTTCGGGTAGGAAAGATGTGACGAGTGGAGTGCTACAGGAATAAGTGCTGGGGCCTCAACTATTCACAATCTGTATCAATTAGATGAAGGCACCAAATGTATGTTTGCTAAATTTGCTGATGACATAAAGGTGGGTAGGAAAGTAAGTTGTGAAGAGGACATAAGGAGTCTGCAAAGGGACACGTATAGGTTAAGTGAGTGGGCAAAAAAACTGGCAGATGGAATATAATGCGTGAAAATGTGAACTTGTCCACTTTGGCAGGAAGATTATAAAAGCAGCATATTATTTAAATGGAGAGAGATTGCATAAATCTGATGTACAGAGGGTCCTGAATCAGAAAAAGTTAACCTGCAGGTACAGCAAGTGATTCGGAAGGCAAATGGAATGTTGTCGTTTATTGCAAGGGGAACGGAGTATAAAAGTAGGGATGTTTTGCTACAATTGTACAGGGCCACATCTGGAATGCATTCTCTGGAGGGGGCAAGGGGCTCATCGCATTGGACGCTGAGCAAGCCATCTTGTACAATGGTGGCAACCAAGAGCTAACGTTCAACATTGTGAATGTTGATAAGCTTCTTTGAAGGGTAGGTGCCTTGCAGCAGGTGGGCATGTGTGCGACAAAGGAGGGGACGTTCAGACTGAATAGCTATATGTGCTGGCCTACTATTGAAAGGGAATCTTGTGGAGCTTGGCACAATGTCATCAACGGATATCCAGTGAACAGTGGAATCTAAGGTCTGAAGTACGAAGAAACAGATTTTAGCACACGGGGTCCTCACAGTCAGGCACATTGTGCCTTGCAAAATCCAACGGGTTATTTACAGATCCAGCGAGGCGTCTGACAGAGGTGTGGTAGTGACTGACTGTGGAAAGGAAGGTAGTGACACGGGGACTGGTGGCAAATTCTCCGAGACCCGTACACAAGGTTGGCTATTTGTGAGGGCACAAGGGCAATGCTTGGACTGCGCAATTTAGGCACTGACATTCATGATAGAAGCAGCAGAGGATAGAGCTTCAATTTCACAAGGCAACCAGGTGATTTGACGACCAGGCAGTTTGGCACTGAAGAAAGTCAGCAAGTTTGAGATGCCACAGGTCCCACACAGGGTGGATGCAATGCCATGTTTATTTACAGCGCCGTCTGTGACAACCCCGAGTTGATCATCTGGATGAGGAAGGGCATTGGTTTTAGAAAACGAAAGAGCAGATTGTGCCAACTGAAAGTTTGTGCAGAGATCATCTATCCACTCGATCCTTTCATTGGACTGATGACCGGCAGTAACAACATCCAAGGGGGCAGTGTAAAAGGCACCCACTGGGGAAGGACTCTTGAAAGCATCTTGTAGCTCCCATAAGAGATCTCAGCCAGAAATCTTCTCCGGTGGAGAGCAGGTAGAGATGGTGAACACGGGGTGTGGGCTAGCTTGCAAGGTACCCTGGAACCAAATCCTTCCCAGAATAGTCGTCGTCTTAGGGCAGATGACAGTTTTAGGGACGGACAGGCACAGGTCATATCGTGACCTGTAGAACATGTTGCCAGGTGTGAAGAAGTTCTTCAGGACTATCACTACAGTAGAGGTCATCTATAAGTTCGATGTCTGTGCTCTCAAGTAGGAGATCACCTCGGACACAGCATGCCAACTCCTCAAGGGCAGTTTCAGATCCAGACACCCATGGTGGATTGAGTGATTACACAAACACCTTTGTAGGGTGTGACCACTCCACAATACTTCATGGAAGATCATGCTAATGGACTCTGGTAAAATACATTGGTTAGAGCTATTGCACTGATGTGTTTCCACTGGGCAGTCTTGCATAAGGTTGAGCCAACATCTGGCTTGAGTGAAGGTTGCGGCTTACCGTAGTGCCCAACATCAGCAAATGCCGTGACAAGTCAAAACCCTTCATTCGACATCTTCACAAGAAATGATGGGCTAAGGTGCTTCACAGCGACCCCCACATCTTCAGGTCAAGCAAAGGCTTTTCAAGGTCAGCAAATTTTGGTTGCAACTCAACAAGTTGGCCTCTGGCATACCAAGGGGAGGCAACCTTTTCTTGTGGAGATTGTATGGATCCCATGTTGAAGGGCCCATTCTTGCCATTGTATCCTGGGAATGCTGGATCGAGGCGTCATCATACTCCTGAAGGAGCACGTGGAACTGAGAACGTATGTGCGGAGGCAGGATGTGATCCAGATCCACAAAAACAGATCCTGAAAACAGTTGGTGGTGCTTCTGTTTGCATTGCATGGTAAGTGGCTGTGCTATATCATCCTGAGGAGGCTCAGAAATTGTTGCTGGGGGTCAAGAGAGGTCATATCCAAGCAAAATGTTCATTGTGAGACAGGACTTTGTGATTCAAGGGAGAGGTTCGCAATCGAATCTTGTCAGCAACACTAGTCAAAATATATGGCGGAGGCCAAGTGTTAGGCAGCTTGTCATACTTTGGTCCTGAAGGAATTGATGACAGGTGAACTGCAAATGTTGTGAGGTCCGCAAGATCGTCAGGTAGGGTCATTTAGATCTGGCCTGGCCAGTTGTTGTTGACCTTTAGGGAGCGCAAAGTACATCTCAATCTGCATGGGCTAGAGGAAGGACAAGATCCATAAATGCAGGCGGTGGAGTCACCTACTCACACTAGACGTTTGGCCAATTGAATTGGCACATCGTTGGCTTCCATGGACGGGGTGTCTGCAAGTGCCCCAACATCAAGGTTCTCCATGACCAGGCCTTCGAAGACAAGGCTGTGATGGTTTCCGAACAGAGAGAAGTGTGTTTTACCAACCACATGTAAACTTGATGAACTATCAACCTGGTGAGCAGATTGGGTTGAACTCTTAACTGGGACACTGAGTTTCATTGCTGTGGAAGCACGGACCATGATGCCAGTGGCTCCACTGTTGATGATCACCCAACTAGCATGGTGGTCAAAGAATGTGCCTAAGACGGATGACTGATGGATCTGTACATGGAGTGCAGCTGATTCCAATGAGACATCAGCAGGTTCCTCTTCACCTTTGTTTAAACGAGCGCCCATGACGCTATCATTATCATCATTGTCCAAGATAGCACCTGTCTTACGAGCTTTAGCCATATATTGTCGGTCTTGATCTGACAGAAATTTATATTTACTGAGAAAATGTTTATTTGGTCAGCCCGCTCGCTTGCATAATGGGCAAGACACCGATCGTGTACATGAAGGAGGGCAACTATGTAGGTGGATGGTCTGCCGTATCGAAGCAACTGACATAGATACTTTAACGATGGAGTTGCATGATATAACAAAGCAGTAATTAGTTATCTGCCCTAGCATCAGGTCCAATAAATTCACTTATTGTTGGGCAGCGAGTCCTAGAGATGTCCCTTTGCCTTCTGTGTATCTGAATCCACAGAGAGGGTTATCCTTGGCTCTCTTATGCCATGTCAGACTGTCACCAAGAAAGGAGGCACAGTTGGGATCAAACGTCAAAGAGTAAATTAGGTTCTGATGCCAATGCTCAAATGAATTGACTGTCTTGATCTTTCCTAAGCGCTTCTCTTCAGTGCCAGATGTGCGGCTACCATGGTATAATACAATATAGCCGGTGTGTGCCACCAGGACGATCAGTGGCTACAGCAGCTTGGCAGCTGTCACCAAAACCAAAAACAACAACCCACAACGACGCCGGATAGCTACTTCATATGAAACACTTGGGGCAGAACCGACCTCTCACAGATTGGTCTCTCCAGCCATCAGATCGCCAATGCAATTTGCGGCAGGTCTTATCTGGATGGAAGGATGCTGACAACACGTCAAAAGTACCTCATTGGTTGTAAAGCACTTTGAGACATCTGGTGGCTGTGTAAAGCACAATATCATTGCAAGTCTTTCTTTTTATTTATCTCTTGTGACCTCAGGATGTCCCAAAGTGCTCTGCAGTCTATTATTTTAGTTCTGTAATGCAGGAAACGCTGCAGACAAGTTGCACACAGCAAGCTCCCACAAACCGCAATGTGATGACCAGATCATTTGCTTCTGTGATGTTGGTTGAACAGCAAATATTGGCCGGGACACCGGGTAGAACTCCTCTGTTCTTCTTCGAAATGGTGCCATGGGGTCTAAAGAAACAGTGGAACAGTGCAGCACTCCCTCAGTGCAGCCCTTGACTGTCAGCCTAGATTTTTGCGATAGGCTGCATTTCAAAATAAATAACACATCAGTGACATGCTGAGTATGAACTTTAAATTCAACGTTTCCTAGCAGGTATTGAACATTATTTTATTGTACTATAATCAGGAGGATCTAATTACAGCTAAAATTAATGCAATGATTTAAGCTGTCAGTTAAGAACCTGTGATAAAAACAGCAACATATATTTATGCAGTATAGTGCTTTTAATGTAATGAAACGTCCCAAGTCAGCTCATAGGAGCATTACAAAACAAAGTATGACACTGAGTCACATAAGGAGATATTAGATCAGATGACCAAAAGCTTGGTCAGAGGCATGTTTTAAGGAGTGTCTCAAAGAAGGAAAGTGAGGGAGAGAGGCAGAACGGTTTAGGGAGGTGTTGGATCCTGTCCCAGATCCTGTCTTCCAATCCCAGCCCCAGCCGCGTATTCACTATACCCCCTGACCTTCCCCTCTCCGATGCTGAATGTTCAGTGCTCAGCAAAGGACTTAGTTTCATATCCTTACGCCCTCATCTCAATGAATTTCGGGCTCGGCACGATGCTGAACTCTTCTTCCGCCGTCTTCGTCTCCGTGCTCACTTCTTTGGGCAGGAGTCCTCTCCCCGTTCAACGGATCCTTTTACCCACCTCCAATATTCTCCCTCCACCTGGACCCCTCCCTCTGGATTCTTACCTTCTCTTGATCTTTTCATTGAGAACTGTCGGCGTGACATTAGCCGTCTCAATTTCTCTGCTCCTCTCAACCATTCTAATCTGTCTCTCTCTGAACTCACTGCACTCCGTTCTCTCAGGTCCAACCCCAACATTGTCATCAAACCCGCTGACAAGGCTGGTGCTGTTGTTGTCTGGCGCACTGACCTCTACCTCGCGGAGGCTGAGCGTCAACTCGCAGACACTTCCTCCTACCTCTCCCTGGACCATGACCCCACCTCTGAACATCAAGCCATTGTTTCCAGGACTGTCACTGACCTCATCTCCTCTTGAGATCTTCCTCCCACAGCTTCCAAACTGATAGTCGCCCAACCTCTGACGGCCCGCTTCTACCTCCTACCCAAAATCCACAAACAGAACTGTCCTGGCAGACCGATCGTGTCAGCCTGTTCCTGCCCCACGGAACTCATTTCTCGTTATCTTGACTCCCTTCTCTCTCCCCTTGTCCAGTCCCTTCCCACCTACATCCGTGATTCCTCTGACACCTTACGTCACATCAACAATTTCCAGTTCCCTGGCCCCAACCGCTTCCTCTTCACCATGGACGTCCAATCCCTCTACACCTCCATCCCCCACCAGGATGGTCTGAGGGCCCTTAGCTTCTTCCTTGAACAGAGGCCCGAACAATCCCCATCCACCACTACTCTCCTCCGTCTGGCTGAACTTGTTCTCACACTGAACAATTTCTCCTTTAACTCCTCTCACTTCCTCCAAATAAAAGGTGTGGCTATGGGTACCCGCATGGGCCCCAGCTATGCCTGTCTCTTTATGGGGTATGTGGAACATTCCTTGTTCCAGTCCTACTCCGGGCCCCTCCCACAACTCTTTCTCCGGTACACCGATGATTACTTCGGTGCTGCTTCATGCTCTCGTCGGGACCTGGAAAAATTTGTTAATTTTGCTTCCAATCTCCACCCCTCCATCATTTTCACATGGTCCATCTCTGACACTTCCCTTCCCTTCCTTGACCTCTCTGTCTCCATTTCTGATGATAGACTGTCCACCAATATCCATTACAAGCCTACCGACTCCCACAGCTACCTCAACTACAGCTCCTCACGCCCCGCTTCCTGTAAGGACTCCATCCCATTCTCTCAGTTCCTTCGCCTCCGTCGCATCTGTTCTGATGACACTACCTTCAAAAACAGTTCCTCTGACATGTCCTCCTTCTTCCTTAACCGAGGTTTTCCACCCACGGTCGTTGACACGGCCCTCAACCGTGTCCGGCCCATAACCCGCGCATCCGCCCTCACACCTTCTCCTCCCTCCCAGAAACATGATAGGGTCCCCCTTGTCCTCACTTATCACCCCACCAGCCTCCGCATTCAAAGGATCATCCTCCGCCATTTCCGCCAACTCCAGCATGATGCCACCACCAAACACATCTTCCCTTCACCCCCCCGGCGGCATTCCGTAGGGATCGTTCCCTCCGGGACACCCTGGTCCACTCCTCCATCACCCCCTACTCCTCAACCCCCACCTATGGCACCTCCCCATGCTCACACAGAAGATGCAACACCTGCCCCTTCACTTCCTCTCTCCTCACCGTCCAAGGGCCCAAACACTCCTTTCAAGTGAAGCAGCATTTCAGTTGCATTTCCCCTAACTTAGTCTACTGCATTCGTTGCTCCCAATGCGGTCTCCTCTACATTGGAGAGAACAAACGCAAACTGGGCGACCGCTTTGCAGAACACCTGCGGTCTGTCCGCAAGAAAGACCCAAACCTCCCTGTCGCTTGCCATTTTAACACTCCACCCTGCTCTCTTGCCCACATGTTTGTCCTTGGCTTGCTGCATTGTTCCAGTGAAGCCCAACGCAAACTGGAGGAACAGCACCTCATCTTCCGACTAGGCACTTTACAGCCTTCCGGGCTGAATATCGAATTCAACAACTTTAGATCTTAAACTCCCTCCCCCCATCCCCACCCCGTTTCTTCCCCCTCCTTTTTGTTTTTTTCAATAATTTATATAGCTTTTTCTTTTCCCACCTATTTCCATTATTTTTAAATCTCTACCTGTAATGCCCTGTCAGTCTTTCCACCCCACCCCCACTAGAGCTGTACCTTGATTGTCCTGCCATCCATTCTTAATTAGCACATTTTCTTAGATAATATCACCACCTTCAACACCTCTTTGATCCTTTTGTCTGTGACATCTTTTGATTATCTGCTCCTATCACTGCTTGCTTTTCCCTACAACCACCACCCCCCCCAACTTCTCTCCCCCCAACCCCCCCCCACCTTAAACCAGCTTATATTTCACCCCTCTCCTAACTATACTCAGTTCTGTTGAAGGGTCATGAGGACTCAAAACGTCAACTCTTTTCTTCTCCGCCGATGCTGCCAGACCTGCTGAGTTTTTCCAGGTAATTTTGTTTTTGTTTTGGATCCTGTACCCTGGTTTGCTGGGACTTAAGGATCCAGGTTGCACGCTTGTTTCGAAATGACCAAGTTAATACAATAGACAGGGGAGATCAGTAGATCATTCTTAGAAGAAAAATATTGGGCAGAAATTTGCGCTGAGTGGGTGAGCACGCGAACCGACCCATTTGAGCATAAAATAACGCGCGATGACATCGGGCGAGCGCCCTGACTCCATCGCGCACTCGCACGATATTTCAGTCGGCGGACACGCGCAGAAGTCAGCAGCACGTCCGCTGACAATTAACAGGCCTATTAGGGCCATTAAAATCACAGTTCAACAAGACCTCTCACTGCCCGTCTAACCTTATGGTTGGCGGGCAGGTGAAAAGGCCAAAGTGGCCTTTGGATTTTTTAGGAAGCCTCATCCACGGGCGGAATGAGGCTTCCAGCAGCAATTGAAAATTAAATAGAAATTTTTAACTCTCGTTCATAACATCTTCCTGCTCATGTGTTTTTCAATCTTCAGCTCCCTGAGGTGCCTCAGGGAACTTCCATAGCGCGCACTCGCGCGCACGCGCAAATTTCCGCACTCGACCTCCTCCCACCCCCCACCCCAGCAGCCGTTAATTGGCCAGCCAGCATGAAATCGATGTTGGGACCCGATTGTGGGTGGCAGTTGGCTTTACGACCGCTCTGGGACCTGCCCAGCGCTCCCGCCCGACAAGTTAAAGATCCTGGCCATTCTGCTTATTTACAAAAGTTACTCAGCAGCTACACTTGTGTGCGTACAACTCAAAACTCTGTCTTTACACTTTAGACTCTAACTCAAGACTACTGACTACAGAGGTAGCCAATGCTACTCTGCTATTGGATACCAAGGTCACGTGGTCTTCCATGACAACATTCGTCTTAAAGGTATATTACACATCAGGTTGCTACAGGAGGGAATTCCAGTGCTTAGGGCCTATAGGCAACTGAATGCACGGCCACTAATGGCGGAGCAATTAAAATTGGGGATGAACAATAGGCCAGAATTAGAGGAGCGCAGAAATCTCAGAGGGTTGTGGTGCTGCAGGAGATCACAGAGAGAGGCGAGGTGAGGCCATGGAGGGATTTGAAAATAAGGATGAGAATTTTAAAATCAAGGCGTTGCTTGACCGGGAGGCAATGTAGGTCAGTGAGCACAGGGGCGATAGGGGGACGGGACAGACTTACAGCAAGTTCAGACACGGGCAGCAGAGATTTGGACGACCTCAAGTTTACAGAGGGTAGATTGCAGGAGACCAGCCAGGAATGAGCTGGAGTAGCTGAGTCTAGAGAAAACAAAAGCACAGGCGAGGGTGTCAGCAGCAGATGAGCAGAGACAGGGGTGAGGTCGAGGGATGTTACGGAGGTGGAAATAGGCAGTCCTAATGATTGTCTTTTGCAATTGGCAGTGCTTAACCTTTTGATGGTAGTAGACGTCTTCACTTAGAGGTAGTGACTCAAGTAATAATAGTTAATTCATCTCTGATGTGTGACTTTGTTTTTGTTGCCACTGTCAGGAAAGGGTTGTTGACACAATCCATTCAGATTTGTACTCTTAATTTCCTGGTGTTGGCTCAGGGCGTCCTGCCTGATCTATCTGTTTATTGTCTCATATAGATACACTTGCCATTACGCAATGTTCATCGTGCATTTCCTCCTCCTTCGTTTCATGGTCGATAGATTCTCGAGAGTACCGGGATTCCTTTCCCTAGCTTGTGCTAGAAGCCATATTTTTCATGATTATGAAGTGTCTGCTGAATCTTCCCATCCCACTTTGTTATGCATTTTACTGTCATTATGTGTCAGGTTGACTGATGCAGGCATATTATCTGCTTTATCATGCATGCAGTGAACCAGTGGTGTTGACTTTCACTGCCTTCGTCTGGTATTAATCGGGCAGCAATGGCCTCAAATAGGAGCGAGCGGGCCTAATTTAACAGTCAGGGTACTTACTGACTGGATCGGGTGCAATGCTGGTGTCACACCTGCACGATTTTATTCTCACTGTAGTCAGTGGATAGTGAAATAAAAGCAAAATACTGTGGATGCTGGAAATCTGAAATAAAAACAGAAAATGCTAGCAAAACCCAGCTGGTCTGGCAGCATCTGTGGAGAGAGGAGCAGAGTTAGCGTTTTGAGTCCAATATGACTCTTCTTCGGAACAGTTCAAGAAAGATATTCGACTCGAAATGTTAACTCTGTTTTTCTCTCCACAGATGCTGCCAGACAGGCTCAGCGGAGAGTGATATTGGGGCGGCATTATACATTTGCCCAGTCCCCAACCCCCTCACCACCATGTAACGTTGAGGGATACAAGGATCTCCGCTGGCAAAAGGCGCCAGGCTTTACTCCAGAAATTCTCATAGATCCCAAACAGGTAAAGCTGATGAATTATGATGAATAAATTGACGCGGATTCCTGCTACAAGCCATGGAAGACGGTTCGATCACCTCTGAGGGGAGGATGGGGACCATGTGGGCAAGAGCTGGTGGAGACCCCCGCGATTGCAGAATAGCAAAAACTGTCGGCTAATCCATAGCATCCTCATCTCTCAGTGACAGGAGTCATTTGATCGGAACGTTTGTGTCAGCGAATCCAGCTCCTTTTTCTTCATGCTTTAATCTTTGCTGCTGTCCACCGTGAACACTTGTGGGTTATTTGCATACCTTCAGGAGATCATCTTCCCGCTACTTGGTACTGTTTGTGTGTTTATGACAGAGAGGTGCCCAAAATGGGATTGTACTTCTTAGAGCAGGGAAGCGGAGACTCGATAGAAGTGTTGGAAATGATGAGGGGCTTTGTTAGAGTAGCTGGGGAGAAATTGTTTCCACCGGCAGGAGGGTCAGTAACCAGAAGACAGATTCACGATAATTGGCAAAAAAAAACAGAGGTGACCTGAGGTGAATTTTGATTTACACAGTGAGTCATTGTGACCTGAAATGTGCTGCCTAAAATAGTGGTGGAAGCAGATCCAATAGTAACTTTCAAAAGATAATTGGATTAGTGTTGGAAAGGGCCATGGGGAAAGAGCAGGGGAGTGGGGCTAATTGGATAGTTCTATCAAAGAGCCAGCACAGGCATAATGTGCCGTTGGATTCTATAACTCTGAAAATGCCTTAATAAATGGGTTCAGCAGTAACCTCCCCAACACAATGTGTACTATGTGACATTACCTTCTCACAGAAGAGCCAACTGCAAGGACTCAATTATCTACTAAACAGGGCACCTGCCAATGAAACACTTCAATCCTTAGCAACGGTACTGCAGTCTGTATATTTTCAAAGATGAACAAAATTAACGAAAGCACTGAAGAATTCAACAATTAAAGCGACAAACTTCCTTGAAGCAACGGATGGATAATCCGCGAAGGGACAGGCTGGTCGGCGTAAATTAATTATGATGTCCGAAAGAGCCCAAAAAGTGCCCGTGAAGCCTTTCTTATTGATACTAAGCCCCGACTCTGAAATATTAGTGTTGTTTAGTTTATTGATGGGCTGCGTGGGCCCTTTGTGTGACCTCCAAACCGAAATAAGATATATCAAGTGATATTGGGAACATGTTGAGTGAATGCTATATGATGATTGGTCCCTGCTTGCTGTCTTTGTTTTTGTTCACATGGCTACGCTTGGATACAGACTTGTTTTTTTAGAAGCGTGGGGTGATGGTCCTCTTTCATAGTGGTTGGGGCCATTTTTGGCCCAGCCAATCATCGAACAACTAACTAATGGGTTAAAATATTGATCTGATGATCTTTGGGTAGGTGGCAATTTCAGCAATAAGCGGCGATTAAAATGAAGGATTAAATCTGAATGTTTCAATAGCAGGCTTAAGGCTTTGAGCAAGAGATGCATGTGGGGGCAAGGGGGCCAGGGGAGGGGGTATGTCAGGAAGAACTTTTTTATGCAGCGAGTGGTAACAACTTGGAACCCGCTGCCCATGAGGGTGGTGGAAGCAGAAACAGCAAATGGTTTCAGAAGGAAATTGGATGGGCCGTTGAGGGAAATAAACTTGCAGGCCTGAGGGGACAGAACGGGGGAATGGGACTGACTGGATCGCTCTACAGAGAACCAGCATGGATTTGATGGAACGAATGGCCTCTTTCCGTGTCGTGGTGACTCTGTGGGTCAGATTTTACGGGTTGATGTGATCCCCGTGCCCCATGCCTGATAAGTCAGGGGGACCCCGCCAATGATTCCCAGCGGCAGCTCCACGGCAACTTAACACTGGGAGCAGCAATTATTGCTTTAAGGCGAGACCTGCCCCTACCTCAGGAGGAAGCTCCCCCACAAATTGGACGGCCAGCAGCTCTGTAGTCCCAGCAGCACTCGATAGGAGTGGTGACCACTGCTGGGGCTACAGACAGTCCCAGGTAAATCGAGGGTCGGTGAGGGATGGTGAGGGGAGGGGGGATTTGGGGGACTGATGGGTTCAAGAGGCTGAGGGAGGGTAAAAGGGGAGATGGCCTAGGTGGGGTGAGGGGAGGGCCAGGGGGTAGGCAAAGGAGGTTCTTCACGTCTTGCCTGACACCAACCTGCACAGCTACCACTGCTGGGCTTCCCATGTGGCATGGGCCTCCCCCATTAATCTGCCACTTAAGGGCCTCAATAGGCCCAAGGGCAGGTGGGCTGCCCGATGCTTCCAGTGCCCTCCCATAACATTTCAGGCAGGTCAGGGGCAGGTGGGTAGGTGGCTGACTTCAAACCAACTGGCAGCAGAGTGTAAAAACTATCCCTATGACTCTAGGAGCCAGTGAAATTGGTGTAATCAATTAAAAAACAAAACAAAATTAGGAAGCGGTATTAAAACACATGAAAGCACAAGGCTACATGAGGAGAGAATAGATTCCTTTGAACCAAAATTGTTTAGAACTCATGCGCAAATACTCTCCTTGGGCTAAATTTCAACAAAGTAATGGAAGTCTGGGCTCTCAGCCAAGCATGCATAATGAGGCTTGGCTGGGAGCCCAAATTTCCATTAGTTTGTTGAAATAGATGCACAGAAGTGAAAACATTGCTTGGTTGACAGCTCAAGCACTTTTTCCTTAGATCTATTTTGTCAATGGTTCAATGTTTATTTACATAAGATAAAGAGAGTCAAGTGCTTATAGCTTCTGCTATTGATACTTTAAAGGTCTAGTTGGTTGACACTTTTGTGGGGCTGTAGTAACAGCAGATGTTTTAAAGAACACTATGAATGCTTTTTTTAAGCTTTTCCACACATGTCATTGTTACAATAGAGGTAATTAGTTCTGTACAGAGTGTAAGCTGTGTGAATGGGCATGCAAGTGTTATGAGTTGGCATGGAGGATATAAGGGGCCATTGGATGTGGGTAGGGGCATGGTTTGGCATGGAAGGAATGTGGGGCCATGGGGGGTGGGTGGGGCATGGGTTGGCATGGACAATTTGAGGGGCCATTAGGGGTGGGTGTGGGGGCATGGGTTGGCATGGAGGCATGAGTAAGACATTTTGAAGTTATCTTTTGAAAAGTTCCCGCATCTAGACTATGGTTCACCGTTCCTCCTGATGGGCCGTGAACCACGAGTCTTTGAGAAGCTGGTCTGACTCCACAAAAATTGCCGGGGCGGTGGAGGGGGGAGGGGGCTAGGAGCTGCCTACCCGTCAATGGAGCCAGGGAATGCAATGTGCGGGCTTGCTGCCTGCACTCTTCTCCCATGCCAGTGAAAATTGGCGATGACGAGAATGCGGATGGGAATCCCAGAATCGGGTTTAATCCTCCATTTTTAAAGGTCCGCAGAGTCTCCCTGACTCCGCGAAAATCTGGCCCCATGTTTTCACCCCTCTGTCCTTAATTGCCCTGCAGAGCTGTACAGTTGCCCCAGCGGGCACGCATAAGCCATGCGCGAGCTGGAGACCTGCATGCAGTTTGAACACCAGTGGGAAAGTTCAGCTCCTGGAGAAATATAGAGCGGATTCAGAGAGAAAACTCTTCTCTTCCAGCACCGAGGGGTCTGTTCATTAACCAGTTCACCATGCCAGGCTTGACTAGGGAAGCTATGAAGATCAGCAGCTTGCATTCCATGACTGATCATTTATAATCCATACCACTTAGCTTTAGAAAATGGTTTGAAATCCAAGTGCACTTTATATCAGAGTCATTGTGCAGCAAGATCAGGCATTTTGCAGATCTGTACTTCAGTCAGTAGTTATAGTTAACAGTTAATTATTATATATTGCTACATTTGTAGCAATAGACTTTGTACATGGGGGCATTGAATACAAAGAAAGTTGTGCTGAACCTTTACAAATCTCTGTTGAGGTCTCAGCTGGAATATTATGTATACTTCTCTGGGCACCACACTTTAGGAAAGATATCAAAGTCCCAGAGAATGTGCAGGTGAGGTTCACCAGGATAACACCAAGGATGAAGGAGTCTGGAAAAATTGGATAAGCTGGGATTGTTCCTGTTAGAACAGGGAAGTTAAGGGGAGATCCAACAATGGTATTCAAATTTATGACAGGCTTTGATAGCTAGGGTAGTGAAAAGCTGTTACCCTTGCTAAGAGGGGCAGTAACCAGTGACCATAAATTTAAAATAATTGGCAAAAATACTGGAGAGGGAATTAGCAGAATTTTCTTCACGGAGAGGGTTGTTGAGATCTGGAAGGTGTTGTATATTTTATATATCTCAGAGCAATGCAGAGATGATACTAGTGTCTAAGTGTGCAATGGGTTCATTTACAAGGGTCTTAAAATATCTCTGCAAACACAAAATGTCTGCACTGTGCTTATCCCAGCTCAGCTTCCAGTAGCTTTTGTGGTGTCTGTTTACTTAGCTCTGAGTCCATACCCAGGCTTAACCAATCAAGCACAGTGAAACTCTTTCGAGTTATCAACAGTCACAGATTGCAACTCATTCGAGTACAATCACAGTTCTTGGTTTCCGGGAGTGGGACATGAACCCACAACCCAAGCACAGTGAACATAGATCAATTACCAGCCTCACACAATCAAGTACAGAACAATTGAATGATTGAGCATTACAGAATGCACTTCCTGAAAGGAACTTAGGAAGTAGGAGCAGGAGTAGGCCATTCAGTCCCTTGAATCTGCTCCACGATTCAATTAGATCATGCCTGATCTCCTACTTCAATGCCGTTTTCCTACACTATCCCCATATTCCTTGATATCTTTAATATCTAGAAATCTATTGATCTCAGTCTAAAACATACTCAGTGACTGGGCCTCCACAGCCCTCTGGGGTAGAGAATTCCAAAGCCTTACCACACTCTGAGTGAAGAAATTCCTTCTGACCTTAGTCCTAAATGGTCTACCCCTTACTCTGAGACCGTGTCCCCTGATTCTAGGCACCGCCCTCCCCTCCCCCGCCAGGGAAACCATCCTTCTTGCATCTGCCTTGGCGGGCTCTGTAAGATTTTTGTACGTTTCAATGAGTTTGCTTCTCATTCTTCTAAACTCTGGAGAATACAGGCCCAGACTCCTCAATCTCTCCTCATAGGACAATCCTGCCATGCCAAGATCAGTCTGGTGAACCTTCGTTGCACTCTCTCTATTGCTAGTACATCCTTCCTGAGGTAAGGAGACTAAGACTGTACACAATACTCCAGGTGCAATCTAACCAAGGATCTATACAAGTGCAGCAAACCTTCTGTACTCCTGTACTCAAATCCTCTTGCCAAGTGTGGAATCAGATTCCATTGGAACTTTTAAAAGACAGTTGCATATGTATTTGACATGGATTAATTTGCAGGGTTATGGGAAAAAAATGGGGTGTGGAACCAAATGAAACAGTTCTTTCAAAGAGCCAGCATAGATATATTGAGACAAGTGGCCGTGTTCTGCGCTGTATATGTAGGAGCAGTATTAGTCAAGCATCCTATGGTGCTACATTACACCAACAGAGCAGCCAACACTGACTTTGAGAGGCTCATTAGCTCCATCAACAGGAATGTGATAATAGTACAACTCTTGTTACATTGTGTTGAATTACAAATGGCTTCAAATTCACTTTAGTTCTCAATCTGAAATACAATAGCTGCAAAATGGATAAGGGAACAATTTGTGAAAGTACTTATTGGAGGAAACAGAAAAGGACTCAGTAGCTAAGGACATAGCTTTCTACAAATCGTTTATCCTCACCTTTCATTTTCTATCTTCTTTGTCTAATCGCAAAGCTGTTGTTGATACAGGCAGTGTAACTGAATCTTAAGATCCGTACCATAACCATTGCAGATTAGTAAAGGAATCATTAACCCCTCGAGATTACTTGCAGAATCATTAGCGATTAGTTGCAAATATGACCGGTATATTATTACATAGAGACTTGTAGATGCCTTGGATGGATTACAAAGCACTAAGAAGATCAAAGGGGCTCAAATATCATCAACCATGGCCACAACATTCAGAAGATTAAATATTAGGTATCTGAAATTGTCTGAAGCGCTCAAAAGCTGTATGCTTGTGATGTGATGTCCAAGTGTGATCCCATTTGCTTACGGAATTTAGTTTTTGCCAAAATCTAATGTCAGACAGAGCACTTTCTTAATGTCTCATGCTCCACACACTGAAGGATTTGCACCATTATGTAATCACTTCAAGTCTATTAAGAGATATTAAACAGCTGATGGTTGGAAAATAACAGAGCTGGTATATATTAGAATTGGTATAAGAATAGCAAGTATATGCTTGTGCTAAATGATAAAGTAACATTTAAAAATGTAGTATTTAACAACCTCAGCCAAAGTCTAGAAGTGAAGTTTCGCTAACTTTGAAATGTATGCGACCCTCGACCATGAGTTTGTTACTTCTGGACTTGACTTTTCTAACACACCTCCTGGAAGGCCTCCCACATTCCACCCCCCCCTGTAAACCTGAGGTCATCTAAAATTCTACAATCCGTGTCTTTACTTGGACAAAGTCCTGTTCATACAGCACCCTGGTGGAAGGGTTGAGAACTAGAGGGCAGAGATATAAGGTAATTGGCAAAAAATATAAGTTTGAGCAGCAGGTGAAGCTAGCTGTTTCACGTTGCTACAATGCAGTAGCAACACGAGTGGTATTCGCCACTAACAGGATGCTGCCACCAAGCGAAAAATATGTTCTGCCTATCACACAAATGAGTAATGTAGTATATGAATTTCAGTGCCAGTGTGATGTCAGGTATGTAGGCCGTATGTCCGAACGACTGGTGGATCATAACAAAAAGCACATCACTTCAGTTGTTCGCAACAGGCAAAGTACTGAACATACCCAACCAGCCCACCCTTGCAAAATTCAAAACACATGTCCAATGTTAGATGCGATTCTGCGATTGGACAGCACTTGCTAAACAATTCTGATTGTGCTAAGAACTACACTAACAACCAATTTAAGATTATCAGTAAGGTTCACAGTGTGGCTCACTTATGTGTGCTAACGGCTACGTATATTCACATACCGGACCCTGTCCCTGGCAGTCAGAAGGAACTTGTCCACATATTGCACCTTTTTCCATCGTTTATTCCCCATGGCAATGCCTTGGCCATTCAGTGTCATCCTGTCTGGTTTGCATTTAAACAAAAGCTTAGCAGTTAACTGTTCCCTGGTGCATTCTCATGGCAAACCCTCTGCCAGGCAGAGTCCACTTGCCAACCAATCAGCACTCTCTTTTCATGCAGTATAAATTGTTGTTCCTTTACAATTGGTATTCTTGTGAATCTGTCCTCATGAATGCAAGATGAAAAGCTTTGGCAGCAAGTCTCTTTTCTCAGCAACACTAAAGAAGCAATGGAGACATAAGGAGAAACTTCTTCACACTGCAAGTAGTTAGGATTTGGAATGGACTGCCTGAGAGTGTGGTGAAGGCAGGGTCAATTGAGGCATTCAAAAGGGAATTAGTTCATTATCTGACAAGAAAAGATTTGCTGGGGTTAAGGGGAAAAGACGGGGAGTGGCACTAGGTGAATTGCTCTTTCAGAGAGTCAGCACAGACAGGCTGATTGACTTCCTTCCGTGATGTAACCATTCTATGATTCTATAAAGAAACTTCTTAAAACCTACTGCCGATGTGAACGGAGATTTCAATGGCTCGCCAGCCCCACCATGGGGGAACCCACCATGAGGGGACTGGAAAATTCCGGCCCTAGTAACAATTGCCTACTGGGTTGTCTCATGTAACAGAAAAATGTAACAGCCAATTTGCAGAAAATGAAACCTCCCACAAACAGCAATGAGATTATGAACTGATAATCTGTTTTAGTGTTGTTCATGGTTAAGGGTTAAATATTGACACTGTAATGAACTTCTCCACTCTTCTTCAAAATAATGTCGTGGGATCTTTTACATCATTTGTGAAGGCAAATGGGACCTCACCCAAAAGATGGCACCTCCAACAGTGCAGCATTCCCACGTACTGCACTGAAGCAATTAAAATGGAGATATGAGACAAACCAGGTCTTGAAAGTGCTAAAAGCTTTGCAAAATGCGGATGTAATTTGTTTAGTTTAAACTGATCGCAGTACAGAACAAACTGAAACTCTTTCCAATGCTACATCATCTGACATTTCTTCTCTATTAACAAAACGAAAATACAGGGAAGAACAATTTTATTTTATTATTTGTTCATGGGATGTGGGTATCACTGGCTGGGCCAGCATTAAATGCCCTTGTTCAGAGGGCATTTTTTTTAAAGAATCAACCACATTGCTGTGGGTCTGGAGTCACATGTAGGCAGATTTCCTTCCCTAAGGACATTAGTGAACCAGATGGGTTTTTACAACAATCAACAATGGTTTCATGGTCATCATCAGACTTTTAATTCCAGATTTTTTTATTGAATTCAAATTTAACTATCTGCCAAGGTGGGATTCAAACCTGGCTTCCCAGATCATTACCCTGTGTCTCTAGAATACCAGTCCAGTGACAATCTTGGATTATGTCTCATACCACCGTCTTAATTGCTTCAGTGCTGTATGAGGGAATGCTGCACTGTTGGAGATGCCATCTTTTGGGTGAAACATCAAACTGAGGTGATCATTTTGCTTTTTTAATTTCTCTGGGATTAAGCCTTGTTGCTCCACACAATGCCTCCTTGCTGGCAAATAAGTGCCCAAATCCATCCCAGTCTGTTAGAAGGTAGTAACCACAACCTCTTTCTCCAGCTCTTGTCCTCCCTGTATGCAGGGAGACATCTGATCTGTACTCAATGGTTGCCTCACAAAGGCACAGGCGGAGGTGATAAACCAGCAAGCTGGGGATGTAGGTGCTTCACAGCAGAATGTGCTCCAGTTTCCAGAGTGTGATTTTTATTCCAAGGACTAATAGTAGGACTCCAAAGGAACAATTGAAGGGATGATCTGGAGAAGGTTAGAAAAAAATCAATTCTGTAAGCCTACCTTGTTTCATCTGAGCTCATAAATGGTTGGCCTCTATATCAGGTCTTAGCTTGTTCCAAATATATCAATTAAATATGACGCAGTTCACATTCCATTGACAACAGCCATGATAGGGATAAAAAAGAGACCTTAGCATCTTTCGATCCTCTTTTTTATGGCGAGTAGGAAAAGTAGGAGCCACAGTTTAATTCAAGCCAGCACTGAAGCAGTTTAGACTTTGTGCCCTGTATAGACAATTCCATTTCTGATGTGTCTCTCCTCTAGTGTAGTGTGTCATGCAGTATGCAGTTCCATAAGAATCAGGCATCCTCCGTATGTTGCCCAAGTGCCATTGTTCTTGTGTGAACCTTAACAGTGGGGTTTGCTAGGCTATTTGACTGTGAGAAGCATTTCAAGCGCTGGACGTCACCTTCACTCCACCTGAGCACAGGAATCTTCCAGCATAGTCACTCGATTGCAAGGACAAGAGCCTTTCATTACATCTTCCAGCTCATTACACAAGGTGAAAACAAATAGTCACAAGAAAGTTTTCCATTCCTTGCTTTAAAGGTGCCAAGTAAATGCTTTGTTTAATGCCTATCCCTAATTGATGGGTGAGTCGTCTTCTAGAACTGCTGCAGCCCGTGTTATGTAGGTAGCACCACAGTGCAGTTAGGGAGTGATATCCAGTGACAGTAAAGGAACAGTGGTATAGTACAAGTCATGGCGGTAAATTCAAAGCAAACGAGCAAAGAGAATTGGTCCAAGGTCAGGAATGAAGTACATTCTGCCTTGCCTCCTGGGTACAAATGCAATGAAAAAGCCGAATGGAACTTTATCCCAAATGTGTTGGCATTTAAAAGTGAGGCAGTGATGCTTCAGTTGTACAAAGCTTTGCTTGAACTCCACCTGGAGTACTGCATTCAGTTTTGGGCACTCAGGCATGGTGTTTCAGTCAAAATAAAGGTAAGTGACAATTCATCAGAATGATATTGAGACTTAAAGGATTAAATAATAATGACAGGTTCCCTAAACTTGATTTGTATTCCTTTGAGCGTAGTATAGAAGGGCGATCCAATGGAGGTGTTTAAAATGATCGAGGGACTTAATGGGATAGATACAAAGGAATTATTTCCTCTGGTAGGAGTGTCCAGTTCAAGAGGACATAATCTTAAAATCAGAACTAGGTCATTTAGGAGTGAAATTACGAAGAACTTCTTCATATGAAGTGAGCGGAAATCTGGAACTTGCTCCCCCAAAGACTGTGGATGAAGGATTAATTAAGACTTTTGCTACTGAGATCAATAGTTTTTTCTGACGTGTGGATATCTGGATCAAAGGTGGGTCGTAGAGTTGAAGTACAGTGCAATCCTGATCTAATTGAATGTCAGAATAGGAGTGACTCACTCCTGTTCCTGTGATCCCACACCTCTTTAGCTTCTTCCTCCATTGTGCTTATTAACTTCAGGTTTAATTTTTAATACAAGCATGTCAAAATACAATGATTAAAATTGCCAGAATGTATTGTATCTTTACAATCTGTATCAGGAACAAAATTATGTCATGGTTTAGGTAACTATCTTGAAAGTTGTGTTTCAATATTTCGCTCGTACAATATTTTTATCTCTATGGGGAACTCAGCATTTCTCTATCACATTTTAATAGACAATATACATTTTACATAGCCATTTTCAAGAAAGCACTTTTATATAGCACTTTTCAAAACCATCATACATCTCAAAGCACTTTCCAGCCAATGAAGTACTTATGTTAAGTGTAGCCACTGTTGTAAAGTAGGGAACATAGCAGTAAATTTGCACACAACAAACTCCCATAAACAGTAATTTGATGATGACTAGATAATTTTTTTTTTGTGATGTTGATGACTGTATGGGTTCCGTTCCCTTCCTCCTTAGTGATTCCTGGACCCCAGAATTACAAGAACAAAATGCACGTGACAAACAGGTTCAACCTTAAGGCTCAACCTTAAACTCATTACTTTATTAAACCAACAAAACCCAGTACAAACCCCTTTATGATTTGACTGAAACTTACAATCACCCACTGGGCTGGCCGATCCTGTTTTTGATTGTAGGCCTGGATCTGGAGATGACCAGTCCCTGTCCTTCTTCACCTGACTGCAGTGCCCACGCTTTGGAGCTGTCCTTTTTTTAATAATGTCACAGTCACTCTATCACACCTGGACCTCAGGCATAGATTGAGATAACAGCCAGCTTGTTCGTCTGGTCTTTCATATCTCTTTATTCGGTATTTCAATCTCTTGAACTATGCAAAACTGCAAGCTCAAAGACAATTACTTATCTCCTCACCTGCTGTTTACACAGCAGAAGATTATGGTGATTTTCCTCACTGCGATTAGCTCATAGCTTTGTTCCGATGTTAATGTTTCTTCCGTTGTTGCCGGAACTGATGGTGATTCATAACTGCAGTTAACTTATGGCAGTTGTTAACATTCTCCAAACCGATCATGAGTCAGGGTTTCAGTTAAACTCATTCTTTCTGAGCATGAAGGTTAACTGTCTGATTCTGATAAAGAGTCATATGGACTCAAAACGTTAACTGTGTCCCTCTCTGCACATGCTGTCAGATCTGCTGAGTTTTTCCAGGTATTTTTGTTTTTGTTCTAGATTTCCAGGATCCGCAGTATTTTGCTTTTATCTGGTTAACTGTCTCATGTCCTTCATGAGGGGTAAATATTGGCCAGGGCACCAGAGATAACTCCCTTGATCTCCTTTGAAATAGTGCCATGGAATCGTTTACATTATCCAAGCGGGCAGATGGGGCCTCAGTTTAACATCACACCTGAGAGACAGCATCTCCAACAGTGCAGCAATCCCTCATTACTGCACTGTCAGCTTTGAGTTTTTGTATTCGGGTCCTGGAGTGAGGCTTGAATCCAGAATTTTATGATTTAGAAGTAAGTGTGTAACCAACTGAGCCACAACTGACATGGCAACTGACACTAGGAAACAAAAGTCCAGTTAGCTTATGGTGAAGGTGTACAACGGTTGGTATAAAACCCAAGACCTAAAATGCAAAGTAACAATCCAACACATCCTTCAGGAGTGAAGTTACTATATGTTGTAAATATCTCGCGTATTAGAGGAACTGTTACCAAAACTGAAATGCACGCCGATATGTATTGGGGAGACTCCTGTAGCATTATACAGCAGATGTTCGGTTGCAGACTGTTGTCATACTAAAGCTGTGGATAAGTCCCACTCCACAGTCTTGAGCGCACAATCTTAGGCTGGAAATTCAGTGCAGTACTGAGGGAGTGCTACACTGTTAGAGATGATGTCTGCCCTCTCAGGTGATGGTAAAAGATCCCATGGCATGAAATGAGTAAGAAAAGAGCAGCAGAGTTCTTTGCAGTGAGCTGGGTCAATATTTATGCAACACGGTAAAATCCTGAATCCCACACGGGATCCGTCCACAAATTTGTGTTAAGAAGAGTTTCCTGATAGCCGAGGAGGCCCCATTCCCACATGAATGTGTCTCTCTGTAACCCAATGTGCCTATAAACGTGGTCTATGTCAAAGATAGATTCAAATGCCAAATGAAAACACACTAAAGCAGTAAATGTGTGAAAAAGTCTTTATTCAATTTGTTCACAGCTTACAATGGCCTGGCCTTGCAAATGACCAGAGCTTTACATTGAATAATTGTCGGGAGTTAGCTCCAGAAAAACTCCGTAATCTTTCTCTGCTTAGCATGCGGTCTTCAGACGTGCATGATACAGTCCACCATGTCGTCGATGCAAACATGTTTTCGATGTTTTCGTACTGCAGTGCGAAATCGCGGAGCATCTCTCCGCCACTTGTGTCATCGGCTAGGCAAACAGACAGGCAAACGGGCAAGCATTCATCCGACTCTTCAGGGTCATCGGCCTCCTTGGTTGAAGAACATATTGCATCATCTGTCAGTTCCATCATGCAGCGCACGGCATTGTGCACCTCCACATAAGTCTCCATGATTGTCTCTGCTACAATTTCCAAGCCGGCCTCCCGCAGGCAAGCGAAAAGTGCATTGTCATCGGGTTGGTAGGCCTCACCCTGCTCCTCCTTGTTCTCGACGTTTTGTGCAGTCGTAACGTGTTTAAACTCAGCGTGGTGGAAACATTTGACAATTGTGGCTTCGGTCAACATCTTCCATGCCTTCTTCATCATGAATATGGCCTTTAGAACATATGGATTGTACTCCTGCTTCTCACTGATGACCTCGATAACCTGAGAGATCAGCTGCTGTCGGTAGTGAGTTTTCAGGTTCCTAATCACCCCTGATCCATTGGCTGCAGTGTTGGGAGGAAAGAACATCAGTTTAAAGCCAGTGATGTCGGGGTGCACGGGGCAGTGGTCTGTAATGATGACAATCTTCCTTTCCTTTCGCTGATACATTTTGTCCACTTTCCTGATTCACGCCTCAAAAACATTGGAGGTCATCCATGCAGTTTGGTCAGCCGACTATTGCGCGAGTAGTGTCTTGACATTCGTGAAGCAACATGGCTTCTTGGATTTGCCTACTACAAGAATCGGCAGCTTTTTGGTGTCATCCATGTTGGCGCAGAGCATGGCAGTGACACGTTCCTTGCTCCGCTTTCCACCATTACATGTTTTACCTTTAGACATCAAAAAGCGGTCTGGCAAAGGACAGTGAAACAGTCTGGTTTCATCAGCATTAAAATGTCTCGTGGTGCATACTCACTCAAGACACGGGCAAGACCATTTTGGAGCCAATTATTTGTAATTGCTGCCGTAACCACCGCATCCTCACTGCTTACCACGTGGAAGACAACGTCGTGACTTGTCTTGAATTGGTCCAGGCATCCATCGCTACAGGTGAACTCCATGAGGCCCAGATTCTTTGCCAGGGCAACTCCCCTTTCCTGCAGGGTTAGACTAGAGATGGAAATATTCTCTGCTCGGATTTCTTTAAACCACGTTAGCAGAGCTTCTTCAACATTGGGATAGGCAACTGTTCTCATCCTCTTCCTTGCTGGAGAGAATGTCTGCTTATTTACCTGTTCCAAGATGTTCTCCTTGTGCTTCAAAATGATGGACAAAGGACAAACTTGATGGCGGAACCGCCTACTCTTTCAAGATGTTCGCTTTCCGCTTCGTACCACAGTTTTCCACTCGCTGTATCAACTTCACCTTTTCTCCGTTTGATAACTTTCTCACAGGCTTAGCCATACTCGCAGGTTTTGCATGTCTTTTCACAGGGAGATCTCAATGTCAAATTGCGGCTTGTCCGGTGCTCCATGATTTTGCACTTTTGTGTGGTCTAACTCCGCCTTGATTGGTTGATTACGTCATATGACAAGTGGCACAAGTCGGCTAATCCAGAGTTACTATTGCAGAATTTTGGCTTATCATGGGCATCGTTCTATGAGACTTGCTATTCTGCCTGTGGGAATGATTGACGACTTCCACGTGGCCAGAAATTTCACTGCATATATTGTCGTCAACAAACACCACTAGAGCAGATTATCAGGTCATTATCTGTTTGTTGGACCTTGTAGTGCTAAACATTTCCTACATTACAACAGTGACTATACTTCAGAAGTATTTGACTGTAAAGCTGGGACATCCTGAGGTTATGACGGTGCCATATCAACGCAAATTCTTTTTTTTTTGCGCTATTATCAATGGCCTCTGATAAACCTCGAAGTAGAGAGTTGGTTCAATTTGCAGAGTTCACCCTCTTAGAATAAACCGTCTCCAGGGGCAGCCTGTGCCCAATGGGTCGTGGCATTGTCCGGACTGGCAATCCAGAGATCCAGGGTAATACCCCGGGCACCCGGGTTTGAATCCCGCCACGGCAGACGGTGAGATTTGAACCCAATAAAAAACCTGGGGCTAAGAAGTCGAATGGTGGCCGTTGTCGTAAACTCCTTTAGGGAAGGAAACCTGCTGCTGCCCCTTACTTGGGTCTGGCTTACAATGTGACTCCAGACCCACAGCAAATGTGGCTGACTCTCAAACGCCCCTCTGAAATGGCCCAGCAATGGGGCAGTTAGGGGTGGGCAACAAGTGCCGGCCTAGCCCCTTGTCTCATCATTCACCAATAAGGAGAAATTCCTCAATCCGTGGAGGGCTGGCAACAACCTGCCGCTTTTTTTTTCCGTGTTTATTTTGATTCCGAGTCATTGGGCCCATCTCCCCAGGCCCCGGGGGAAAGGGAATCGTCAGTCAGGGCAAGGGGCAGGGGCAGGGGCAGGGGCCGGCAGCCGCCGAGGAGTGAAATCACCCCCGCTGCCGTCGGCCTCTCAGCCCGGAACCTTCCGCGAGGGGATTAGGGGCCGCGGGGGAAGGGGTTTGCAGTGGCGCGTTTCCGTTCCGCCGCCCTGATGGGGCGGTTCCGGTGACGCAGGGGAGGCGGCCGGTGTCCCGGATCCCGGAGTCAGGGTTGGTATTGAGGGGGAGCGGGAAAGCCGGCTGAAGCCTTCACCTCCTCCCAGCAGCTGCTCTCGCTCAGGCTCAGCCCCCACGCCCCCCCCCCCCCGGAAAAGCTGGATCCCGCCGATGTGCGCATGTCAATTCAGCTTCAATAAAACCCGCCGGGCTCGGTTGAAGTGACCCAGCGGGTTTCAAACGGTCATCCCACGCCAGCTGACTCACTGATGCCCGAAGTGTCCCCGTGACAGTTATTGATGGTCATATCATCACATCTGAAACCAGAACCATGGGTTGGTGGCGCGGGTTTGGGTTCCGCCAGGGGCCACTGGGCTCCTGACCTCATTCCAGCCTTGGTTCCAACATGGGACCACAGAGCTGAACTCCGCCCCCCCCCCCCAGGTGAGGTGAGAGTGACTGGCCCTCGACATCAAGGCCGCATGTGACCTAGTCAAGGAGCCCCGGCAAAACTGGAGTCAGTCGGAATCAGGGGGGAAACTCTCCGCTGGCTGGAGTCATACCTAGCGCAAAGGAAGATGGTTGCGGTTGTTGGAGGTCAATCGTCTCAGCTCCGGGACTTCACTGCAGGAGTTCCTCAGGGTAGTATCCTAGATCCAACCATCTTCAGCTGCTTCCTTCCATCATAAGGTCAGAAATGGGGATGTTCACTGACGATTGTACAATGTTCAGCACCATTCCTGACTCCTCAGATATTGAAGCAGTCCATGTCCAAATGCAGCAAGACCTGGACCATATCCAGGCTTGGGCTGACAAGTGGCAAGTCACATTCACGCCACACAGGTGCTAGGCAATGACCATCTCCAACAACAGAGAATCTAACCATCGCCCCTTGACATTCAATGGCATTACCATTGCTGACTTCCCCCATGATCAACATCCTGGGGATTACCATTGACCAGAAACTGAACTGGACTAGCCATATAAATACTGTGGCTACAAGAGTAGGTCAGAGGCTAGGAATCCTGCAGCAAGGAACTCACCTCCTGACTCCTCAAAGCCTATCCACCATCTACAAGGCACAGGTCAGGAGTATGATGGAATATTCTCCACTTGCAGCTCCAACAATACTCAAGAAACTTGACACCGTCCAGGATAAAGCAGCCCACTTGATTGGCACCCCATCCAGAAACATTCACTCCATCCACCACCAACACACAGTAGCAACAGTGTGTACCATCTACAAGATGCACTGCAGGAACTCGCCACGGCTCCTTAGAGAGCACCTTCCAAACCCACGACCACTACCAGCTAGAAGGACAAGGGCAGCAGATAGATGGGAACACCACCGCCTGGAAGTTCCCCTCCAAGTCACTCACCATCCTGACTTGGAAATATATCACCTTTCCTTCACTGTCGCTGGGTCGAAGTCCCGGAACACCCTCCCTAAAAGCTCTGGGGGTATACCTACACCACATTGCAGTGATTCAAGAAGGCAGCTTAGCACCACCTTCTTAAGGGCAATTAGGGATGGGCAATAAATGCTGTCCTAGCCAGAGACACCCACATCCCATAAATTAATTTTTTAAAAATTGTGCAGATGAGGAACACAGTGGCATTGTGGAAATACCAGGCTAATGCTCTGGGGACATAGGTTCAAATCCCATCACGGCAGCTTGTGGAATCTAAATTCAATTAATAAAAATAAATCTGGAATTGTAAGCCTGTCTCAGTTTCATGGTCACCATGACTATCATCGATTTTTGTAAAAAGCCATCTGGTTCACTAATGTCCTTTTGGGAAGGAAATCTGCCATCCTCGCCTGGGCTGGCCTACATGTGACTCTGGATCCACAGCAATGTGGTTAACTCAACTGACCACTGCAATGGCCTAGCAAGCCATTCAGCAGTTCAAGGGCAATTAGGGATGGGCAATTGATGCTGATCTTGCTAGCGGCACCCACATCCCATCAAAGAATAAAACAAGTTCTACCTCAGTGAGTACCCCAGGGTCCAGGGTGGCCAACTGTCCTGTATTTTAAGGGATTGTCCTGTATTTTGACTGTCCCTTAAGGGATGTCTTTTGTTCCGCATTTCTAGGAGAGCCTGTGGGAGCCTGAGCCTGGGCATCTCAGTTGAGTGATTTGAGCCGGACTACAAGACTGTGATTTGGCCAGCAGAGAGAAAGATAATAATGTTGTGACTCCACAAGATAAGTTATAAGTTAAGTATGGTTGCTTTAAACCGTCCCCTCCCCCTCGCGCTCACTAGCACATCCCCCCCCCGCCCTTCCCCAGTCGAAGTGTCCCTATTTCTGATAAGAGTCGGTCACCCTGCGAGGAATCTCTGATCTAAAACATTTGCGTACTTAATCTTCATTTTGCATGTTCACCTTGACTTATGCAGGCCCTTGGCTTTACTGCAAGTATAGTGTGGACCACATCGAGTGTATCACCTTGTTTATGGCCAGCAGTAAATGCTAACTTTCAACACTTTGATGTTAAACTTGACATGTAGAGATTTAAATTAATCTCCTTCTAATCTTGATGAAGGTTTTTAAAGAAAGACTGCATTTATTTAGCAATTCAGGATGTCCCAAAGTGCTTTACAGCTAATAAAGTACTTTTGTAACGTCATCACCATTGTAACATAGAAAACGAAGCAGCAAACTCCCACAAACAGCAATGTGACAAAGACCAGATAATCTGTTTTTGTGATGTTGATTGAGGGATATGTATTGGCCCAGATACTGGGTCGAACTCTCCTGCTCTTAGGGGAGGATCTTTTACAGATCCGCAGGATCTTTCATATCTACCCACAAGGGCAGACGGGATCTTTGGTTTAATCTCTCATCCAAAAAATTTTTGTGTACAATATCACCAGAGGCTTTTGAACAATAACTTTTGAGTTTGTTTCACAAATTCAGCAAGAATGATACTCTGGCTGTAAATAATCTTTTAAAAATACAAGATTGAATAAAGAAATGCACTTGCTTCTCTGATGGCTCAAAGGGACTGGATAAATCATATATTCAGACCAGAAAGATCAAGAATTGATCTTTGGCCTGTACTAAGGTAGCTAGCTCATCACTGGGCTAGGTAGCTAACCGAATACCATTGAAACATGGCATCAAATCAATGTACAGAGGGGACAGATGAAAATGGGCAACAACGGGAGGAAAAACTAGTTGTCCTCATGTATGTGGCTAGGAGTTCCCCTTCACCTGAAGCTCTTATGATAAAGAACCTTACAGGTGCCTTGCCTCAGAATCACTAGGTTCTGGGTTCAAATCCCACTCCAGGGCTTGAGTGCAAAATTTAAGGCTGACACTCCAGTGCAGTACTGAGGGAGCATTGCACTGTTGGAGGTGCATTCTTTCGGATGTTAAACCAAGGTCCCACCAGCCTGCTCAGGTGGATGTAAAAGATCCCATGGCACCTTTTTGAAGAAGAGCAGGGGAGTTATCCCTGGTGACCTGGCCAATATCTATCCCTCAATCAACATTACTTGGTCATTATCACATTGTTAACCACATCCATAAATGTTGGGAAAATATGGATGTTAGCCTGTGATGTCGACACTGCCATAGCATAAGAGGTGGGGAACCAAGCACAATTGCCCTTTCAAAGAGCCAGCACAGACCTGATAGGCCAAATGGCCTCCCTCTGCACAAATTGCTTTGATTCAAACCTCACCACTTGGTGCAACACAGTGGGATCACTGATGCTTAATCCTTGACCTTCTGCTTGAGGCTTGTGTCAGCACATACACATCACCATACTCTTATAACCCATTTTGTCTGCTTTTTTAGAAATGGACCAGGATGACAGTGAAGGGGAAGCTGAGCTCAGGAAGCAGTCAGTTGGCGGCTTGGGTTTACTGCAGATCGCTGGATGCACAGGATTAACTGCATACGTAGTATGGGCAGGAATATTGATGCCTGGTTTCAGGAGGGTCCCTCTAAGGTTACAGGTAAGAGAAGCGCAACTTTCTACAAAATGCTTTGTGTGTACACCATGCAGATCAGACAACCTTACTTTAGGTGGCTGTACAAAAATGAATGTGCTTTAAGTTTCTCTGGTTAACCAGCAACTAGTATCATCGGCTTGAATATATATTCACGTCAAGTGTCTCATCATCCCAAACACCTGTACTCCTCAGTTCCTTTCATTGTGTAGAATACAACACCAGTGTCATCAGACAAAAGGATCGAACAAACCCCCCACCCTTTTCAACAGGTACACAAACAATCTATATCCAAATCATAAAGGAGACTTGTCAAACTAAAGAAAACTATTGTAAGGCGCTATTTTCAGAGGGAGAAAAGGTGTTTGGGTCAGACCTCAGCCCCAAATATGAAGTTAGGAGTAACAAGGCTTCAGGAAGGTCAGGGTCAGAGCTGGCAATAAAGTGACTGGCAACAAGCCCAGAGGTAACATGAGGAAAAGCTCTTGTAGACTATGAAGTACTTGGGATTTGTAATTCCCTGCCTGATAGGGTAGTGGAAACAAATTCAAATGGTGCCCTTCAAAAGAGAATTTGATAAATACTCGAAGGAGAAAAGATTTCCAGGGACATTAGGAAAGAGCAAGGGAGCGAGACTAACTAGATTGCTCTTTGAAAGAGCCAGCACAGACTTGATGGGCCAATCGGCCTCCTTCTGTGATGTAATATTCTATTGCTGTTCTGGTTTCTCTCAGTGATCATGAACTGGGAATGCTGGGCACAAATCTGACCTAATTTATGCCAGTAAGCAGGAAATTTCTCATATAACACTGAAGGAGAATTCAGATTGCTCCTGATCAGACGACTTCAGAGATCAGGAATTAACTATGAGCTTGGCAAGTGGGGGCTATCGTGCTGCACTCATTGCACTGGTGAATTTTTAACTGAATCTGAAAAATAAGAATTTGTCTGGTCTTCAGAATTAGTTAACGTAGGTGAACTGTGGATATTGTGTGTATTTCAGTTCCGAAGAAAGCCAAGCTGAGCACAATAAAGAGGTGTGATTATCTTTTACCAGGTTCCGTACATACCTGCAAGCCGCAAACAGGTGCAGAATGTGATGACCTTACTGGAAGGCCGGTCTGGCAAGGCGGTGGACTTGGGGTCAGGTGACGGCAGAATTGTATGTAAACATTTGGACTAAAATCCAATGTATTTAATACAGATTCTGTGGACAGGACTGTGAACAACTGTTACAAGTTAACTTGGATTTCAGTGCATACTTAACACCAACATTATAAAGACTTAAAAAAAAAACCTGAATGATTGCTCTCGTTTGCGGAAGCTGTCTTGTCTGTTTCATTTTTAAAAAATTTTAGGTTTTTTCTATTCTTTCTTTGGGTTTCCACAAACCGTTCCTACTCTGTAAACTGCCCACATCGTCGCTTCTGGCAATTGTGCTCTGAAAATGCCCACCCCTGACCCCGCCCACCCCTACTGGGGGTGCTTGGGAGTGGTCTGGACTGATTTCCTTCTACTCTGCCCTCCTTACATGTAGGTGGGGTGCTGAGCCAGATTAAGAAGAGGCACCAAGAACATTCGGGTATGCTGTCCACTCCCTCAGCCCCCCGCCCCCAGCCCTTAAAGCAACGGCAAGCTTTGGCATTTATCTTGTAATGTCCATAATGAGCCTGTCTGCCTTGCTGTCTATTGTCAGGATTTTTAAAATGCTAGAATATTTTGATACAGCAACTGTATCTAGTTTTTCTTTGTTATGGCGAGTTTTACCTCAGGGCCGTGGGTGTAGGCCCACACACTAACAACAACAACTTAAAAAGCGCTTTTAACGTAATAACGCACACTGTGGCTAATTCTCCTAGATTATCGCGGCTGAGAATACTGTGTGAGTCACTGTGTTAGGACACTGTGGGTGCGAATCCATTTCCAAGTGCTCCTGTTTAAATTTCTCTTCCTAGCTACTGCTCCCCATGTATACAGGGCATAGTCCCCATGTCATGTATGATTCTCCACTTCACCATTACTCATGAGCTCGAAGCCTGGGAATCCCTCTGGAATAGCCTAACAAGCCACTCAGCTCAAGAGAAACTAGGGATGAGCAACAAATGCAGGTCTTGCTGGCAACGCCCACACCCCATGAAAGAATAAGGAAATTGGCTGCATGTTTGGCCAGCAGGAGGTACACAAAAGTGAAGCGTGCACTGACTTTTCCTTTCTCCTTCAAAGGAAGTGCCTCCTCCCACACAGTGAGCGTTAAACCCATTTCCGAGATTTGGTAGAGATATTCAAAATCATGAGGGGCCTGGACAAGGTAGACAGGGTAGAAACTGTCCCCTATCATGAAAGGATCGAGAACAAGAGGGCACAGATTTAAAGTAATAGGCAAAAGAAGCGATAACAACTTGAGGATTTTTCACGGTTAAGGTCTGGAAGGCGCTGCCTGAGAGTGTGGCGGAGGCCGTTTCAATTGAAGCATTGGAAAAGGGAATGAGGCTGTTTTCTGAGAAAGCAGAATGTGCAGGGTTACAGGGAGAAGAGGCAGGAAAGGCTGTCTGTGAATTGCTCATTCGGAGAGCCGGTGCAGTTACAATGGGCCAAATGACCTTCTGCACTGTAACAATTTTGTGATGCACTGATTTTTGCCAGGCTGATTCCACAGGTTTGAAGGAAAAGTGGAGAGTGTCTCATTCTCGAGCACCTCTGGTAGCTGGTCACCCGTCTATTTTCAATCAAAGTGGTGCTGAGGCGGGGTGTGGGTTGGAATGGAATAAATTTGATATAGTTGGTAGATTATAGTCATCAGTAATGGTCATTATCACAACACTCCTGACTAATAAAAATACTTGAGTTTAAAAAATTGCTTGAATGTTATAGAACCATGGGATAGAATTTTACAACACAGAAAGGAGGCCATTCAGTCCACTTTGCCTGCGTCAGCTTTAGTTTAGTTTCACACCCCAGCTCTTTCCCCCATAACCCTGTAAATTCGTCCTCTTCAAAATGTTGAAAACCCTACCTTACAGTCACCCTGCTTTAAGTGGTGTATTAGAGATGAAAGACATCATTAGAAGTTCAGAAACAGCCCCCCCATAAGGTGTTTCACCCAGTCTCTCTCCTTCCTAAATGAGAGGACAAACCAATCAACTGCTTCCCCGTTACACTGATAGAAGCGTTAAAAGTTTGGTGGGGAGAAGGCTGGAGTGAAGTATAAATAGTGATATAGAACAGTCGGGCTGAATGGCCTGTTTTTATGCTGTACAGTGTGTGTAAGATGTTAGAAGAAATAGTTGCAGCTGTGGAGCTTTGGACTTCTTTCTGGTTGTAGCATTACCACCATTCGCTTGTCTTTTTTTTCCTCGTCGCGCTTTCTGATGTAACTACGCTTTTCATTGCGCCATTAAGTCACAGGATCCGTGTTACTCCGCAGGTTTTAGAAGCCAGTAAGCGTGGCTTCCATCCAGCAGTTGGCTATGAACTGAACCCATGGCTCATCAGGCTGTCAAAGTTCTACGCTTGGAGAGCAGGCTGTCATGGCCAGGTTTCTTACATGAAACAAGATTTATGGAAGGTAGACAAACCTTAATTTTGAGTTAATGTACAAAGGAGGGAGGAGGGCTCCATCACCTTGATATTAATGGCTGTTGCTCACAAGCTTTCTCAGTCTTAAATATATACTTTTTGAAAAATTACATCCGCTAGAAATCACATTTAAATGCTAATTTTCCTTGGCAGACTAATTTCAATAAAATATAGACTTCTACCAGCATTTACGTGATTGGTACAACTATTTTCTAGCCTTGGGGATCCAAATATCTGCAATATCTGGTCAGCTTCTATTCAGTTTTTCTGAACCACTTTCACATTTGTTCAAGAAATGAACAGATTTCATAAACAAAGCTCCGTCAAGGGATTGCCTTCTCCATAAAAGACCAGCAATTGATAAGTAGCCTAGTTGATCTGATTGTTTCACACCAAAGGAACATAGGATGGAATGCTGAAATTTTCCATTGAGAAAATTTCTGGTCTGAAACTACATATAAAGCATGTAGATCAAGTGAAAGTTCTTGATTGACAATTATTGTCTAGAATGTTAACAAAGTTGACCCATTTCAGGTAAAGCAACGAACAGCTCAGTTGCACGATTTATTAATGCGTCAGTGCAGAGTCTGGCATAGATTCACATTCACAATTCCTGCAAAGCAAAGTGTCAGTCTCAGATAAGCAGAGAGGAAAGTGCATAGTGCGAAGCAAGTCAATCATCTTACAACAATAAATTACTTTTCTGTATCGCCTTTAACGCAGTAAAACGTCCCAGGGTGCCTCATAGGAGCGGCTAAGAAATAGGAGCAGGGGCTGGCCGCTTGGCCTCTCAAGCCCAAGGCCAATGTTGCAGTGTTGGCAAGGGCTTGGAACAGAGCTTGTCCATCTTAGCGAGAGATTGTTGCTGGGGAGAGGACACTTGTAAGATGGTAAAATTATGGACAAGACACAGACTATCAGAAACCAGAGCCTCATGTTGAGAATTGTTGTATATGCTCTTATAGAATGATTTAAAATAGTTGCAGGGCGCCTGTGTAAATTAGGGGCAAAACAAATGCGATACTCAGCAGACATGAAATATTGATGAACTGTACCTTTTTTTTTGTTATTTTAGGTTGATTTGTCAGACTGTTCTAATGTCACAGTTTTCCTGGCTCCCAGTGTGGTAAGTAATAGGTGATCCTCTTCATACTCTCTCTCATACACACGCACCCACACACACAAACATATCTTTCTCACACATTTATATACTCGGCGTACCAATGTGTTCTCAGTATGTCTACAATCATTGATCTCTGGTTGTTTCCAATTTTCAAGTATACTTGTGTTATATTTTTAGGGTTTATACGCTAGATATTTCTTTGGGTTCAGTGTCACTAGTCACTCCCTAAGTAGACCTTATGTCCCCTATGATCCAGTGTATAAGGTCACTTGTCCAATATCTAGGTAAATGTAATGCAACCCAAGGTTTAAACAGAGAACCCTCGTCACTGCACTTTGGCTTACTGGAGTATGTCACGTGCAGCACATAACTCCTTGTCTTTGGTAAGCAGAACAATAACACTCCATCAGATGCTATAAACCATTAAGACAATTTTATTGAACATTGCACAGGTTAACAAACTGTATTGAACACAGTAAGATTGACAGTAAATACAGGCTGCACTATTTCACTTGGAATCAAAAGAAGAAAAACACTTCCCTTGCAGTCCAAGACTGGGCTTTGAAACAGTCTCCGCTTTTTACAAAACTAATCACTAACAAGGAGATCATGTATCCTGATGACAATAGACTGACTGATCAAATAGAATCCCAGAATCAGAGGCCATTTGCTACAGCAGAGCTGCCTGTTAAAGGGTCAAAAATCATGACCCTGCCTCTCCCACAGACTTGACTTCTACCTTCACCTCAGATATGGTTGCTGAAACATAAAAAAAAAATTAAAAGATTTTTTTTATTTGTTCATGGGTTGTGGGCGTCGCTGGCAAGGTCAGCATTTGTTGCCCTTCCTTAATTGCCCTTGAGAAGATGATAGCGAGCCGCCTTCTTGAACCACTGCAACACATGTGGTGTAGGTATACCCACAGTGCTGTCAGAAAGGGAGTTCCAGGATTTTGACTCAGCAACAGCGAAGGAACGGCGATATATTTCCAAGTCAGGATGGTGAGTGGCTTGGAGGAAAACTTGCAGATGGTGGTCCTCCCATGCGTCTGTTGCCTTTGCCCCCCTAGATGGTAACGGTCGTGGGTTTGGAAGGGCATTGGAAGGAGCCTTAATGAGTTGCTGCAGTGCATCTTGGAAATGGTACATACTGCTGCCTCTGTGCGCCAGTAGTCAAATGCGTACATACGAACTTGGAGAAGTAGGCCACTCAGCCCTTCAAGCCTTCCCTACCATTCTATAAGATCATAGCTGATCTGATTATAACCTCCCGCCCACCCCCAATAACCTTTCACCCCTTTGTTAATCAAGAATCTATCTAGCTCTGCCTTAAAAATATTCAAAGACCCTCCTTCCATTGTCTTTTGAGGAAGCGAGTTTCAAAGACTCACAACCTTCTGAGAGGAAAGATTTCTCCTTATCTCTGTCTTAATTGAGCGACCCCTTATTTTTAAACCATGACCCTCATTCTAGATTCTCCCACAAGAGGAAAGATCCTCTATGTCAAGACCCCTCAGGATCTTAAAGGTTTTGATCAAGTCACTTCTTACTCTTCTAAACTCCAGTGATTACAAGCCTAATCTGTGCAACCTTTCCCCATAAGACAACCCACCGATTCCTGGTTTAGCCTAGTAAACTTTTTCTGAACTGCTTCTAATGCATTTACATCTTTCCTTAAATAAGGAGACCAATATTGGACACAGTATTCCAAATGTGGTCTCACTAGTGCCCTGTACAAATGAAGCATAACCTCACTACTTTTGCATTCAATTCCCCTCACAATAAATGATAACATTCTATTAGCTTTCATAATTACTTGCTGTACCTGCATACTAACCTTTTGAGATTCATGCACTAGGATACCCTGGTCCTCTGCATCTCAGATCTCTGCAATCTCTCACCATTTAGATAATGTTTCTTTTTTATTCTTCCTGCCAAAATGGACAATTTCACATTTGTTCACATTATACTCCATTTGCCAGATCTTTGCCTACTCAATTAATCTATCTATGTCACTTTGTAGCTTCCTTTTGTCCTCTCCACAACTTACTTTCCCACTTATCTTTGTGTCATCAGCAAATTTAGCAACCATACCTTCGGTCCCTTCATCCAAGTCATTTATATAAATTGTAAAAAGTTGAGGCCCCAGCACTAAACCCTGTGGCACACCACTCGTTACATCCCACCAACCAGAAAAAGGACCCATTTATGGCTACCTTCTGTTTCCTGTTAGCTAGCCAATCTTCTATCCAAGGCAATATATTACCCCCTACACCATGAGCTTTTATTTTCTGCAATGTTTGATGTGGCACCTTATCAAATGCCTTCTGGAAATTTAAGTACAGTCCATCCACTGGTTCCCCTTTATCCACAGTGCATGTGATTCCTTCAAAGAACTCCAATAAATTAGCTAAACATGATTTCCCTCTCACAAAACCATGTTCATTCTGCCTGATTGCCTTAAATGTTTCTACATGCCCTGCTATAACATCTTTAATAATAGCTTCTAACATTTTCCCAATGACAGATGTTAAGGTAACTGGTCTGTAGTTTCCTGCTTTCTGTCTCCCTCCCTTTTTGAATAAAGGAATTACATTTGCTATTTTCCAATCTAATGGAACCTTCCCCGAATCTAGGGAATTTTCAAAAATTAAAACCAACGCATCAACTGTTTCACTAGCCCCATCTTTCAAGACCCTAGGATGAAGTCCACCAGGACCTGGGGATTTGTCAGCCCTCAGTTCCAACAATTTGCTCAATACCAATCCTCTGGTGATTGTAATTTTCCTGAGTTCCTCCCTCCCTTCCATTTCCTGATTTACAGCTATTTCTGGGATGTTGCTCCTGTCCTCTATGGAGAAAACCAATGCAAAATACCTGTTCAATTCACCTGCCATCTCCTTACTTTCCATTATTAATTCCCCAGACTCACTTTCTATAGGACCAACACTCAACTTTGTTCACTCTTTTCTTATTATGTAGTGTTTGAATTGAATGGAATGACTTGACTCATTGGTCTGTGCCAATGACCTGTTGGAAAGGCCCCATCCAAGTACAAGGAGAGCATTTGAACCACAGGTGCCTACAACCATGCTTACCTTTGTCTTTGTCTTGAGATGCGAATATCAGCTAGACCATAACATGCATTCTGTGCACCTGGAAAAATCACCTCATGGTGGTTTCAGAGAGCTTTGTCTTACACCTTCATTATATTGAAATCGAGATACATTCCACACTGTCTCCTACTCTGACACATTCTTCCCCAGGACCTCAAAACAGTGGACTTCCAACCTCCTTCAGTCCTCTCTTTCCCCTATAATCTGCAGGTTTTCAAAACCAATATTTGGCATCACCTGGTTCATACTTTCATACCTTCTAAAATTCTCAGCGTTGGTGGCTTCCTGGACTGTGGGACCTGGCCCTTCACCCTAACAAAAATTAAACAGTTCCCTGTGAAAGGGCTACACAGCAAGGCTCAGTAAAAGTAAACTTAAATTTGAAATGCTATCTACAGCAATACGTCACAAGGGAATTGCAATAGTTACAGATTCATAATTTGTTGCTGAAATGTTTATGTCCCCAAGACCTCTTTCATGAGATAAAGGTTCTCAATATTCCCTCCTATTATTATCTGCTTCATTTTCTAAATTAAGTAGTTGTGTGGAGAGGCACAATAAGTGATGTAATTCAGGGTGTGAAATGGCCACTAATCCCCACTCGTTCCCCCTCCTTATAGTTTGGCATACACAATGGATGCATGAAATATCATCATATTAAGTTGTTTGATCCTACCAATGGGTTAGTCAATGAAAGATTTTAAAACGCACTTCTTTCTGTGCAGCTTTCTTTACTAGAAGCCAAGTTGTTATCTGAACTTCCAGAAGATGCCTGGATTGTTGCTGGTCGATTCCCTTTCCCGAACTGGAAGCCATGCTGCACTGTTGGGGATGGGGTGGATAGAGCCTGGCTTTACAGTGTCAAACAACTACGACAAGAAAATGGATCTCAAACCACACAGGAAGGAACAGCGGTATAACATCAGCTGCCAAACGTTAACTGCCGATATGCAACTTTAAAGAGGAGACAGTTAAATTATTTGTTTATTTCCAGCTGCACACCACAAATTGAAGATTTTTTTTTGACAACTGCATGAGGCTTTTTTCAAAGCTAGAGATTCTTCTGTAATAAATTAAACAAGTAATTATCTATTTTTCTTAAATCAGCATTGCAATTTCAGAATGTGCGATTTCTTAGAATGAAATGTTGTTGCCTTGTTAATTAGAGAGGAGCAGGCAATCTTCTGTTCCTGACTGAAAGAGGAATTTTACACCTTAACAATGAAAATGAAATTTTAGATTGAGTTTTTCAGGCAGATCAAACTTACACAGTTTCCCACAGATGTAGTGTGTGGTGTGTTGTTATAGAGTGCTAGGCAATAGAGTGGGAGGCTCTCCCTCACAACTCCCAATATTAATCAATCCATTATTTTAGCACTCAACAGAGTTAAGAGAAACAGAGAGCAAATCTCCTTATGCTCGCACCCAGCTGGAACGTGACATGAGAGAGGTTTGTGAGCATGTGGCTTGGCCGTTTCCTTGATTGTTACAATCCTCGTTAAGACCGATAACTTTTAAGAAGATATGAATTTTCCAGTGGAGAATGCAAAGAATCTCACAAGATTTCACATTTAAACCTTTTACTGTAACAAACAAACTGAAATCAACATGGACTAAACATTATTTAGTAGGCAACTAATACACTAAACTACAGAAAAGGTATTCCCTATTAACTTAACACAACCAAAAACCCCACGCCATGTTACACATTACGCCACACTCTCAGCAGAAATGTAGTCTTGTGTTTAAAGTCCCCAAGCTCCTCCCGGCTTCAACAAGATCTCTTCTCCCTGCCCCACCACAGTGAATCTTCCAGCGTCCTTTCAAACAAAGTACCTTAACAACCTTCTGAGCATAATCGAATGGACTCCCAGTAGCAAGATACCCTCTGGCAATTCCTTGGTCTTTAACTCTCCAGAAGCTTTGTTTCTTCGAACCAGGAATCCGTCCTCACCAGAATTCTTGCTTGGTGAAAAAAAAAGGCAATTTCTCCTGCCTGGCCTAGCAGTACCTGTTGAGGGTCTTTTTTCCCAAATCTGTTTGTCTAGCTGACTGAGTCTTTACGCAGCAAGGCCAGCTGCGTCCTCCTTTGTGTCCAGGTGTTAAAACTTGCACCTTTTTTCAATAAGTTGTTGTGGTTTGAGTTTCTGTCTCCATTACAAGCAAGTCACATGTCACACCTCCCTCCCCAAGCTAGTCCATTTTATCTTGAATTAAGGAGGACAGTTTAAAATATAACCATTTTATAAAATATTGTTCATAATACCTATCCCCTCCACCAAAACAATGAAAAATTATTACTGTGGTGATGATCTTTCTGCAATACTATCAAAATATAACATTGTAAACACTTCAACCACTAACTTACTTTATACAGAACAGATAATACTCTTTCCTCTTTAGTCACGGTTCACCATTAAACATTTTGCCTTGGCAATATTATAATGCTTAACCCATAACAACCAACGACATGTGACAATTAGGATTTAAAGTTCAGTTTGCGTGAGTTCTATAGTCCCCACTCTCTTGCAAACAAAAGTTCACTTTACTACTGGTGATTCTGCTTTCCTTCACTCAATGCAGAAGATCTCCTTTCCCATTTCGCATTGTCCTAACAGCTTTTCCATGTCCTTGATTAGAAAATTGTATACTTGGTTTGATCTGGTTAACTTTGTCAAGAGCGACATTGTCATCAGAGTGTTGACCTTTTGAACCATTGTGTTGAAGTTTTAACTCCCCTGATTTACATTTTCTTCCATGTCTACATGTTTTTTTTTCATGTCCAAGTGTTTGGAGAAAGTCTCAGCCAGCCACACATTTGAATTGTCTGCATCCTGCTTAAATACAGGATCACTTATCTTTAAGTTTGTTTTCATGATTTAATCCTTGGATTTTCTTTTCCAGGAGAAGCATGTTTAACTCTGCCTCCTTTTGTGCAAGCAGTTCATTTTGTTGCCGAGAAAAATCCTCTTTTGTCTGCTTTAAGAACTTTGTTAAGGTTGTGTCGATGATCAGACGGAAAATCTTGATACTCCTTTTTAGTCAGTTCACAAATTATTTTAAATTCTGCTTTTCATCGTCCCATTCAGCACAAGCTTTTAGTTCTTCTCTAGAAAGAGTGATAGCTTCATCATTCAGAAGTTTTAATTTACATTTAAGAACATGTATCCTTCCTCGCAGCTCTATATCAGTATTGGTTGCGGCTGAGCTATTTGATTTCAAAGCAGTGCTTTCCTTTGTTTCAACATTAGCTATCTGCTCTGCGGCATCTTGTCCATGCTTTCTCTGCATGTTTAATTCAGATGGCTTTACCTTATCCCCAGCTGCCATTAACACTTGAAGAAAGCTCTGAAGAAGGGTCAGACGGACTCGAAACGTTAACTTTGTTTCTCTCTCCACAGATGCTGTCAGACCTGCAAGAGTTTTTCCAGCATTTTCTGTTTTTGTGCCATTAACACTTTATTGTCAATACTCCAGTGTCATTTTAACATTTAGCTGTTTGAGGTTCTTACTCTTTGGACACATCTTTTCTTGAAATTATAATATCCACAGCGGCATTACGGCAAGCCATGGAGTTTTGTATGCAGGGATGAGAGATTTCTGCCGTTTGGAGGGTTTCCGACTTGTCATATATGGAATTCCACCCTTTGAAATGATTTTCTGACCTTCATTTCTCCATTGTTATTAGTCCGCTCTACCTTGATCTCGTGTTTTCAGCCGACCCCTGAAGTCTGGGCTGTCTAAGGAGCAAACTGAACTCCAGAGTGGCGAGCCCTATCGCAACTCACTCATCCCACCAGGAGGGTGCACTCTGCTGCTGGCCACTCAATGGAGCCACAGGGTTCAGCAGGCACAGGCAGAGCTTGAGTCATGGGATGCAAGGGGAAAGAGTGAACATGGGAGCTGGTGTCTGTGAGGGTTAGGGAGGGAAGGAGAGGGCGTGGCAGCTGGTGTCTGCAGAGAGGAAGGAGAGGGCATCGGAGCTGGAGTCTTCATGGGGTGGGGAAGAGCATTGAAGCTGGAGGCTCTGCAGGGTGTGGGGAGGAATATGAAAGCATCAGAGCTAGAGTCTGTGAAGGGGATTGCGGGGGTGGGGGGCAGGAAGGAGAGAGTAACCCTCAAGGACTTCATCTCAACTAATCATGTTGCTGGGATGAACCGTGGCAAGAAGTGGGGAGCATCAGAGCCAAGCTTGCTTTTCCGCTCACCCCAAATCCACATAACACTTTCAAGCTGCAGGCCATTAGATCAATGCAACCTCGTCATCAGCCCTGACAGCCCTCATGTGGATACCAGCTGGCTCTGTGAGGATTTCTCTGAGCTGAGATTCCTGCAATCTCTTGTAAAGTTCTTCAATCTAGGAGCAATCCTCGTGAAGGATCATTTACATTTTCAGCTTGCAGATAGCTTCCAAGCAAATCCCAGTGCAATCAAGTAGAACTCTCCTTGTAATCAAATGTAGCCACAGTAGTTAACCTCTGAGACCGTTTAGTGATCGTAACCAGGCTCTGGGACCCATGCTGAAACATTGAGCTGGAGTCTCCGCAGGGTTCTGGGTGGGGAAGAGGAGGAGGAGAGAGCAGCACAGCCCAAGTCTTTGCTGGTTGTACTGAATCGCATCACAGCTAGTTTTCAGAGATGGCCTGGCCACAAAGGGGCCTGTGGGGCCCCAAGGCAGCTCAGTGTTGCTGTAAGGCTGTTGGAAATGCCAGGCTGCCGACTCAGTGTTTTACAGTCTAATATGCTGATATAGCAACTATACCAATTGAGGGAATGCAACATACTGCTACCCAGAGGTGAAGCTATTCTTTGAAGTCCAGTGAGTTTCTAGGTCTGTTTAAGGTTGATGCTCAATGGGAACATTACCCATTGCTTTATCGACTCTGCATCCTGCTATAATTTGGGACAATTCTTGGCTTTTTCTTCCTGTTCACCTATTACAGGTATCCTCCCAGTGGGGAGAAGTGGAGTTGGATTGCTGAATAAGTGAGTGGGGTGAAGAGGGGTTTGGGAAGAGAACCATGTGTGTGTGGTGGGGGAAGAGAGACTGATTACAATGAGTGGGGATGAGGGTCGTGTTGGGGAGAGGGGAGCTTCTGTCAGTGGAAAACATGGAGAGCTTGGCTAAAACCTACATGAGTACATGGAATAATAACATTTTTACAAAGTACTTTAAAAACAGATTTTCATATTTATATGATGTATTATATATTCAACTATAATACGTGAACTTTAATAATATACTGAATGTTACTATGCTGCTTTATTACTGGCATCTGGGGTCATTTTAATTTCAGGAGTTTTTTTAAAAATATATTTGTTCATGAGATGCAGGTGTTGATGGCAGGACCAGCATTTGTTGTCCATCTCTAAGCTGTCCTTGAGAAGGTGGGGAATTAAAATAGGGTCACATTGGAAAATAGTTTGTGAAGTACTGCTATAGTCGTTTGCTTCGCTTTGCATGTACATAATCCAGCAAGGTCATGTTCTGGTGCTAGTATGGACTTCATCCTGTACTACTTGCATTAACTGCATTAAATGCTGAAGTCACTTTGGTCATTCTATACAAATGCATTGGTCCACAGTATTGATGGTAACAAAAGGTAAACAAAGGAAAAACCCACTTGAAGTCTAATAATTCGACCCATTTGAAGTGGCCAAGAAGCATACTACAGGTCATAAAACGTAGTTTAATTACATGATTCCTTGTCACAAAAAATTTCCAGACCTTTTTGTCTCCGGCCACTCTCACTCCTGTATAGGTCACTCAATTTTTCTGGTACAAATTCAGTTTTCGCAGCCTCGGCAGGTTGTTCCAGAACTGGAGACAGCAATACTTTATTCGCAGCCAGGTCATTTCCTAATAAACCTTTAATAGACCATGATGGAATGGGAGACTATGCAAAGAACAGAAACAAAATCTACAAAATAGAAGACAGGACTCAACCGACATATCACTATAAAAAGCATCGCACTTAGTTCAATTGCATTTATTATGGTACTACCACAGAACTAAAAAAGCTTGCTTGATGACAGTGATTATATTTTTATAAATAATTCAAATTGTAACTTATTCCATAGCCCTTAACTTCTTTGTACCTGAAAATTACTACCAGGACATTCCTTGCTGGGTTTCGCCAGTCAGTTGCTGTAACTCTTGCCAAATGATCAACAGTGTCTCTAGAGAAATGGTATAAATGGCTAACTGGTTGTTTTTTTACTGGCATTTCTCCAGTGTTTCCACCAACCATTCGCCAAAGTTACAGCAGAAGGTTGGTGGAACCCTGAAAACACCCTCCACCGTCCCCACCCCATTCCTCAGGATTCACATTTGAATCTATTCTGTCAACACTGGGCGGTGTTTACTTTCACAATACGGCAGGGAAAATTGGTTGTAATGTTTTGAGTGCGGAAAACCTTTGCAATTTAAAAATGGGGCATTGATGTCGGAGTATTCTGAACTGAAGAAATGGAGACCATCGCCTGTATTGTCAGTGGGCTACTTGAAACATAGCAAAGATAGCAGGCCGCATAACTTGAGTAATAGGTTAAAAAAAGGGATAATCCAACATGAGCAGAAGGCATCATAGCAAGTGTAGAGGGTACACTATGTGGCTAAGACATTTTACGATAAACAGCCTGAACCAGATAGGAAAGCTGATGTAGGAATTGACTGTGTTCCTGTTGAGTGTAGACCCTTCAAGCAGAATTGTATCCCGTGACTTTAGGAGTGTTTGGATTTAAAATGGTTAAACACAGTTGCCATGACTACATAAATGTACTGGAAGAAGTACTAGACGGAGAAAGCTTGATGAGATAAGAGATGAGGCTTACTGTCTGCATTGCCAAAACCAATGTCTACCATTTTTTCAAAGGTTAAGAATGGCATGCAGTGTTATACTTACATCTTGTGACCAAAAGTACACGTGAAATGGAATTGGTATGAAAGTTGGTGGGATGCAGGCAGGACAGAAGACACCATGGGCTGGATTTCACACCCCCCCCCCATCAGCGGGTTTGAAGGCATTGAGCCACATAAAACACAGCCCGCAGCCTTTCCTCCACCTACCTGCTAGTTCTGGACCTGTCTTGAAATGTCACAGGGGGTGAAGGAGGCATTGGGCCTATTGAGGCCCTTAAGTGGCCTATTAATGGCCATTTACAGGGCCTCATCCAGCCCCAGTCAATATTGCACCCGCAGTGGTGGAGGAGGCCCAAGCCATGCAGGAGGCCTGGTAGATTTAGTTGTCAGGAAAGGGATGAAGGGACCTCCTTTACGGGCCCATCAGGAGCAATCCCGGCCCCAAGGTCATCAGACCTGTTACCGCCCCCTGCCCCAGCCTCTTGAACCTGGCCCCTCACCAAGACCCCCAACTCCGGACTTACCTGGGCTCCTCAGCATGGTGGGACTGCCTGTAGTCCCAGCAACGGCCACCACTCCTGGCTGGCACCACTGGGTCTGCAGAGCTGCTGGGCCATCCAATCGGCCGGCAACTCTCTTAAAGCGGGACTTCGTCCCGAGAAACAGGCAGAAGTCTTGCTTTGAAGCGGTTAATGCTGCTGCTGGTGTTAAATCGCTGCAGGGCAGCCCTCGGGACTGTGCACGAGCTTCCCCGAAACCTGTTAGCCTCAAAGAGTGGAGACCGGGGCGGCCCATAAAATCCAACCATAGATCAATCTCAGGGCGTCCGAGGCTCCATCAGGCTGACCTGATATAAGTAATGTTGACATGTAACAGTGGCCTGTTTACTATGACTGATTCATTAATATGAGGTAAGACTTAAGCTACACCTTGTATTTCTAAATAAAGTCTTAAAGTTGATTAAGTTAGACTCTCATGTATATTATTGAGATGATCCAGAATGGCTATAACCTGGCAACCTATGTCAATGCTATTCCACTCCAGTGGGTGTGAGCACTCAGAAAAAAATGTGTATTTTAAAGCAAAAAAATAATGTATATAGAATTACACAGAATATACAGCACAGAATCAGGCCATTCAGCCCAACTAGTCCATGCCAGCATTTATGCTCCACTCGAGCCGCCAGCCTTTTATTTTATCTAAAGCACCAATATTTGCCAGTATTTTCACAATTAAATAATCTTCTTGCCAGGCATCTTTGGCTTCTCCAAACAAGAAAGCAGGAAATGGTTTCTGTAAAGAAGCAAAGCCCTTGCTTTACATGAGTGTTGCTGCAGTGGTGAGTGGAGGTCAGAGAGGGACTAAGGAAGATGAGAAACATTCCACATCAAATGGGAACTCTGATGGGAGATAGTAAATCGTTGAGTATCTTCGAGTTTAAAAAAAAGTACTGCAAGTTTGCTATAGTACATAATATTTTTGAGGGTAGGAAGAGAGGTGGAAACGACAAATTAATGTATTTACTAAAAATGCGGGATAAATCATGTCACAAATCAATGCTTGTTTACCATTTCTTTGAAAACCCTTATATATTTCACCAGAGGAGCTAAAATGTACATGAAAGTGCCAGATTGTTTAAGTATTGCAAAGTGAGGGTCCAACTGACCAATGTCCAACTGCAGCTTCCCAGTACAGGTGGGGAGTATTCCCTGTTTAACCCTGGTCTGAGTTAAGGGGAGATTTAACAGTCCTCTCTTAAACCCTGTGGCACAGTGGGTTGCACCACTGCCTCTGAGCCAGAAGCTCTGGTTTTGAGCCCTACCCAAGAACTTGATGGTCAAGGAAAGTGCGTTCATAACGCAGACACACAGATGGATTGTCAACCTGTCAATCCTTCCAATATGCCTGTGGTGGGGGATAAGAGTGGGGGCGTCTCCTGGTCAGCCACGCTTGACCAAGCTACAGTCTCTTGTGATAGGCTGGTGACCCGTTCCAGGAAGAACTACCCATGGAAACGGGACACAAGCACAGGCTTTGCCTGTCCTCATGTACCACTAAGCACAGGAAAGAAAGCTAGCCAACCTTATGGCTGTATAGCTCATGACACAATTAACGAAGTTCCTTGGATACTTGAAGCCGACATGAAACTGAGGCCAGGATTTTCCGGCTGGCGTGTGGGTGGCGGAGCCCGCACCTCAGCGCTTAGAATGTCGCACACGTGTCCCGACGTCAGCGCGCGACATCGCGATGTTTCGGTCGGCGGGCGTGCTCAGCAGTGGGGCGTTCACCCGCCATTAATTAAAGGCCTCGTTAAGGCCCTTAACTTGCCAATTGTCCAGGATTTTGAGGGGCCCGTGCGAACTTCAGGTCAGCGCACGGGCCCAACGGGCAGGCGGGTAGGAGATTTTTTAATAAAACTCATGTAATGTCGGGATATGTAGACTCAGAGGGGTTGTTCATGTTTTCCATAAAGTTTTAATTGCTGAAAGTGTTTAAAAGTTGCCTGTGTGATTGTTAGCAGTTCTCATCGATTTCCAAGAGCTTCTTGTGTACTTTGAAACCAGTCTGCAGACAGTAATCTTTCTCAGGCCTGCAGCTTTCCGGAGGCCTCCATTTAGCCTGGGGGTAGAGTTCTGACCTCTCCACTGGAGGCAGCTCCCCTGAGGAGGAAGGGAGGGATAGAATAAGCAGGAGGTCAGGACAGGACAATCAGCCTCCAGGGGAGCCACCTTTGGGAGGCCAGGCGCAGGCACAAGGGATGCAGGGCCAAGAGGTTGTCCAAGGTGGAAGGGGCCGCAGAAGACGCCACTATCCTGCTGCCAGGGTAAACAGGCGGAGAAGCAGCTACCTCAATATGACTGAGGTGCAGTGCTGAAGGAGGCTCCGACTCTCAAGGAAGACAGTCAACTATATCTGTCAGATGATTGGCCCTGAGATCTCCACTAACTGTGTGGGCGGACACCCCAGGCCAGCGGCTCTATAGGTCACAGTTGCCCTCCACTTCTATGCCTCTGGCTCCTTCCAGGGCTCGGTGGGTGATCTTTGCGGTGTCTCCCAATCAGCTTTCCACACTTGTGTCAAGCAGGTTACAGACGCTCTGTTCAGACGGGTATCCACCTTCATCCGCTTCCGCTGCGACCAGGCAAGTCAGGCACAGCGAACCAGAGGCTTCGCGGCCATTACTGGCTTCCCCCGTGTCCAGGGTGCAATAGACTGTACACATGTGGCCATCAAGGCGCCAGCGGGTGAGCCTGGTGCCTTCGACAACAGGAAGGGATTCCACTCCATGAACGTGTAGATAGCGTGTGATCACAGGATGCAGATTCTACAAGTCTGTGCAAGGTACCCTGGCAGCTCCCACGATGCCTACGTCCTCAGACACTCCCAGGTGCCGGGGGTCTTCAGTGCTCCAGCCCGGCTGGATGGTTGGCTGCTGGGTGACAAGGGCTATCCCTTGTGAAGGTGGCTCATGACGCCAGTACGCCGTCCAAGAACAGAAGCTGAGCATCGGTACAATAGGAGCCAGGGCACCATGTGGGCTGTGGTGGAGAGAGCCATTGGTCTTCTCACGATGTGCTTCCGTTGCCTGGACCACTCAGGGGGCGCACTCCAGTACCCCCCAGATCGCGTCTCTGTGATAGTGGTTGCATGCTGCGCCCTGCACAATCTTTCGCTGGAAAGGGGGGATGCAGTTGATGATGAAGACCTTGACGCCCTGGATGAGGCTGCACATGATGAATCCAGCAGTGCCTTAGAGGATGAGGAAGCACAGGGCGATGATGAGGGGCAGCACGCCGACCCGCAACTACACCAAGGAGGCAGGGACATCCGCAACAATTTAATCCAAAGAACCTTCAGCTAGCTCCACACACATGGATCAGCAGGAGCAGCATTGCCTGGCACTTCCACACGTGGCACATGGGTGCCACATCTTCCACCTTTTCAGCTGCAACTAAGGGCTTAGTACAGAAACATCAATGTCCACTCAAACACTCATGATAAATATGTGAAAAAGAAAAATGCACCACAAACGAAACACCCTCAGTCATGGTAACAAAAGTGGACTTTATTTTGTCCAAAAGAAAAACACACACCACTTGTTTGCGATCACAAAAATATGAGTCCCTATTCTAAGGCCAACACAAAATCACCAGTGACATACCCGTGGAGTGCCTAAGGTGCCTTTTGCTTACGTTTTCAGGTGCTACGTCTTGGTGCCGCCCCATCGCTCGGAGTGGCTTGAGAGACAGTCTGCTGACTCTGCTCTCCTATTGGCATCGATGACCTTGGCGGGTGTCCTCTGGCCCATGGAGCCTGTGATGGCCCCACCTGGGAGGGTGTGGCCAGTCCCAGAACTGGCACCTCCCCAGTTGTCGCAGCCGCAACGGAAGAAACGTTGACTGGCAGAGGGACGGAGGAGCTGCTGCCCTCATCCGGAGCGCCCTGAGAGGAGCTCACAGCGATGACAGGCAGCTGCTGCGCCGACGTGAGGTCCCATTGGACCTCCCTGCTCACCGCAGATGCATGGATACCGAGTGCTGACGCTTGGTGCCCACAACATCTCCCACATTGGGAATGACCACCCGTGGCCAGTACCGCTGTGAGGGCTTGCAGGTTAGAGCGTATCCCAATCATGAAATATTCCATTCGATTGAAGCACCACTGTATGAGAGTTGCCAATCTCTCATTGGAGGAAGTGTGAAGCTCTGTCCTGAGGGCCAAACCTTCATGTGCACTCTGCCTGGACTCCTCCACCACAGAGACCAACTGAGCCATTCCCTCAACCGTGCAACCGTGCCAGATGCAAACGCACTTCTGCCACCTGTCCTGCAGCTGCTGCAAGGGGGACATCTCCAGAGGCACGTCATCACTGCCAGACTCAGCATGTGTCTGGTCCCCTGCAGCCCTCCGGCTGCTGGCGCCATCAGCACTCTCTGCCCCTACCATCTCCTCCAGCGATTGTGAAGTGCCCTCTCCACTGTGACCTGGGACACTAGCCGACAGTAAGGTCCCCACCGAGGTGTATGTGTCTGCGCTGGTGCCTGACTGGCTGAAATGATGTGCCACAAGTTGCACATGTTGGCCCTCAGGTGTGGAGGGGGGGCTGCGGTGTCGAGGTGCACGTCGCTCTGGTAGTGATGCTGAAATTAACAACAAGGACAGTGCATCAGTTAGCGTACAGTCAGTTCAACCTTTCATCCCTTGCCCCCCAAGCCTCATAAGTCGCTCACCCTTCAAGACCCTAAGGAGACGAACATTGGTGGGGTGAAAAAAAGTCAAGAGGAGCCCCAACCATTAAACGCACATACAGACAGGCTGGTCAGTTGGCCTCAGGAATGCCACATGGCATGTTATGTACCATTGGAGTGGGGAGAGTGCAGGAGTACCTGACCTGGATGCATTCTGACCTGGATAGTTACAGTGATGAGGAAACATCGCAAACACTGGCGACATTTGCCGTGGAGCACAGGAGATTGACAGGTCACATTATTGACCTTCATTCCGTTAAGAAGGGCATAGACCAGGTGGGCAGAAGGCAACATTTCCCCTTGGCGCAGGGATGAGTAACGTGGTGGCATTTATCTAAGTTGAGTGCCATGAGGTTCACAGCTGAGGTGCTGAGGACCTTTTGGACAAAGTATTGTGGGGCACACTGGCTGAAAGGCGTGGTGGAGGTCCCAAACCCACTAAGATGCAATAAGTCTTTGACTGTGCAGCAGCGATCCAATGGCATGTTAGATCATGGTGATAGTGGTAACAAATGGGATAAGGTGACTTTGGAAGGTGGTGGAGACGCGAATCCTCAAGGGGTCGAGGGTCCCTTCTGTATGACCCACACGTCAGAGTGTCTCATTCTGTGAATGAGCATTGTTTCAGCATTAACGATTGCAGCAACCATCAGTGGTTTGGACGGTGGGCAGACAGAGTGGATGGGACTGTGGACCTCAAATACCTGGCCGCTGGTCCCCAGCCTTGCCGCCCCCGGCCGCCCTGGCCTCCTGCCTCCTCCCCAGCTCCATGGCCTGTTCTTCGAAGGTTGTGAGGCGCTGGAGGAGGGCGTGCCACCTCCAGTCCTCTGGCGCTCCCGTGCATTGTGCTGACTTTTTGCCTGCAAAACAGAGAAGAGGATTTATTGGGGCTGATCGCTCATGTACTCTGCACATGCACGCTGCACCCCAACCACAGTGGCCCATCTGAGGCCTCCAGCGGCTCCTGTCCACAATACAGGTGATCAGTCCCCAGAAGATAGTACGGCTGGTCCCAACCCCCTCCCCCAACGGACACCTTGGACACATTCGGCGTCCATCACTTTGAATAACACACGGGTCTTAGCGCCCATGGCAAGGAGGCGCAACTAGGTGCGGCGCCGATGCCAGCAGATGGCACTTGGCCAAACCACCTTGAGGCTCCCCTTGACCATGTCATTACCATCAATACGCCATGTGTTGGAGTTCTGAGTATGTGCCTAGCTGCCTCCCCTGCAGGTTGCCCCCAGACTACTCAAATGCCACAAACACCAACATATGCTGCGGGGAGAACCCTTCTTCTCCTCAACCACTAAGGCTGATGTAAACATAGTCAGTACCCATTTGCCCACCCAGCATGTGCCAGATGCCCTATGCAGTAACGACAGCAAGACATGGTGGGAGGGGGTCAAAGGCTAAGGCTACCTTCTGGGTCAAATGGCCAAGACCGACATGGTACTCACCCGTCCAGAGCACAGCAAATCATTGAATCTTTTTCTGCACTGGGTGCCAGTGCACCGCATATCATCATGGGCACTGACAGCGTCACCCACCTCCTCCCAAGCCTGGCTGGTGACATGGGGGGCCCTCCTCCTTCCATCCTCCAGATACAGCAGGTGCCGATGGATAGACACCTCTTGGAGGAGGACAGCAAGGCATGCATCAGAAAATCGGGGGGCACAGAGGCCCCCCCTGCTGGCCTCTCCTGCAGCCTGCCCCCCCCCCCTCCTCCTGCTCCTGCTGTTGTGCAATCGGTTCTCCCTCCCTCTCTCCATGAGTGGCCATGGTGCACTGGCTCAAGCAGGCTGCCTGGCCACTCTTTATACAGGCTGTCGGCTCCCCATTGGAACCAGCAGTCTGAGGCCACCCGACCCCGCGACTATTTTCCCGTTCTCCACGGGAGACGCTTACCCGCTGGGCGGGCTTTAATTGGCCCACCCGCCTGGGGAAAATGGCGGCGCGGCCCATTTCTCCAGCAACAATCGCCCGTCCGCCCACCGCTGAGTCAGTCAGGCCCGACCGACCGACAAACGGAAAATTCTGGTCCTTTTGAAAAGACACAGAGAGAGAGAGAGAGAGAGCTGAAAAGCAACAAGAGAATTTCCTAAATTGACTCATTAAACACTTTCAATTATATAATTAGATATTATTACAAATTGGATAGATACAAACAAATTTTCCCAATGTCTAAAATTTTCAGTAATTATAATTAATCAGAGGTTCCTGTGCAATTAGCTAAGAATATTCCCTGTTCATTGTCAGCAAGCTTATAACGTACAAGTGTTTGAAAGTAATCACCTCAGGCCTGGGCAATTCATCTTGAAGTAGGAAACAGGGGATAAAAGTAGTTGGCTTTAATGATTCTGCAGCTGGGAAAAACACTCAGCGTGATGTCTGATAAAAATGCATTTACCAGATATTAATTCTTACATGATATATGCTTGGATATTTCCCTGTGGTCAAGTACGGAATTACTTTAAGTGTTCATAATTACATCACAGTCTAAACTGAAGGATGACTGTTTATACTGTATGTGTCGCTGTCCGTCCTACCGGCCGTCACTTGCAAAATAAATGAAGTAAAATGGTACAAAGATTGCCCCACTAATTCCCTGGGTTATATGGCAGAGGGAAATGGCCACCTGGGAATGATCTCAAGGCATTAGTTCCCCTTGTAGTTTACGATGTTATCTGAACCATTCAGTGTGATTGCTGCCTTGAAATCACATCCAGCTATCCATTACTCTGAATGTAAACAGGTTTGCAAAGGGTAAAACAGGGAGTGAGGCAGGAAATGTATCGCGCTTCAGCTAAAACTTAATCTGATGATGTGGTTCAGTAGGACATGATTTAATGATGGAAATCTAAAAAAAAGTATACACACACATATAATAATCCTACAGATAGCAAGGTTGAGAACTGATGCTGATTATAATTTTTAAATAGTTTATAAATAACCAATATTCACAAATGAGACTGAATGCAAGCCTCCAACGAACACGTTGAGTATGACCCAAGGATACAGAGCTAATTAGAGCCAAGCCCTTTGCGGCTGACGTCAGGAAGCACTTCTTCACACAAAAGGTAGTGGAAATCTGGAACTCTCTCCCCAAAAAGCTGCTGAGGCTGGAGGTCAACTGAAGCTTTCAAATCGGAGATCGATAGATTTTTGTTAGGCCAGGATATGAAGGGTTACAGAACCAAGACAGGTATATATGAAGGTCCTGATCAGCCACAATCTAACTGACTGAACATGAAAGGGCTGAATGGCCTCCTCCTGTTCCCACATACGGTCTAGACTCTAGTTTGTGAACAAGTCTACTTCCACATGGTAACAGCACATAATCTCTTCCCCCATGGCAGTAGTAAGTATGAGTACCTTTTATTTCTGTAGCGCTCAGTGTCAGCAAAAATGCTACTCTGTTATTTTACTAATCGCAATGTTCACTTTCCAATCACTTAAACTGGCTGCTCAGAAAATCCCTGACGACCTCAGGGGTTACTACGTTTCAGAGCTGAGGCTCCCGTGTGATTGTCCAGGAAGTTAGCGGTGGCGAACATCAGCGCTGGCTGCTCTTGGTACTTCAGTCCCAATGAGTTTTCGGAGGCGTGTGATTTCCTGCTTGTACCTGCATTATTTAACAAAACGGTCAAACGGTAATGTAATTTTTTTTTAAAAAGACATGCATTTGTATATCGCCTTTCACAACCACTGGACCCATTTACAGCCAATGAAATACTTTTGAAGTATAGTCACTTGTAACTTAGGAAGCATAGCAGCCAATTTGTGCACAATCAGCAATGTGATAATGACCAGTGTCATGAAGCTATTAATGTACATAATATTTTTGGAAAATATTTTTCTTTTAAAATAGAGGTTTAGACTGTGGATACGTCTTAATTGGATTATAGGCAGCTGGTCTGGGTGTTTTGATGTGTGCTAGTTTTGAGATGTACGAGAGGTAGAGTGCATTTGCATTTTGTTGAATAGAGCATTCAAGAAGGCAAATGAAATCTGGCACCCAGCTAGCAGAGACCAAACAATATGTTTATATTACTAATAAAATTGGTACTATGAAAGGGGTTTTATTGTTAGAAGAGGTAGAGTTCGAAGAGACTGGTGATACAATCAGAATTTACATTCAATGAGATGTGCTGGATATAACCGATAGCAGTTTTGTGTGTGCAGAGCAGAGGCAATGTAAGGTCAAAGCAGCTGTAAGCCTACAACTGTCTGCACAGGAACCAAAGTGAAAGAAACTTCATTTTGAATTTGTAAGGTGAAAATGCTTTGCCTGGTGTCTGGTTAAAAATCTATGGGTTGCTGTTGCCTTAATGGAGATTAGTTTGGGAATTTGTTACAAGTTATTATAGTAGTAATTTTTTAGCCACGTGTATGTGTTTAATGTGTTGTAACTTAATAAAATGTTTCATTTAGTTTAATATAAAACCTCACGAGAACTGGTGGTCTGATTCCTGAATTTAGAGCTGCATCTCAGACATACCACTTAAAGTTATTGGTTATGACAGTTGTTTGAAGTTTCCCTCTGGGAGTTTTAAATAACTCAGCTTTACCAACTGCATCGGTCATAACAGCCAGATACTCTGTTTTTTTGTGACATTGACTGAAGGATAAATATTGGCCCAGACACCAAGGATAATGCCCCTGTTCATCTTCAAACTACTCCCATGGGATCTTATACATCCACCTGAGCAGACAAATGGGGCCTCGGTTTAATATCTCATCCAAAAGGCAGCACACCCTCAGTGCTGCACCAGAGTGTCAACCTAGATTTGGATGCTTAAGCCTCTGGTGGGGGACTTGGACTCACAGCCTTCTGATTCAGGCATGAGTGCTACTAACTGAGCCACAGCTCAGTTAACTTATATAATTCTGAAGGCAGGATTCTGCCTTAATTAAACAATCAGGAGACGCACACAGGGAATTCACCCAGCACTTTGGAGGAGGCAGGGAAGCTTGGAAAATGGAAAAAAAATGTCAGGCTGGCTCCCTGAAGTGTTCCCAACTCCTTGCACTTTTATCAGAGATGCCTTCAGAGCAGTGATGGCAATCTGCCCAATAGCGGCAGCGAGCGAGTTAACAGATTTTTGGAGGCAGTCAGCGGGTATTTCTGGAAGGCTATGGAATTTTTGCCGGCAGCGAATGGGATCCTCACTGTGTCTGCAGCTCGTCCATTCACAGGCGGGGAGAGCAGAGTTGGAGGCCGGTGCACCAGGATGCAGCATTCGATGCAGTGGTCCCTTTAAAAAGGACAAAATTGGCAATTCTCAGGACATCGGCAGGCAAATGCTTGCAATTGTTGGCTTGTCACCTGCGGACGGATCCACGGGATGGCGCTGGGCAGGGAGAAGCAGGCTTCCAGGTTCCATCTACAGTATGGGCCACCAACCTTCCTGTGCCGCCCTTTCCTGCTGCATTCACCTCAGCAGCCCCCAGCATTCAAAGCGGGGCTGGCGTTCGCCCTTCATTTCGGGCGTTCCGATTGTCCTCAGGCCAGCCGCCGTCCCTAATTGAACAGCACACCCTCGAAAGAGCTTCTTACTTGGCCTCCTCTGGGGAGATCCCACCCATGTCACGCCTCTCGCACGTCTGCGTTCAACTCCCAGAAATCAGCCCAGTGTCAGGCTCGTGACTCGAACAGGAAAATTCCGCTCCGGGATTCCCCACTGTCAACAAATGTACAAAAGTACCCCCCCTTTTGAAAGGGTCACAATTAGTAATAAAAACTGAGGAAAGCAAAGGAAAACTTATAAAATTAAATAACCTGGTCACCCATGCCCGCCAGTCGCGGAAGGGCTCAGAATGCCAGAAGGAAGATAGGATTATGGGACTGGGATATGTTGCAAATCCGACATTTTCAAATCAAAACAGTCGGCGGGATTTTCCGCTCCCGCCCGCTGTTGGGATGGTCCGGTCCCGCCGCAAGTCAATGGGCTTCCGGCTGGGGCACCGCCTCGCCCACGGTGGGTCCCACCCACAATGGGGTCGGAAAACCCCGGCCAGTGTCTTTCCGCAGGCTGCTGGTCACATTGACAGGAGGCTCCAACTCTGTCACAGCCCATACTCAAAAAGCCCATGAGGTGGACTTGCCTGGCTGGGCACTGCAATAAGCCTGTGTTGGCGCCACAGGGTGGGTTTCACAAGTCCTCACCCACTGTGAGCCTTTGTCAGAAATTGCAGGCCACCCATTTTCGAATACACACACACAGTAAGCAAAGGGTATCTTGCCATTAGTGGGGCAACGAATAACTTACCATATGTCTACTGCAACGGGAATATTTTCAATACAGTAAACAAAATAAAAGAAAATAAATCTCATGGCAGCATGGTTGAGGGAGAACATTAATGTAATTATCTCTAGTTAAGTGAGTGCACCCTCCCTTGTGCATAAATTGGTAGTAATGCAACAGATATAACAATGTCAATGCCAATCGCTTATTATTACGCCTAGAACATGTGTTCACACACACACTGAGTGTTGAAGGACTGTCACAATTAGTCAGTGGAGACAGTGTTACTGAAAAGGACCTTTTTTTTGAATCATGGCAATCCTAACCCTTACTCTAGTAACTACTGCTCTTTCACGTTCACTACTTCTTTACTTAGTGTAAAAATGCTCATTGTCCATCTTTTTGTTCGTTATGGTCTGCAATCTCCTCCAGCCTCAGAACCTTCCAAGATATCTGCGCTCCTCTAATTCTAGCCTCTTCTGTATCCCCAGTTATATAATTGCTCCGACACTGGTGACTGTGCTTTCAGTTGCCTAGGCCCCACGCTCTAGAATTCCCTTCCTATACCTCTCCACCTCTGTGCCTTGCTTTCCTCCTTTAAGACAAACCTACTTCTTTGACCAAGCTTCTGGTCATCTGACCTGTTATTGCCTTATGTGGCTCATGGTCACTTTGTTCTATAACGCTCTTGTGAAATGGCTTGGGACTTTTCATCTCGTTAAAGGCGCTATGTTATTATAAGTTGTTGTTGTTGGTCTGTGGATCAAAATATTCCAATCCAATAATTTTCCTCATGAGCAACACCATGAAGGATGAAATGTTGTTATGGCCGCTAGACTTTATAAGATGGTTATGTTTTAAACTGTTTCTTTTAATTTAAGGTAAATCAGAATGCCCTGGAATGGGGGATGGTGTGAAGTTTTACTGAACTCTGCCCGGTGACAAGCCCAGGCAACCTGGTTGCCCTGGGAACAGGGTCCCAGGTCAAAACTTAATGAAAGTCACCACAAACTTTAACACCTGGATTAGATGGCCTTGTTGATACAGACTCACAGGCTCTCAGAGTCAGTGAGACCAAAGGATTTGGGGGACGTAGACCCACAACAGGCGTTGTTATGCCAAGCAGAAAAGGGGGCTGCTTTTAGGTTCACAACCAAGTGAAGGGCTGGTGAGGACGGAACCCATGTTCAAGGAAGCAGGGATTTTGACAGAATCACCAGAGGATACCTTACATTCAATTATGCTCAAAGGGTTGAGTGAAGAAGGCTTTGTTTAAAAGGACATTGGAAGATTCCTTGGCGAAGCAGGGAGAAGGGATCCTGTTAACACCGGGAGGAGTTGGGCTTTAAACTTAAAACTACATGTCTACTGAGAGTGCGGTGTAATGCATGAGCATGGTGGGTGGTTTTTGGTTGTGTTAGGAAGTTAAAGGTGGGATATCTATTTTGTAGTTTAGTGCGTTAGTTGCCTATTAAATACTGTTTAGTTGATATTGATTTTAGTTAGTTTGTTACTGTAAAAGGCTTAAAAAGGTGAAATCTTGTTGTGTGATTCTTTGTGTAGGTCACTGGGAAACCCATATCTCTTTTTAAAAGTTATCGGTTTCGACTGGGATCATGAAAATGCAGATGCACCAAGCTATTGTTAATTTATTGGAGTTGCAGTATTTATTGTGCATCACAGACAATAAATTTGGTTCTTTGAGTTTCAGTCTTTAAGAAAGAAAAAAGTGAGTAGAGTTAAACATGTGTAGCAACTTTTACAATGATATGAAATGGAACCTTGTGGCAGTAAAACTGATGTTGTTTAACTTCCAAAATGATTAATGCCTCTTAATGTTATGTGGATAGACTCTCCTTAGAGAAGAGAAGGTTGAGAGAAGATTTGGTAGAGGCATTCAAAATCTTGAGGGGACTGGACAGAGTAGACGGGGAGAAACTGTTCCCATTGGTGGAAGGGTCGAGAACCAGAGGGCACTGATTTAAGACACCTGGCAAAGGAAGCAGAGACGACATGAGGAATCATGGTTAGGAGCTGGAATGCACTGCCTGAGGATGTGGTCGAGGCAGGTTCAAGTGTGGTTTTCAAATGAGAATTGAATAATTAACCCACGAGTAAAATGTTTCACAGGGCTACTGGGAAAAGGGAGGGGAGGGTAGAACTAACTGAGCTGCTCTTACAGAGGACCACCACAGACACCAAAGGCCAAAGGACCTTCTTCTATGATGTAACCATCCTATGATTCTATGAATATAGACATGAGTCACATGTTTAACAAGCAGATATCTGCCTCTCCTTTCATGGGTACTGCCAAATCAAGAAAACTCCTCAAACCAAATTACAAATAGTAAATATTAACTTCATAAAGTTGTCAGAATGTAAAATATTCTAAATTTTCACGTAATAAATATTCATTTCCAGCACTGAATTTACGATGATTAATGTTCTCCGGTAGCATAATGATTAATGCACTCACATAAAAATTATCTGTGCAATTTTAATTTAACCATGAATCCACTTGGATTAATTACTTTGTTAAATGACACATGACAGGAATTTTAGGCCAATGACTGAATTGGTAGCAAGGAGAAGAAATAATCTGTGTTTACATTGCGGCTTCCACGCCCTTAGGATTTAAACACATTTCTGGTGTGATAGGGGAGTCAGAAGATAGGCACATTGAAAAAGACTTTGTTGGGGAAAGGTGAGTTGACATCAGTCAGAGGCATGGTATGAAAAACGAAAGCAGATTTGCGGTCTCATTCAGTTGAAATCCCTCTAAATAATGTGCAGTCTGACTTCACCTGCCCAGGTGTTTATCCACGTATTCCTGCAGTTCAGCCAACTGCTCCTCTGCAACTGTGACTCGTGAGATCAACTGAGCGCGCTCACGTTCCAATTCCTCCTGTGGATAAAAGCCACTGTTAATATATTAACGGTCCTCAAACTCTTGACTGTCTACCAGCGCACCAGATCTATTCACATTCAAGGGCCCGAATTTTTGCTGGTCAGGCACGCGCGATTGGCGGGTCCAGGAGTGGACAGGAAGCGGGCCCCTGACCTCGATCTTCCCCCGGCCAGATTTCACGCTGACTGACCAATTAACAGCCATCCAGCGTGAAACGCACACTGAGAAAGGCTCAGCACTGTCGATGGGGTGGGGGCGGGAAGAGGGCGGGCACTGATGTCACCACGGGTGATGGTGAACGCTTCTAGTTAGCTCCCTGAAGGCAGACAGCTGTGTCAGGGAGCTGCAGAGACCTCCACAGGATAAACAAAACAACAAAAATGCTGCAAAATATGTCCATGCAGCACAATCAAGCACTTGAAAGCACACCTCATAAAAAAACCCAGTCCCTAGATATCTCTTTTTATTTTATTTCTTTTTATTACGGAGATTTCATCCCGCCCTGGATCGAGGTTTGAGCAAAAATGTAAATGCCTGGTCCGTCCGCCAACCATAAAAGTGGACGGGCCACAAAAATAAAAATCGCTTTCAAATCCCCCCTTAATGGCCTTAATTTCCTGTTTAATAGTCGACGGGCGTGCTTCCGACTGTCATGCACGCCCGCCGAGCGAGATATTGCACGATGACATCGGGACGTTCGCCCGCAGGACTTAAAATTCCGGCCTTGGATTTCTCTGCCAGGGAATTGCATTGTTCCATGTTATTGAGCTCCCATTAAACTTCTCTCTTTGTCGCTGACAATGCCATTTGGAGGTCTAGGTGGGCTACATTGTAGGGCGTGCCACAGCCCATTCACGATGCCACTTCCTCAAAGAGATCGAGGAGGTTGCCTAGGTAGGGTTTTGTGAATCCATGTTGGCTTCTGTTTCCTCGGGTATATCGTAGGGTGCTCCTCAGGTTTTCGCTTTACAGTTAGTTCCATTATTTAACACGGGATGGAATTGAGACCGTTAGTTCTGTAGTTACTAGTGTCTGCATTATTCTGCCATTTTAAATATGAGCAACGCACTTGCCTATTTATAATCAACTGGTACTTCTCCAGTTTCCAGTGACTCCTTCATAATAGTTATCAGAAATCTCCTCTCTTGCCCCTTTCATCAATAGATAAATGCGATATATCCTCTATTCGTTTAAAACCCTTTTAGCCTGACTCAGATTTCTAACCCATATCTATCTGCCGTTTTATTTTATTATAAATGCCTGAGAAGGACATGTTGCTCATTCCTTCCACTGTGAACAGTTATAGCAAGTAGTCATTCAGAATATTAGCTATCTTGTGCCTACCCCCCATTTTCATTTCATTCCTGCCTTATGGTTTACTCTGTTTTGACTGTCTTATTATTACAGTACTAGAAGATGCCATTCTGTTTATCCCCCGATACTATTCTTTCTTTCCTGAGTCTATATTTGCTCCATCTGATCACCCTTTTAACATGTTTCCAGGAACACAGGACTTAGGAGGAGTAGGCCATTCAGCCCTTCGAGTCTGCTCCACCATTCGTTAAGATTATGGCTGATCTGGTTGTGGCCTTAACTCCACTTTTCTGTCTGACCCACATAACCCTTAACTCCCCTGCCTAACAAAAACCTGTCTAACTCTGCCTTGGATAATCTCGATGACCTGCCTCCACTGCTTTCCGGGGAAGAAAATTCCTCAGACTAATGACCCATAGAGAAGAAAAAAATCTCCTCATCTCAGTTTTTAAAAGGGAGACCTCTTTTTCTTAAACTGTGTCCCTTAGTTCTAATCTTCCCACAAATGGAAACATCCAACCAATATCTACTCTATCAAGTCCCCTCAGGAACTTATATGTTTCAATAAGATCACCTCTCATTCTTCTCAACTCCAGTGGGTATAGGCCCAACCTGTTCAACCTTTCTTCATAGGACAAGCCCTTCATCCCAGGAATCAGTCAAGTGAACCTCCATCTGTACTGTTTCTAAAGCAGGTATATGTTTTTTCAGGTAAGGAGACCAAAACTGTACACTGTGTTCCAGGTGTGGTCTCAACTAGGCCCTGTACAGCTGCAGTAAAACTTAAACAGAATTACCTGGAAAAACTCAGCATGTCTGGCAGCATCGGCGGAGAAGAAAAGAGTTGACGTTTCAAGTCCTCACGACCCTTCAGCAGAACTGAGTAAAGTTAGGAGAGGGGTGAAATATAAGCTGGTTTAAGGTGGGGGAGGGGGGGAGAAGTTGGGGGTGTTGTTTGTAGGGACGAGCAAGCAGTGATAGGAGCAGATAATCAAAAGATATCACAGACAAAAGGACAAAGAGATGTTGAAGGTGGTGATATCTAAGAAAATGTGCTAATTAAGAATGGATGGCAGGACACTCAAGGTACAGCTCTAGTGGGGGTGGGGTGGAAAGACTGACAGGGTATTACAGTTACAGATTTAAAAATAATGGAAATAGGTGGGAAAAGAAAAATCTATATAAATTATTGGAAAAAACAAAAGGGAGGGGGAAGAAACGGAAAGGGGGTGGGGATGGGGGAGGGAGTTCAACATCTAAAGTTGTTGAATTCAATATTCAGTCCGGAAGGCTGTAAAGTGCCTAGTCGGAAGATGAGGTGCTGTTCCTCCGGTTTGCGTTGGGCTTCACTGGAACAATGCAGCAAGCCAAGGACAAACATGTGGGCAAGAGAGCAGGGTGGAGTGTTGAAATGGCAAGCGACAGGGAGGTTTGGGTCTTTCTTGCGGACAGACCGCAGGTGTTCTGCAAAGCGGTCGCCCAGTTTGCGTTTGGTCTCTCCAATGTAGAGGGGACCGCATTGGGAGCAATGAATGCAGTAGACTAAGTTAGGGGAAATGCAAGTGAAATGCTGCTTCACTTGAAAGGAGTGTTTGGGCCCTTGGACGGTGAGGAGAGAGGAAGTGAAGGGGCAGGTGTTGCATCTTCTGCGTGGGCATGGGGAGGTGCCATAGGTGGGGGTTGAGGAGTAGGGGGTGATGGAAGAGTGGACCAGAGTGTCCCGGAGGGAACGATCCCTATGGAATGCCGCCAGTGGGGGTGAAGGGAAGATGTGTTTGGTGGTGGCATCATGCTGGAGTTGGCGGAAATGGCGGAGGATGATCCTTTGAATGCGGAGGCTGGTGGGGTGATAAGTGAGGACAAGGGGGACCCTATCATGTTTCTGGGAGGGAGGAGAAGGCGTGAGGGAGGATGCGCGGGAGATGGGCCGGACACGGTTGAGGGCCCTGTTAACCACCGTTGGTGGAAAACCTCGGTTAAGGAAGAAGGAGGACATGTCAGAGGAACTGTTTTTGAAAGTAGCATCATCAGAACAGATGCGACGGAGGCGAAGGAACTGAGAGAATGGGATGGAGTCCTTACAGGAAGCGGGGTGTGAGGAGCTGTAGTCGAGGTAGCTGTGGGAGTCGGTAGGCTTGTAATGGATATTGGTGGACAGTCTATCACCAGGAATGGAGACAGAGAGGTCAAGGAAGGGAAGGGAAGTGTCAGAGATGGACCATGTGAAAATGATGGAGGGGTGGAGATTGGAAGCAAAATTAATAAATTTTTCCAGGTCCCGACGAGAACATGAAGCAGCACCGAAGTAATCATCGATGTACCGGAGAAAGAGTTGTGGGAGGGGGCCGGAGTAGGACTGGAACAAGGAATGTTCCACATATCCCATAAAGAGACAGGCATAGCTGGAGCCCATGCGGGTACCCATAGCCACACCTTTTATTTGGAGGAAGTGAGAGGAGTTAAAGGAGAAATTGTTCAGTGTGAGAACAAGTTCAGCCAGACGGAGGAGAGTAGTGGTGGATGGGGATTGTTGGGGCCTCTGTTCAAGGAAGAAGCTAAGGGCCCTCAGACCATCCTGGTGGGGGATGGAGGTGTAGAGGGATTGGACGTCCATGGTGAAGAGGAAGCGGTTGGGGCCAGGGAACTGGAAATTGTTGATGTGACGTAAGGTGTCAGAGGAATCACGGATGTAGGTGGGAAGGGACTGGACAAGGGGAGAGAGAAGGGAGTCAAGATAACGAGAAATGAGTTCCGTGGGGCAGGAACAGGCTGACACGATCGGTCTGCCGGGACAGTTCTGTTTGTGGATTTTGGGTAGAAGGTAGAAGCGAGCCGACCAAGGTTGGGCGACTATCAGGTTGGAAGCTGTGGGAGGAAGATCTCCAGAGGAGATGAGGTCAGTGACAGTCCTGGAAACAATGGCTTGATGTTCAGTGGTGGGGTCATGGTCCAGGAAGAGGTAGGAGGAAGTGTCTGCAAGTTGACGCTCAGCCTCCGCGAGGTAGAGGTCAGTGCGCCAGACAACAACAGCACCACCCTTGTCAGCGGGTTTGATGACAATGTTGGGGTTGGACCTGAGAGAACGGAGTGCAGTAAGTTCAGAGAGAGACAGATTAGAATGGTTGAGAGGAGCAGAGAAATTGAGACGGCTAATGTCATGCCGACAGTTCTCAATGTAAAGATCAAGAGAAGGTAAGAATCCAGAGGGAGGGGTCCAAGTGGAGGGAGAATATTGGAGGTGGGTAAAAGGATCCGTTGAACAGGGAGAGGACTCCTGCCCAAAGAAGTGAGCACGGAATCGAAGACGGCGGAAGAAGAATTCAGCATCGTGCCGAGCCCGAAATTCATTGAGATGAGGGCGTAAGGATATGAAACTAAGTCCTTTGCTGAGCACTGAATGTTCAGCATCGGAGAGGGGAAGATCAGGGGGTATAGTGAATACGCGGCTGGGGCTGGGATTGGAAGATGGGGTGGGGACGGACTTTTATATTCCACTCCCCTTGCAATAAACACCAACATTCCATTTGCCTTCCCAATCACTGGCTGTACCTGCACACTAAATTTTTGTGATTCATGTACCAGGACACCCTGATCCTCTGTACCACCGAGTTCTGCAATCTGTTTTTGTTTAATCTTCTATTCATCCCAGTGAACACTCTTATTTTTCTCTTCGTCATATTTGTTGAGCTCATGCTTCATAGGAAATAGGAGCAGGAGTAGGCCATTCGGCCCATCGAGCCTTTTTATGCCATTCAAACAGATCATGGGCTGACCATCTATCTACCTCAACGCCATTTCTCCCCATCATCGCCATATTCCTTGGTGTCATTAGTATCCAGAAATCTATCAAGTTCTGTCTTGAACATGCTCAGTGACTGAGCTTCCACAGCCCCCTGGGATAGAGAATTCCAAAGATTCATCACTCTGAGTGAAGAAATTCCCCCTCATCTCAGTCCTAAATGGCCTACCCCTTATTCTGAGACTGTGTCCCCTGGTTCTAGACCCGCCCCCCAGCAAGGGGAAATACCCTTCTTGCATCCAACTTGTTGAGCCCAGTAATAATTTTGTAAATTTCAACCAGATCACTTCTCATTCCTCTAAATTCTAGACAATACAGGCCCAGTCTCCTCAATCTCTCCAGATAGGACAGTTCCACACTCCCAGGAATCATTTGGTGAACCTTGGTTGCACTCCCTCTATGGCAAGTATGTCTTTCCTTAGGTATGGAGATCAAAACTGTACACAATATTCCAGGTGCGGTCTCACCAAGGTTCTATACAATTGCAGCAAGACATCTTTACTCCTGTGTTCAAATCCCCTTGCAATATAGGCCAACATACCATTAGCCTTCCTAATTGCTTGCTGCACCTGCATGCTAGCTTTTAGTGACTCATGCACAAGGATACCCAGGTCCCTTTGTACATCGACACTTCCCAATCGCTCACCATTTAAGAAGTACGCTGCATTTCAGTTTTTCCTACCAAAGTGGATAACTCACATTTTCCACATTATACTCCATCTGCCATGTTCTTGCCCACTCACTTAGCTTGCCTAAATCCCCTTGAAGCCTCTTTGCATCCTCCCCACAACTCACATTCCCACCTAGTTATCAACAAACTTGGAAACGTTACAGTTGGTCCCCACATCCAAATCACTGATGCAGACAGCAGGGAACATCTGGGGCCCAGGCACTGATTCCTGCAGTACCCCCACTAGTCCCAGCCTGCCAACCTGAGGATGACCCGTTTATTCCCACTCTCTGTTTTCTGTCCGTTAAAATGTGTCCTCCTTCTTTACTGACCCAGGGTTCTATTGCATTCCCTACTATTAGCTAATATCTTGCGGTACAAATGTCTAAGCTAAATGCTTCCACAGCTTGTCCCCATCCACAGAATCAGTTCGCTTCCCACATGGCATATCGGATGGAACCTTGCGGAGGCGACGGGGGTCTCAGCTGCCGGCTGGAGAGCCAGCCAGACGCCCCCCCACCTCCCCCCGTGTTGCCTCTTTTCGGGAAGGCCTGCACTGCGCCTTCTGCCAATCAGGCACTTGACAGGTCAGTGGTGGGCCTTCCCCCTTCTGTACTCAAGAGCGCCACCAGGGGGAGGGAGACGGTGGCTGCTGCCGATGCTACACCCATCCAAGGCCTCACGATTCAGAGTCACAGAACTAGTACAGTACTGAAGGAGGCCATTCAGCCCATCGTGTCTGCACCAGCTTTCCGAATGTGCAATTTACCTGGCAGCATTCACCCGCCTTCTCCCCGTAACCCTGCGCATTCCCCCTTTTCAGATAACAGCCTAATTCCCTGTTGAATGCTTCAATTGAACCTGCTCCCACCACACTCTCAGGCATTCCTGACCTTAACCACTCACGGGGTGAAAAATCCCCTGATTGAGGCGGAAAGGGTGGGGGTTGTGGGGGAGAAGGGTAGGCAGCTAGGGCAGGGGATGGCTTTCAGTGGCACTACCCCCACCCCCCACGCCCACCTCTTCCTGATGCCGAGTCTCTCAATCAGGAACAGAGTGCCCGTGAGCGAGGGAACCACCGCCCACCCCACAACCCTGGGAGCCCACAAGCAAACACCCCATGGTTTGTTTGTCATGCTCCCTGTATGATGAGCCCCCCCCGCACCCGCTGTTAGGTTAATACCACCAGGAGTGGGATGAGGCCCTTAATTGGGCATTTCATGCCTATTTAAAGGCCTCAACTGGTGGTGGGGTGGGAGGGCTGTCCACGGGGTGGTAACTGGGGTGAAGGTGGGAAGGCGGCAGGACCCCCAGCTGCCACCTTCTTGCCCGATTAAATGCCCCCCTCCCCCCCCCCCCGTCACCAAACTCACCATAGGGGAGGGCAGAAGATTCTGCCCATCATTTCCTTTATTCCTCGGAACACTTGAAAGTTATATTTGTTTCCATCCTCATATAAAGGCATATCAATGGAAGATGATAGTCCAAGCCCTAACTTTCCCTGATCTTCCAGATTTTTTAAAAAAATAGTTCTAAATCTGCCTTCCAATGCTTTTAATCTCGAGATTAAATTACACCACCCTTTTTAACCCCGGAACTAGATTGGACGTGTCTTTGTTCTTGGACCTATGGAGGGTTAAAATGAAGAGATTGGGACATCAGATTGTTTTACATGAACTCCCCCATTGCATTAATAGCAATTAGCAACTACAATGTTAGTCACCACAAACTATTGGATAGTTGCATTTTCAGTCCAGCAGGAGATGATTCTACAACGTAACATAACATGGATTCTGTCACACTCTATCATCAGTAACATTACAGACCTGTGTAGTAAATGTAAACTCTCTCAGCTGTTTCCTTAGTTCACTCCAGCTTTCATTACCAGCTTTCCCGCCAGTCTCTAGGCTGAAATGATTAAAAGCAGTAAATTAGAACATTCTCATTTTATTAATTTTAAGAGAATCACAGGAGGTTACAAGCAGAGAGAGGGCCATTCTTGATTAGAACAATCAGAAACCCGGGACACCCTGGTCCACTCCTCCGTCACCCCCTACTCCTCAACCTTCACTTATGGCACCTCCCCATGCCCACGCAGAAGATGCAACACCTGCCCCTTCACTTCCTCTCTCCTCACCGTCCAAGGGCCCAAACACTCCTTTCAAGTGAAGCAGCATTTCACTTGCATTTCCCCTAACTTAGTCTACTGCATTCGTTGCTCCCAATGCGGTCTCCTCTACATTGGAGAGAGCAAACGCAAACTGGGCGACCGTTTTGCGGAACACCTGCGGTCTGTCCGCAAGAAAGACCCAAACCTCCTTGTCGCTTGCCATTTTAACACTCCACCCTGTTCTCTTGCCAACATGTCTGTCCTTGGCTTGCTGCATTGTTCCAGTGAAGCCCAACGCAAACCGGAGGAACAGCACCTCATCTTCCGACTAGGCACTTTACAGCCCTCTGGGCTGAATATTGAATTCAACAACTTTAGATCTTAAACTCCCCCTCCCCCCATCTCCACCCCGTTTCTTTCCACCCCCCCTCCAGCTTTTTTTTCAATAATTTATATAGATTCTTCTTTCCCTACCTATTTCCATTATTTTTAAATCTAAAACTAAAACCTTTAGTCTTTCCACCCCACCCCCACTAGAGCTGTACTTTGAATATCCTGTCTTCCATTCTTAATTAGCACTTTTCTCAGACAAAGACCACCACCTTCAACACCTCTTTGACCCTTTTGTCTGACATCTTTTGATTATCTGCTCATCTCCACAATCATCACACCACACCCTCAATGTGTCTCTTCCCCCCCTTCCCCCCCCCACCACCCACCTTAAACCAATTTATATTTCTCCCTTCTTCTAATCTATGCTCCAGTTCTGCCGAAGGGCCATGAAGGCTCGAAACGTTAACTGATTTCTTCTCCACCGATGCTGCCAGACTTGCTGAGTTTTTCCAGGTAATTCTGTTTTTGTTTTGGATTTCCAGCATCCGCAGTAGCTTTTAGCTTTTTGTTTTTATCAGAAACCAATCCTGCTGCCCTGCATTCATCCCATAACCCTGTATCTTCGTCTGCTTCAAGTGTGTATCTACTCCTCCCTTAGAAAAGATACAATGGCGTCTGCCTCAATTTCTGCCTGTAACAAAGCATTCCAGACTCTAAAGAATGTTCTAAACTCTGCCTTCACTTTCTGGTGACAATTTTACTTTGATGACGTTTGTCACATATCCTCTGACAGAGGAGTTTGTCTTTCACCAAGCACTTTATCAAAACCCTTCATAATTTAAATAAAAATAACTTCCTCCTGACCTCTCCGATCCAACTGAAATTATCCAGTGGGCCAAATTTCTCCTCTCATTCCCACGGTTTCGCCTCTAGCTCTAGTCTCCTTTGTCTAGTGGGATGCCCAAAGCTACATGCAATACGCCAACTGTGGCTTTCTCTACACATCTGTAGACAGTAGGCATTTCACCCACTAGCCCTCTCTGCGAGGATGAAAGGAAGAAGAGTGAACAAGCATTCTGTGCCAGTCTAATGTGCCTCCAAACAGCTACGTGCACAGTGGGATCACCCGAGATTGCTGCCAGTTCATTTTCTTAGATGGGGAGCAGTTCACGACAAAGAGAGGAGAAAAGGTAATAAAATACTGCTGTGTTGACCGAGGGAGTTACAGCAATACTCACAGCGAGGAAGATATGACTGGTGCAGAGCTCCGACCCAGTCTTACCTGAGAAAGAAATGCAAATGAATGAGATGCACTCACAATGAACTACATTTTGAAGGAATGGACTCTGAGCTCAATGTTCAAACAAGCAAAGCAGGGCCCAACTGTACAGATAATGCACCCACCAAGTGCCCATTAATGAACCAGTCACTTTGTGAACTATCCATTTGTTTCCATTCACAATGGCTGCTGGGTGACACAGCACTGCCCTTGTAAACACTTATGATGCTGACATATCATATTATGACATATCACTTAGTGACCATTTTGAGTCCGATTATTCCAAGCACCCTACGTTTACTGGTGTTATCGATTGTAGGCCTGATTTACAACTACATGGCACAAGGTGAATAATAAAACTTGAGTGACTAATAGTTGCATTTGCATATTTAGTATTCTTTTAGTTTATTATTCATAGAATAGAATCCTGGAACGGTTATAGCACAGAAGGAGGCCATTCATCCCATTGTGCCCATGCCGGCTCTCAGTAAGAGCAACTCAGCTAGTCCTCCTCCCTTGCCTCTTCCCCATAACCCTGCAAATATTTTCTCCAGACAATTAGTTGAGTGGGCAAAAGTATACAGCTCTTGGTTTAAACAGATATCTTGTTTTTTCCTTTCCTCTCCATATCTTTCACCTTCTCTTGAAGGTCTTGGAGTTTTGCCTCTAGATGGGATTTGTCCTCCCGAAGCCGGTTGAGCTCCTGGCTCTGGTTGGACAGCAGCTCACTGTCAGTGATCGCCAAGGTTATCTCTGAAGGGCCAGGGTCCAAATCCTTGTTGCCCAATGATAAAATCTGTTCCCGCTGCATCCTGTACCAAGCAACAACATGCACATAACTCAAGACTTGTTACTCCACAGGCACATCTACACTTGCACCAGCATCACGGAAAGTGATTTCTTCCAATTCTGTCCAACCTCCCCAGCCCTGGTTCGCACGGAATGACCGTTGGCCCCAGTATGGCTTACCATTTTCGGGAAGGATTATCAGGAGGGACAATCAAAGGACAAACTTTAAATATCCTACTGGTGTAAGCAGACTGACAAAATGGCCATATGGCCAACATACTGTGAGACTCCTTATGCCAATGGGACCATGAGAGAGGTTGGGGAGTTGTGGGGGGGGTGGGGGGGGGGGGGGTGAAAAAGAGGGAAAATTAGAGAGGAACACAGTGAACAATGGAATAACAAGGAGATTGAGTTTTTGGACATAGATCCCTAACCCTTGGATTAGAGAAAATGGAATGTTAGGGAGCCATTCCATCAAAAGAGTCTAAGGTGTGAATTTAATAACATCATGCTTCTTGCAAAGACGCACTTGTCCCTCATGACTCTGATACTTTTGCTTATTCTGCCACCTAATTAAGGGTGACACATTTCTTTTGCCCAAAGAAAGAGGGTCAAAAGCTGCCCAGATTCATCCTGAAGGTAGCACCTAAGCCACTTCCATTCTTGAGGGTTTCACTTGCTGTGAAACATAACAGGTCCTTCCTTCCTGCTTCAAGTTCAGCAGGCTCCATTCAATTCCACCCACCCTTCCACAAAGGCATTGTAGTTTTGTGTGATGTTATGAAAGAAAAGGTTAAAATTAAATTGGTTCTCGGCTCATTCCACATACTCGACAGAAGTGCTGGGGCACGTGCTTTAGCTTCCAGTCACACTTGTTCCCAAGACCTTTTTAGCTGTTAAGGAAAGATGTCATCGTTCCTAATTCTGATGCTAACTTGGCCACATAGTATCCAAAATCCATATCATTTCAGATTCATGAACCAAAGTTCAAGGATTCCTACAGCAACACTAAAATACAAGAACACGAGAAATAGAAGCTAGAGTAGACCATATGGACTGTCGAGCCTGCTCCACTATTCAATACAGTCATGTTCCGCTCTCCATATCCCTTAATTCCCCCAAAAATCTGTCTATCCCAGCCTTAAATGTATTCAATGGTGGAGCATCCACAACCCTCAGGGTTGGAGAATTCCAAAGATTCACAACCTTTTGAGTGAAGTAATTTCTCATCATCTATCCTAATGATCAGCCCTTTATCCTTTTTTTATTCATTCATGGGATGTGGGCTTTGCTGGCTGGGCCAGCATTTATTGCCCATCCATAGTTGCCCTTGAGAAGGTGGTGGTGAGCTGCCTTCTTGAGCCATTGCAGTCCATGTGATGTAGGTACACCCACAGTACTTTTAGGAAGGGAGTTCCAGGATTTTGACCCAGTGACAGTAAAGGAACGGCGATATATTTCCAAGTCAGGATAGTGAGTGACTTGGAGGGGAAGTTCCAGGTGGTGGTGTTCCCATCTATCTGCTGCCCTTGTCCCTCTAGATGGTAGTGGTCATGGGTTTGGAAGGTGCTGTCTAAGGAGCCTTGGTGAATTCCAACAGTGCATCCTGTAGATAGTACACACTGCTGCTACTGTGCATTGGTGGTGGGGGAAGTGAATATTTGTGGATGTGGTGCCATTCAAGTGGGCTGTTTTGTCCTGGACGGTGTCAAGCTTCTTGAGTGTTGTGGGAGCTGCACTCATCCAGGCAAGTGGGGAGTATTCCATCACACTCCTGACTTGTGCCTTGTAGATGGTGGACAGGTTTTGGGGAGTCAGGGAGTGAGTTCTCGTCAGACAATTCCTACCCTCTGACCTGCTCTTGTAGCCCCAGTATTTATATTGCTAGTCCAGTTCAGTAACCCCCTGGATGTTGATGGTAAGGGATTCAGTGATGGTAATGCCATAGAACGTCAAGGGGTGATGGTTGAATTCTCTCTTGTTGGTGATGGTCAATGTCTGGCACTTGTGTGGCGTGAATGTTACTTGCCACTTGTCAGCCCAAGCCTGGATATTTTCCAGGTCTTGCTGCATTTGGACATGGGCTGCTTCAGTATCTGAGGAGTCGCGAATGGTGCTGAACATTGTGCAATCATCAGCGAACATCCCCACTTCTAACCTTGTGATGGAAGGAAGGAATTGATGAAGCAGCTGAAGATATTTGGGTGGAAGACACTGCCCTGAGGAACTCCTGCAGTGACGTCCTGGAGCTGAGATGACTGACATCCAACAACCACAACCATCTTCCTTTGTGCTAGGTATGACTCCAACCAGCGGAGAGTATTCCCCCTGATTCCCATTGACTCCAGTCTTGCTAGTGCTCCTTGATGCCACCCTTGGTAAAACGTGGCCTTGATATCAAGGGCAGTCACTCTCACCTCACCTCAGGAGTTCAGCTCTTTTGTCCATGTTTGAACCAAGGCTGTAATGAGATCAGGAGCTGGGTAGCGCTGGTGGAACCCAAATTGAGTGTCAGTGAGCAGGTTATTGCTAAGCAAATGCCACTTGATAGCACTGTCGATGACCCCCTTCCATTACTTTCCTGATCGAGAGTAGACTGAAGGGGTGGTAATTGGCTGAGTTGGATTTGTCCCTTTTTTTGTGTACAGTAGATACCTGGGCAATTATCCACATAGCCAGGTAGATGTCAGTGTTGTAGCTGTACTAGAACAGCTTGGCTAGGGGGCGTGGCAAGTTCTGGAGCACAAGTCTTCATACTATTACTGGTATATTGACAGGCCCCATTGCCTTTGCGATATCCAGTGCCTTGATATCACGTGGAGTGAATCAAATTGGCTGAAGACTGACATCTGTGATGCTGGGGACCGCCACTCGGCACTTCTGACTGAAGATTGTTGCAAATGCTTCAGCCTTATCTTTTGCACTCATGTGCTGGGCTCCTCCATCATTGAGGATGGGGATATTTGTGGACTCCTCCAGCGAGTTGTTTAATTGTCCACCACCATTCACAACTGGATGTGGCAGGACTGCAGAGCTTAGATCTGACCAGTTGGTTGTGGGATTGCTCAACCCCGTCTATCACTTGCTGCTTATGCTGTTTGACACGCAAGTAGTCCTGTGTTATCGCTTCACCAGGTTGATACCTCATTTTTAGATATGCCTGGTGCTGCTCCTGGCATGCCCTCCTGCACTCTTCATTGAACCAGGGTTGATCCCCTGGCTTGATGGTAATGGTAGAGTGGGGGATATGCTGGGCCATGAGGTTACAGATTGTGTTCGAGTACAATTCTGCTGCTGCGAATGGCCCACGGTGCCTCATGGGTGTCCAGTCTTGAGTTTCTAGATTTGTTCAAAATCTATCCCATTTAGCATGGTGGTAGTGCCACACAACACCATGGAAGGTATCCTCAATGTGAAGGCAGGACTTCATCTTCACAATGACTGTGCAGTGGTCACTCATACCGATACTGTCATGGACAGATACATCTGCGGCAGGCAAGTTGGGAGGATGAGGTCAAGTATGTTTTTCCCTCTTGTTGGTTCCCTCATCACCTGCCACAGACCCAGTCTAGCAGCTATGTCATTTAGGACTCGGTCAGTAGTGTTGCTACTGACCATTCTTGGTGATGGACATTGAAGTCCCCCACTCAGAGTACATTCTGTGATCTTGCCACTCTCAGTGCTTCCTCCAAGTGATGTTCAACATGGAGGAGCACTGGTTCATCAGCTGAGGTGGGGGGCGGTATGTGGTAATCAGCAGGAGGTTTCCTTGACCATTTTTGACCTGATGCCATGAGGCTTCACTGAGTCTGGAGTTGAAGTTGAGGACTCCCAGGGCAACTCCCTCCTGACTGTATACCACTGTGCTGCCATCTCTGCTGGGTCTGTCCTGTCGGTGGAACAGGGCATATCCAGGGATAGTGATGGAGGAGTCTGGGACATTTTCTGTAAGGTATGATTCCGTGAGGATGATTATGTCAGGCTGCTGCTTGACTAGTCTGTGGGACAGCTCTCCCAATTTTGGCACTAGCCCCCAGATGTCAGTAAGGAGGACTTTGCAGGGTTGACAGGATGGAGTTTGCCATTGTCATTTCCGATGCCTAGGTCGATGGATGTGCCCCCTGACCAACGGAAACAATCTTTCAACGTCCACTCTATCAAGCCCCTCAGAATTTTTTAGGTTTCAATGAGATCGCCTCTCATTCTTCTAAACTCCAGAGAATATAAGCCCAGTTTATTCAGCCTCTCATCATAGGACAACCCCCTCATCCCAGGGACAAACTAGTGAACCTTCGCTGTACCGCCTCCAATGCAAGTATATCCTTTCTTAATTGTGGAGACCAAAATCACACACAGTATTCCAGATGTGGTCTCACCAAAACCCTGTACAACTATAAAGACTTCTTTATTCTTGTACTCCAATCCCCTTGCAATAAAGGCCAACATTTCATTGGCCTTCCTAATTGCTTGCTGCAGCTGCATGCTAACTTTCTGCATTCCTTGCACAAGCACACCCAAATCTCTTTGAACATCAACACTTACAGGTTTCACAACTTTTAAAAAAGATTTTGCTTTCCTATTCTTACAACCAAAATGAATAACTTCATACTTCCCTACATTGTACTCCATCTGCCATCCTGTTGTCTGCTCAAGAATTCCTTACCTAATCATTAGGCAGCTATCATTCCACTCATCTCTATCTTTATTCACTCTTGCTGGGTTCACACTATCAACCGTCACAATTCAACCAGCTCTGAACAACTTTTTCATATGATCATAGTACTTGGTCAGGGGATGTAGAGACTCCAGAGTGGAGAGCTCACCTTGAATATCAAAAAAAGCAAACCCTGGAGTCAGGATTACACGGGGTTGGAAAATGATCGCCTTTCCTGCTATTACTTACTCAGATCCTCAAAGGTAATCTGATTTCTTTTTTGAATGTAATTGGAAAATAGTCCCATTTATAGTGCGGGGCGATGTCACAGCAAAGTGAGTCACACGATCTCTCACCACTCAATGATTTTGCAGTGACATAAACTGCTGGCGGGTGTACAATGAACGACAAAATCAGGGTTGGCGACAATGATCTGCACCGCTCAATAGTCTGCTGACAGTCTAGGCTCGTGCACGACAGATGATCACAAGGTGTTGGGGATGGTGGGCAGTTCCTCTGTCTGTTATCATTGTAACATGGTGTAGCAAGAAAGAGGTGGGGGAACCAAGTGCATCACACGTCAGAATTCCCAAAAATAGCGGTACGCCCTCAAAATTAATCATTTTAGCAACGGGTCACAGCGAACTGTCACTACCAATTTTCTCCAGTTCCTAAGCATTAGCAGAGACTGGAGGTTGAGATATTGTTATGACCATGATTAGAATACCCCAATTAGTTTTTAACCTGTATGCGATCAAAAGATGTTCATGTTTCTTGACTACACTCTGCATCCTTTTCTTGTAGTTTCTGGCCGCTGTCGCCAATTGTTCTTCTCGTGACCTGTACGCAGACCGAATGTCCTTCAGCATGCTGTCCACAAATCTCTTCAGGTAAAGATGGTCAGCTGAGGGCTTTGTGTTGTCATTGCCAGATTTCATCGGGTTATCCACATATTCCTTACACACAACAATGAGAAGCAACACACCATTAGTCTACTTTTAAACCATTTTTGCAGAGACTTGCGGACACATTAGCCTGAACATTTCATTTACTGCATTCCGAATTTTCTGAAGTTGTGTTTACTTATTAACTATTTACTCACAGTAACATCTTCAATGTAGCGGACAAGTCGCATGCGATACTCCTCGTTCAGTTCTTTTAGATGGAGCTGTAACTGAGAGTTCTCAGTTTCCATCTCCTTTAGCTGGCTCTGTGAACCCAGCAGTGCCTATTGGGGATTGGAAAACAGAAACATCTGAGCAAGCGCTCTCAATTTTAAAGAAATTATTTGATGCAAGTTTGCTTCACAGTTTAAAAATTACTAAGAACTATTTGAATCACTTTCTCAGTAGGACGGAAAAGGTTCCACTAGATTTACTATTTGAAAAAGCATAGAATAAGAGGGCAGTTGCCTAGGAACTGATAAACAAAACAAGGAAATCCTTCCTAGCTATAATGTTCAAAAGGTTATTGCTTCAACAAGAGGATAAAATTCAGAACTGGGTCTCGACTGACATATACAGTTGAGCTTCACTTGAGAGTGAATTTCCCCAGCAAGACCTGGGCTGTTTGTAAACGGAGTAAAAGGAATGACATAGAATTTTACAGCACAGAATTAGGCTGTTCAGCCTAATAAGGCTATGCCGGTGTTAATGCTCCACATGGTAGTGTTTTACCCTCATCTGACCTGATAAACTTAGCCAGCTTCCTATCTCACTCATGTCCTTATCCAGCATCCCCTTAAATGCATCTACACTATTCACCTCAATTACTCTCTGTGGTGGTAAGTTCCACATTCTCCCCACTATCTGAGCAAAGAAGTTTCCCCTGAATTCCTTGTTAGATTTCTTAGTGACTATTTTATATTTAATGGCTTCTAGGTTTGGACCCTCCACAAGTGGAAACATCTCCTCCACGAAAACTACATAGTCCAAAGACAATTGCGGATGGTCAATAAATACTGGCCTTGCAATTTTTTTTTTAAATCCTCTTTAAACTGTACATGACCAGTGCCTTGTTTTCTGTTTCAATGGTGCACACAGGCTGTTGACATTGTGGCTGAGCTAACTTTATTGCTAACACATTTTCCTATCATAAACACATATCTGCAGTAACTGAATTCTATCAAGACAGGTTCCAACATGTGCTCTTTGACCTTCAATCCCCAGGTCAGGTGACCCCCTATCTAGTAGAGAGTACCATATCGTATCCAATACTGGAGTCCACTACCACAATCAACTATTATCATGACATTTCCCTTTTTTAAAAAACTTTTATACAACTCAAGTACACAAAGTCTCTTGTGTATTCTTTCTCACTCTGTTTTGATCAGCCTTCTTTGTCTTTTACCTATCTCTGTATCTCTGTGGGTTTTTCACAATTCTTCCACTGGATGTCCTGAATGGTGACAGAGGTGATTTTGAAGGACAAGGGGCCTTCTCCAGCTCTGTGACACTATCGCCCCTTGGATAGTTTTCAGGACTCTCGGGCTTTGTCTGGTTATCTGTTGCTTCACTGGTGCATTCTGGATTTTGATCTTCAGCTGCACTTTCTGGTTCAGAGCAGGGTTGCGTTTCATTTGTTTTCTGTAAGAATTTCTGTTTTCTCCTGTACTGTTGTCCGTTTGGAGTCTGCACTATGTAAGACATTGGTTCTGCTGTGATTCCTGTGACAACAGTAGGATTCCAGATCCCTTCATGTTGAATCCTCACTGTCTCTCTCATGTTCAGGACAGGCAGAGGTCGGGCACCTTGATCAAAGTATTGTGTCTGCTTCTGCTGTCTCAGTTTGAGCAGGTCCTGCACGCTGTAGCTCACTGGCTGTGGAAATAACAGTAGGGGCGCAGTCAGAAGCTTAGTCCTTAGTCTTCTGCCCATCAGGAACTGTGCTGGAGATGATCCAATGCCCTCTAATGGAGTATTCCTGAAATCCAGCAGAGCCAGGTAGGGGTCTCTTCCATCCGCCTTTGCCTTCTTCAACAGGTGTTTTAAGGTCTGCACGGTACGATCCACCATTCTGTTGGATTATGGATATTTGGGACTTGACATAGTGTGGCAAAACTCCCAGTCCTGTGCAAATTTGCAAAACTCAGCGCCTGAGAATTGTGGACCATTATCTGAGATGAGTACAGGTATGGCGTGGCGAGCGAAAATTGATTGTAAATAATTTACTACAGTGATGCTCTTACTATCATTTCTCAGCAGCACAGACTCAAAAATATTTTTCTCACTGTTGTCAAATGTGAACAAGTCCACTCCAATTTTCTGCCAGGGCCTCTGTGTGGTTGAAGTGGTTCTTTTTGTTGTGATTTACTGTACTTTTGGCACACTGCACACACATTCACCATTTCACCAATTTGTGCTCCCATTCCAGGCCAATTACATTACATCTCGAGCTCTTCTCCTGCATGTTTCTACGTTGAGGTGACTTTCATGTACGCGCTGCAGCATTTCTTTCCTCAGTGGTGCAGGAATTATGATTTTTTTTCTCCTTTGAAAAGTATTCCTTCTGCTACATGAAGTTCCTCACGAAAGTTCCAGTGCTCTTGTACAGCAGAAGGGGCTCCGCTCCGGTGTGTGGGCCGGCCAGTTTGCACAAGCTGCTACAGTTTTCTCAGGGTGGCGTCGTTCTTGGTCACTTCCCTGAGCTCATCCAGTTTGGTTCCAGCCACAGGTAAGTTCTTTGTCAGCATGTGAACCTGTGCTTCCATTTCTTTATCCCCTTCCTCCGTGATGGGTAGGTACACACGTGACAGAGTGTTCGTGATGTACATTTCCTCACCTGGCTTGTATTTAACTCTTGACCTGCTGCTTCTGCAGGTGCATTAGTAATCTTTGGATTCTTGGTGGTGCACAGTTCAGGGGCTTTTTAAGTATAGCTTCCAAAGGCTTATGATCAGAATCTACCTCCATGTCTTTGCCATAGGCAAACTGGTGGAAACGGTCTAGGCCAAACACAATTGCTAGCATGTCTTTCTCTATTTGGGCAAGCTGCTGCTGTGTTTCTGTCATTGCCTTTGAAGTGTATGCCACTGGTGCCTCATTTTGCAAGATGACGGCTCCCAGGCCAGACTTTGAAGCGTCCACTAAGATCTTGACTGGCTGACTGACACTTGAACACTGGTGCCTGGGTCAGTTTCTCTTCAGACTGGTCAAAGCTTCCTGGTGACTTTGTTCCCAGTGCCATTGCGCATTATTTTGTAGAAGTTCTCTGAGAGGTGCAGTCAGGTCTGACATGTTTGGAATGAATTTCCCAAGATAGGTCATCGTTCCCAAAAACCTCTCCAATCTTTCTTACATTCTGGGGGTGGCATGTTCACGACTGCTTCGATTTTACTCAGGTCTGGCTTCAGTTCCTCACTTGTTAGCACATGTACCAAGTACTTGGTTTCATGAAAACTTATTTTGCACTTTTCCTCCTTCAACTTGAGGTTCCTTTCTCGAGCTCTGGCCAACACCTGCCTCAGTCTGTGGTCGTGTTCTTCTCATGGGGCTCCCAAGGCCAGCGCATCATCGATATAGGTTTCTATACCCTCTAACCCTTCAAACAGCTGCGTCACTGTTCTGTGGAACACCTCCGGAGCTGAATTAATACCAAAAGGTAAGCGTAAAAACCTGTATCGCCTGTGTGGTGTGCTGAAGATACAAATGTAGGAACTGCATTCACCCAGCTTGACCTGCCAGAAGCCTGAACTCGCATCCAAGACCGAATAGTTTTTAGCATCGGCTAATTTACACGCGATCTCTTCCACTGTGGGCAGCTGGTAAAGCTCTCTCTGTACTGTCTGGTTTAGGTGTCTGGGATCCAGACAGGCTGGCATATTCCCATCCGATTTTTCTACAATTACAATTGGATTAAGCCACTTTGTTGGTTCTTCAATTTTCTTGATGATGTTAAAATTCTCCATTTTGTCCAACTCTGCTTCCAGTCGCTCTCTCAACATTACTGGTATTTTCCTGGGTGGGTGTATTTTGGGTGTCAAAGTTTTGCCAATCCTGATGGAGCGTTCTCCTCTTAGGCAGCCAATCCCCTGGAACACATCTTTACACACGCTCAGGATGACAGTCATTATTCTCTTGATTAGTTTCAGATTTTCACAAGCTTTGATTCCAAGAATGGGTTTGGCATCAGTTTTCACCACTATGAATGGAAATGCTTGAGACTGTTTTTCGTAGTTCACTTGAAGTGTGCACTTGCCTTCTACTGCAATTTTTTCATCTGTATAAGTAGACAGCTTCACTTCTGTTTTAGTTAGCTGTTTCTCTTTGCTTACCTTATGATACAGGCTTATGGGAATGACATTTGCTTTGTGCACCTGTGTCAAACTTGAAATTCACCCATCATGTTGGCAATTTTTGTGTCATCATCTGCAATTGTGTGCATTTTCTTCCACTTACACATCTGAGCGAAGTGATTTAGTTTATCACAGTTCTTACACTGCTTTCCATAGGCTGGACAACTACATGGTAAATGCTCTGTTCTACATCGGCCGCATTTAAATATTTTAATAGCAGTTTTGTTCTTTTTACGTTCAGACTGTCCATTTGTTTTTTCCCGGGGCTGTTTCTGTTTAACTGCATCTAACTGCTTGACTGTGTGCAGCTTATCATCTCGGTCATTTCTTTAATCTGGCATTTTGTCGTCTCTGTCACTTTGCAGATATTTATTGCTTTCTTCAGCGTGAGATCAACTTCTCTCAAAAGCTGTTCTCTCAGTGTCATTTGCGATTCCTCAAATTATTCTATCTCGGATGAGTGATTCTTCAAGCTCTCCAAGTTCACACGATTTAGCTCGTTTTCTCAGCTCATTTACATACTGACTAATGTTGTCACTGCTATTGTGCACATAAAAAAATCAGTATCTTTCATATGTGATGTTTTCCCTAGGGCTGCAGTAGGCTTCGAATTTTTACGTTATTTCTTTTAAGTCATTTCGTTTCTTATCACTTTCAAACATGAATATGTTATAGGCTTCTAGGGCTGCTTCCCGTTCTGTGTGAGGAAAGATGGAAGAGTGTACCCAAGGGTCTTTTTTAATCACTGCCCATCGCTGTGAGGTACAGCTCGAATCGCTGCCTGGTGAGGTGAGGTGAGGTGAGATTTCCCTCCAAACTGAGCTCTGTCACTGGTTTCAGAATCTCCATTGTTGTGTTTAGTTTACTTCTGACACCATGTCTTGTTTTTTGTTTCAATGATGCACACAGGCCGTTGACATTGTAGCTGAGCCAACTTTATTGATAACACATTTTCCTCACATAAACACATATCTCTGTAGTAACTGAATTCTGTCAAGGCAGGTTCCAACATGGGCAATCTGACCTTCAACCCGCAGGTCAGGTGACCCCATATCTAGTAGAGAGTACCGTATAGTTTCTAATACTGGGGTCCACTACCACAATTAACTATTATCATGACAACCAGTATTTATTGGAATGGCATTCTTATCTGTCATGAGGATATCCATGGGCTAGATAGTTACAGATAATAACACATTAGAAGAAAGTTGACATGACCTGGTGACAAGACAGTAAGTTATTTGTATCAGTTTAGAATGCATGATAGATTCAAACTCTACTGTTTTCTATGCACACCTGAGTCTGACAGTCTGTGAGTTAGCATCCAAAAATGGACAGACATTTCCAAAAAAAGTAACTGGGCAGGCAACTGTCCCAACCCTTCCCGCCTACATATGTTCAGAAAAGTCACATTTAACTATAGTATCTTCAATTAATCTTACTTCTTACCACTGTTTGCTCCGCTAGTTTGTGTTGGGTGTTTCGAATAGCTCTTTTGGCCTCTTGAAGTTCTTTGCCCATCTTTACTCTAAAGCAGAGGTTTTAGGCAGTCGTTAAAATAAACTTAAGGTTCATTTGTGGATTTATCGTTTGCAACTAGTTATAAAGCAGTGAACTAACAAAATCCTCCTTCCCGTGTCTCTATGTTTGGGTGGATTAATGCCAAACCTAAGGACACCCGTACTTTGAGATAATAAAGGGGCCACATTATAGAAGAATGTCAAAATAGCAGTAACAAAATCATATTCATGGTGCAAATATCAAGCTATATTAACCAACCACCTTCCACAGTGATTTAGTCTATCGACGCACGGGTATTGTGGTGCTGAGCCATATAGAGCAGAAAGATAATAGGTTCAATCCTGACCTATACTTCGTTAGCTGGCCTCAATCAGGGTACCACTGGATGGTGTGAAGTAGTGGCCTCTTGGGTTAGGAATATGGAAACAAAAATCAGCCAAAATTCCTACACCTTCTTGCTCTTAAATGATCTGTGTACATCTTGGGAATATCTTGATCAAACAAGTGGCACCAAATTTTGTCATGCAACAAAATACTTCATCAGTTCTCTTATAATGGTATGAAACAGATTATGTTAGGAATTTGGAGAGCTCAAATCTATGCTGTAAATAACACCAGACTAATTGACAGATGCGCAATATAAATAGACTGCTCTCAACAAATCATAAACGGATATAATAGAGGAATCCCTGCCAGTCTCAACGTGAGGCCATCGTGGTTGTACACTTACATTCGTTCTTCCATTGCATTTTGTTGTTTTTCATGGTTTTGCTTCATTGTTGCTATTTGTTCTTTGATTTGATCTTGGCCACCTAGCAACTAAGACAAAAGCATCAATCTTCAATGACGAGGGTCCCAATTTCCATCCCAAAATTCCAACAGATATTTTTCACCATTTTCTGAAAATGGCAAGCAAGATGCCCCCGGTTTATGAGTAATGTAACAGTCCCAGGAAAAATCTGGCATCATCGTCGGAAGCAGTTTGAAATGTTGAGAATGCATCAGTAAATAAAACAGAAATGTTGTCCAACAAGTTTCAAAAGATAATTTAAAGGACACCACTGAGCATCTCAATGTATTGAAATGTCTTATTGTTTTTAAGTTATGTTCTACATACTTTTCTCTTCACCTACTCCCGGCTCCCTTCACCCTGCCCCATGTTAAGTAATAGTTGCTGCCTCAGAGTCTGATCTGACAAGACATTCTGTTTTGCATGGTCAACTGAAAATGTACCAAATCATTACAAGTTGGGTTCCAAGTTCCCCTTTCTCTATTTCCAGGCAGCTCAACTAAGACTTGTAAACCTATCATGTAGGTAATGACTAAGATACTTCTGGATATATTTTATCTCCCTCAGTATAGGGAGGGAAGGTCACAGATTTCTCCAAGAACACGGGCAGTACTGTTCTATAATCTGTTGATGCGTGATGTGACCTGAGTGTGTGAATCAATGCCAGCCTTCTATCAGCCCAAGGTGGAATCCATGGTTCAGACGTGGGCTTTGACGTCTGCCTGTCTTATTTCAAGCAGGCCTCTGGCAATTTTAAGGCAAATAGACTTTTAGGAACAATCCATTAGAACTATATGATGCTACAGAATTCTTCTGCACACTTCCTCCGCTCCACAAGATTTCAAATTTTAAGAGTTTCTAAGACTTTCATGGCTGGTTGTTCCAGAGCTAATATGAAAATGAGTTGGACTCTAAAATCATCATCGAAATGGTTTGTTGTCATTTGAATGCACTTGACTATTGATTGAATCTAGTATTTTGATACTAGCCTCCCGTCATGTGTTTCTATTGAAGTCGTAAGAGAACTGTATGAAACAGTTCAATCCTAAAGTACAATTGCCACACTTTAAATCAAAAATTCATGCTAAACAGACATTTAAGAAGTTGGAAAAATTCCATATTTCAACATCTTTTAATTAACACTTACATTTTTCTCAAGTGTACCACGCTCAGATTCAGAAACAAACACCTCTTCAGGCTTGAGGGACAATAAACATAAAGATAACATGATTAATGTGACTACAAAATTTATTTCTTAAAAGCTAGCTGATTAGCCTTGAAGAATAGTACTTAGGCATAATTGGGGCAGACGGTGGTGTAGTGATAATGTCACTAGGCTAGTAATCCTGAGGCCTAGGCTAATGTCCTGAGGCCAAGGGTTCAACATCGCAACTGTGAACAATTCCATTCTCCATGTTATAAAAAAGATATAGAGGCACTGGAGAGGGTGCAATAACAATTTGCTAGAATGATACCAGATGTGAGAGGCTATACCTATCAGGAAAGACTGAACAGGCTTGGGGTCTTATGTCTAGAAAAGGGAAGGCTGAAGGGGTGACCTAATCGAGGTCTTTAAGGTTATGAAGAACTATCACAAGGAGTAGTGAATAGCATAGAGGCATTTGAGGGAAAGCTGGATGAGGGAGAAAGGGATAGGATATGTTAATTAGGAATGGGTGAAGAAAGATCATAGTCAGAGAGTTTTACAGCACAGAAAGAGGCCCTTCGGCCCATCGTGTTTGTGCCAGTCATCATGCCCCTATCTACTCTAATCCCATTTTCCAGCACTTGGCCCATAACCTTGTATGCTATGGCGTTTCAAGAATTCATACTAAATATTTCCTCTACCACCCTTCCAAGCAGAGTTCCAGATACCACCCCCCACCCCCCCACCCCCACCAACCCCCAACCCCCCAACCCTCTGGGTGAAAACATTTTTCCTCAAATCCCCTCTAAACCTCCTGCCCCTTACCTTAAATCTATGACCCCTGGTAATCGACCCCTCCACTAAGGGGAAAAGATTCTTCCTATCTACCCTATCTATGCCCCTCATAATTTGTACACCTCAATCAGGTCCCCCTCAGCCTTCTCTGCTCTAAGGAAAACAACCCCAGCCTATCTAGTCTCTCTTCATAGCTCATGTGAAGCATACACACCAGTGTGAGCCTAATGCCCTGTTTCTGTGTTGTAAGTACTTCGTATTAGTTTTCATACAATGAGCACAAGGAGATTTAAACTTGCATAAAAAACCTGGGTCATCAGTTTAACAGCAATTGCTATGTGCTCAGAACTGTTTTGCAGTTTGGAAATAAAACAATAAGGCATCTATATAGAGGAAAGCAGTTCACAGCCAGGGAACGTGGGAGCAGCCCGAGACAGGGGCAGTGTAACCCTCGTCTTAGAGTGTGGTCTGGAATCAAGGGAGATGGCAAGTTGTGATGGGAGGATTCAGTGGAGGTCAGACCAATCAATGTGAAGGATCATGGTCATGTGTTACCACAGAACAATCGGATTGCAGATCATGGGCTTTCACTGTTGACTGTGGCTAATGTACCAATCAGACTACAGGAAAAAAAGAGCTCCAACATTGACTTTTGACAACACAGGCTAACTAAATGAAAGCTGTTGGGAAGGGAGTGTGCAGTAAAATGTAATGGGTAACTGTATTGGTAAACTTGTACATATTTCTTTAAAGTTCTTGGATTGTGTGTGTTATGATAGTGATACAGGGAAATAGCAGCATCGTGGCCATGTCACTGGACTAGTAATCCAGAGGCCCAAGCTAATAATGTTCTGGTGATATGGGTTCAATCCCACCATGGCTGCTGGCAGAATTTAAATTCAATTTTTTTTTAAAAAACTGGCTTTAAAGCTAATCTCAGTCACGTTGACCATGAAACTAAAAGCCCACCTAGTTCACTAAAAATCTGCTGTCCTCACCCCAGGTCCGGCCTACATGTGACTACAGACCCACATAATGTGGCTGACGCTTAACTGCCCTCTGAAATGGCTTGGCAAGCCACTCAGTTCAAGGGCAATCAGGAATGGGCAACAAATGCTGGCCCTGCCAACAATGCCCACATCCCATGAAAGAATAAATAGAAATAAAAACTCCTCTTCCAGCAATTTTAATAAGGAAGGGGGTGGGGGGGAAAAAACAGAGGCAGGCAGGCAGTCACTAAGCCACAACGGATACCTAAGTCTTGAATGCTGAGTGTAGAGGCAGAAGCATCATTGTCCAAACTTTGAAACCCTAGGTAGGTTTAAAAAGACCAGAAAGGTTGACACTGCTCTGGAGATACAGGCTACCCTTTCTGAAGAAGGGTCATACGGACTCCAAACGTTAACTCTGTTTCCCTCTCCCCAGATGCTGCCAGACCTGCTGAGTTATTCCAGCATTTTCTGTTTTTGTTTCGCCCTTTCTTAGAACCTTTGCATCTTTCTGCTCAGAGCCCAGTGAGGCCTTAACCTTCGATTCCTAGGACAAGGTTAGCGTCCCTCTGAGACCATTGGCAGCATCTTTGACTCTGTTGCCTAAATGCGTGGACATGGGCGCCCCAGGGAATAAAACGGAACTGAGCAGTCAATGCAGAGAGATTACAGAGACAGAAATACCTGGAAAAACTCAGCAGGTCTGGCAGCATCGGCGGAGAGGAACACAGTTGACGTTTCGAGTCCTCATGACCCTTCAACAGAACATGAGGACTCGAAATGTCAACTGTGCTCTTCTCCACCGATGCTGCCAGACCTGCTGAGTTTTTCCAGGTATTTCTGTCTCTGGTTTTATTTTGGATTTCCAGCATCCGCAGTTTTTTGCTTTTTTATCAATGCAGAGAGATTACCTTCCTCTTCTGGCTGCTGAGCTGGGCTACAAGATCCTTTACTCTGTTTAGCTCGGCCGCAGCTTCATCGTAAATGGCCCGGGATTTCGCATACTCGTCCTGGTTCCTGGTCAGCGAATTCCCAGAATTGGCCAAATTCAAGAGCTCCAGGCTCAGCACGTCGTTTTTTGCAACCTGCCGCAACACATATTGAACAAGTCAGCAGCATTCACACAGGAGCATATGGAGTGAATAGGTCACACTTTATATACCAAAGCAAACTTGCTGTTTTTTTAAACTTGTGGTAAAAATCTTAATATGCACTTCAAGGCAAAAGTTTTAGATTGATTTTGAACCTTTAATTTTTGGATTTTTCTCATATTTAATTATTAAATCATGATTTTAAAAATTTATTTGTCCTATTTTTGGACCTTTGCTCCTGTTTAATATTTAAACAATTTGTTTAAGCTTTAATTGCCGTATCCTTGGACTTTTCGTCGTGTTTAATATTTAAATCATGTTTGTTAAAGTTTAATTTCCCCATTTTTTTTGGACTATCGCTCCTGTTTAACGTTTGAATAATATTGTTAAACTCCAACTGGTCTATTTTTGTACTCTTAGCCCACCCCGTGTTGAATATTTAAATAGTGGCTTGTCTGTTCCACATTGTCGCGCCTTCTTATTTCCATTTAAAGGTTTGTTTCAGATTTCCCAGGACGCGAGTAAACTTGGTGCTGAAGGACAGCGCCAGACTTGACCTGAGACACCTGGTCGCCGTAGAACCGCCGATACCAGAAGTTGCACTCGCTTCGCCTCATCCTCTGGGACCCCCCCAAGTGGTTCTCCGCCGGCGCATCCAGTCAAAATTCACAATCCCCGGCGCAAATGAGGCGGGAAGCGCAGCTCAGTGAATAGCAGATTATCCAGGGGCAGCGGTTATCAAGGGAGCCACTTACCAAACAAGGAAATTACTCAATAATGAGCAACATGAACACCAATAGAAAACAGTATTGGCTCAATACTAGATATGCCTAGGATTTTATATATGTAAATTTATAGATTAGATTAATTTAAATCAATAGGGTGAAGAGGAATATTTTTTTCACTTCAAATCAACGCGTGGAATGCCTTGTCAGACAATATTCAGTTTAATAAAGGTAGAGAAAAACCACCCTATTGTATTTTTAATCATTCATGGGGAATGGGATGTGGGCAATCGCTGACCTTTTTTCAGAGGGCATTTAAGAGCCTGTGGCTCTGGAGTCACATGTAGGCTAGGCCAGGTAGAGACAGCACATATCCTGCTCTAAAGGACATTGGTGAACCAGATGGGTTTTTATGACAATCAACAATGGTTTCATGATCATCATCAGACTTTTATTGAATTCAGATCCCACCATGGCAGGATCTGAACCCAGAGCATTACCCTGGGTCTCTGGATTACTAGTCCAGCAACAATACCACTACCACCAATACCACCTCCCCCTATAGAGCAAACAGTATGATATGTTCTTCCAATGTAACAGGATGGAGTTTTGATTCAGTTATTTAGCTGGATAGAATTTTACAGCAGACAAGTGACCATTTGGCCAATCGTGTCTGTGGCGGCCCCTTTGAAAAGGCTGTCAAAGTAATCGCACCTCGCCTCCTCTTCCCCATAGCCATTGTGATTAAACTACTCACAGCGGTATTATATCCTGTGAAAAGATGTTCACAAGCATTATGATGAAAATGTTTGGTGATATGAATCAAGTGTGAGGATAGAGTTTTTTTTATATCCATTCATGGGATGTGGGCGTCACTGGCGAGGCCAGCATTATAATTCCCATCCCTAGTTGCCCTTGAGAAGGCGGTGGTGAGCTGCCTTCTTGAACCGCTGCAGTCCATGTGGTGTAGATACACCCATAGTGCTGTTAGGGAGGGAGTTCCAGGATTTTGACCCAGCGACAGTGAAGGAACGGTGATATATTTACAAGTCAGGATGGTGAGTAACGTGGAGGGGATCTTCCAGGTGGTGGTGTTCCTATTTATCTGCTGCCCTTGTCCTTCTAGATGGTAACGGTCGTAGGTTTGGAAGGTGCTGCCTAAGGAGCCTTGGTGAGTTCCTGCAGTGCATCTTGTAGATGGTTCACACTGCTGCTACTGTGCATCAGTGGTGAAGGGGGTGAAAGTTTGTGTATAGGGTGCCAATCAAGCAGACTGCTTTATCCTGGATGGTGTCAAGCTTCTTGAGTGTTGTGGAAGCTGCACTCATTCAGCAAAGTGGGGAGTATTCCATCACACGCCTGACTTGTGCCTTGTAGATGGTGGACAGGCTTTGGGGAGTCAGGAGGTGAGTTACTCGCCACAGGATTCCTAGCCTCTGACCTACTCTTGTAGCCACAGTATTTATATGGCTAGTCCAGTTCAGTTTCTAGTCAATGATAACCCCCAGGATGTTGATCGTGGGGGATTCAGTGATAGTAATGCCATTGAATGTCGAGGGACAATGGTTAGATTCTCTCTTGTTGGAGATGGTCATTGCCTGGCAGTTGTGTGGCGCAAATGTTACTTGCCACTTGTCAGCCCAAACCTGGATATTGTCCAGGTCTTGCTGCATTTGGACATGGACTGCTTCAGTATCTGAGGAGTTGCGAATGGTGCTGAACATTGTGCAATCATCAGCGAACATCCCCACTTCTGACATTATATGAAGGAAGGTCATTGATGGAGCTGAAGATGGTTGGGCCTCAGACACTAGGGAGAAGTAAGGCCATGCAAAAATATGAAAACAAGGATGAGAATTTTAAAACTGACATGCTGCTAAACTGAGGGCCAGTAATAGCTGAACAAATTTGGTGCAAGTTAGGATACGGGTTTTTGGTCCCCTGTGGTAATGTCTCCTTATTTGGTTCAGTGTTAGATTTTATTTATAATGTTCTTATGAAGTATCTTGGGACATTTTACTTCCTTAGAGGTGCTATTCTCTCTCTTTTATATAATACATACATGTGTGTCTATATATATATATATATAAATCTATATATGGTCTGTTATGTGGGTTTTGGTATCTTGTATAATAGGAAGACACCAAATTCTTATAAAATTTGTGAATAAGTCACGTCCTAAGGTGTATCCTTAGATCAGGTACAAGGATCTACATGTCTAATTGTTTGTGAAAGCCCCTGAAGTACAGGTCTAACTCCACAACTCTGATTCTTGCAAAATCTGAGGCTACCACATAAAGGCTTCCCACCCAAGAACCCTGTAGTCGCTATCTGCCTTTCACTCTTTGAATCCACTCAGCCCTTGCTCAGGGGAGGTGATGGTGTAACGGTATTGTCACTGGACTAGCAAGTAAGTTAGTGTAATCCTCTGGGGTCCTGGGTTTGAATCCTGCCATGGCAGATGGTGGAATTTGAATTCAATAAAAATCTAATGACAACCATGAAACCATTGCTGATTGTTGTAAAAACCCATCTGGTTCACTGAGGAAATCTGCTGTCCTTACCTGGACTGGCCCACATGTGACTGCAGACCCACAGTAATGTGGTTGACTCTTAAATGTCCTCTGAACAAGGGCAATTAGGGATGGGAAATAAATGCTGGCCTAGCCAGTGATACCCACACCCTATGAATAATTTAAAAAAACATGTAAAGGTTCTGGGCCTGAGGTCTATTTGGTCACTGACATACTTTACCATGTATTCCAGACTGACTTGCCTGCAGTCACCCCTCTCCTAAACGGGAATTCCCCCTCTTTACAAGACCTAATCCTTTCATTATTTCTACTTCTAATTCCACTTTTCTGGGCACACCTCCACAAATTGAATAAAAAACGCCCAGCTTCTGCCTTCTGGTGACATCAGTAGATGTCTGGATAGCATTTTACATGGGAATTGTCAAAACAATAGTTTTGGGGGCACGGTATGATAGTGGTTATGTTACTGGACCAATAGTCCTGAGGCCTGGACTAAAGATCCAGAGGCATGAGTTCAAAATTCCAGCGGGGCAGCTAGAGAAAAAAATTCAATTTATTTAATAAATCTGGAATAAAAAGCTGATAGCAGTAATGGTGACCATGAAACTACTGGGTTGCCATTTAAAAAGAGCACATAGAAACATAGAAAATAGGAGCAGGAGTAGGCCATTCGGTCCTTCGAGCCTGCTCCGCCATTCATTATGATCATGGCTGATCATCCAACTCAATCATCCAAGCTCCTGCTTTCTCCCCATATCCTTTGATCCTTTTCACCCCAAGAGCTAGTTAGTGAACATCTGGTTCACTAACGTTCTTTGGAGAAGGAAATCTGCCATCCTTACCCAGTCTTGCCAATATGTGACTCCAGAATCCAAAGCAATGTGGTTGAGTCTTAATTGCTCTCTAGTAAGCCACCCAGTTGTATTCAAGAAGCTCACTGCCATCTGCTCAATGGTAATTAGGGCTGGATTGCCAGCGACACTCACATCCTGGCCGGGATTTTGTCAGGCTGATGGGGGTCTTGCCCGTTCCGTGGTGGAGGCCCGACAGAATTAAGTGCCCGTCAGGCACTTAAGTAGCCACTGGCAGACCTTCCTCACAATTGAGGTCCCGGCAGTTCATTACTGCCACCAGTGCCAGTGGTGGCTGCTGGTGGTACTGCACCCTTCAGTGGCCCAGGATCGTGAGGGACCCCAGGCCAAAGATGAGTGAAAGTGGGATGGGGGGGTTCACTGAAGAGGGGGGGGAGCAGGAGAGGAGGTCAGAGGCTAGGGCCAGGGGGCTGGCTTTCAGCAGACTGCTCCCATGCCCAATGCCGGGACTCTCCATTGGGCACAGAGTGCCAGACTACAAGTGCTCGTCCACACTGGGAGGCCACTGGCAAATCCGACAGAGTTTGCTGGGTGACCATCCGAGGGCACAGGAGAGCCATGTGCTCTCCATTTAATCCCCAAGCCACCACTAAATTGCGGTGGGCTTAGTAATGAGCCTAATTGGCATCCCACCGCTAGCAGCCAGGAATCCTGCGCCAGCCCCTTCTGCCCCCTCACTTAATCGGGAGAAGTTTTGCCACCACTGGGAGACTGACCAGGCCTCTCCCACAATTAAGTGGGCACAGCCACTTTGCACCACGATGGGCTGAATTAAATCCTGCCCCCATGTATGAATATGAAAATTGTGGTAGCAGCCCAGGGTACAAACGTAATGTTTTCTCACATATTAATGCATGGCTACCCAGTTAATTAAATTGCAGTGCACACAATTGCAAATTAAGAACGATTTAGCAAATTCACTTCTCAACATTCGATGCAACACACATCATCCACCACACATTATCTTTACAACGCTAACAGTTTGCTATACGCATGTTGTACTAGTAGCACCTAGCTGCAGTGAAGTTCCACAACTGTTCATTTTTTTCTTTGAAATACTACATAAAACAGAAGATTGATTCAGATTAAATCGGACTTAGGATCAGCATAATTTCTGGTAACACTATCAACATCCTGTGGGTTACCTTTGACCAGTAACTGAAGTGGACCAGCCATATAAATATTGTGTCTACAAAAGCAAGTTAGAGGTTGGAAATTCTGCAGCGAGTAACTCCCCTCCTGACTCCTCAAAGCCTGTCAACCATCTACAAGGCACAAGTCAGGAGTTGATGGAATACTCCCCACTTGCCTGGATGAGTGCAGTTGCAGCAACGTTCAAGAGGCTCGACACCATCCAGGATAAATCTGCCTGCTTGAACCGTACACTTTGCACCACCTTAAACATTCACTCCCTCCACCACCAACACACAGTGACAGCAGTGTGCACCATATACAGGATGCACGACAGCAATTCACCAAGACTCCTCCAACAGCACCTTCCAAACCTGCAACCTCTACCACCTAGAAGGACAAGTGCAGCAGACACATGGGAACACCACCACTTACAAGTTCCCCTCCAAGTCATTCATCATCCTGACTTCAAATTACTTCGCCGTTCCTTCAGTGTCACAGGGTCAAAATCCTGGAACTCCCTCCCTAACAGCACTGTGGGTGCACCTACACCACGTGGACTGCAGCCGTTCAAGAGGTCAGCTCACAACCACCTTCACAAGGGTAATTAGGGATGGGCAATAAATACCAGCCTCATGGGTGATGCCCACATCCCAAGAATGAATAAAACAATGAGAATCAATTTAAAGAACGCTTTACTCTGTTAACGAAAAGCTGCCCGGCTTGGGTAAAGTTTAAGACGACCACATTCAAGGTATTTGGCAGATTATTAGAGGGGCTTTTGGCATCTTTGAGCCCCAATAGAATGTCTTGTTAACTATGCACCCACCTCATTTTCATGCTGTTTACTCAGGGTCATATAATTGCTCTTCAGGACGATGTATTCATCTGCCAATTCCTTACGATTTTTCTCCAATGCCCTCAGATGATCCTTAGCCATCCGACATTCATGTGCGCATTTGTCCTTCTGCAATTCTAGCTCCATTGTTCTGTTTTCTAGGAATAAAATCTGCAGAAAATGAAAACGTCAGCTTGGCTGATAATGAGAGAAAGACGAGTACGTCCTCCAGATATCTTATCGGCGTCTGGGAAACTTGTGAATAGTTGGTATGGTCCAGTGTGCTCACTGTCAACATTCAACCCACATATCTGTGTCTGGGATGGACATGGATATCGATGCAATTTGAGTGGAATCCACCGAAATAGTGCAAAGGATCATGGAACTCAAAGCGCGAGTGAGTTATGACAATAACCACTTACACTCAAGTTTCCACCAACTTTACACTGGTTCAAATGTCAATTCGCACGAAGCAATCCCTGCCCACAAGACAGTTCAATCCGCTCACTGGTTTCTGTAAGCTGTCTTCAGTCCTTCCTTAAAGGGAAGGGGAGTGAGAAAGGTGAAGAAATCAAGCGAATACATTTATAGAGTGTGTTCTTACACCTCCCAAAACATCTCCAACCTCGTTCTGCACCATGAATTGCTTTGAAGTGAAGACCTTGTTGATATACAGGCGAAGATTTTTTTTCTCTTCTGCCCCATTACCCCAGAAAGTCAAGGTAATCTGGAGTGCTATTTAAATCAGCATCATGGAGCCCTACTTTACAAAAAGGCATATCTTCTTTCAGCATCCGATGATTCCATCATAACAAAGATAATTAAAGGGGGAAAAAAAGATGAGGAAGAAACTGGTGCAAAATTTAAGAAAGTGAAACAGGTTGAAACAGGAAAGTGCAGTTGAGGATTATCAGATCAGCCATGATCTCATTGGATGGCGGGGTGGACTCGATGGGCCGAATGGCCTGCTTCTGCTCCTACGTCTTATGGTCTAGAAATAAAGGAAAACAGTGAAAAATGAAAACTAAAAGGCTATGCATTCCTCTATTTTCTAATTTTAGTCAAAAACCCGATGTAAGTTGTTACCATCTCCATGGGGAAAATCATAAACTAAAATAACTAAGTTTCCTAAATAACTAAGTTTCCTGAATAACCCCTAAATGAAAAATTTGCCAACAAGATTCCACTTTTTGTAGTTTTTACTTTAAAACCGACCAGAACTAATGCAAATTATACATGAATTAACGAGCAAATGATTACTTCAACTAAAAAAGGTCAATTTCACCTTAACCAGTTGATACAACAAAGATACATCTTATATAACTGCAAGCATTATGTGCACAACTGTGCACAGATGTGGCATTACCTAGCTACACAGTTCCACAATATGCTGTTCTTTATTCACATAGGGTAGGTCAGGAGTCCTATCTGAAACAACTTTCGTCTTCAGGTTCCACGGGTATGATTATTGTCAGCAAGACGTAAGTCCATGAACCCTCTCTCCCCTGGGTCAGGACAGTCCTGATGGCGTAGCTTCCCAGGGTTCCTTTTCAACTGACCAATAGCATCCTAGTTCATGGTTTGGCCACTTCTGGGGAAAATATCTAACTATTTAGTGTTTCCGAGCTAGTCACACAACTTTCCAAGTTTTAACGCTTTTTAGCCAGCTTGCATAGTACTTCCAAGGCCTCCTGTCTCCCCTTCTGCCAAACAGAAAAACTAACCTCTTCCTGAGAGTGACTGGCTTCTCCTCCTCACAAGAATGCTCTGTGTTCCTCTTTCTGTCTCTCTGCTTTCTCTTTGTGTCTACATCTGTGTGCTGATCACCTTCACACTCCAGCTCCTCTGTTTGTAGCTCTCCTTTGTGTCTGCAGCTCTCTATCTGCTGGTCACTTGGCTTCTTTCTTAACTTCCTTCCTGTTGGTACTGCTTCCAATTCAAGTGAAACAGGTCACATTGATCAGCATTTCTTATCATCCGAGAGAGGTAAAGTTGATCCCTTTACAATTGATGCAAATTCTTAAAGGTCCTTTTTAAACATGAAAGTGAATTTACCTTTTTATTTTAAGTAATCATTTGCTTGTCAATTCATGCCTAATTTGCATTCATTCATGCCCAGAAGGTAAAAACAGTAAGAACTGAGAAATAAGAATACTGCTCCGAACTGGTCTTGTATACCTTAAAATGGGACGCCAGTAAAAACAGGGAAATAAGAATACGGTCCGAACTGTTTTTTTTCCTTCTGGGTGTGTAATCAGGCTAAAATTTGGTGCCAGAGGAAAGAAAAATCCCTAAATAGGAATTCAAAACGTTTTTTATATTAAGTGGATGGACAATCAAATAAATTCCATAAAGGATAACTATAGCACTGCCCATTTATTAGGCTGATTCCTGGGATGGCAGGATTGTCGTATGAGGAGAGATTGGGTCAACTAGGCCTGTATTCACTGGAGTTTAGAAGAATGAGAGGGGAACTTATTGAAACGTATAAAATTCTGACAGGGCTGGACAGAATGGACGTGGGGACGTTGTGTTCTCAGGCTGGGGGTCTAGAAGAAGGGGTCACAGTCTCAGGATATGGGGTAGGCCATTAGAACTGAGATAAGGAGAAACCTCTTCACCTAGAGGGTGGTGAACCCATGGAATTCTCTCTCACAGGGGGCTGTGGAGACCAATTCATTGAATATATTTAAGGAGCGAATAGATAGATTTCTAGACTCTAAAGGCATCAAGGGGTATGGGGAGAGAGTGGGGGTATGGCGTTGAAATAGAGGATCAGACATGATCATATTGAATGGCGGAACAAACTCGGAGAGCCAAATGACCTACTGCTGCCCCTATTTTCTAGATTTTTATGTTGAACCTTGACAGGTGGAGCAATTGTTCCAGTTCTATATGGTACTTAAGTGAATGGAATTCATGCCATGAAGGCAGTCTGTTCCTGGTTGCAATTATACATGGACATAGTCATTCACCCATTTTTCATCTGCCTCACTTATGTTCATACTTTTACATCCATTTTGGAATTTTCCAGTACCGTTACTCAGTTTGGCGTTTACAATTGGAACAAATTGATCTCCTTCTCTGTTTCTAGATGCTCTCCAGTTGACTGAATGCCCTCAATATCCAGGATTCCATTTCTTCCAACGTATTATCCCTTTAACTGGCCACACGCACATGGTAAAAGAGCTCTGGCTCTTTCTTCTGTCAACAGTTAATCCAGGGGAGAAATCAAGAGACTATTCCCAGCCAAATTAGTAGCCATGACTGATGCTAAAAGATGCAGGCCTCAAAACCACAGAGACCCAAATCCAACTTTATCAAGCAAAGTAATGCAAAGTCTCCGTGTCAGTGGCTGCACATCTTGTTGCTAAGCGACATGGAGAATTTCTTTCTTCCCCCAGACTGTTAGCAAGGACCTTGAAGAAGGTGTTCAAATCTTTTATGCGTCAGTGATGAGGTATTAAAAGAAATCTGGCTCAAGCTTTGTCAAGTTTCTAATATTTGTGTGAGTCAGATTTCTCAGTATTAAGTTCCTACTTCCTTTTAAAAAAAGGGCTAACTTTAGTATGGCACCTTTCGCAATCCCAATATATCCCAAAGCATTTTACAATCAATGAAGTGTAGTCACTGTCGTAACGAGGCAGCCAATTTGCACACAGCAAGCTCCCACAAATAGCACTAATCTGTCATTAGTGAACTCATTAACCTGCTATAAAACTGAGAGTTTGCAGTGCTATAGTGTGAAATAAATTCTCAAAGCTGAGACAATGACTGAGCTTCCTGGGGTAGTACTATTCCTCCCATGATCATTGGAGATATGATTTTTGCTGGTAGTGCTAAAGCCACGATAATAAAAAAGCTTGATTATGTTTCATATCCCGCAGCCTTTCATCAGGTCCTTCATGTTTAATTCGTTAGCTCTGACTTTGATCACATTGACTATTTTTTAAATTAAGAGTGAAACGGGCCATTAAACCCATTCAGTTCAGTCATTCATTTGGTTCCACTTTTTTTCCTCTAATCCAATTTTCTTCCTTCTTCTTGCCTCCTGAAGGCATTAACTTGCTAGAGTATGATTTCACCTGGTCAATATTCATATGTGAGCCTCGACAATAAGGCAGGGATATTCCGGTTTCCCTCCCCCCTCAGCCCCATCGAAGTCAACGGGTCTTTGGCTGGTCCGTCAAATTTACCAGTCCCACCCGCGGTGATTCACGCCACGGGCGGGACCGGGGAAATCCCGGTCTAAGGTACTGCTTGCTATTTGACTATAAGTGGCATCACAGCTGAGCCCAAATCTGTATTTCTAACTTGACTAAAAATCTTATTTCAGATTTTCCCAGCACTTGCAGTTTTTTTTCCTCTCTTCTTCATTTCTCTATCTCAGTTAATCTAACATTGGCTCTTATCGATGTCTTAAATGCAATCTTCACAATAACGCCATCCCTCCCAACACTTCAGGTTATATAGGCCTCGGTGAATCTTTAACATGGTCCCCCTCTGTTGCCCACTTCTTGATTTAAAAAAGTTTTTTGAAAGTATTGCAGGGAGTTTCTATAAAATACATCAACGCAGTGCTACAATTAGCATTTCCAACTGCATCAAGTACAGATTTCTATTGGTAAAAAATAATCCTCAGTTTGCTTTTCTGTTTTTTATTAGATGCTTTTGTTTGGTCATTTATTTGTCTACTTACAAACATCTCATCTAACTGATTCTTCCTTTCCTTCATTTGCCTGAGCACATTACCAAGTCTTGCTGTTATTAAATAGTGAGCGTACAAAACCATTCGATTGGAAAAGACAACTCGTCCATCAAACCTCTCCTATTGCAAAGCGTGTACCACATCATGGATTGTCTGCCCCTCTTTGCCCACCGCCTCCCCCAGACCAGGCCAACATGCAATATCCTGGGAGAGGAATATGAAAACAGAGCAGCTTACCTTTCCACCTAGCTTGGTATCATCAGCAAACTTAGATACATTACTCTCTGTCCCTTCATCTAAGTCATTAATATAGATTGTAAATAGCTGAGGCCCCCGCACTCATTCTTGCAGCACTCCACTATTCAATGCCTGTCAACTTGAAAAAGCCCCGTTTATACCCACTCTCTGTTTTCAATCCATTAACCAATCCGCTATCCATGCTAATATATTACCCCCAACTCCGTGAGCCCTTATTTTACCTATTAACCTTTTGTGCGGCAACTTACTGAATGCCTTTTGGAAATCCAGGTACACTACATCTACCGGTTCCCCTTTATCTACCTTACCAGTTATATCCTCAAGAAAACTCTAATAAACTTGTCAAACAGGATTTCCCCTTAGTCAAACCATGTTAACTTGTTCTAATCATACTATGCTTTTCTAAGTGCTTTGTTAAGACTTTCTTAATAATAGATTCCAGCATTTTCCCAACAACTGATGTTAGGCTAATTGGCTTGTAGTTCACTGGTTTCTCTCTCCCTCCTTTCTTGGAAAATGGTGGAATATTTGCCAACTTCCAAATACATGGGGCCATTCTTGAATCTAAGGAATTCTGGAAAATCAAAGCTAGCACATCCACTATCTTTGCAGCTATCTCTTTTAGAACCAAGCCTAGGGTGTAGGCCATCAGGTCATGGAGATTTGTCGGATTTTAGTCCTAAAGTTTCTCCAATACTATATCTTTCCTGATATTAATTCCCCTAATTTCCTCACTCTTTTTAGCCCTTAGGTTATCGCCTATTTCTGGTTTGGAACTTTGTATCTTCTCCTGTTCAGTGCCTCGTTTCCCCATGATAATTTGTCCTGCCTCTGCTTCTAAGGGACCAACATTTACTTTAGCTACTCTCTTCCTTTTTATATGCTTACAAAAGTTCTTACAATCTGTTTTTATATTTCTGGCTAGTTTACTCTCAAATTCTATTATTTCCTTTTTTATCAACTTTTTGGTGGCTCTTTGCTGTGTCTAAAACACTCCAAGTCCTCAGACTTGCTCCTGTTTTTTCACAACATGGCAGGCCTCTTCCTTTAATCTAATACTATCCCTAACTTCCTGAGTCAGCCACGGAATGAGTCCTTCTTGCTGAGTCTGAACCTGCTTCTACCACACTCTCAGGCCGTGCATTCCAGATCCTAACCACTCCCTGCATAAAGAAGATCTTTTCCTCGTGTTGTCATTGGTTCTTTTGCCGATCACTTCAAAACGGCGTCCTCTGATCCTTCTGCCGATGGGGACAGTTTCTTCCTACCTACTCTGTCCAGACCCATCCTCCCCCCAACCCGCTTCCATGACTTTGAATCGAATCAAATCTCCCCCCCAACCCCTAGGTAGAAGCAAAATACTGCAGATGCCGGAAATCTGAAACAAAAACAAAAAATGCTGGAAAAACTCAGCAGGTCTGACAGCATCTGTGGAGAGAAAGACAGAGTTAACCTTTTGAGCCCGTATGACTCTTCATCAGACTCTTCTGCTCCCCTCAACACCCACCCCCCGAAGGAGATCAGCCTCAGCTTCTCCAATCCAGCTACATAATAACTGAAGTCCCTCATCCCTGGAACCATTTTTTGTAAATCTGTTCTACAACCTCGCTTAAAAATGGAAATATCCTTCCTAGAGTGCAGTACCCAGGACTGGACACGGACCAAACTAATGTCTCATAAAATTCCTTCTTTTATACTCTATGCCTTTAATTATAAACCCCAGAGTTATGTAATAAACTTCAGCAGCGTGTTCACAAACAGTTAAAGTCTTCTTCATGATATATAGTAATAATTACAATCACATAGGTTGTGTTAGATATCATTTGGGATGAGTACCTTATTCTTAAGCTCAAAGTTCTCAGCTTCATATTGTTCTCGGATCTTGTTGGTCTGAATTTGCAGATCAATTAGGTCCTTGGAAATCTAAACATATAAGAGGATTCTCTGAGGATGAATCGACAAATTAGTCTTAAAATGGCAGGGTATCACAATATATAAGAAAATGCATCTTAAGTTTGGGACAAAATTGAGGTTGTTTGAAGAAGCTGCGATGAAATTATTGCTCTGGAGACCCTGCTGATTGTCCTGCTCAGTCATGAGAGAGCATGAAGGGCCATGTTCAGTGTCTTGGGCTGTGCTAAGGTAGCTCATTTCAGCTGGGGAAGAGGTGGGGGAACTACAACTTGTTTATTCTGGTTTTTTTTATTCATTCATTGGATATGGTTCGGTTAGGACAGCATTTATTGCCCATCCCTAACTGCCCTTGAGAAGGTGGTGGTGAGCTGCCTTCTTGAACCGCTGCAGTCCATGTGGTGTAGGTACACCCACAGTGCTGTTAGGGAGGGAGTTCCAGTATTTTGACCGAGCGACAGTGAAGGAACAGCGATGTGTTTCCAAGTCAGGATGGTGAGTGGCTTGGAGGGGAACTTGCAGGTGGTGATGTTCCCATGCACCTGCTGCCCTTGTCCTTCTAGGTGGTAGAGGTCGGGGGTTTGGAAGGTTCTGTCGATGGTGAGTTGCTTCAGCGCATCTCATGGATGGTACACGCTGCTGCCAATATGTATCATTGGTGGGGGAAGCGAATTTTTAATGTGGTGGATGGGGTGCCAATCAAGCTAGCTGTTTTATCCTGTATGTTGTCGAACTTCTTGAGTATTGTTGGAGCTGCGCTTATCCAGGAAAGTGGAGAGTATTCCATCATACTCCTGACTTGGGGCTGGTGGTGGAAGGGGCAGGAATCATTCAAGGTTTCTCCTCCTCATCACTATGCAATGATGCCTCCTATGAAGTGTGTGAACATGAATTTAAAACAGGATTGGGTTTGCCCATGATAATACCCAAAGTTGACTACACTGCTAAAACCTTGGGAGTGAAATCGGATCTAAATTGGTCTTCCCAGCCAGTAGCTTCCTCTGAACACCCAGTTAGCATTCATACCTGCCGGAAAAATGTGTGGGCGTTGCTGGCAAGTCCAGCATTTGTTGCCCATCCCTAATTGCCCTTGAACTGAGTGGATGCTCAGCCATTTCAGAGGGCAGTTGAGAGTCAACCACATTGCTGAGGGATTGGTGTTATATGTAGGCCAGACTGGGTAAGGATGGCAGATTTCCTTCCCTAAAGGGCATTAGTGAACCAGATGGGTTTTTATGACAATTGGTGATAGTTTCATGGTCACCATCACTGAGACTAGCTTTCAATTCCAGATTTAGTAATTGAATTCAAATTCAAATTGTTGTCATGGCTACTATTACTGAGGCTATATTCCATATCGATGAATTGAATTTAAATTCCACCAACTGCCATGGTGGGATTTGAACCCATGCCCCCAGAGCATTAGCCTGGGCCTCTGGATTACTAGTCCAATGACAATACCACTACGTCACCATCTCCCCACGACACTCCTTAAAACCTACCGATTTGACCAAGCTTTTGGTCCTCTGACATACTATCCCCTTATTTTACTCAAACATGTCATACTCTGTTTTATAACACTCCTGCGGCACCCTGTGACGTTTTATTATGTTAGAGGCACTATATAAATATAAGTTGTTGTTGGGCTGAATCTCACCTTTAACTTTTCTTCTTCACTGAACACTAGTTTAGAGGAGAGATCGGTTTTCGATCCAGCCATCTGTCCCATCTTTCCCTGAAGCTCTCCCAGTTTGGTATACAAGCGCTCATTCTTATCTCGTAACAGCACCTGTAGGAATAGTGTACATATCAAACCATGATGATGAATGGCAATCCCTGGTAAAGTACTGAAAAAACTATCCCATTAGTGACTTAAAATGTGTACCATCACACTGTAATAAACCTGAAAGCTGGTTTATGCCATCTACAGGCCACTTGTTGAAGGGTGGCTTAAGGGAATATTCCGGAAAAATGACCTGCTATTGCCCTATTATGCATTATTTCTCCAGAAAATACACCAATTTAAAAATAAATATTTTAAAGTTGCGCATTTTGGTAATCACTTTCAACTGGCATTTTCCAAGTCTTGACTGACAAAAAAAAATGGCATTTTAGTGCAGACTCACATCCAGTACTCTTTATTGTCCAGTGAGATTAATGGCACGTCTCTCAGCTGATAAAAACACTTTATATATTTAACACTGTCACGGACAGTTCCTGGTAATATTAAAACACACAAAAAACATTCTTCCTGAGTGCTTTTTGCTTCTATACAAAAACCACGTAAACAGCTAAATAATACAGGTATAATGTGAGTGGAAAAGATTCATTTATACAAAAGTTGAAAATAAGATCTGTATTTATATAGGACTTTCACATGCTCAGGATGTTCCAAATATAGTCAAACAAATACTTTATTGAAGTGTAGGCACTGCTGTTATGTAGGAAACACATCGGCCAATTTGCACACAGCAAGCTGCTACAAACAATGTAATAAGAACATAAGAACTAGGTGCAGGAGCCCTCGTGCCTGCTTGAGGGTAAATAAGATCATGGCTGATCTGATCTTGTCCTCGTCTCCATTTCCCCATCTGTTCCCCATTATCCTGGACTCCCTTGTAGGTCAAAAATGTGTCAGATCTCAGCCTTGAATATATGCAATGACTCAGCCTCCACAGCTCTCCTCCACTACCCCATTGGAAATTTCCGACAATTCATGACCCTCTGAGGGAAGAAATTCCCCTTCATCTCTGTCTGAAATGGGTGACCCCTTACTCTGAAACTATTCCCCCTCGTTCTCGATTGCCCCATGAGCGGAAACACCCTCTCAGCATCTACCCTGTCATCTGTATAAATGATGCTGGTTGAGGGATAAGTGTTTGCCCAGATCCCAGGGCAGAAGTATGTTCTTCAAGGTAATGTAACGTGGTCTTTTACACCCAAGCAGACAGACAGGGATATTTAACTTTGGGTTGAGATTCATCGTAACTGCACCTCAGCAGTCAAGTGGGATCAACATACATTTCAACAGGTCAGGGGAAACTAAGCACAGGACCATACCTCACCACTCCAATCCACTGTGCTTGAATATAGCTTCAAAATAAAAGTAACTCCATTCTGACACTGCTGAAACAAAACCCTTTCATACATTTTTGAAAGTCTCAAATACGAATTTGCATTGTCAACAAAAATGTCAAAAAGTACTTTTAACATAAATTTGGCTAAGATTTTAAATGTTTAGCTGGCCAACCATGATGTGTAGTTGAATTTGATACAGGCCTCTTTGTACTCTGTAGAAACATGAGACAGTATTTAAACCAAGCTCATCTCCAATGTACAAATTACTTGCTTACGTTTTCATTGTTGAGTCGATGGATCTGATCCTTGAGTGTGTTGGTTCTCTCGCCCCCGCCCTTGGCCCCCATCTCCTCGGCTGACAGGTGCTGCAATGCCAAGATCCGTGCTCGGTATTGGGTCACCAGCGACTGCCGTCAATGGGAAAACAGAATCAAAGCATGTCCACACCTCTTAGCACTGCAGGGTAAAATCAGCTTGCAACTACAGACAGGTTGTGTGTGTACAGTGGTGGTGTTGCTATAAACAGTTTGTTGCTATTATTTCCCTTGTTACTCTGACTGAAGGCAAACCATTCAACCTGCTGCAAACAGGGAGGTGGAGCTGAACATATGGATGCAAAAGCTCTTGGTTACCCCCCCGCAACTGCAGAACTGCAGCGAGAGGAATATTGTACCACAGAAGCTGGATGTGGCTTAAGTTTTTAATAAAAGATTATGGAATTAAATAGGGATTAGCAGTCAGTTGGAGTCTGTTGCAAGGCTGCAACATTCTTGCCAGCATTGAAGGTCACATCCATACCTAAAACTGTTTGATCTGCCTATGCAAGTTGCAAATAGTTGTTTGGTAGTGCAGAACTTGAGTATTGCTGTAAAAAGAGACACGCTATCAAAGTTTTTCATCTTGCACTCATCAGGACATCTCGTAAGGAAATGCCAGCAGTAAGGGAAACAACAATTTATACTGCAAGAGAAGAGAGTGCTGATTGGTGGGCAAATGGGCTCTGATTGGTCGAGGCATTGCTGTGGGAATTCTTTCTCCATGGCAATGGCTTGACCAATCTCAGTCAACCAGCCTGGTTTTAATTTTGAACAAACGCTTGGCAGTTAACTGTTTCTTGCTGCATTTCCCATAGCAATGCCTCTACCAATCAGAGTCCACTTACCAACCAATCAGCACTGTCTTCTCATGCAATATAAACTGTTGTTCCCTGTCATGGAAATTTAATAATTTTCATAATATTATTGTAATTTATTGTAAAAGTAGGTTAATAGTAGGGTTTGGATTAGTTTCTCTGTGTGTGTGTGTGGGTTTTAATTGAATTACAGACAGCTGGTCTGGGTGCTTTGATGTATCAGGATGGAAACTAGGTTTGAAATGCTAAATACGTAAGCATGGTTGAAGTTTTAGAATGGGAAGTGTGAAGAACATTTGCATTTTTAGACCAATCGGAGTAGTGAATTTCAAAGAGATGGTAAGGTGTTACACCTAGCCAACAGAGGCTAAGCCAAACAGTGTGTTTATTTTTCCCAAAGAATACTGATCATATGAGTGCTATGAAAGATTTATATTCTAGAAAAAGTAAAGTTGCAAAAGACATATTGGGACAATGGGACTTATATTAAAAAGGGAGAAACCTGTATAAAGGAGATGAAGTTATGTGTAAGCAGAAGACATTCTAAGATCCAACAAGTGTGAAAAGCCTCTAGCCTCTATGTACCAAGCTGCTGTCTTCAGGAACCGAAGCTAAGAGAATTCATTTTAAATATCACTGTCCAGGGTATTGTGTGCTTTGCCTGGGTCTGTTGTGTTGTTTTACTGTTGCCTTAATGAGGGTATAACTGGGAGTCAGATTAACTAGGGGAGCTCGGAGTTATCATAGTGGTAATTTGTAGACCTATGTATGCACTTAAAATCATTTTTTATTAATAAATGTTTAATTTAGTTTTGTATAAACCTTTAAGTCTCGGTGGACTTATTATTGCTAAATTCAAGGCATGCATATCAATAAATTTGTAAAAATACAAATTGCAAAACAGTTGTGGCAGCTGTTTCAAGTTTCCCTCTGGGATTTGAGCAGCTCAGCATCCTCTGTGACATAACATTCCCTTTATTATTGGGATTTTCCTGTGAGCTGTCGTGAAGGATGAAAGGTGAAAAGTTTTGATAGCATGTCTCTTTTTCTCAGAAATATCTAAAATGCACACGGAATACTCCCAATGCTTTATTATGTAGCATTTACAGCACATAATCAGGCCATTCAGTCCAATTATACCGTTTAGGCTGCACAGAAGCCATTTCCGACCATCCTCTATCTAACCCTGTCCACATAACCTTCTATTCTTTTCCCTCTCATGTGCTTATCTAGTTTCCCCTTAAATACATTCATACTATTCACTTCAATTGCTCCTTGTCATAGCGAGTTCTACTTTCCAACTATTCTCATGGAAAAAAAGTTCCCCTGAATTCCATATTGGATTTATTCGTGATTAACTTCTATTTATGATGCCTAGTTTTGGTCTCCCCACAAGTAGAAACAACTCTTAGTTTACCCTTCCATAACTTTAAAGATCTCCCCTCAGCCTTCTCCAGAAAAGAGCCCCAGCCTGTTCATCCTTTTCCGATAGTTATAACCTCTCAGTTCTGGTCTCGGCCTTGTAGATCTTTTTGACACCTTGTAGATCTTTTTGACACCTTCTCCAGCGCCTCTAAATCCTTCTTGCCGTAGGATGACCAGAACTGTTCACAATACTCTTTAAGTGTGGTAAATTGCTTCACCGTTTCTGACCTTCCTGCTTTGAGCTTTGTTGGGGGAAGTTAGTAACTGCAATTCCAGAATAACAGGCAGGCTGAGCTGAATTTATACACGAGTAATAATAAAATCAATGCTTACGCTCTTAGTGAACACAATCACAATTGAAAGAGACTGAAATACTCAATACCAACTTCATTCTGAAGCACAAGTGCATTTGCAAATATTGAAAGGCATCTCAGGGTGCCCAGCTTAACATAGTACGTTGTTGTGTGGGGTCTGTATACACAGAGGCACTTCACCATTTTATAATGAGGTTTACATACTGCAATAGCCACCTTTTCATTATATTTCTTGGCAAATAGGAGCAACCATGGCTTAGTGGGTCATTGCATGGCACGGTGTGCTGCTGAGCCTCACAGACCCTACCTTCCGAACTGATGAAGCTGCCTTCAGTCAGGTGGCAATGGAGATACTGGAACCAGGGTGCTCGCTGACCTATGTTGGCTTCCGGTTAAGCAACGGCCTTCAATTTAAAACTCACATCCTTGATTTCAATTCCCTTAGGGGCCTCACCCCTCCCCACATAGGAACCTAAGACTTAGGGGCAGGAGTAGGCCATTCGGCCCTTCAAGCCTGCTGCACCATTCGATAAGATCATGACTGAAGGGGTTGTGGTCTCAACTCCACTTTCCTGCCTGCCACCTACCACCCGCACCCCCCCAATCCCCCATAACCCTTGACTCCCCTGTTTATCAAAAACTCAGCCTTGAATAAATGCGCTGACCCAGCCTTCACTGCTTTCTGGGGAAGAGAATTCCACAGACTAACAGCGCGTTGAGGGAAAAAAGTTCCCTTCATCTCCATCTTAAAAGGGAGACCTCTTATTCTTAAACTGTGTCCCCTAATTCTGGTCTCCCCCACAAGAGGAAACAGCCTCCCAGTATCCACCCTTTCTAGTCCCTTCAGGGTAATCTCTCCTCCTGCTCCACAATCCCTCCATTTTTAACAATTGTGCATCCCCAATTTTATTGCTCCATCGTTGGTGGCCGTGCCTTCAGTTGCTGAGGCCCCAACACTCTGGAATTCCCTCCCTAAACTTCCCCGCTTCTTGACCTCACTTTCTTCCTTTAAGATGCTCAAAACCTACCTCGTCGACTAAATTTTCAGTCATCTGTCCTAATATCTCCTTACATGGGCTTGGTCTCAAATCTTGTTTGCTAATCGCTCCTGTGAAACGCCTTGGGACATTTTGTAACATTAAAACTGCTATATAAATGCAAGTTGCTGTTGTTGTTGTTGATGATAATGATGATGTTGAGGCTCGGGCTGGGTGGGGATGGGTCAGTTCCCAGTAACCTGTGTTTGGAAAGTGCTTTGGGTGTGGACATTGAGTGAGGACAGGAATAGATTCAGCTGCAAAGCATTCATTTAGTACTTCAGCCACGCCCTCTGCCTCCATGTGCAGTTTCCCTTTTTGATCCCTCATTGGCCCTATTCCTCCTTTTACCATCCTTTTACTATTGACATGCCTAGATACTTTCAGATTCACTTTTAGCTGCCAGTCTCTTCTCATACTCTCTTTTTCCCACTTGTATTCCCTTTTGCATTGCCCCTCTGAACTTTCTGTATTCAGCCTGGTTCTCGCTTGTACTATCAATCCATCATACACACCCTTTTTCTGCTTCATCCGAACTCTCTATCGATTTTCTCATCCAGGGAACTCTGGCTTTGTTTGCCCTACCTTAACCCCTTGTGGGACAAACCTCAATAACTCCCTCCCCTCCGTCACATCCTTCAGCATACGAGCATGGGTGATGGCAACACCTCCCTTTCTCATTCCAAACACTTCACCCCTTTAATGTCCCCTTCAAGCCTCACATTAAGACTATTCTGTTCTCACATCAGAGTTACTTCCTCCTTCAATGGAAATAAAAATTGGGAAATATTTAAAACAGGCTGCCAATTCTATATCAGTCATTTTGTGCTATCTCACAAAGTCAAATCATCCCCACTCTCATTCTAAAGCTTCCTGTGATGAACCACAGTCCACAGGGAAAAGAAAAATGGCAGCGGAGAAAAAACATCCAATAAAGGAGATTTTTACTTCAGTACCTGGTTAAATGCTGCCACCTTCTGGATATTACCACATTACATGATACAAAAGGTGCAGTTTGACAATTCATTGGGCTGGATCTAATTGGGGCCTGTAATCCCCGACCCCCTGGTTGAAATGCCAGGGGCCACCCCTAATCCCAAAGACTGCCCCTCAGCCATTTACACTGGGGGCAACATTAACTGGTTCCTCTCAGGAGGACGCCCCTGCTTAGAGAGCTGCTGTTCTGTAGACCCAGCAACGCCACTGGGAGAGGACTACCAGCAGTCCCACTGCGCCGAGTAGCCCAGGTAAGTCCAGGGTCTGGGGTCTCGCCGCAGCCAAGCTCCAGCGATGGGCGGCGGGGACTAGGTTTGAGAGGCCGAGAAGGCTAAAGGGGGGGAATGACCTTGGGAGGGGCAGGTACTTCTGATGGATCCAAGGGTCCTGCAAAGGAAGTTCCACCCCACCCCCACCTTTTCCAAATGCCAGGCATCCTGATTAACGTGGGGCCTCCTCCCACCACAGGTTTCATACCGGCAGCAACAGAATGAGGCCCTCATGCGACCATTTAAGGGCGTCCATAGGCCCAAGGCCTGAATTGCAGTGGAGGCAGGGGGTGGGGGATGGGGCGGGTGGGCGGAGAGCATGCTGCCCACTGGATTTTATGTGCCACCCACCTTCAAACCTGCCAGTGGGGGAGTGTATAATTTGGCCCATTGTCTCTCGAGTTTGAGTGTCTTGAAACCCCCACTTCGCTGCTGCATCCCTGGAGGACCTAGTGGGAGAAGACAAGGCAAGGCGGGTGCTCATTCCCAGCATGTGTTCCCCCCAATAGCCCTGGTTACAGGTGGCTGATAGGAGTCAGTATCATGAACACCAATCTCAGGACCCAGGTTCAATGCAGTAAACAGGTTCAATGACTTCACTAGAGTGGCAAGGGTGAGTCCAGGACCTCACCACTCCAGCTATCTCAACAGCGTCAGACCACATTACTTGCCCTCACTCCCCCACAAATCTCAATAACTTCCTCCTCTCTATTACATCTTTCAGTATACAATCGCAGCAGCCTAAAACACCTCTTTCTCATTCCAAGAACCTCACCTCATCCTTTTGTCTCCTCATGCCGCACACGAACGCCATTCTCCTCTCACATGCAAGCACTTACACAAGCAGCAACTCCTCCCATCACTCATTCCTGACTTCCACATTCGACAGCACCTTCTAAGCCCACGGCCACTACCATCTAGAAGGACAAGGGCAGCAGATAGATGGGAACACCTCTACCTGGAAGTTCCTCTCAAAACCACTCACCATCCTGACTTGGAAATATGTCACCGTTCACTTCACCGTCGCTGGGCCAAAATCCTGGAACTCCCTCCCTAACAGCACTGTGGGTGTACCTACACCACAGGGACTGCAGCGGTTCAAGAAGGCAGCTCACCTCCACCTTCTCAAGGGTAATTGGGGACGGGCAATAAACGCTGGCCTGGCCAGCGAAGCCCACACCCACATCCCGTGAAAGAATAAAAATAAATTCACCACGCCCCTACCCACCCAACACCCCCCCCCCACCACCCCCCAATCCTTATACCATTCTGTTCTTGCCCTGCCTCTCAAAGGGTGCAAAATTTGCACAAGATTTACCTTCTCAACAACCTGTCTTTCTGCTGGACAAGACAGTATGTAAAGTGAGCGAGAGGAACAAGACCGATGGAGGTGTCAGCAACATCCAAGCATAGCAAGATACCCTGGATACCAATGGCCCAGGGAGAGCCATGAACACTGGGGAAGGTGGGACTTACTTGAACAGGTTGCCCACCCTGCAACTCAGCTGGAGCTCTCCCCCTTCCCTCGGTGTATATGGTTCCTCCATTTCAAACTGCAATCTCAAGACTGGCACCTGTAAATGCCCAACTTCTATCCCATGGTCTTAACAGGGTGCTAGTGTCACCAGCCTTGGTGGAAGCACAAATCAGAGAATCATAGGACAGGACAGCTCAGAAGGAGGCCATTTGGCCCATTGAGTCTGCACCAGCTCTTTCAAAGAGCAATCCAGGTAAGTCCCACTCCCCTTCCCATTCCCCATATCCCTGCCACTTTTTCCAAATGATGGTTCAAGGGAGAAGGCAGCAGGACCTGGACAGCAGGGCCCTTAGCGCTGGAACGAACGCTTCTACAGATGTTGACCATCGCATACCTCAACAAAGTAGTCATTTAGTACGGGGAAGTTTTTCACTTGAGAGAGGGTAGAGCATGTTCTTAAGACGGCAGCAAGGTGTTGGGTTTCTGGTTTAGGGGGTAGACAACAAATAACCCGAGTTTTACAGTTTCCTCCAAAAGCATCTTGTGTCAGCTGAGTTAATTTGGATTCACTACAATGTAAAAACACAGAATTGAAGTCAAGATTTTAATGAAAGAGTCATATTTGAATCTCACAACTCGGTTCCAGTTTGCGGCAAGATGAACACTGACTATATAACACAGCACGCAACATAATTCACTATCAAAACTTAGCTGGTGAGAGCCCAGTAGTTATATCATGTGAGATTCCAGATTATGAGGCTTTGTATTATGAGGCCCTACGTCACACTCCAATGAGATATCAGATGTAGCCTCAGTCAGTCTTTTCATCAAAAATCTCAGAAAAAAAAGGACATGCATTTTATCGTGTCGTGACAGTCAGAGATGTCGGTTTCCCAGGCAACGGCTAGGATTTTACAGGGCCCCAGGAAGCATGCTGGGAGGTAAGGGGTGAAAAATCAGTTGGGATGGTGAGGGATGACATGCCTGTCACCTTCCCACGCCCTCCGGCATTTTACCAGTCATGAGGAAGGTGGTGGTGGATGGCCTTCCTGCCCTTAGATCAATTGAGCCCCTGAAGTGACCAATTACTGGCCACTTAAGGGCGTCTTCCCACCAAGATGGGTACTTCACCACATGGGGAAACCACCAGGTATACTCTGACCGCCTCCTTGCAGGCCCAGTTTGGGGCCCCTCCTGTTCAGGCAAACTGTGGCCCACCGAGGCCTCCCATCGATGGCAAGGGCTGTCTCCATGGAAACATCTCCCTGCCCTCATGAACCATGCCTCCCATCTCATGTGTGACTGGCCCCAGCCCAACTCCACCTACCTCCCATTCTGAGGCCTCCTCATTGATGCTGCTGCTGGCTGGTTGCAGTCCCAGCAGTGGCCACTGCTCCAAGTGGCACTGCTGGGACTGAAAACCTGCCGGCTCTCTAATTGGCTGGCACCTCTTGGAGGCGGGATCTTCATCTTTTAAGGGACGGAAGCCCCGACTACAGACAATTAATTGTCTGATGCTTGTAAAAAAGCAGTGGGGTCTCCCAGAACCTACTGAGGCGGCATTTTCCTCGACTTTCTGGCAGGTGGACAGGGGCGCTGCAGGCCCGTAAGATCCAGGAAATAAATTTCTATCCAAGTGTTGTTCACAACTGCTTTGTAAGCAAGTGTGGCAGCCATTTTGCACTCAGTATGTGGGCAGATGTGGCAGCCATTTTGCAGTCAATACCCACATAGTTTGTATGTGTGGGAGGGCTAATAAATATTTCATAGTTAAGTAACTGTTAATGGGTGCAACATTAGTAGAACAAAGTAATGCTACTGTTAAAAATTTAACCATCTGATCAAATATTAAGCAGCTGTTTTATGCTATACAAAGACATGTCAACAACAATATCTTTCACCTCACAGCCATTTTACAGGTGTATCCGATCAAATCTTTATTCATCTTGCTATGTCCTGCACCAATACTTTTGGCCTCGCCCTCTCCTTACCTGTAGTTAATAACTCTGTCTGGATAGGGGCAGCTCGCCAGGTTACTCACTACTTGAGCGAACACAAGAAGTGACTTGTTGAGCAAGGAGCCTTCTTGAAAGTGTAAAGCGCTCTTGTCTTCTGCAAGCTTCTCCGCTCCTGGTAGATCAATGATCTGCAGGCTCGACTTGGTGGGATGCTGCTCGTTCCGGTCCTGCTGCAATATTTATAGGCAAATGAACAATAAAAGTGTCAGTCAAAGGAGTGGCAACATGAGTTATGTGATTAGGTGATGTCTGTGAAGGGCTTATATAGGAAGGGAGGGGATTTGGGCTGATTTCACAGTACAATGTACAGAATGGTTACAAAGAACAAAGCTTCCAACTATACATTGTCCCATGTGTCTGCTCAAAAGAGCAGGTTAAGGCCAGGACATTGCAACAAAGCAACAGGAGCAGAAGGTGTTAAGTGACTGGCTTCATTTTAACTGGCTGCCTATTACGAACAACCAAAGGAATATGCTGCTTGATCCAAACAGCCAACCACTGAGAGGTTGGGGACCATAACAGAGGGATAGGAGATTAAAATTTTTGCCAATGACGAGGGCATTAAGGATGAATGTGGGGGAAATGTTTGAGCCCTGAGCTACGCTCATCACAGTAGTTATACAGATGACATTGCTTCTTGCTTTTAATCAGTCCGGTTTTGAAAGAAAGATATCTTCCAAGATTTGAGACATGTGAAGTAATGGTTTCTCTTCCATCATTTCCCCCCCTGCCCCCACCGCAGGCAAATGGACAATTGACCTTTTCTCAATGATCTACCGATGGGATGACAGTACCATTGCTCTACCCAACATCAGGATGGTTTCCTCAGCTTAAGTAACAGTATTTATATTGCAATCATCTTGAAGGCAGCAAAAGTCTGGAACCTCACCACCAGCAAGTTCAGTTGAGTGATAACAGTAGCATGGCTCTCCACAGGTCCAAAGTCCGTGTTCGCCCCAGTGCGCCGTGCCCAGCCTTGGCGGAAGGTAGAGGTCGCGTCAGCTGCTGAGGAGACGGTGACACGGTTTAATCCCTGAAAACCGACATATGGCAACATTCAGTCGTGTGTCCCCAGCTTAAACACAATGAGATCTGTACCAGGCTGCTGATGGAGAGAAGAAAATGGTAGGGTCCAATCTTTCAGTGTATCTCACCCCCTCAGAACATCACATCAAGGTGGATCAACAAGTACAATTCCATTACTTTAGTGCTTTATGTGCGAAATCCATCAACTTTAAACATGCTTGAGGAGTTTTTGATACATATTTTACATTGTGTTTGGATACTGTTAATGTCGAGAGCACTTAAATACATTAATGTCAGAGTTTTTGTATTTAACATTGTACTAACTGCTGATTCAAATCTATCTCTAAATGCTGTTATTAAATGCTATTAAAAAATCTGGAAGACTCATTGAAACCAAGGAATAAACAATTTAAACCATCCTTGTATCTGTCGAGCTATCTTAAGGATCCTAAGATCTACGCCAGGCACATCTACGGTCTACTAGGAACTAAGACCCTGAAGTTCCTTGGGGCTACTGGTGATCTCCTGGAGTAACTTTAACAGGATGATATGGCCAGATGAGGACAGGAGCAAGGACTCCCCTTTGCACCCACTCCCCCACCCCCACTCCTCAATTGTTTGTAACAGGGATTTTTGAAATTTGTAATGGTGAATGTGCCAATTCAGTGTAAGTGCTTAACTATCTAAGTTTAAACAAATAATAGATTTTTTAAAATTGTTTTAGATAGGTAGAGATACAAAAAATATTTTAAAAAGGTAAACACGCTTCCCGACCATCGCAACACAGACATATACACACAAGCATGCAAAAATAAGAGTATCAAAGTAGAGGAGGTTAACTTTTGACCAAATTAAGATTCAATGATAAAAGGCAAAGATATAAAGAGTTCACTGATTATAAGTCCTTTGCAGTTATTTGTGGCTGACGCACTTCTTAAAGCGGTAGTCCTTGGTGTTTTCTTGGAAACACTGCTTCGGAATTTAAAGTCTTTTTTAGAGTTTCTGTGTGTGCTATCCACAGTCTAATATAAGCAGGCAGGATTCACTTTAGTTGGAAGGGAGCAAGGGGCAAGCAGCTCTGTTGCTGTCTTTAGATGTTCCTTCTCTAGACTGCCCCAAAAGAAAAGCAGGGTTTTGTAATAAAAGACATTTCAAAATGGTGATCCCAATCACATGACCTCTCTCTCCACAATGATTAGGTATTCCACAGAAGGTAATTGATTAGCTCATGTCTGGACAGACCTTGGCTATTGTGTTATGGCCTAGGTGACTAAGTTTTAATGTCCATTACTTCTAATTGACTCATTCTTCCATGTAACAAGCTAGGAAGAACATATCAACACCCCCAAGGTAGACATTGTCACTGTAAACTCTCCAGCTCCAGCCTGGTGGACTGGAATATGGTTTTTATAGTGATGCAAATGGTGGCAGCCATCTTAAGTTTCAGTCCATCTTTGAAGTAATCCTTGATATCAGCAGGTATGAAATTCCACTGGAGGGCTGCCTGGACATGTCCTAGTTGTAATCCACAATGGAAACTTCCAGAAACTTGAGCAGCTTGAAGTTTCAGACATGTCAGGTGACCTGTGGCAGTCATTTTAAGTCAGTGTCTTCGTTTTAACAGTTGAAACTGCCTTTTAAAAAATGTTCCATTTGCGAGCCCAGCAGACGAAATTGAAATACAAGATTTGACATCAACACACCTCCGTAACAATGAAGGAAGATCGGTGGATCCTCCAGTGGAACAGTGTAAGCGGCCTCTGGGGCTTCCACTGACCCTCCAGCAAAAGTTAAACGGAGAAACCAATAGTAAACCCATGGAAGTTCAGTCAAGGTTTACACCAGGAGACCACCAAGGAAATTCAGTGTTGTGGTTACAAGTGCACCTAATCTCGACCCTAGCATCCTTTAAGATTCATCTGCTAATCCAAACATGGCTTGAATATTTCAAATATTTAATAAGGCAACAATGTTTAGAAGTAATCTTGATTTTATCAGCAATCCATCAATGATGAATATTAATATAAAAATTCAGTGGCGCCGTTGTATTTACTGGTTACAATTGTAGGTTCTCTGTACTAACTTCTTTCAAACTGACACTACTGAAGCACAAAAAAGTACAAATGCGTCAACAAATCCTTCGGGCCAGCTCATTGCTGCATAAAATTATTAGACTCGACACATAGATTTGGCACTAAAAATTACTGTTGCTTGGATTGACACTTTCATAGGATGCTCCTTTATTATTTCATAATGGGTGACCATCTTAGTTAAAATAGCAAAGGAATGTGGCACAAAAGCATTAGACATTCAACCGTGAATATCACCAACAGTAATGTCAGGACTTCTATATATGTAATAAAAGCAGAAAGTGCTGGTACTCAGTAGACCTGACAGCATCGGTGGAGAGAGAAACAATGTTGATATTTGCAGAATAATTACCAATAACGGCCATCCAAAGGTAAACAAAGAAGCAAAAAAATCGGGGCAAAGATAATGATCCAAAATTCTAGAACTCAACATTGAGTGTCCATTTTCCCCTTTACACTTCCTTTTTTAAAAATTCATTCATGGGATGTGGGCGTCGCTGGCTGGGCCAGCATTTATTGCCCATCTCTAGTGGCCCTTGAGAAGGTGATGGTGAGTTGCCTTCTTGAACCGCTGCAGTTCATGTGGTGTAGGTACACCCACGGTGCTGTTAGGAAGGGAGTTCCAGGATTTTGACCCAGCGACAGTGAAGGAACAGCGATATATTTCCAAGTCAGGATGGTGAGTTGGCTTGGAGGGGAACTTTCAGGTGGTGGTGCTCCCATGTATCTGCTGACCTTTTCCTTCTAGATGGTAGCAGTCATGGGTTTGGAAGGTGTTGTCTAAGGAGCCTTGATGAGTTCCTGCGGTGCATCTTGTAGATAGTACACACTGCTGCTACTGTGCGTCTGTGGTGGAGGGAGTGAATGTTTGTGGATGGGGTGCCAATCAAGCGGGGCTGCTTTGTTCTGGATGGTGTGAAGCTTCTCGAGTGTTGTTGAAACGGCACTTATCCAGGCAAATGGGGAGTATTCCATCATACTCCTGACCTTGTAGATGATGGACAGGCTTTAGGGAGTCAGGTGGTGAGTTCTTTGCCGCAGGATTCCTAGCATCTGACCTGCCCTTGTAGCCACAGTATTGATATGGCTAGTCCAGTTCGGTTTCTGGTCAATGGTAACCCCCAGGATGTTGATACTGGGGGATTCAGTGATGGTAATGCCATTGAATGTCAAGAGGTGATGATTAGATTCTTGTTGGAGATGGTCATTGCTTGGTCCTGAGGTGGCACGAGCGTTACTTGTCATTTATCATTCCAAGCCTGGGTATTGTCCAGGTCTTGCTCCATTTGAATATGGCCTGCTTCAGCAGACTCCTCCAGGTACATCTTTTGCTTATTTTCCTGTCCTATTACCATCCCCCTTTTGCCTTTCACCATGAGCCCCTTTGCCATTTAATCGCTCCTGTCTTTAACCCTATCACCAGCTTTCCTTTTTGTTCCTGTCCTTCCCTAACCCCCTTCCCTGCCTGTGTATTTGCTTTAAACCTGGTCTGCATTTGGTGACTCTGCAACTGCTAAGGACGCATTTCCTGCCCACGTGCTGTTTCTGTGCCCTTATTGATGCTATAGCCCACATATCGTCATATGCTACATATTCTACTTAATCTCCAGTTATAGTCTTTCCCCATCCCCCTTACCCTTACTTTGTATAACCCTCATTCACCTATATCCCACTACACCGTAACATACCGTGCTTAATAGTCATTTACATTCATTCCACTATAACATTACATCCTATTCTTAATCCACAGAAATTAATAATCAACCAAATTTATTTCATATTATTTTTCCTCCTCAATTTCTTCTCATAAAAAATACTTAGGTCTGCTGGTAGGAAACAAGGATCCAGCTGTATAATGGCATATTCTGGACAGTTTGTGATACTGCAATTGATTAATTGCTAATAATTGATGAAATCTGGCAACTGAATACTGCTCGAGGAACATACAATGAAACCAGTGAGGTAAACTTGAGCTTCCCTCGACATTATCATATCTTCAACCAGTGGGGAAAATGGTGCGTGCGCAGGCAGCAAAGGGTTAAACCTATTACGTATCTAACGTTTTCCAGTTCTGATGAAAGGTCATCCACCAGGAACGTTAACTCTGTTTTTCTCTCTCTGGCCACAGATGCTGCCAGGCACGCTGAGTATTTCCAGCATTTTCTGTTTTTATTTCCGATTTCCAGCATCCGTAGTATTTTATTTTGCTGTTATGAACAACTTCAATGTGGCACCACATGCCAGTTAGCACAACACTTGAACACGACAGTCCATATAAAGAAGCTATGGAGGTAATTCCACCATCCTAGCGGGAAAATGACATTCAAAGGGAGAGAGAGCGTTGTGGATTGTAGCTCCGGTCCTCTCGGAGTACAGCACCTTGCTGGGACCCTGCAATGTCGGCATTCCCTCTTACAGACAATGCTTGGCAAACCCCTGCCCGCCAGTTAATCCTCTGCCTCATGGTGACTGTACCTTTATGAATGTGCCATCCTGTGCATTGCATGCAATCTTTAACTTGGCAGGGTCCATCCCACTGGAGTCTAACAAATCCTTCAGCACCTCAGCGTAAACCTCATACATAGATATCGAAAGAGACCACATCGCAGTGGCCTGTAAGTTCTGCAGGTACGGTGCACCTAGTATCACAACACAGAAATACCGAGATGCAGCATAGGTTTAATTAAAATTTGCAACAGATTACAGAAATGTGAGGGGTATAACGGGTGTTGTTGGCTTTTTTAAATTAATGAAAGCTCCCCTTTTATACCACAAGACTAGCAACAAGCTCAGCTGGCAAAAGGTCCCTTTTGACATTAAAATATCGGATCAGGCAAATTGGATTGTTAGTGGCCCCACCCCTCCCCTTCTCTGTAATCCCCTCCAACTCTACAATCCTCCCCGTGTCCTCCAATTCCAGCCTCTTGCACATTCACCGATTGTAATTGCTCCCCCATTGGCAGCTGCTCCTTCCTGCCTGGGCCCCACGTTCTGAAATTACTTCCCCAAATCTCACCGCCTATCTACCTCTCTTTCCTCCTTTACAATGCTCCTTAAAACAAAACTCTTGGGCGGATCTTTTGGTCAGCTGGTCCAATATCATCTTATGCGGTTCGGTGCCAAATTTTACTTGATAATGCTCCTGTGAAGCCCCGCGGAATGTTTTACTTCACTAAAGGTGCTATTCAAATGCAAGTTACTGTTGCTGTGGATTAATGAGTGGATTAGTTAGTGTAAACTCATTATCACATTGCAGAATGGTTAACATCACAGGAGGAGGCCATTCAGCTCATTGTGTCCCTGCCAGCTCTCTGTGAGAGGAACTCAGCTACTCCCACTCCCCCCTCCCGGCCTTTTCCCCATAACCCTGCAAATTGTTTCTCTTCAGATAATTATCCAACTCCCTTTTGAAAGCCATGAATGAATCTGTCTCCACCACATTCTCAGGCAGTGCATTCTAGATCCTAACCACTCATTGCGTAAAAACGCTTTCCTCGTGACCTCTGGTGCTTTTGTTAAATCGGTGCCCTCTGGTTCTCAATCCTTCCACCAATGGAAACAGCTTCTCCCAATCTCCCAGGCCTTTGAACACTCCTATCAAATTTCCTTTCAAATGTTTCTTCTTTACGGAGAACAACCCCAGTTTCTCCAGCCTATCATCTTAACCGAAGTCCCTCATCCCCAGAATCATTCTCGTACATCTTTTCTGTGCCCTCCCCAATGCCTTCCTAAAGTATTGTCTCCAGAATTAACATAGGAACGGGAGTAGGCCATTCGGCCCATCGAGCCTGCTCTACTTTGGACAGGATCCACCAATATGTTCAATTTTATGACCAGGTTCTCACAAAATGGCTGCCCCCAAGTATACATGTTCAGTGCTGAATAACCTACCAAAGATGTAATCAATTGTCAAGGGTATGATTGCCAATCGATCATTCTTTTCTCCGATTAGTGTGTATGACTTGCCAGAGTCAGTTTCACCAAATACCACAACGCAGGCATTCATTCCTTCCGTGAACACATTGAGCAGGGGCTCCACGGTCCTGGAGAATACTTCCTGTGTGGAGGCATTTTGGTCAAAGATCTCCTGAAACCTGGACAATAGATACAGTAAGGTTCAGAACAACAAGGAAGACTCTCGCGTGGCACCCCTGACAGGTAATAGGAACATAGGACTGAGGAGCAGGAGTATGGCTATTTGGCCCTTCGAGCCTGCTCCACCAGCAACCTGGGGCCACTGGCTGCACAATGGAACATGAGGCAGAAGGGGAGAAGAAACATCAGGTGGAGTGAGTAACCCAGGACTGAAGAGCAGAGCAGTTGAGTGGATTGGGAGCTGTTAAGAGTTCACTGACCCCCCTTAGTTGAAGCAGAGATAACAATAAGGCTACTTTTCTCTTAATTGGCAATTGTAATGGCAAAATCAAAGGCTGCTGGTGGGCAGAACATGGGGCTGAGGTCAGCATGAAGGCTGGTGAGAATGAGAAGGTCAATTCTATAAATAATATAGTCTTGTTTGTAGTTTAATTATGCTTCAAGTTTTTTTTTGTACTTCTATCACATTTTAAGAGTCTTCCAGACTTCCTGTACACATCATACGAACGTTAGAACATATGAATTTGGAGCAGGTGTCGGCTATTCGGCTCCTCGAGCCTGCGCCAACATTCAATAAGATCATGGCTAATCTGATTTTAACCTCAACTCCACATTCCCGACTACCCCTGATAACCTTTCATCACCCCCTGCTTCTCAAGAATCAATCTAGCTCTGCCTTAAAAATATTCAAATGTTCTGTCTCCATTGCCTTTTGAGGAAGAGAATTCCAAAAATTCACAACTCTTAGAGAGAAAAAATTCTCCTCATCTCTATCTTAAATGGGTAACCCCTTATTTTTAAACAGTGACCCCTAGTTCTAGATTCTTCCACAAGAGGAAACATCCTCTCCACATCTACCCTGTCAAATCCCCTCAGGATCTTATACATTTCAATCAAGTCGCCTCTTACCTCCCTACTCTTGCATTCAATTCCCCTCGCAATAAATGATAACATTCTATTAGCTTTCCTAATTATTTGCTGTACCTGCAGACTAAAGACTAACCTTTTGTGATTCATGCACATCAATTTTACTTCCTGTGTCATGATTTTTTAATAATGCATTATATGTTTACATTTAAATCAGAATTGAAGTTGTAGGGAATGTACAAATCAGATGGAATGTAAGGGGTCTGTTAACCACCAATGAGAAACTACTAAGGACTTATGAAAATAACCAGTCCCAAATGACTAAGAAAATGACCAATAGTGACATGAAAATAAAAAAAGGAATAAATCAAATCATTCAAAAAAGCTTTAGGAAGGGGTTTTGTTTGCCTTTTTTTCTCAGTATCTGAAATTTCTAATGAGTCTTTAAATAAAATTTTTTAAATGTACACGTACATTTCAATAACATGGAATGTACTCAGCAAATTTATATTTCTTGTCTTTCAATTGTAACTCAGGACCCCCTGGTGTACTGAACTGGATGTTAGGTCCCTTGCAGTCATATGGTCTGTTCCATGTTTTATGTTGGTAGGCTGAAACACTTCAATTGGACAAGGCCGATACAAATCATTGAACTACTATATGGCACAGACAGCAAATCAACATATGGGATATTAAAAAATCTCACCTGGATTCACCCAAGCTGTGTCATTCACAATCAGCTTATCTGGATTTAATATGCGTCTCCAGTCCTTGAAGCCTGTGTTTTATTTAAACCTGCGTGCATTCACTTTGTTTTAAAGCAAAATACTTTGTTTTAAAATGGCTCATTCTCAAAGTTTACCCATGTACAAAACAGTGATAGGGAAAAAAATTCCTGAAACATGACATAGGAAGGCAATGTTGGTTCCTGATGGTACATGAGGCAAAGGTCAGTTTGGGTCTGATTTCTTCACAAGGTTACAAGATCCTGCTGCATCCCGATGTAATGTCATTTCTCAGCAACTCACAACCTGCTAAATACTACTCCCAAGCTCTCAAATCCCGCCTCCAGTTTTGCTGTGTTTGGTCACTCTGCTCAAGAGGACTTTCGTCCACCACACCTAGGTTCCAAGACTTTTGTCTCAGTGCTTGCAAACCTCCTCAATCCCATTTCTGCCTGGTCTCAACTATGCCCTCATGTTTCCAGAGCCTGTGATTTCTGTAGTGTATTGAAAATTGCATTGTCCATTTCGTCCACTTGAGGCTACCATGCGCACACATACCAGGAGAGCGAGTCTGCTAGCAAGAAATAATAAAGGATTCACATTCAACAACTCTTGCAGTTCGAATTCTAAATTTCTCTGGCTGAATATATAACTGTTTCTGTCCCAAGGCCTGAATCCTCATAGCTCCTGAGCCCCTTTCCCACCTGATCCCAGAGCTTTAACCCCTATAGTGGCCACAGCCCTAGGCCCCTCACCCATTACATTCAAACCATGTGATTGCTCCCTGCCAAAACAAAGTAGTGATGGATCTTATGACCCTATCCTAGTAATGTCAGGCAGTGTTCTCCTTTTCTAATTCTCCTCGATTCCAGTGGCTGCCCTTCTCCGGAGAAATCAGCATCCCTGATAAATACTAGCCGGCATAATATCTATGTTGTTAGAAAACTTTCAATTTAGCACCATCACAGATCATCTTCTAGTTCTATCTATATCTAATTTAAAAATCTTGCTTAGCATGTATGGTGAATTATAAGCATTTCCAATGAGCATTAAATTGCCCATTTAGCTGTGACTATTACCATTAACACCTTTAGGTGGTACTCTAGTAGGAATTGTAATGTTAAATTATAATGCTAAATCCTGTCACTATTACCTATCTTGCCATGAGGTGATCAGTAATATATTTCCCGACAATTTACTCAAAGTGGTTAATGAAAAATATAATCTGCTTTTTCTCTGTCAGTACTTGAAATTTCTAATCTCCATATTTCACAATAACATGATTACAATTACCCACTGAATTGCCCTTTGCACCTTATAATTATTTTAAGCTTTTACTTTAAAGGCTTCAGCCTGACTCAAAAGTCTGGGCTCAGTGTTTTTTTTAATCTCACAATAAATTGGAGAGAGGGTTCATCCATGTCTCTTTGCAGAATTCAGGCCTGAGCAGGGAGATTACTGAGGCTCTCCTGCCATGGTAAGAAGTCACACTTGGAGTAGAAACAACCCTTTCTTGGCCCCCCAGGACTTACCTGCAGGAGGCTCCTCCACCTAAGGCCGTGTAGATGGTCTTTCCTTCTGCTGAGGTCAGTAAATTGTGGCCCTGTTCTGGTCTCCGAGCTGGTCTTATCCGTCCCACCACATCGATGTTCATTCTCCCAGCCTGTGAACATTCAAAGATTGCTTACTGTGACATTCTTGAAATGTCATCGTTGATAGATAGACGCACATTGTGGAAGTCAAATCAACCTCCTTGGTTACTATAGAGAATAATCTACTCATCTCATTGAATGTGTCATCTAGCGACATAGGAATAGCATTAGGCCATTCAGCCCCTCCAGCTGTTCTGCCATTCAATTAGATCATGGCTAATCTAAGCACAGTATATGTTTTAGATATAAAGGGCTAGAAATTGGTCTGTCTTTGGTTACAGGGATCCCAATTTATGTTCTGCCCACACCGTGGGGATATGCAGTATATAAATTTTGTGTTACCACCTTATCTATATGATTGTTGCATTGGTCCAAGCAGGGCCCACATTCATGGCACTCCGAGTGTTCAGCAGAGGCTGGGCAGTGCTCGTAGAGAGCACGTGGTGCTGTCGACAGCCTGCTCTTCTTAAAAGCAGTCTATCCCTGTAAAAGCAAAGCTGCACTGAATGACAGGATCTATTGCTTCAATTCTAAACAGGAAAATGGAGCTCCAGGTTTACAGATGTGGTGCCAGAAGTCTTGATAGTGGAAGCGGACAGGAGGAGAGACACCATGGTTCCATGAGATGGAGCCAGAAGGCCCTGAATGACACCCCCCTCGGGAGGCAGTTGGAACAGGTAGCCAGGGAAGCCAACACCTTGGGTACAATCTTCCCTCTGGAGGCAGGAAACAGAGGTTAGACAGATTCCAGATGAGGGGTTGGGGGAATGGAAACTGTCTCTGGCCTCAGTTTTCACAGGTGTGCCCCCTTAATTGGCCTGGAGATGGGCCCTCTGTCCAATCGAGGATGTCGGGCAGGCTGTCAAAGCTGGAGGGGCAATCAGAGACCTCCCAGCTTGAAACGAATAGCAGTGTACCGTAAAGGGTAAGTAAGGGAGATGGTGCTTCAAAATGGCTGGGCCCTCTTTCCAATGTTTTTAAACTTAAATTTGAAAAATGGGTCTTGCAGCCAGGTCACTACCTTTGGGATGAGAGGGGAACCCCTCCGCATCCAGGTAGGAAGGGAGGGCCTATCTCTAGCACTCCCCCACCACTCCTCACCACTCCGCAACACCCTGCCACCCCCACCCAGTCTTCCACCGAGAGGCCACCTCCAGGCAGCCGCACTGTCCCCCACTGCCTGAAGGAACATGGAGGAAGAGTGGAAAATCCCATCGGCCTCCTTTAATTGGCCTCAATCGACTCTTAACAAACTGCGTGTGGGCAGGTAGCCCTGCCTCGCCCAATGCCTCCACTCCATCTCCCCCAAAACTGGCCTGCAGGTGGGATGTAACTGGGAAACCCGCACACCAGCTGACTGGGCTATTTTTAGCTCCCAACCACCCACCCACCCACCCCCGTTCCCAGCCGCAGTGGAGCCTCAAAATCGTGCCCCTGGAGTCTAGCCCCCAGGGCCTGGCATCAGAGTCACAAGAAGTGTAATGACCTCACGCGAGTGGTCGAGGTCAGCGAGTGCATCTTCCCACATCGCCTCCTGACCACAACAACGCCAGCCTCTCATGCTGCTCGATGCACCGAAGCTCCCCATCACTCACCCAGCAGCATTGCCCGGCACTCGGGACTCATCCCTCACATCCAGTTCCTCCGCCTCACCCTCACGCACGTTCTAATGATGCCAGCCTCGCACCCACCTTTCGCTGCCTTCACATGACTCCAGCTGTGGCAGGGCAACATCAGCCAAACACAGTGTAGCACAATCACTGACATTCTGTCCATCCTCTTACAGGACGCGGTGGGGCACAACAGGAGGGAGCAGAGCACAACTGGCGTGGGGCAAGGATACCTGCATCTCCTGAGGCCTTCGCCCCACTTCAGTCGAGTTGCCCATCCGAACTTTGCGCTCGCAATATTACAGTGACGTCAGGGCACGAGCCATTTCTCACTTTCAAAATTCTTCTGTTTCATCTCATTTTTTTTAAAAAATATATATATATTTCTCCCCCCTTTCCCAGTCACTCGACTTTGCCAAATTATTCACATTTCTACAGGGCAGTCAGCAATGAGTGAAGACTCTGCTACCTTGTTCTGTGACCAGCAACTAGCTGTTGCAGGACAGGAACGAGCATTGCAGAGTGAAGCTGTCTCTCTGTGAACTGGTCTATGCCCACTTACTGGTCTTGTCACAATCAGTCACAGCTAGAATCCCATAAGCTGAACATAATCCTTCCTGTAGCTCCCACACACAGCCTCATAGCAACAAGAAATAAAAACGGAAAATGCTGGAAAAACTCAGCAGGTCTGGCAGCATCTGTGGAGAGAGAAACACAGTTAACGTTTCCAGTCCGTATGACCCTTCTTCAGAGCTCTGAATTCTTCCAGCATTTTCTGGTTTTATTTCAGATTTCCAGCATCCGCAGTATTTTGCTTTTATTACAGCGACAAGATGTTGATATCAAAAACCTGCTTAATTCCATATATGTTACACTTCCATAAATCTCCCCACCTATCAGATACAGAGTGATTTATTATTTGTCGACAGTATCCTTCTGATTTAAATTCATTTCCACATAACACCATTGCCAGGTGCCACTTGCATCATGTGAGTTTGACTATTTTCTAGCCAGAAAGTTAGAAGCAGTAAATCATGGGTTAATGTGTCAGGAGAGCTGGGTTTTTGAGGAACTCAGTTGGATTTGGAACTCATGCAGTTTCAGCAACATCCTGGGGGGGCCAATAGGATGCGAGGGGCTCCAGAGGCTTCTTCACTGCAAATGCAAATATCGGCGACTCAGCAGCTAATGGTTAATCGTGTATTTGAGCTTCCGTGTACCAGGGGAGAGAGTTCCACAAGAAGATTCCACCCCCTGGCCTTATCTGCAGACCTTGGGATCTGAAGTGAAAACTGTCTTGAAACCACTGGTACAGAGAAGTCTTTGCGTCTCAGATAAAATACGTCCAAACCAGACTGAGAAACGTATTTGGAGATAAACATGCTCATACACTTAGTAAGTCCCAAGCAGTCAGAGGTGTCAGCTGCGGCTCAGTTCATAGCACCCTCGCCTTTGAATCAGAGGGTTGTGGGTTCATGTCCCACTCCCAGAAAACCAAGAACTGTGATTGTACTCGAAAGAGTTGCAATCTGTGACTGTTGGTAACTCGAAAGCGTTTCCAGCACAGAGCCACACCCAGGAGCTACTGTAAACAACCCAAGCAGTCAGAGGTTTCTGTATCCTTGATTCTGTCTACTTGAGGGACACAGTCATGTCATAACAATTAACTGTGGAGATTTCCTACCTTTCTCAATAATCACATATTATGAAAGTTCCTGGACTGGAATTTAACCTCAAACATATCCAATCTTACCTTTGAGACCCGAACTCTCGGTTGCCTGTCGAGGTTTGAATCTTTTATTTCCTGAGTCACTCCAAAGTGTAATATGTGTTCTGCTGTTACCCTGGTAACATTGTGGAGCAAAGTGAGCTCCACCCCCTAACTTTAGTGGAAGGGAGCAGACAGACAATGTAGCTGCTGTAAACACTGAGTGCTCTCTGGGGCCCTCTAGAAGGGCTGATCCCAGCTGTAAGAGAGAGCTCAATGGAATTGATGGGCTGAATTTTATAGGGGGGGGGAGGGGTGGAGGGTCGCATCTTGGAGGGGTTGCCCCTCATGCACACAGGGCACCCCCCACCCACAAAAGGACGTAGCCCCCCTTCCTTCCCACCTCAATATTCTTGATGCATATCGCCCGGTCCCAGTGCTTTGTCAACTTTAAGTACCGAGTTAAAAAAAGGACCTTCCATCTCCCTCCTGCCTACATATGCCGACTATATTGTAGCGTGGGCAGTGTAATATTCAAGGCAATTAGCTTGGTAACAAGCTCAGTTGCCCGTTAAAGATTTGACTAAAAATGACGGGTGGGCTGCTGATTTCGGTGCCCATCCACCTCCTGTTTTATGGCGACGGGATCGTGGGTGGGCAGGAAGGCAGTGGGTTAGCCACCCGACATATTTAACACCGTCCCCCCCTGCCGAAAACATGCAGGAACGTGGCTCAAGGAAGGGCAGAGCTGGGTGTTAAATATTCCTGGGTACAAAGTGTTCAGAAAAGATAGGAAAGGAACGAAAAGAAGAGGGGCGGTGGTATTGGTTAAGGAGAGCATTGCAGTGCTGGAGATAGAGGATGTGCCAGAGGGTTCAAGGACAGAATCAATTTGGCTAGAGCTAAGAAACAAAAAGGGTACAATTACATTGCTCGGTGTAGTCTACAGACCACCAACTAGTGGGAAGGACGTAGAAAAACAAATCTGCAGGGAAATTACAGAGAGATGCAAGCATTATAAGAGTAGTTATAATGGGGGACTTTAGTTACCTGAATGTAGACTGGGACAGTGGTAGTGTAAAGGGTGGAGAGGGGCAAAAGTTCCTAGATTGTGTTCAGGAGAATTTTCTACAGCAGTTTGTGTCCAATCCAACAAGAAAGACGCACTATTGGACCTGGTTCTTAGAAATGAGGTGGGCCAAGTAGATCAAGCGTCAGTGGGGGAACATTTAGGAGACAGTGATCATTGTATTGTACGTTTTAGGATGATGATAGAAAAGGACGATAGGCAATCCAGATGGAGAATAATTAACTGGACGAGAGACGACTTCAATGGGGCAAGAACGGAGCTGGGCCAGATAGACTGGAATGAAAGATTGGCGGGAAAAACTGTAGCTGAACAATGGGCTACCTTCAAAATAGAATTGGTTCGGGCACAATCAAGGTATGGAAAGGTAGGGCAAACAAATCCACAGCTCCATGGATGAAAAAGGAGATAAAAATTAAAATAAAGAAGAAAAAGTGTGCTTATGACAGGTGCCAGGTAGAAAATACAATTAAGAACCAAGAGGAATACAAAAGATTGAAAGGGAGGCAGGGTGAAAAAGCATATCAGAGAAGCAAAGTGGGATTATGAGAAAAGACTGGCAGCCAAAATAAAGGGAATCCCAAAGTCTTCTATAGGCATATAAATAGTAAAACAGTGGTAAAAGGAGAAGTAGGGCCGATTAGGGACCTAAAAGGGAATTTATACATGAATGAACAGGCCATGGCTGAGGTATTAAACGAATACTTTGCATCCATCTTTACCAAGGAGGTAGATGCTACCCAGGCCATGGTGACAGACGAGGAAACTCTGTCGCTAGAAGGGTTCAAAATTGATAAGGAGGAAGTGTTGAATAGACTGTCGGTACTTAAAGTTGACAAGGCACTGGAACCGGGTGATATGCATCAAGAATATTGAAGGATGTGAAAGTAGAAATTGCAGGGGCACTGGCCATAATCTTTCAGTCTTCCCTAGACTCAGGAGAGGTGCCAGAGGACTGGAAAATTGCTAACATTATGCCCTTGTTCAAAAGAGGTTGTAAGGATCAGCCCAGCAATTACAGACCAGTTAGTTTAACTTCAGTGGTGGGCAATATTCTAGAAACAATTATTTGGGATAGAATTAGTAATCACATGGAAAAATATGGATTTATAAGGAAGAGCCAGCATTGATTTCTAAAGAGGAAATCGTGTTTAACTAACTTGCTGGAATTTTTTGAAGAGGTAACAGGAAAGGTCGGTGAGGGTAATGCTGTTGATGTGGTGTACTTGGATTTTCAAAAGGCATTTGATACAATGCCACACAACAGACTTGTGAGAAAAGCTATTACTCATGGAATAAAAGGAACAGTAGCCACGTGGATACAAAATTGGCTGTAAAATAGGAAGCAGAGAGTAACGGTCAATGGATATTTTTCGGGCTGGAGAAAGGTTTGCAGTAAAGTCCCCCAGGGGTCGGTATTGGGGCCCTTGCTTTTCCTGATATATATTAATGATCTAGGTCTTGGTGTGCAGGGGGCAATTTCAAAGTTTGCTGATGATACAAAGCTTGGGAGCATTGTAAACTGCAAGGAGGTCAGTGTAAAAGTTCAAGAGGACAAAGACAAGTTGGTGGAATGGGCAGGTAGGTGGAAGCTGAAGTTCAATGTGGAGAAGTGTGAGGTGATGCATTTTGGTAGGAAGAACATGGACAGACAATATAAAATAAGGGGTGAAATTTTGAAGGGGGTGCAGGAGCAGAAAGACCTGGGTATATGTGTGCATAGATCATTGAAGGTGGCAGGGCAGGTGGAGAGAGCAGTTAATAAAGCATATAGTATCCTGGGCTGTATTAATAGGAGCATAGAGTACAAGAGCAGGGAGGTTATGCTGAATTTATATAAGACACTCGTTAGACCTCAGCTGGAGTGTTATGTATAGCTCTGGGCGCCACTCTATAGGAAGGATGCGAATGCATTGTAGAGAGTGTAGAAGAAGTTTTCAAGAATGGTTCCAGGGGTGAGAAACTTCAGCTATGAGAGTAGATTGGACAGGCTGGGACTGTTCTCCTTAGAGAGAAGGTTAAGAGGAGATTTGATAGAGGTGTTCAAAATCATGAGGGGGCTAGACAGAGTAGAGAGGGAGAAGCTGTTCTCACTCGTAAAAGGATCAAGAACGAGATGGCACAGATTTAAAGCGATTTGCAAAAGAAGCAAATGTGATGTGAGAAAAGCCATTTTCACACAACGAGTGGTTTGGGTCCGGAATGCACTACCTGGAAGTGTGGTGGATGTAGGTTCAATTGAGGCATTCAAGAGGACATAGGATAATTATTTGAATAGAAACAATGTGCAGGGGTAAGAGGAAAAGGTAGAGCAATGGCACTAGGTCGTAATGCTCACTTGGATAGCAGACATGATGGGCTGAATGGCCTCCTACTGTACCATTAAAATTCTGTGATTCTGCATCCAAGAGGGCACTTAATGATTATTTGAATAGAAAAATGTGCAAGGGTACGGAGAAAAGGCAGGAAAATGGCAATGTCATAACGCTCATTTGGATAGCCGGTGCAGACTCAATGGGCCGAATGGCCTCCTGCTGCACTGTAACATTCTGTGATTCTGTGAAATGGTTGGGACCTGAAATGCATTGGCTGAGAATACGGTGGAGACAGGTTCAATTGAGGCCCTTAGGAGGGAATTGGAACATTATCTGAAAAGGAAGGATGTGCAGAGCTCCGGAGAGAAGCACTGGGTAAATTGCTCCTTTGGAGATCCAGCGCTGATGTGGCGGGCCGATTGGCCTCTTGCTCTACTGTATCCATCCTGTGTTGGTGATTCTATGTTAGTTATACTCAACTTGGGGTTCAACGATGCATGTTGGCCAGGTTGGGTTCCTGCATCCAGTTTTGAATGATTTGTTATGCTGCTGCTATGCCAAGGCCTGAGTGCAGCAAAATTGCAGCAAATACTGCATTAAAATTTCTTCTAATTAGTTTACAGAGTTTTCCTGTAGGAGGACATTTTTTTTAAATTCTAGCATTTTTAGAAGCTGCCCATGACACCTGGGAAACAATTTCTTGTAAGACACTGAATGGACACACTTCACAAACAAAATGTCAACAATTAAGGGAAACATTGCTATTATTCGCTTTACCGATGGGTAATTTAACTATCTAATACATTACTCTAACTTAAAGGAAGTGGCTTTTTCATTTAATCCCCAGGGGGAAAGAACTGGGGAGTGTTGATCAGGGAGCAGGAATTGATCCCTGTGTTGGAATGCGTAGGTCTGAGGTGCGCTCACTATTGGGCCCAGGGCCTCACTTAAATTAGACAGGTGAGCTATGGAATCATAGAATGGTTTCAGCACAGAAGGTCATTCAGCCCATCTTGTGCATACTGGTCTCTGTCAGAGCTACTCAGTTAGTCCTCCTCTCCCATTTTTTCCCTCCTGCACCTGAAAATTTTCTCTCTTCAGCTGCCTATCTAATTCCCATTTGAGGGCCACAGTTGAATCTGTCTGCACCACACTGAGACATTGCATTTCAGATCATAACCACTCATGTGTAAAAAAGGATTTTCCTCATGTTCTTTTACCAGTCACCTTAAATCAGTGTGCTCTAGTTCTTGACTCTTCCACCACTGGGAACAGTTTCTCCCTGTCTACTATCAACACCCTTGGGAGTTAGCACTGAAACTGAGCTGGAGCAAACATATAAATACTGTGGCTACAAGAGCAAGTCAGAGGCTAGGAATTCTGCAGAGAGTAACTCACTTCCTGACTCCCCGCAGCCTGTCCATCATCTACAAGGCACAAGTCAGGAGTCTGATGGAATACCCTCCACTTGCCTGGATAAGTCCAGCTCCAACAACACTCAAAAAGCTCAACACTATCCAGGACAAAGCAGCCCAGTTGATTGGCATCCCATCCACCCTGTACATTAAACATTCACTCCCTCCAGCACCAATGCACATTGGCAGCAGTGTGTACCATCTACAAGATGCACTGAAGCAACTCACCATCAACAGCACCTTCCAAACCTGCAACATCTACCATCTAGAAGGACAAGGGCAGTGGATAGATGGGAACACCACCACCTGCAGGTTCCCCTCCAAGCCATTCACCATTCTGATTTGAAACTATTTTGCCGTTTCTTCACTATCACTGGGTCAAACACCTGAAACTCCCTCCCTAACAGCACTGTGGGTGTACCTACACCACATGGGCTGCAGCGGTTCAAGAAGGCAACTCACCACCACCTTCGCAAGGACAACTAGGGATGGGCAATGAATTCTGGCCCAGCCAGCGACGCCCACATCCTGTGAATGAATCAAAAGAAACTCTATCCAGACCCTTTATGGTTTTGAACACCTCCTGTCTGCATCCCTAGGTTCCTCACTGGTGAAGGGGGTTTACATTTTGGGCTGCAGTAACAACCCCCAGGCAGACCATGTGAGGTGGGGCATCAAGTGGGAAAAAGCAGCAGAACAACAATCTTTGGAACTGATGCAAAGCCAGAAGGAGCTTGGGGAGCAGAAATTGTGCTTGCACCTCCCCCACCATATTGGACGCTCAGGTACCCATTTATGCCTGTAAAATGGGTAGTGTCGACAAAGTTTCTAGGCTTGTGTATCAGTTTTAACTCTCTTAGAGCAGGTTTATAATACAACTGTAAAAAAAGTGCAAAGTAGTTTAGCTTCATGTTACCACTGCACCTATTGCATTAATACAGCCTGAATCCAGAGTCAGGGTCTAGACTAATACAAGAGTTAGATTCCCCGGTGGATGGAGTCTTGTTTCATTGTTCCAAGTTTGGGTCTGTGATGACTGTCACTTTAAGATCAATTCGACTGAGTATGGGGGTCACGTGATTTGTTCAACCAATGTGGGGCTAGCACAGGGGAATAAATTCCATGGAAGGGTTTCCTAGGAAGAAATGGCTGTATGAGGGGCTGGCCGGATACAAGCAGCTACAGAAGTTCTCGTGTAAATAAAGTTAATTTTGTTTGATGAAGAAGGTTTCCAGAGCGTGTTACTACACGGGTCTTCCCTTCCAATTTACACTTCATGCAGTTAGCATTGGTCTCAAACCAAAACTGCCCTGCACTGACAATAAATTGAAGTTTCAATGTACACTAAGAGACAATAGTAAATGATAATTTTGAACGAGAACATGTTTTCAGCCATCTTTTATTTAATTATAAGGGAATGAGTTGAATTTGGCACATTTACTTTACTTTGAACACGGTGAAATTGCCGTCAGTCTGTCTTTATAAACCTTGCATTTTAAGCCCATGGCTAGTGACACATCAGTTTGTAGTTGATTATGACATATTGGTATGTTACATGGGGAGAGAGAGAGAGAAAAAGAAAAAGAAGAGCAAGAGAGAGACCAAGGGGGCTGGTAAAAAGGAGAGAGGAAAAGAGGAGGAGAAAGAGAGTGAGAAGTGAGAAAGATAAGGCAGGGGAAATAGGGGGGAAATAAAGGAGCAAGGGGAAAGGGGGAGAGAGTTAGAGAGTTAAAGAAGTGAAGACGGTACAGGTGCAAGAGGCAGCAAAGAGAAAGGTGTGCACATAGGCAGACATGTGAGGAGTTTAAAGAGAAATTGAGAGAGAATGGCACTGAATACAGTTCAGTCACAGAATGGAGTGCCAATTCTGCAAGATCCAGAAAGGTAGAAACAAAACAGTTTGACCAAGCTGTTGAAAAATAAGTTACTACTATTCACAAATGTGATAATATATAGTAAATTAAATGCTTTATTCTTCATATAGTAATGCAACTTGTAATAATTAATGTGCATTTGAAACAGAGGAATACAGTTTTAAAATATGCAAGGGTAAGATTTACAACTTATCCCAAGTTTCTAGAAAATAATTAGTGGAATTATTTGCTTTGTATAATACCTGGGAGAAATATAAAATATTTAGATGGTTATTAGACAGAAACTCAGCCCAACTTATAATTAAATTCCTAATGGCCAGAATTAACTTGCTCTTACACACCCTGCCTCCCACCCCCCACAAAGGGATAATAATTAATAGTTACTCATCCATGTTTCTTTCAATAAGTAATGAGAAAAGTTTTCCTTTGAGATCTCTAAGAATGTTTTAGTGTTTAATACTTCCAGCTATCCTTTCCTATAACTTCTATTAACTGGCTTTTCAGTATCTTTGTAATGATGGAAGACAAGTAGAGTATCAATGTTCTAGCTCCCCTTTTCATTTAAAATGGGTATCTTTCTCTGAACAGATGTCCCTCCCGGGATGTGAAATGGGGGCAATGTCCATTTTCTTCCTTGCAAAAAGATTAGAGGAAATATGCAGCTTTCAAATGTGCAAGAGCTGGGAATGCAATTCCATGAACAGGTTGCTGAGCACAATGGAAAACAGGCAATTCCCATTTTCATTACCAGTTCTTTTTCAGCCAGGCAACCAATTATCTTCCTGAACACTGAATGCCAAGCTGGAGTTTGCTACTGAGGCAGCTGGTGTCTGCCAGGGGATGGCTCAATTTCCGATTATTCTACAGTATCCTGGCCTCCACCTTTACATCTTCCCCCATAGGCCAGTAGAGCATCAGAAACTAATCTTGCGAGCAGTCACAGATATAAGCTTATAGAATATTAATAGATTAGTATTAGTATTGTCTGTGACGTTTTCCATATTGTCTGCAATGCCTTTTCCTCCTGTAACTAATTTGGTTTTAACATTCGTGACATCTGTAGTTACGTTGGCTATATTAATAAGGCTGGTGTGGAATTTTAGAATTGGATGTTGCTTTAGGGTCACAGTATTCTCAAAAAAAACTACAGGTTCAATACTTTAAGAGTTTTCAAGGCTGAATGGTATTGTGTCCCTCAAAAAGATCAATTAACTTGTGTGTTTAATCTCATTGTCTTTGTCTGGCCCTTTCCACTCCTCTTTAGACGTTTCCCACAGTGTGGGCATCACTGGCTAGGCCAGCATTTATTGCCCATTTGTTGCCCTTGTCCAGAGTGCATTTTAAGAGTGAACCACATGGCTGTGGGTCTGGAGTCACATGTAGGCCAGACCAGGTAAGGATGGCAGATTTCCCTCCCTAAAGGACATTAGTGAACCAGATGGGTTTTTACACAAACCGACAATGGTTCAATGGTTATCATCGGGCTTTTAATTCCAGATTTTATTGAATTCAAATCTCACCATCGCCCAGGTCCCCAGAGCCTTGGGTCTCTAGAATACCAGCCCAGCGACAATACCACTATGCCACCACCTCCTCTAAGGCACAATAACACACTAACATCAGATAGAACATCACGTGTCATTGTTTATTGACCATATAAGAAATATCCAAGATTACCTTCACAATACTTCCCACTCCAAACATATGATGCAAAATCCTGCAGCACAAGCCATACAGGAGTGCAATAGAATGGTCAAGTTGCTGGTTACGTAAAATATATCTCAAACTATTCGCCTAGATTGAGCACGTATGTTAGTTATATCATGAAAATACAAAAGCAAAAAACTGCGGATCCTGGGAATCTGAAATAAAAGCTGAAACTTCTGGAAATGCTCAGCAGGTCTGGCAGCATCTGTGAAACGAGAAACAGAGTTAATGTTTCAAGTTGATGCTGCCTGATCTGCTGAGTATTTCCAGAATGCTCTGTTTTTATATCATAAAAATACTATTAGTTACCTAGGTGGATTCAATATATCCCTGGCACCAAATAACCCACTAAAAGACTGAAAAATAAAATCATTACCACAATACGAGTTGCGCTACCTCGGCTACAGCATTCATTTATACCTGGTTTAGGTTGGTCATTTCAATTTTTAACATTGCCAAGTGATGGGTCTGCTATGCAAAAATAAATTCATAGCATGCCTATTCACCCTAAGGAACATAATTGTGACTGTACTATCACAAGAACTGCAGCAGATGTAAGAGAAAGCCCGCCATCACCTCCACTTCAGAACATACTTGTTAGCATTGCCTTCATCCCATGAACTAATAAAACCATCACTTTCATTCTTACTAACCTGGTCTTTATTCAAACTTTTACTTCAACCAATGAAGGTCCATTAAAAGGAACTGTGTATTTATAGGAATATCTACATTTCCTGGGGCCAAGATCTCATAAGACCTGCTCCAAGTATTAAAGCCTGCTTTGTTAGCCTAGATTTCAGGGACATTTCTCACTTGACAGTTTAGTGATTGAACTTGGGTACTTGCTGCAGAAGAATTGGAGCGAATCATTCAGACATGTGATCAGATTCGTGTTTATGACTCATCACTTTGTTGCAGCACTGATACATTTCAACTGCCATCAAACAGCGTCTCACAATGGTCACGTTGGTCATTCACTCTGGGGATGAACAGCTGCCGCACTGGTCGTAAGATCACTTATTAGAGATTGGCAGACAGGTTTTTGCCACTTTGGATTTCTGCTTCGCGGCCCTAATGTTTATCATAATTATGAAACCAGAGCCCAGAACACAAACAAATCCCGCTCCTCAGAGTCTCTAACTTGTCTTCTGACTCTTAAAGTCACCAGATAGAACTACAAATTACTCATTGTTTTAATGGGCCTGTTCATTTATGCCACTTCCCTTTTATGAAAGGGGACGAATACTATTCAAATCCAACATGTCTGAATTTGCCTACAACGTGGGTAGTGTGTTCAAACATGTCCCATTCATCTTACTTTCAGTTCCAAATCTGACCAACCCACTCCTGTCACATAATATAGAATCATAGAATGGTTACAGCACAGAAGGACAACATTTGGACTACCATGTCCATGTCAGCCCTCGCAAGAACCAGTTTAGCTGGTCCCACTCCCCAGTCCTTTCCCAGTAGCTTAGCAAATTTTTTTTTCCCTTCAGGTACTTATCCAATTCTCTTTTGAAAGCCGTGCTTGTATCTGTCTCCATCACTCCCATCGCTGCATAAAAAAGTCTTTCCTCATGTCGCCTTTGATTCTTTTGCGAATCACTTTAAGTCTGTGTTTTCTGGTCCTCCATTCTTCCACCAATGGGAACACCACACTGTGCTTAATTCCTTTAAACAACATACCATGTACTTGTTTAATCAAAACTAATTGTCAACTCTTTGAAAGATGTTTATTGAGTCTTTGGCTTCAAACCAGATAAAGATAACTGATTCTGAAGTCATTTAACCAATATTCATCTCATTCTCCTGAGCCTAGATGGTCCACACTTTTCATCCTCATAATGACATCACCAGAATAGCTACAGTGCATATCAAAACAGATGGTATCAGAACTCTGTTACCATGGTTTCAGTCATTGTTTCATTTTACTTCAGTGATGACCTCACAATCTTCTATCACAACAGGAGCAATAACTATTAGGTTCTCCAACGACCTGCCATTTTCTCCAATCTAGCAAAGTCAAAATGGGCTTGAGAAGAGATAATTATATGGGATCAGCGCAGCCAAGCTTATTCCTGGAAGAATAATTGACTGATAGAATCTTGTTTACTCTCCAAGTGATATTGCATTATACACTGTACATTCTGAGATGGAGCACTGTACCTATTAATTGCTGTAAATTAATTGCAGAGTTAATTATCTACAACACTCCTATTAGAAGGTTTCCCTGATAGCTTTTTCAGTTATCAGATAAGCTGCACGGACTATGAAGATCCCGCGTTTGATCCTCAATCGTGCAGAGTTAATTGATCTTGACTGGGGCAGCATTAAGATTGGACCATTTGGTTTCAGAACTGGTGGGTTAGGGAGGGTGAAAAACATGGTGGCCATTGACAATGTGACTGACCTGCACCATTGACAGCGTTACAGTGAGTTCTGACACCACAGCCTGCCGTGGTCACGTGACTGCCACTAACAATTTAGAGATTAGGATTAGGATAAGGATTAGGACCAGGCTTTGCTGTTACTGATTAGAGTTAAGAGGTCGGTGGTGAGAGTTGGCCCAGAGTTTCAGGTCAGGGAGTTAACATTAGGAGGTTAGCATTAGTGCTAGCATTAAGGCTGGGGATTAGTGATTATTGTTAAGATTAGAAACTGCTAATGGTGATCCCACTGTCACTGGAAGCATCCAAAAGAATTGAATCATTTCCACTCCTGATGGTTATATGGAAATCCCTGCATATGATAAACACCAAGTATGGGGTTTATTGGAACTGAATCTTTTGCACATGCGCAGCTATTTTCTGTGTGTTTTTTTAAACTGGTAATAGATACCTGATTTAAATTGGGAGCTCAATGTCCATGAATCTTTGATGTATATAATCCTAGGTATCACATCAGCTTTTGACAGGTACCTGGGGTTTAATCCATTAAAAAAAATATATATTAATGGATAATATTTCATTGATATTCCCCTTTCATATTGAGGATACACATTGTATCCTCCATGGCACCACCACCATGCTAAATGGGATAGATTTCGAACTGATCTAGCAACACAAAAACTGGGCATTCATGAGGTGTGTGGGCATTCAGCAGCAGCAGAATTGCATACTGTAACCTTATGGCCTGGTGTATCCCCCATTCTACCATTACCATCAAGCTGGGGATCAACCCTGGTTCAATGAAGAGTGCAAGAAGGCATGCCAGGAGCAGCACCAGACATACCTAAAAATGAGGTGTCAACCTGGTGAAGCTACAACACAGGACTACTTACATGCCAAATAATATGAGCAGTAAGCAACAGACAGAGCTAAGTGATCCTCCAAACAATGGATTAGATCTGAGCTCTGCAGTCCTGCCACATCCAGTCATGAATGGTGGTGGCAATTAAACAACTAACTGGAGGAGGAGGGTCCACAAATATCCTCATCCTCAATGATGGAGGAGCCCAGCATATTAGTGCAAAATACAAGGCTGAAGCTTTTTACAACCATTTTCAACCAGAAGTGCCAGGTAGATGATCCATCTCGGCCTCCTTCTGAGATCTTCAACATCACACCTGCCAGTCTTCAGCCAATTTGCGTCACTCCACGTGATGTCAAGAAATGGCTGAAGGCACTGGATAGTGTAAAGGATATGGGCTCTGACGATATTCCAGAAATATACTGAAGACTTGTGCTCCAGAACTTGCTGTGCCTCTACCCAAGCTGTTCCAGTACAGCTAAAACACTGGCATCTACCCAGAAATGTGGAAAATTGCCCATGTATGTCCTGTCTACAAACAGCAGGACAAATCCAACTGGCCCCATCAGCCTGCTGTCAATCATCAGCAAGGTGATGGAAGGGGTCATCAACAGTGCTATCAAGTGGCACTTATTCAAAAATAACCTGCTCACTGAAGCTCGATTTGGGTTCTGCCAGGGCCACTCAGCTCCTGAGCTCATTAGAGTCTTGGTCCAAACTTGACAAAAGAGCTGAATGTAAGAGGTGAGATGAGAGTGACTGCCCTTGCCATCAAGTCAGCATTTGACCGAGTGTGGCATCAAGGAGCCCGAGCAAAACAAGAGTCAATGGGAACCGGGGGCAATCGCTCCACTGGTTGGAGTCATACCTAGAACATAGGAAGATGGTTGTCGTTGTTGGAGGCCAATCATCCCAGTCCCAGAACATCACTGCAGGAGTTCCTCAAGGTCCTAGGCCCAACCATCTTCAGCTGCTTCATGAATGATCTTCCTTCCATCATAAGGTCAGAAGTGGGGATGTTCGCTGTTGATTGCCCAATGTTCAGAACCATTCACGACTCCTGAAGCAGTCCGTGCCCATATGCAGCAAGACCTTGACAACATTCAGAGCTGGGCTGATAAGTGGCAAGTAACATTCACTCACACAAGAGCAAGGCAACGACCATCTCCAACAAGAGAGAACCCAAGCAACTCCGCTTGACACTCAATGGAATTACCATCAGCCATATAGAACAGCCATATAAATACTGTGGCTATAAGAGCAGATCAGAGGCTGGGAATTCTATAGAGAGCGCACCCCAAAGCCTGTCCATTATCTACAAGGCACAAGTCAGGAGTGTGATGGAATACTCTTCACCTGCCTGGATGAGTGCAGCTCCAACAGCACTCAAGAAACTTGCCACTACCCAGGACAAAGCAGCTTGATTGGCACCCCATCCACCACCTTCAACTCTCTCTACCACCTATGTACCTAATCATGTACAATCTACAAGATGTACTGCAGCAACTTACCAAGGGTCCTTCAACAGCACCTTCCAAGCCCGCAACTCACACCATCTAGAAGGACAAGGGCTACAGATGTATGGGAACACCACCACCTGGAAGTTTCCCTCCAAGTCACTCACCATCCTGACTTGGAAATATATCTCTGTTCCTTCACTGTCGCTGGGTCAAAATCCTGGAATTCCCTCCCTAACAGCACTGTGGGTGTACCCACACTACATGGACTGCAGGGGTTCAAGGAGGCAGCTCACCACCACCTTCTCAAGGGCAATTAGGGATGAGCAATAAATGCTGGCCTAGCCAGTGACGCCCACATCATGTGAAAGAATAAAAGCAAAGTCTCCATTTTCTGAATTAAGCTTCAGAGTATGGAGCTCTTCAGTGAGTTTTTCTCAATGTTCTGAAATTCTCAATGCTCATTACAGCCAATGAATTACTTTTGCAGTGTGGTCACTGTTGTAAGGTAGGAAATGCAGCAACCAGTTTGCATACTTTATTTTACTTTGAACTAATAAACTAGGTGAACTAGGGTGCGGAAACTGGAACTAGGGTGGGGTTGCTGTTGGCTCTGGTGACTAGATGGCTCGCGTGTGGCTCAGAATAGAACCAGTAGCACAGATTCGATTCCCATCCCAGCTGAAGTAGATTTGGGACCTGCAGCCTCACCCTGCCCCTGGGAGTGAACAACAATGGCAAACCACCAGTGACAAAAAATGGCAAGAAAAACAGTTCAGGATGAAACATCAGCAGACAAGGAGCCAAGGAGCTGCCTTCTGGCAGAGCACACATGGCTGATGACTAAGACTAAATCCATGATGAATATTAGGAAATAATAATCAAAATGGGATGTTTACATGGAATTTTGTTCAGATTCATATACATAATGTTCTGTAAGAACATGTATATTTTCTTTTGCTCTTCAACACTTTTATCTTTTAACATTTAATATTGAACCTGTTTAAACATAGATTTTAAAGCATTTTAATGTGATCAAATGCCTTAATCATTATCAGAGTGCTGCAGAGTTTCAGCAATGTCCAGTTGTCATTCCAAGACATAAGGCCAACCCCCGAAGCCTTTAAAGGCAAGAAGAAGGGAAAGGTTTTCCTCACACAACAGAGGGTGGGTATTTTTAAACAAATTACTTGACGCAATTCAAACAAATTATTTGAGGTTGTAGACTCTCAAAATGGTTGCTTATTCATCAGGTGATATTCATACCAAAGGATCAGTCCAAACCAATGAAATCTTTCTCGATGCCGTTTAATTTCATAGAAGGGTGTTCCATTGAACAGAGCATCTTGGTTGCCAATTGCATCAAGGGTAAAATTCATGCTCAGCCTGAAGGTAAGAGACAAAGCAATCGTCCTACACGAAAAATAAGGGGCTTTTTTTTTTAAAGTTCAATGTGCAAATCAATCATTCTTAGTGATTCAGGGTTTTTGTGAAATTTTGTTTGATTGACATTTGAGGGGTGGGGGGGGCGGTTTATCGCCAGATGAAAAGGAACTTTAGCATAAGTTTAAGTTCCCTAACTTCCACATCAGTTCTTTGTAGTATATTGGCCTGGCAGGAGTAGAACCAAGTTAAATCTAGGTTCAAAAGGTAGGCAAAGTCAGAAGTATTTGTAAAACTTCCCCATTTTATTAAGCCCTGAGTCACATTTTTTGTATGTCTGCATTTTATAATACTGCACTGATCAATTCTTATCCAATGCCTCATATATGTCTCTTGTAAAAGGCCCTGTAATATATCATTTTTTAAAAATTAAATTTATTTTAAGTTACTGTCTTGTAAATGCTGTGAATCCTTATTTCCATTGTGAGAATAAACTTATTTGCACTCCTCCAGAAAAATAATGTTTCAGTCTTCCTTAGAAAATCTTGATTTCTTCTTTTGTGCCCAGCATTTCTTTTAACGCTCTCTGAAGCCCATGTTTTTTTCCAAGACTTTAATGGTGCTCCCAAACTTGGGGAGGCTCTTGGGAGCACCTGCCTCTTACTCCTGGGCGGGATACAAGAAGAATACTTGCCAAAATGTTCCCTTACTCATCTTCAACCTCCAACTTCTCTCACTCTCCCCATCATAGCTTTATTTGTCTCCCATCTTGTCACTGATGCTGTGGTCAGTGGTTCCTACCCCCTTGTTGGTCCTAAGCTGTAAATGTGCCACACTATCTGCTCTTCCACCTCCTTCACCCTCACCCTACTGACATCCAGAATTTTTACAGTCACCTTCTGTAATGTCCTGATGCGATTCCTTAGCTTTGTCAGACTTTCCTTCTTCCTTTACGATCTTCAAACTTTAAAATCCTCCCTCTTGCTTTAGCTTGTCACATGGGATGTTATTTGCGAATTTGATAAGAGACATTTCTGTATTGTGGCAGGGATGGAAACCTGATCAGAGGGATTCAAACACAGAGTCCCAAGAAGGATGGGCATGGATTTGGGAGAACATGTTCAAGAACTTCGGAGAGGAATGAGAGGTTAGAGATGGGGCGGTAGTTTGCAAGGTACAGTCAAGGGTCGGTTTTCTTGAGGAGAGGGGTGATGATGGCAGATTTAAAGGAGAGAGGGACAGCACCTGCAGACTGAGAACCATAAAAATATCGGCTAACATGGGGACCAGGAGGGGAAATTGGGTGGTCAGCAGTTTAGTGGGGATAGCATGGAGGGAGCAGGAGGTGCATCTCATAGAAAGGATGAGCTCAGAGAGAGCATGAGGGGAGACCAGATAGAAATTAGAGAAAGATGCAATTTCAGGGCTAGGGCAAGGGGGTGCTTTAGAGGAAACAGCCCAGTGAGCTAGTGAGAGAGCAGAATGCAGCAGAAGCAGCTGATCGGATTGTCTCGATCTTAGTGACAAAGAAGATCATGAGCTCCTTGTGCATTTTTAGAGTTAAAGTTGGAGGAGACAGGGGAGAGGGGTTTAAGAAAACGGTCTGCAGTAGAGAAAAGAAGCTGGGGGTTTCTTTTCATTCCAGGATTATCCTGGAATCACCCACAATTTTAGCAGACATGAGCAAAAAACAAAAGCAAAAAATGCTGCAAAAACTCAGCAGATCTGGCAGCATCTGTGAAGAGAGAAATAGAGTTAATGTTTCAAGTCCATATGAATCGTCTATAGAGCTCTAAAGAAGAGTCATACGAACAGAGTAGGCCATTCAGCCCCTCGAGCCTGCTCCGTCATTTAATAAGGTCATGGTTGATCCAATAGTAACCTGAAATCTGCATCCGCCGATATCACCCCCTTGCTTACCAAGAGTCTATCCCCATCTGCCTTAAAAATATTCAAAGGCTCTGCTTCCACCATCTTTTGAGGCACAGAGTACCAAAGACTCAGAAGTTAAAAAATTTCGCCTCATTTCTGTTTTAAATGGGCAACCCCTTATTTTTAAACAGTGACCCCTAGTTCTACATTCTCCCACAAGACGAAACATCCTCTCCACATCCACCCTGTCAAGACCCCTCAGGATCTTATATGTTTCAACCAAATCACCTCTACTCTTCTAAACTCCAGCGGATACAAGCCTAGAGTGTCCAACCTTTCCTCATACGACAATCCACCCAGCCCAGGTATTAGTCTGGTAAACCTTCTCTGAACTGCTTCCGACGCATTTACATCCTTCCATAAATAAGGTGACTAATACTGTACACGGTACTCCAAATGTAGTCTCACCAATGCCCAATACAACTGAAGCATAACCTCCCTACTTTTGAATTCAATTCCCCTCACAATAAATGATAACATTCTATTAGCTTTCCTAATTATTTGCTGTACCTGCATACTAACCTTTTGTGATTCAGGCACTAGGACACCCAGATCCCTCTGCATCTCAGAGCTCTGCAATCTCTCCCCATTTAGATAATAAGCTTTTTTTTTATTCTTCCTGCCAAAATGGGCAATTTCACATTTTCCCACATTAAACTCCATTTGCCAGATCTTATCCCACTCACTTAAACTACCTATATCTGTTTGTGACTTCGTTATGTCCTCTTCACAACTTACTTTCCTACCTACCTTTGTGTCATCAGCAAATTTGGCAACCACCCCATCCATCCCTTCATCCAAGTCATTTATATCAATTGTAAACAGTTGAGGTCTCAGCACTGATCCCTGTGGCATGCCACTCATTACGTCTTGCCAACCTGAAAAAAACCTATTTATGCCTACTCTCTGCTTCCTGTTGGCCAGCCAATCTTCTATCCATGCCAATATGTTACCCCCTATACCATGAGCTTTTATTTTCCACAATAACCTTCAATGTGGCACTTTATCAAATTCCTTCTGTAAATCCAAGTACAGAACATCCACCCCTTTATCCACAGCACATGTTACTTCCTCAAAGAACTCCAATACACTCACAAGGCCATCACACATTCATTGGCATCTCCCTCACTGCCAGTTCAGAACATCACCACTCACTCTCTCACACACACCCTCACATCTCCATCTGGCCTCATCTCCTCTGGAGACTTTCTCCTCACTACCTTGATGCCACTTGCACAGCTCAACACGTGCCCTCACGCATACCCTTCCTCAGTACAGCCCTCATCCTGCAGCCTCATCGCTTGCCTGAGGACACTTCTCCCCCTTCCCCAAGCAAGCCCTCGCCCTGCAGCCATTGAAAAGCCACCCCTGCCTTACGGCTGGTCTCTTAGGTAGAGACCTGTCTGTGAGCCCCCACTAAAAGTGATGCTGTGCAGGTCGCCAGGCGCACGTTGTTTATATACAGTCGTGAAACAGATGATCCAGCGTAGAGGGGGGGATGACTCCAGTGAGCAGGGCTTATAATGAGATGTTAAAGTATTGAAATTAGATTTCCGATGTGCGATGGCGGGAAACACAGCCTGCCATTGATGGGTGGAGTGGACGATCACAAACTGGTTTCACGATGGCGTAAAACCGATCTTTGACCTTCTCGCCAAATTGCCCGCTCACATCTGCTGCCAACAGAGCCATATGATTCCACCCATTGTTTTTGGCCCCCATACTCTATTCTCTAGCTAATGACTCCTTCCTCACCCTGGTGTCAGTCTGAAACTAAACCAGTCTGTTGACAACCTTCATGGCCGCGCCTTCAGTTGCCTATAGGCCATTCCCTCTGGAATTCCCTTTATACACCGCTCCACTTTGCTTTCCTCCTTTATGAGATGACTTAAACCTCCCTCTTTGTCATCTGATCTAACATCTCATGTGGCTCGGCATCATGCTTTATTTTATAATGATCCCTATTGCAGAAAAGGTGCTATATGAAGATAAGGTGTTGTTGTTGTTGTCTCCTCTTTCATGTTTTTGAACCTTGGTGGTGTTCTTGCCCATCATCATATGTCGATTAATTTAATTAAAGACTATTTCTTACATTTATAAAGCTCCAACAAAAAACAAAATTATATTTTGTCGGACTACCCAAGGCAAAAAAATGTAAATATTTACCAGTACGAAGTACAAGTAATATGTAAGTGGCTTGCACAGAATAGAGGTTATTCATGGGCCATGGGTTATCCCAGGACTATTGTAAAGCACAGGCTGCTGAACTTCCAGAACGTCCAAGAGACAGCTATTTGAAAACTTATTGGGCAGAAATTTGTGCTGAGCAGGTGGACGCACACCCAACCCGCTCGAGTGCAAAAAGACGCACGATGACCGTGGGCAAGCGTCCCCAACATCATTGCACACTTAGGCGATATTTTGGTTGGTGGGCGCGTGTGGGAGTCAGCAGCACACCTGCCAACAATTAACAGGCCTACTAAGGCCATCGGAGTTATATTCGAATGAAATTTTTCACTGCCCATCCAACCTTACGGTTGGCGGGCAGGCCATAAGGCCAAGCGGCCTTCAGGTTTTTTTAGGAAACCTCATCCATGGGCGGGATGAGGTTGCCAAGAGCAATTAAAAATTGAATAAAAATTTTTAAATTTCATTTATTACATGTCCCTGCTCATGGGGAACACAGCAAAGTTTTTTATTTTTTATTTTTTTTAAATCTTCAGGTCCCTGAGGCAGCTCTGTGCCTCAGGGAGCTTTCATTGCGCGCACTCACGCACATGCATGAACTCCCGCGCTCGCTCTCCTCCCGCCCGCCCCCACCACCTCGGCAGTCCTGTGCGCTGCAGCACGCGTTTCACACTGGCTGGCCGTTAATTGGCAAAAAATCCTGGCCATTGTTAGTTAACTACCCGATTCTTGTTTTAAACGCAAACCGATTCGGCAAGGCACCAAGGTCTGAAAACATTATCATTGGGAGCATCCACCAGAGATTTACTTACTTGAAAGGACTGTGTACATGACAAACCACTTGCATTTGTCACAACTCTTGTCTTTCTGAACCAGGTGGCTGGGAAGGATCGGCAACTTTCAAATTGGCTTTCCATTCTGGAGGAGCAATTGTCTTTGGACAGGCAATGATAGAAGTAGCCACTCATGGTAGGCAATGGGGAAGTTAATAAGAACCCTTGAAAGGGTATTGCATAGAATGTGCTTAGTCTGAGCATGGCTACAAGTTCACAGAACTATACATATCTCAAGATTATTTGGTGGTTGATCACCTCTTTTGTTGGGTTGCAATTTTGACATTGCTGATAAAAGCTGCACTGTTCATGTTCTGTGTTACCTGTGCTTCTTTACACATTGTACCTTTTCCATAGTTACTCCCAGCCTCACACAGCAGCTTCACATCACATGCCCTAGCCCTTGCACAGATAACGTCAAAGCTTTTAATAAGTTTAAAAATAATATGGGGTCAGGGAGCGGTGGAAATCTGCAACAGCGGAAAGGACCTATGAGGGGAACTATAGCCTAATAAATAAACGTAAGAGTAACTATCCTTGTGTTCGGTCCTTTAGCTTTAACTATATCCTCCTCCGTTAACACTTTTGATATTCTGATTCCAGTTCCATTGCTACAAAGAAGTTCTTGCCACTGGGGTTTTAAATGTTAGTAAATTGACAGCACATTTGGTGAAAAGGAAAAGAAGGGGATAAAATACACTTCTAATCATCCCAGGCTACATCTCCTTCTGTTCTCTGCCCAAAGGCAGTTCCGACCTACAGTGCCACAACCTCCACCATGGGTAGGGCAAAGAGGCAGGTCCTGAATCTACCCCAGCCAGAACAGGAATCAAACCCCATTCCCCCCAACCCAAAACAGGCTGAGTTGCTGTGGCAACATGTACTTTTACATGCATGTTGTAGCCTAGAGCTATGGATAATGATGGCAAAGGCTCTAATTTCTTTCCATCACATGGCTGACCAGGAACCTCTCCTACTCTTATCACCTCTGCCATTGCTATGACAGCACATGTAGCCTTGAAGATTAAGTTCCAAACTCCTCCCAGTTTTTCAGCAGGCTCCCTTCTCCCTGCCACACCATGGTGGGTCTTCCAATGTCCTTCGAAAGACATACTCCTCAGTTTTCTAAGTATCCCCAAACCAACTTCCAGCAACAAGACCCACTCCAGCAACCCCTCGTACCTTAAAACACCACAAGTCCCATCTCTTCAAAAAGAGCTTGGTGGCTAACACAAAAAGCAGCCTTTTCCTCAGCTTCTCACAGCAGCAGCTGTTTCCGTTCCCTCTCTGAGTCTATGTGTCGCTGCATCCAGAAAAACCTGCTGCCCCTCTTTTGTGTCAAGGTGTAAAAATGGACACCCGATTTTCTAAAAGTTTCAGTTACAGATCACATGGGCCTGTCTCTGGGCAGAAATATTATGATCACGCCATCCCCCGTTCAGAACACTCTGTTTTACCTTAAGTTAGAAGAGACATTTTAAAACATAACCGTCTTATAAAGTCCTGCATTCGTAACAAATGTGACTGAATGGAAAGCTGCCAATGTCTCAGTTTCAAACTGGCATTCAGTGATGTTCCACCAACTTCTGATATGCCCAGGTGAGCAGGAGGTCTGAGCCTCTGAATAGTGGGTTGACATCCAGTTTGTGTCTAACTGGAGTAGACCGTTGGTTAACTCCCTTCCCCCTCACATCTAGCTGCCCCCTCTTCTAGGGAGTTGCAAGTCAGGCAACTTGCCCACATGAAAAAAGAACAGGATCTGCTGGATGGGAAAAAAAAAAGGGTTGCCTCATGTATTGCTACCCGAGAAAGAGAACAAGGTGAAGAGGAACACCACCTGAGATCCAATCTTTACTGACATTCTGTTGTAGAAAACACAGCTTCTTTTTAAAAGGTTCTGTTACATATATAATTAGAGTATCCAATAGTGCCAGTGTATAATTAGCATTGATATTTTACCTTAAATGCTCCAGTGAGCTAGAAATTGCTGCTTTATGAAGAAAAAACATGACTCTTACAGGGCAATAAGGATTGATCACAAGTTGTATTACAGGGAGTTTTATAACATGCGACACTTAGCCATCAATTTTAAAATTTTCTTCCAGCATTTAGAAGTCCATCAGTTTACAGTCCTGTGGTATATGTCTATGAAACAATTAGCTATATGCCAGCAAGAAGAAATAATTATTTTAGATCTGCTCCGGTTGTACAACAGGGTCAACAACAATTTGCTTATGTCCTTGGACCACCACCTCCCTCAGGTAATATTATCCTTTTTGCATATCTTTCCATCGTCATTTTGTAGAATAATAATATTTCAATTGCTGTTTCTCAGTATTCTTCATAAAGGAATGTATAATAAGTCTTTAACAGTACAAATATCACAACAAAAAGTCACTCCATAAATTTTTTTTACTAACTACTGTACAGTTTGAGAGTTTAGTTTTACAAAAGTGTTCCCATTTTACAAATCTCCTCGCTCATATCCGGCAGGAGTATGCATGTGTTCCATTAAAATAATTACCGTCAGCCTCTTTCTTTGCTACTAAGACGTTCCTGCACAGAGTTCAAAAAACAGATACACACAGAGTCAATTCATGAGTACCACATATAAACAACAGGTGAATGCCAACTTACAGAGCAATACTGGAATCAAGGGGCTCGACCTTCTCCTCAGTGTCTTGAACCGCAAATCGCGCCATTTCCTGGCTTCACAATCCCAACCCTGTCATGTCCTCCCATTCCCACCATATTTTTGGCTCCGATAGACATCGACGGGCAAGGTTTGGGTATGACGCCTCCCTAGGCAAGCCCGAGGCAGTGACAGAGGCATGCGGGTGTCAAGGTGGGTTGGTTAGAAGGCCTGCCTCTGTTTACTGGCACCTTGGCCCAGTTCAATTCAGGGTTGTTAGGCCTTCTAAGCCCTCAATTCTCATCCCCCTCACTCCCCCACCCACCCGCCATGCCCCCTTCAAGACTCAAATCCCCATGTTCCCTGCATGCCCCCTCATATCCACAATGCTCTTCCACCTAGCCATCTGTTCAAACTGCTTCTTTGGATACAGTTGCCAGATGGCATCAATATGAATGGTTGTCTGACCTCCAAGGATGACTAATGGACTCAGCTCAGCAGGAGTCTCTTTACACAGCTTGAATGGGGGTGCTAGCATTGTTTGATTGACATATTTATTGCCCGATAATAAGTTATTCTTTCTTTGATGTGGTTTTTCAATGCCTATTTGTTTATTTGGACAAGATTAAGAGATGTGAAGTGGATTAAAGGCTTTGTCATTGGTACTATGAATGACTATCGTTGATTGACACTTTTATGAGGTTGTAAGATGAGCATTGTTTTTCAAAAGAGATATTGAAAGCCTCTTTGCTTATTGTGTCAGTTTCAGTAGCATTTCAAAGACTTGCCAATGGCTCATTGGTCCTGTATTTAGTGGATACGGGGAGATTGGGTAAGGAGGATGCAGGAAACATGAAAGGGACACAGGTATAAATGAATGGGACACTAGGGGACAAGTTATATGAGGGGGCATGGAGATATGAGGGGGCATGGAGATATGGAGGGGTCATGGGGAATATGAGGGGGCATGGGAGATATGAGTGGCATTGGCAAGTGCTTTTAAACTTACCTGTCCACACAGTCCCAATCCACAGCAGGCTTTCCCCAAGGTTCACAAGCTGACTTACCTGGCACGGTTCCCACAGGCTTCAGGAATCCACCTGCCAACTCGAAAATACCAAAAGGCAGGGAATTTGAATTTCCAGATGGGATTTATAATGCAAACTGGACGGCACTTTAAGTGAATGTCGGGTCGCAATCTGCCATAATACCCACCCCGATGAAAATGGTTGGGCGCAGGGATTGTAAGGGGAATTCAAAATTGCGGCCCCGCACACCTCCACTTTGCCGCCCCCAATTCGGGATTGCTTCGAGTCGGGAGACAAGGATTCTGCCCAGGGTGTTTTGCAGATGTAGATTATTTTTAAAATTTAACCGCAGTTACAAAAGAATTGGGGCACTCAGCTTGCAGTTAACAGAGCATTTACCATCTCCTTTGAAGTACAAGACTGACTGAAGTCTATTAAGCCACGTGTGGTAATTATGGCCTTATTTAGTGTGTAATATACCTTTAAGAATAATGTTTGTTAAGGAAGACCACATGATCTTTAGTACCCAATAGGAGAGTAGCGTGGGCTACCCTCTGTAGTTAGTAGTGTAGAGATGGGGCTTGAAGTGAAAGGACCCATGTAGTTGCTGCTGAGTACCTTTATAAATAAACTTAAAGTTCCCACCTAAGGAGTATCTGCTGATCAACTCTATCAATAGCACCAACTTGACCACCTCTCACAACAAACTGGCAACAGGATCCATAGGATCCAACACCACAAAAGCTGCAAAAAGTGCTAACTTTAAAATTAAGGGTATAAACGTCACAGGCACCAACGCAATTAAAACTGTTACTACTCCTGAAATTATATTAGCCACGGCAGAGCACAGAAAGCCCAAAGGTAGGTGGAAGCAGGAATAACGACACCAAATACATGACTCCACTAAGGTAAATAAATAGCAAACGGAGAAGAAAATAGCTTGATGTTGATTTTAACTCCTGGATCTCATTAAATGGCTGACTTCCTGTCTGTGGTGGTATGTGCCACCAGGGACCTTGGGAAAAGGTTTCCCAGCACTGAGGTTAATGGTCAAGGAGGAAGGCAGATGGAGCCAGTTGGGGATTGCAGTAGACGGATAGGGATTGAAGCCCAGGCTAGGGAAGTTCCAAAGTTTCTTTGTGAGCCCTGGAAGAGCACCTCACAATGGCTTTCCCATTCAGTAACAACGAGAGACCCAGAGAGAACCTGTGGAATTTCGTGGTCACTATGTCCATTGTTGTTTATAGATACGCAGGCTGGGATTTCATTGTCTCTTCGATGATGGGCTGGGAGCTACGCGAGTAGACCGGCAAAATGGTGCAGGAAGGCGACAGGGGAGTGCTTGCTGGACTCACACCATCATGCCGTTTGGCCAGCGGCAAAATGATTGGCAGTTCAGCTGCCCACACAGCAGTGAATTGAGTTATTTACATGGAAAATTAAGGGCCTCTTCCCATCTCCATGGGCATTTGCCCAGGTCGGGGGGTGGCCCACAGACGCATGGGGAAACTGCCCAGCAACACCTGGCAGCCTCCCAGCAAGCTCCATAAAAGAGCCCCCTCCCCATCCCCCACCGGCAGCAAATAGCTGCCCCAGCGGCTACTGTGCCACATGTGCACTGTGAACCAACCCCCCCACCCCCCCTCCCTGATTGCTGGGGCCTTCCTGCCTGGGCCTGGCATCCCCCAGCCCCACTTACCCCGCTTCTACCTTGATCACTGAGGCACCCTCTTCTACAGCTGCAGCCTCAGCAATGGCCACCACTAGTGGTGGCGCTGCTGAGTTGCCGTTCCTCTGATCGAGCCAAGTGTTCTTGAAGGTGGAACACCAGCCTTAATTGGACGGTGGCCTCAGCAGCAATCACTTAATTGTCCACCAGCAGAACTGTGCCTCTTTGGGGTCCCCCCATCAACTGAAGCAGGGTCGCCTCCTGCTTTCGGCTCCAAATACAGGACTTCTGCACAAAGTCAAGCCCATAGAAGCCCAAAATAGTCAGACACAGAATGAGGCCATTCAGTCCATCGGGTCGGTGCTGGTTCTTTCAAAAACAACCCAGTTAGCTCCACTGCCCCCAGCTCTTTCCCCATATCGCTGCACATTTTTCTCCTTCAAGTATTTATCCAATTCCTTTCTGAATGCCATTCTTGAACCTATTTCCACAACTCGATCAGGCAATGATTCCAAATCCTAACCACTCATTGTGCCGCCTCAGCTTTTTGCCAATCGCCTTAAATCTGTGCCCTCTGTTTATTGACCCTTCAGTCATTGTTAACAGTTACTCGTTTTTTTACTTCATCTTAACCCTTTATGGTTTTAAACCCCTCTATCAAAACTTTCCTTAACCTTTACTTCTCTAAGGAGAACAGCCCCAGCTTCTCCAGTATTCACATGACTGCAATCCTTTCACAAATTTGCAACAAATTTACATTCTTTCAAAGCACAAAAAGCCAGTGGGAAAAGTGATTCAACCACGGCTAACAAGAGAAGTGAAGGGTTCTATCACATCAAAGGGAGAGGCATATAAAGTTGCCAAAAAATGTAGTTAGCCTGAGGACTGGGAGCATTTTAAAATTCAACAAAAAAGAGAAACAAGAAATTGATAAAGAGAAAATAGAATATGAAATTAAACGAGCAAGGAACACAAAAACAGACTGTAAAGCTTCTATTGTTATGTTAAAAGGGAAAGGTTAGTCAAGACAAATGAGGGCCCATTACAGGCAGAGACAGGATAATTTATAATAGGTAATAAGGAAATGGCAGAGAAACTAGACGAAAGCTTACTGTCTGTCTTCATGGAGGAAGATTCAAGAAACCTCCCTGAAATATTGGGGAGCCACGGGATGAGTGAGATTGAGTATCTGAAAGAAATTAGTATTCGTAAAAAAAGTAATGCTGGAGAAATTACTGGGGCTGACAGTTGATAAATCCCCTGGATTTGATGATCTCCATCCCAGGGTGTTGGAAGAGGTGGCTGTAGAGAGAATGGATGCATTGACGATCATCTTTCAAAATCCTATCGATTCTGGAACAGTGAATGCAAATTGATAGGTGGAAAATGTGACCCCGCTATTTAAGAAAGGAGAGAGAGAGAGAAAACAGGGAACTACACTCCTGTTAGCCTGACATCGGTGGTAAAGAAAATGTTAGAATCTATGCTTAAAGGATGTGACAACAGGACATTTAGAAAATAATAGTGAGATTGAGCAGAGTGAGCATGCATTTATGAAAGGGAAATCATGTATGACAAACCAGTTGGAGCTTTTTAAGGACATTACTAACACGATAGACAAAGGAGAGCCAGTGGATGCCGTGTATTTGGATTTTCAGAAGGCTTTTGATAAGGTCCCACACAGGAGCTTAGTAAACAAAATTAGAGCTCATGAGATTGGGGGAAATATACTAGTATGGATTGAGAATTGGTTAACAGACAGAAAACAGAGACCAGGAATAAGTGGATCATTCTCTCAGGATGGTCGGCAATGACTGGTGGGGGTACTGCAAGGATTAGTACTGGGACCCTAGCTGTTCACAGTTTATATCAATGATTTGGATGAGGGGACCAAATGCAATATTTCCAAGTTTGCTGATGACATAAATAATTGGTGAGAATGTGAGTTATGAGGAGGCTTCAAGGAGATTGTGAGTGGGCAAAAACATGGCAGATGGAATACGATGTGGAAAAATATAGTGTGGAATATAATGTGGAAAAATGTCAAATTATCCACTTTGGAAGGAAAAACAGAAATGCACAGTATTTCTTAAATAGGAAGAGATTGGGAAATGTTGATGTCCAAAAAGACCTGAGTGCCCTTGTTCATAAGTCACTGAAGGCTAACATGTAGGTGCAACAAGCAATTAGGAAGGCAAATGTTATGTTAACTTTTATTGCAAGGGGGGTGCTGCTTTGGGCTGCATTAGAGTGCTTAAATTGAAGTTTGGTGAGAGAGGGACTTTTAAGAGTTAATTTCCATCCACAGCCTAAACTTTCTTTAATTTAGCAACCAACTAAAAGTTGCTCTTAGGTTTGGAGAAGGTGCGTTTTAGTCCAGCTTTAAGACAGGGGTTACATAAGCTCTGTTTGCAGCTGCAGTGAATAAATTAGTAAATTAGTTAAATGGCTTAAACAGGTTTTCAGAAGCTAGTTCAGACAGCATAAAAGCAAGCTATCTGCAGTGCTGCTTTTGCATTAGAGTACTTAAGATGGAGTTTGGTGAGAGAGGGAGTTCAGCAAAGAAGGAAGGAGGGATCCTTTCATTTTCTACCTTTTCTCACTCAGAAGAGCAGTGCCCTTGGTAAGTAGGACCTGGTGAGTATTTCTTCTGTCCTTAATATTCTCTAAGCTAGAGGAAGTAAAAGTGAAGGGTGTAATTTATGGGTAAGACATGGCAGGGTAGCTCGGTCATGTGGAATGCTCCTCCTGTGCAATGTGGGAAGTCATGGGCATCTCCAGTGTCCAGGGCAACCATGCACGCAGGAAATCTCTCCAGCTGCAGCTGCTCGAAATCTGCATTTTGGAGCTGGAGCTGCGGCTGGAGTCATTGTGGAGCATCCGCAGGGATAAGATCTTCATGGATAGCACATACAGTGAGGTGGTCACGCCACAGGTAAAGAGTACACAGACAGAAGCAATAGGCAAGTAGTACAGGATTCCCAGTACCAGATTTTCCATTTTGGATACTGCTGGGGGAAATGGTTTCTTGGGGAATGCAGCAACAGCTAAGTCTGTGGCATCATGAGTGTCTCAGCTGCATGTGGGCGGGGGCAGGGACAGGGGTGGGAGGGCTGAAAAAAAGTGGGAAAGCAATATAGATAGGGGATTCTCTCATAAGGGAAACAGATAGATAAATGTTCCTGTGGCCACAGATGTGACACCAGGATGGTATGTTGCCTCCCTGGTGCCAGGGTCAAGGATGTCACTGAGCAGTTGCAGGACATTCTGAAGGGGGATGGTGAACAGCCAGAGGTCATGGTCCATATCAGTACCAACAACATAAGCAAAAAGAGGAATGAGGTCCTGCAAGCAGAATATAGTGAGCTAGGAAATAAATTAAAAAGCAGAACCTTAAAGGTAGTAATCTCAGGATTACTCTGCCACGTGTTAGTGAGATGAGGAATAGGAGAATAGACCAGATGAATGCGGGATGGGACAGATGGTGTTGGAAGGAGGGATTTAGATTCCTGAGGCATTGGCACTGATTCTGGGGATGATGGGACCTGTACAAGCTGGGCAAGTTGTACCCCAGCAGGACCAGGACCAGTATCCTCACAGGGGTATTTTCTAGATTGACAGGGGGATGGGAACCCGAGTGAGGAGACACAAGAGAGGGAAACAAAGATAGGAATGAAAGACAGGAAAGTAGAAAGCAAAAGTGGAAAGCAGAGGAAACAAGGGCTAATAGCAATAGGGCCATTGTACAAAAAAAGGTGTAAAAATATTAAAAAGACCCCTCTAAAGGCACTGTATTTCAATGCATAGAGCATTCGCAATAAAGTAGATGAATTAACAGCGCAAATAGATGTAAATGAGCACAATATGATTGCGATTATGGAGGTATGGCTCAGGGTGACCAACGCTGGGCACTGAATGTCAAAGGGTGCTCGATATTTAGGAAGGACAGGCAAAAAGGAAAAGGAGGTGGCGTGGTGTTATTAGTTAAGGATGAAATCAGTGCAGTAGTGAGAGGGGATATTGGCTCAGAAAATCTAGATTTAGAATCAGTCTGGGTGGAGCTAAGAAGCAACAAGGAGCAGAAAAAAATAGTAGGAGTTGTCTAGATGTCTCTAAACAGTAGTGGTAAGGTAGAGGATGGCATTAAACAAGAAATTAAAGATGCATGTAACAAGGGTGCTCCAGTAATCAGGGGTAACTTTACATATAGACTGGGCAAACCAAATTAGCAATAATATAAAAGCAAAATACTGTGGATGCTGGAAATCTGAAATAAAAGCAGAAAATGCTGGAAAAACTCAGTAGGTCTGACAGCATCTGTGGAGAGAGAAGCAGAGTTAATGTTTTGAGTCTTTATGGCCCTTCTTCACAGTATTAGCAATAATACTTTGGCAAATGAATTTCTGGAGTGTGTACAAGATGCTTTTTTAGACCAGTATGTTGAGGGACTGACTAGGGAACAGGCTATCCTAGATTTGTAATTGTGCAATGAGAAGGGGTAAGTTAATAACCTTGTTGTGCAGGGTCCTTAAGGGAACAGTGACCATAACATGATAGAATTCTTCATTTGGATGGAAAGTCAAGTAGCCCAATCTGAAACTAGCGTCCTAAATCTAAACAAAGGAAATTACAAAGGTATGAGGTGTGATTTGGCTAAGATAGATTGGGGAACTTCATTAAAAGTCATGACAGTGGATAGGCAATGGTTAATATTTAAGAAACGAATATATGCATTGCAACAGTTATACATTCCTTTCTGGTGCAAAAACACATCAGGAAAAGCAGCCCAACCATGGCTAATGAAAGAAATTAAGGATGGTATGAGATCCAAAGAGGAGTTATATAAAGTTGCTAGAAAAAGTAGCAAGACTGAGGATTGGGAGCAGTTTAGAATTCAACAAAGGAGGACCAAGAAATTGATTAACAGGGGAAAAATAGAGTATGAGAGTAAACTTGCAAGGAACATGAAAGAGAACTGTAAAAGCTTCTATAAGTATGCAAAAAGAAAAAGATTAGTGAAGACAAATGTAGGTCCCTTACAGTCCGAAATGGGAGAATTTATAACAGAGAACAAGGAAATGGCAGAGCAATTAAACAATTACTTTAGTTCTGTCTTTGCGGAGGAAGACACAAATAACTTCCCAGAAATACTAGGGAACCAAGGGTCTAGTGATCAGGAAGAATTGAAGGAAATCAGTATTAGTGAAAAAAATAGTGCTGGAGAAATTAATGGGACTGAAAGCCAATAAATTGCCAAGGCCTGATAATCTACATCCCAGAGTACTAAAGGAGGTGACCATGGAAATAATGGATGTATTGGTTGTCATCTTCCAAAATTCTGTAGATCCTAGAACAGTCCTGGGAGATTGGAGGGTGGCAAATGTATCCTCACTATTTAAAAAAGGAGGGAGGGAGAAATCAGCGAGTTCTAGGCTGGTTAGCCTAACATCAGTAGGAGGGAAAATGCTGGAGTCTATTATAAAGGATGTGATATCAGGACACTGAGAAAATATCAATGGGATTAGACAAAGTCAACATGGATTTATGAAAGGTAAATCATGTTTGACAAACCTACTGGAGTTTTTTGAGGACGTGACTAGCAGAATAGATAAGGGAGAACCAGTGGATGTGGTGTATTTGGATTTTCAGAAGGCTTTTGATAAAGTCCTACATAAGAGGTTAGTGTGCAAAATTAAAGCACATGGGATTGGGAGTATTATATTGGCATGGATTGAGAATTGGTGAGCAGACAGGAAACAGAAGGAATAAATGGGTCTTTTTTGGAGCGGCGGGCAGTGACTAATGGGTACCACAGGGATCAGTGCTTGGGCCCCAGCTATTCACAATATATATCAATGATTTGGATGGGGGAACCAAATGTAATATCTCCAAGTTTGCTGACAACACGAAACTTGGTGGGAATGAGAGTGGTGAAGAGGCTTCAAGGCGATTTAGACAAGTTGAGTAAGTGGGCAAATAAATGGCAGATGCAGTATAACATGGATAAGTGTGAGGTTATCCACTTTGGTATGAAAAGCAGAATGGCAGAGTAATATTTAAATGGTGATTGATTGGGAAATCTTGATGCACAAAGGGACCTGGGTGTCCTTGTACACCAATCACTGAAAGCAAGCATGCAGGTGCAGCAAGCAATTAAAAAGACAAATGGTATGTTGGCCTTCATTGCGAGATGACTTGAGTACAGGAGAAAGGATGTCTTACTGCAGCCGTACAGGGCCTTGGTGACACCTGGAGTATTGTGTAGTTTTGGTCTCCTTACCCAAGAAAGGATATACTTGCCATTGAGGGAGGGCAGCAAAGGTTCACCAGACGGATTCGTGGGATGGCAGGATTGTCGTATGAGGAGAGATTGGTATGACTAGGCCTGTATTTACTGCAGTTTAAAAGAATGAGAGGGGATCTCATTGAAACATAAAGAATTCTGACAGGGATGGACAGACTGGATGTAGGGAGGATATTTCCTCTGGCTGGGTCTAGAACAAGGGGTCACAATCTCAGGATATGGGGTAGGCTATTTAGGACTGAGATGAGGAGAAACTTCTTCACTCAGAGGGTGATGAACCTGTGGAATTCTCTACCACAGAAAGGCTGTGGAGGCCAAGTCACTGAATGTATTAAGAAGGAAATAGATAGATTTCTAGACACTAAAGGCATCAAGGGGCATGGAGGGAGAGCGTGAGCATGGCATTGAGATAGAGGATCAGTCATGATCATATTGAATGGCAGAGCAGGCTCGAAGGGCTGGATGACCTACTCCTGCTCCTATTTTCTATATTTCTATGTTTTATTTGAGTAAGGAGTAAGGAAGTCTTGCTGCAGTTGTGTAGAGACTTTGGAGACCACACCTGGCGTATTGTGTGCAGTTTTGGTCTCCTTACCTGAGGAAGGATATACTGGCCACATAAGGACTGCAACAAAGGTTCACTAGGGCAATCCAAGGGCTGGTGGGATTGTCCTATGAGAAGAGATTGAGGAGACTGGGCCTGTATTCTCTAGAGTTTAGAAGAATGAGAAGTGATCTCATTGAAGCATAGAAAATTCTTACAGGGCTTGACAGGGTGGATGCAAGAAGGATGCTTCCCCTGGTTGGTGGGTTTGGAGCTAGGGGGCATACTCCCAGAATAAGAGGTAGACCATTTAGGACTGAGATGAGGAGGAATTTCTTCACTGAGAGGATGGTAAATCTTTGGAATTCTCTACTCCAGGGGGCTGTGGAAGCTCAGTCATCGAGCATATTCAAAGCAGAGGCCGATAGATTTCGAGATACCAATGACATCAAGGGACACGGGGATAGTGTGGGAAGATGGCGTTGGGGTAGAAGATCAGCCATGATCTAGTTAAACAACGGAGCAGGCTAGAGGGGCCAAAAGGCATACACCCACTCCTATGTTCATGATTGGCACTATTCCAGTAAAACCACATCTGTTCCCTCTCTTGTCCTTCCTAAAGTGTGGTGCTCAGAATTAGACACAATACCCCAGCTGGGACTGAGCTAGTTTTTTTATTTAGGTTTAGTATGACTTTCTGTTTTTTATACTCTATGCCTCTATTTATAAAACCCAGGATACTATATCCATTATTACCCATTTTGATAACCTGTCCAGCCACCTTCAAAGATTCAATTGAAATAACTATTTTTCCCCAGGTGGTTACTATGCACCAGTTCCTCCTATGTATGCTCCTTATGGACCTCCATCTCCATCACACTTTGGTTCCACGCAACCCCCTCAAAACTTCACTCCAGCTGGAACATCAGGTAAGAAAACTCCTCGAGTGTTGGTTTATGATGGGTTCAGGCTGGGTTTCTGGATATGGTCGTTCCTCGCAAAAAAAACACAACCTGCCAAATGACCTCTTCAGGATGCAGTCGTACTGACAGCATGTTCCTTCATTTATCCACCCTCGCCTTTGAATCAGAGGGTTGTGGGTTCATGTCCCACTCCCGGAAACCAAGAACTGTGATTGTACTCGAAAGAGTTGCAATCTGTGACTGTTGATAACTCGAAAGAGTTTCCTTCATTTATTCATAATAGGCAGGGTACAGACCGTACTCAACCAGCCCACCCTTGCAAAACTCAAAACAAAACACCTACTGGTAGATGTGATTCTGTGATTGGGCAGCACTTGCTGGACAATCCACAGTGTGCTAATAGCTAAACTAATAACCAGTTTAAGGGAATCAGTTGAGCTCATAATGTGGCTCACTTACACTTGCTAGAAGTGACATACTTTCATACCCAGGGACATGCTCACTGCAAACAAAAGGAATATGTTCAAGCCTTGCGCCTTTGAAGCTTGCAGAGCATATAGTTCCCCATTGCTTTCTCCATGACATCACCTTTGCCAATCAGTGTCGACTTGCCAACCAATCAGCACTTTATTCTCCTGTAGTATAAATTGTGGTGATTGTTTGAAATTTGGCATTCTTGCATTTGTCCTGCTGAGCGCAAGGAAAGCTTCGGCAGCTTGACTCTCCTTTTTTCAGCAATATTGAGGGCGAAACAAAGGATGGAACCCAATTTCAAAATTGTTATTCTTGTATTCCACAAGGTAGGATGCTAAACTGAAGACCCGTCTGCCCTCCCAAGTGGATGTAAATGTCCCATAGCACTATTCAAAGAGGAAGGGAATGAAACAAATAGTCTGGTTAATGTCAGGACAGTCTGTGGAATATTGCTGTGTGCAAATTGACTGTTGCATTTTTTTATTTATTCATTTGTGGGGTGAGAGCATTTCTGGAAAGGCCAGCTTTTATTGCCCATCCCTAATTGCCCTTGAAAAGATGGTGGCGAGCCACTTTTTATGAACCGCTGCAGTTCACGCTTTGCAGGTACTCCCACAGTTCTGTTAGGCAGAGAAGTTCCTGGATTTTGAGCCAGTGAGGATGAAGGAATGGTGATTCATTTCCCAAGTCGGGATGATTTGGAGGGGTACTTGCTCATGGTGGTGCTACCCTTGTTCTTCTTAGTGGTAGCATTCACAGGTTTGAGAGTTGCTGCTCAAAGGAGCTTTGGCAGATTTCTGCAGTGCATCTTCTGGATGGTACACATTACTGCCACAAGTTGCCAGTGATGGAGGGAGTGAGTGCTTAAGGTGGCGTTTGGGATGCCAGTCAAGTGGGCTGCTTCGTCCTGGTTGATATTGAACTTCCTGTGTATTGTTGGAGCTGCACTCATCCAAGAAAGTGGAGAGTATTCCATCACAATCTTGCTGTGTGCCTTGTTGATGGTGGAAAGACTTTGCAGAGTTTGAACATGAATTCCCAGCCTCTGACCTGCTGTTGTAGCCACTGTATTCACATGGCTTGTCCAGTTCAGCTTCAGGTCAATGGTAACCCCCAAGATGTTGACGGTGGGGGATTCAACAATGGTAATGCCATTGAATGTCAAGGGGAGATGGTTGAATTCTCTCTTGTTGGAGATGATCATTGCCTGTGTGGCACGAATGTTACTTGCTACTTGTCAGCCCAAGCCCGAATGTTGTCCAGGTCTTGCTGCATTTGGACATGGACTGCTTCAGTATCTGAGGAGTCACAAATGGTGCTGAACATTGTGCGATCATCAGCGAACATCGCCACTTCCGACGTTATGATGGAAGGAAGATAATTAATGAAGCAGCTGAAGATAGCTGGCCCTTGGACACTGCTCTGAGGAACTCCTGCAACAATGTTCTTGAGGTTGAGATGATTTGTCTTCAACCATCACAACTTTCTTCCTTTGTGCTTGGTATGACTTGTCTGGATGATGAGTATTTGGCTTGATTCTGTACTTGCTTAATGTCCATCCACATAGGGGAATTAACTTCAACTGAGGAAAAACAGGCACTAGCAGCTCAGCTGCCCATTATACAACCAACCTGATTAACTTCAGTGGAATGGAATATCAGGCAGGTGTATTAAGGAGGCTGATCTGCTGTTGCCCCTGTTGGGCAAAGTTGAATGTTAGCAGGAATCACTAGATAGCGATCAGAAGTAGGAATTCTGACTAATTTCCTCCTCTCCCACCCACCCAGGCCATGCATCCTGAGGCTAACTGTAGTATGCCCACCTTGGCTGAGATCACCTAAATTTGGGCACAGCAAGCTCCCACAAATAGCGATAAGATAATGACCCAGTGAATCTGTCTTTTAGGTGATAATTGAGAGATAAATATCGGTCATGAGAAAAAATATTCTGCTCTTGTTTGAATGGTGCCATGGGATATTTTACACCCACCTGAGGGGCAGATTAGGACTTGGCTTAATGTCTTGCTCAAAAGACAGGGAGGTCTTGTGGGACAGAGGGTAGCATCCCTGCCGCTGACTGAGAAGCTCTGGGTTCAAGTCCCACTTCAGTATTTAATGGCCAAGGAATGTGCATTCGTAAGGTGGCCAAACAGGTTCATTATCAACCTGCAAATCCTTCCAGGATGCAATTGGCAGGTGGTAAGAGTGGGAGAGATTCCTGGTCAGCCATATGATAGGACAAAATTTAGAGCCTCGATAATCACCATCCACAGCTCCAGACTACAACATGCCTGTAAAAGTGCATGTTGCCACAGCAACTTGGACTCCCTGAGTGAACTGTGACATGTCACCACCACCCCCAAAAGACAGAACTGCACTCCCTCAGTACTGCACTGGATTAGCAGCTTGGGTTAAACGTTCAAATTTCTGTAGTAGGACTTGAACCCACAATCCTCTGACTCAGATGTGAGAGTGACAACTGACTCTGAGCAGCATATCCCCCTAAGTCAGCAAGTTAGAACAATGGTCTCTTTGCACAAAGTCCTTGGAACAAAGGGAGCTCATCAATCAATGGCTTTAATAAATTTATAGGTCTAATCTCACTGCTGTATTGTGGATGTATCACATTTCTATTTTCACCTATTTATCACGGGAAGGAGGAAGGTGCTCATTTCATATTAATGCTGAGAACAGAATATTATCCAAATGCCTGAAAAAGTGAATTCATTTTTCTAAGCGTGTTCAGCGCAACTGCTGCATCTATGCCAATGTTTAGCTTACACTGTGGCAAAGCACAAGTGATTGATAAAATAAACTCATCAAAAGTTGTTCAATCTTATCATGAATTCCTCCGCTAAAATTCGGAACAAGCAATGACAAGGCATCTGCCCAACACTGATAGACCAGGGACTGTTCATTTAAGAGGAGCAGGTGGGTATCCAACATTGAACTAACCCTGCTGTACTCCACCTCAGCGCACAGATGAACTCTCAGTCCGCTGTCATAGAACCATAAGCACAGAAGGAGGGCATTCAGCCGGTTGTGCCTATCACAGCTCTTTGAAAGAGCAACTAATTAGACCCCAATCCCCTGCTATATCCCCCTAACCCTATAAAAAAAAATTTACCTTTCAAGTCTATATCAGATTCCCTTTTGGAAGTTACTATTGAATCTGCTTCCACTACCCTTTCAGGCAGTGCATTCCAGATCATAGCAAGCTGCTGCATTAAAATAAACTCTCCTCGCCTCACAATTGGTGCTTTCGCCAATTATCTTAAAACTGTGTCCTCTGCTTGTTGACCCTCCTGCCAGTGAAAACACTTTCTCCTCATTTATGCAACAACTTGTATTTATATAACGCCTTTAACATGGTAAAATGTTCCAAGGTGCTTTTGCAGGTGCATAATCAAATAAAATTTGGTCCCGAGCCACATACAGGGCTATTAGGGCTGATGACCAAATGCTTGGTCAAATAGGTAGATTTTAGTGAAGCAGGAAAGAGAAGAATAGAGAGGGGGAGATTTCCAGAGCTTAGGGCCTTGGCAGTTTAAGGCACAGCCACCAATGGGGAATCGATTAATATCGGGGATGCTCAAAAGACCAGAATTAGAGGAGCGCAGATATCTTGTTAGGATTGTGGGGCTGAAAGAAATGATAAAGGGATAGAGAGAGGCAAGGTTGTACAGAGATTTGAAGACAAGGGTGAGAATTTGAGGCATTGCTTAATTAGGCACCAATACAGCTCTGCAAGCACAGGGGTGTTGGGTCAATGGGACTTTTTATGAGTTAGGAATTGAGTAAAAGAGTTTTGAATGACCAAGTTTACGAAGGATCGAAGATCAAAGCTCCTTATAATTTTGAACAGGAACTTTCTATACATCCTGTGCATAATTGCTTATTTCAAGCAAAATTATGAATTATTTTGGTTTCGCCTATGAATGCTTATTTTCACCTTCACCTTATTCAGGCTACACACAGCCCCCTCCTATGGCCTCTGCAGCTGGAATGCCAGGTATGAAAGTCTCTTTCTCTTTACTTACAAAAACAGTCAGGGTAAGAAGGGTAGAGGCTTAAAACAGGTAAAAGAGAGGGAAACAAGAGGGGTGGCGTCCAATAAAAGAAAGTAAGAATTAAATTTATATAGCACTTTTCGGGACCTCAGGCTGTCCCAAAGCACTTTATAGCCCTTCATGCTGGTGCAGGCATGAGCGTTTTATAATTTTTTTTTTAAAAAAGAACTGTATTCCTTTTAAATTGGACCCTGATGGCTGCCGAGGGCTGACCTTGCAACTTCGAAAATCTAGCAAGTTTTCTGGAAAGTTCAAAATTGGATTATAATGGCAGGGGTCTCTCTTGAATGGACATGCCTAAACAGTACCTTCTGTGGAATTTCACACCAGTTATTGTCAAAGCTTACTCCAAAACACAGGGACAATAAACTCCCGGACTCTGTGACTCTGGGTCTGCTATGTAACCAACAAGGACTATCAAATCTGAGTATCCACAATGAATTGCTAAAGACCACTATCTACCTTCTATTGTATACCAATAGCTTTTGACCATGTGACTGAAACTCCTTCTTCACCATTGTATCAAAGGCCATTCATCATGTGATTGAAACTGCTCTCCGATTTGGAAATCCTTTTATCCAAAAACTGAGAGACCGGGCAGTCTGCAGAACGTTAGCAACAACATCACAGCTGCAAAGAAAGGCCATGTCATCTTGCCTTCTCAAAGCTTGTGAGGCTTTAAAGACTTTAAGCAACCTCCAACCTGTTTGAACAATTCAAAGTTCACCTGTAAGAAATTGGACCTCTGGTTGTAACAGCCATTAGGGCCTGCCTACAGTCTTTACTTCAAAGGAACCCTGCAGTTAATCTGGGTTTGACCCCAGCCATCTAAATTTACCTGAACTTCAATTCCAAAGTGGGAAAAGCTCCTTCCTTCACTGGACTCTCAATGGCATATGGATTGTTAATTATTCTGTTTAGCTTAATACTTGTACAAATGTACTACCTTCTTTAATTATATCTTTCTTGGGTGTGCGCGTTGCGTGATTGACATAGCGATAGACCTTTCCGGGGTGAGTGTGTGAATAAATAACACTCCTCAATTTAAATCCATGAAAGTCTGCTGCTGGTGACTTTAAATTGGCAGCATGCTAACGGGCAGTTTGGGAACACACACCAGTCTTATCAAAATTAAACTGCACTAATTACCATCAGAAAGGAAAAGGAATTGGGGGTGATCAGTTTATCTCTCTCTCCAGTCCATAACAAACCAATTAGTGCAGAACAAGTTCCCACAAACCGAAATGTGATAATGATCAGATAATCTGCTTTCGTGATGTTGGCCGAGGAGGTAATGGTTGGCCAGATCCTAAAAGGAGTCTACCAACATTCTATTGTGAACTCAGTGTCAACCAGCACCCCTCTTCTGGCAGTCCCTGGGCCCAGTGATAGCAGCAGTGAAACCAGTGGGTCGTGGGTCCTTCCACCCTATCAGTACTTACATGAAGTTGGGTGGGTGGGTGGGTGGGTGGGGGTGGTGGCGAGGGGGCTCAGGGGTCAGAAGGCATACATTGCTGTGGCTGTGGAAGAAAAATTAAGGTCAACAATAATAGGGGGCAACAATGCACTGTAGACCTCTTCACCTGACTTTCCTTCATTTTCTACCCATATGTTGCCTGATTTTTGGGAGTAAATCCAGCCCATAGCATTAATGGTATGTTCATTCTATTATTAAAATACACAGGTCAAGGGTATTATTTAAGTACTTGGAGCACTTATAAAGAGAGACTGCTGTGACACCAGGTTACTGGGTAGGAGGCAGACATATGTAATGCTGAATTCTGTAAATAAACCAACTAGCATGATAAGGATTTGTGTCTAGCTTCATACGTCACCGTCTGGCTTGGGATCCATTTATCACAGTTCACTTTATTTGAACTTTTTGCATCATTACTTACTTGATTTGAATGCTGCTTTTCTTCTCTAGGTGGTTTCTATTCTTCAGCTCCTCCAATGTTTACCAATTACTCATCTCCATTGACCAGCCCTGATCAGCCCAGTCCCACTACTGCAGGAACATTATGTAAGAAAGCCTCTCAGATTTTACATTATAAAAGGGATTGTACATTTTGGGATTTTTATTGCTAACTATTCCCTTGATTTAACTATCACTGGCTACTGCCCTCCACCCCCACTTCCCTTAAGCAGATCACAAAGCCCTACAACTACTGTGACTACTGTGAGTTTTTACCTGTTTCATACCTAGGGACAAACGTGGTGAAACACTTGTATTGTATTTGGCTTACTGGGATAGATCATGCACTGCCATGTGATCTCTTCACCTTTGGATGGGATATTATTCCATCTCAGCGTAGAATGAGGAAGCTTATTAAACATTAAATAAGTAAATGGAATCTTAGCCACCCTGAAGTTGAACTCTGGTTGTCCAAAGGTGAAGCTCCCCCCTCCCCACTCTATCTACCCTGTAGCGATCCATCTATATCATTTGATTCCCCTTTGTCTTCTGGCATGCCTTTGGTATGAACATAATGCAAGACCGTTGGAGCCTTTCTAATCTGACTTACAAGGGCACGTTTCTTGGCACCTAGTAGAATTTAGCTGCTTTCCTTCAGTAATTTTCTCATTATCCATAGATTAATTTGCTTACTGTTAATGATGTTACTTTCTATAGCCTCACAACCACAGGTTTAAACACTCCGCATTATAATCTAATCTATTCCGTTGCTCATTCTTGGTGAAGTTTATATTATAATTAGGGGCAGGCAAAGCCTTATTCTTCTAGTTTAACTCATTCCATTCCGTCTTGCCGATTATGAGGAATGCCTCATCAGGGTGCCCTCGGCAGCCTGACTGCACAAAGCGCATGTCTGTGCTTCTAATAAGGTAGCGAGCTCCATTCTCCCATATTATATATTTTATTGGTGTAAAAATATACAATAGGCTAACTGTTTTGCATTAACTGATACGACTCATTCTGTTGTTTGATGCAAAAACGGTCATTCAGAACAAATTTTTTCTCTCTAACAAATGTAAAGTAGCGAACATACATTGAGATAAATGACTGATATCTTGACATAAAATGGCCGATAAAATATATATATTTCCAGGGCTCAGTGGGGGATCTGTGTGAAGTCTCCCAATCAGCTGTTCATAGTTGCATCAAACTGGTGTTCAGGTGTGCATTAACTTTCATTCATTACTGTACGAATGATGCCAGCCAGGCTGAGCGAGCCAGAGGTTTTGCAGCGATTGCTGAGTTCCCCCACATCCAGGGTGCCATCGACTGCACACATGTGGCTGTCAAGGCGCCAGTGGGTGAGCCGGGAGTCTTCATCAACAGGAAGGGATTCCACTCCAGGAACGTGCAGGAATTGTGTGATCACAATATGCAGCAAGTCTGTGCAAGGTACCCTGGCAGCTCCCATGACATGTCATTAATTTAAGTCAGGATGCTGTCATGTGCATGCCAGGCACCCTGGTGAGACAACAGAGATTTGCATCATGGTGCTCTCAACTTTTGATGATCAACGGGGACTCCAGTTTCGAGGCTCACATCACTATAGAGACTACACTAGATTGGTTGCAATAACTGACATTCTCACCTCAGTGCACTGCAATCTTATCTTCGTCTGGCACCCCAACCTCACTGCAGTCGGTTGACCGAGGTGCACTCTGCCTGCCGAGCTCCAGTGCCTCCTGTTCATAGCGCGTGAGGATTAGGTGTGGGGGTCCCCCGCCAGTCCGTGACCTCTCAATATTGTTATGGCTCCGCTTCTCCTGAAAGGAAAGAGGAGCATTGATTAGTCCCCTCTCTACCTGCAGCGCTATTGCAGCCTGGCCAACCCCACCTGAGGAACATCTTGCAGGGCTCACCTGATTCGTGGCCCTTGAGCTGCAAGGCACTCAGCCCAAGCAGCCAGGGCTCACCCCTTTTGCCAGCTCCGGCATCATTGGCAGTTGCCGTTCACACTCTAATACCCCTGAGGTCCACTGTTCTGCACACTGACCCATGCCAACACAGTACTCACCCTTCCCGATCTCAGCAGATCGTTGAAGCACTTCCGGCACTGCACCCATGTGCACCTCACCACGTCGTGGCTGCTGACCCTGGATGCTACCTCCTCCCAGGCCTTTTTGGTGAGGTGCAGGGGCCTCCTTCTCCCATCCCTGGGGACAAGGGTTTCCCTCCTGGCTGCTACCTCCTCCAGGAGGGCTGTGAGGCACCCGTCGGAGAAACGCCCCGCCAACCTTCCCTCCTCCCGCCTGTCGTGTCCAACCGCACCAGAATCCATGGAGAGTTCAGCATCCTTCCGTGGCAGAACCTTCCGGGGGCTGCCTGGGCCACTTTTGAATCAGCCGCTGGGTCGCTATTGGATCGGGCCGACATCATGCCCCGGCCCCCGCCCGCCCCTTCATGGAGCTTCCCCAGGCGCCTTTCACGCTGGGCGGGCCCTAATTGGTCCGTCAGCGTGAAATCACGGTCCGTTCCCGATCGCGGGCAGCGGTCACCTTCCCGACCGCGGGCAGCGGTCACCTTCCCGACCTCCGCCGGCACCTCCACCCCCACCAAGCCCGCCCACCAAGAGGAAAATTCTGCCCAAGTTAGTACTGGTGACTCAATAGGCAGGACAAATTGATCAGCTGCTTTATCTCACAATAAGTGAACATACACTGATCAAATTCACCTAACAATCAGTAGAAGTTATCTTCACATAATGATAATAAAGTAAATAACATGCCACAGTTCCCCATGTAAGTGGGTTATCCGATTTGACATATGCAAGACATCTTTTAACTGTTCTGACCGCAATTTTAGCTTTGAGTCTGTTGACAGCTTTTACCACTCACTCTGTAAAAGACTGACTGCTCTCGCAGCCTTCCTGTTTCAAAAAGCCTCTCTCTATTTCTCTATTCACGGGCAGACAAGGATGAACAGACTTTCCAACACAATGGGTGTGGGATGCTCTTCAATTATATAAATAAGCTAATGAATAATTTGCTGTTTCGTCCTAAGCAAAACAACTTTTATTTAGTATCGTAATCGTTTTTATCTGTGCTTTTTAATAAAAATGTGATAATACGTGGTGCCTAAAACCATTAAAAATAGCTTAATTTCGAACTGTCGCTGTAAAAAAATTATTTTTAAAAATGCTGAAATAAAACACTGGGTAACTCACAATTTCACAAATATTAAAAACAGGGATTTTGAAATACTTTACTCTGGCAGAAAGCAAAACATAGTTTAGTTTATCTGTGTACTTTAGTATCGATTTCAATTAGATTTCTTTTCCAGCTGATTTCAGCCCAACCATTTCTTCAATCCCTGATCATTATTCAGCTCCGTTGAGCTCTGACTCTGAGCTGCCCAGTCAGAGTACTTCTGCAGCTAAAAACACAGGTATGTAAACACTTTGGTTACACTTTAATTACAGGAACAAAGGGCAGCATTTTCCGGTCTGCGAGCGGGAGCGTAAAATGACGCTGGATGATGTCGGGCAGGCATCCCGATGTCACCCAGCGTCATTTAGATTTTCAGTTCGGCGGGCGCGCAGCCAACTCAACGGCCTATTAAGGCCATTATAAAAAGTAATTAAAGTGATTAATGGACCTGCCGTCCAACCTTAAGGTTGGCGGGCAGGCGAAAAGCCCAGGCAGCCTTCCGAAAAAGCATGAAACCTCACCTATGGGCGGGATGAGGTTTCATGAGGGATTTAAAATGTTTGGGAAATTTTTAAATAAAAGTAATGGACATGTCCCAGCTCATGTGACAGTGTTACATCAGGGTACATGTCAGGAATATTTTTTCTTACCTTCAATAAATTTTTAAAACTTCAACTGATCTCCCTGAGGCAGCACTGTGCCTCAGGGAGATCTGTGCGCTCTTCCGCACGCATGCGCACAGACCTGCTCAGGGAATCCCCACCCCCGCCCGAATTGGGAGCGCATAGCACTTCCGGGCGGATGTCACACTGGGTGCGCCGATCAGGAACCCACCCGCTCCCGCACAAATCCCCCCCCCCCCCCCCCCGCCACAAAAGGGGGGAAAATGCTGCCCAAACAGGAGTTAAGGTTCAGTCAGCATAGAATTTGCACCTGAAGCTCTCAGCTAAATAAGGTGGATCAGTGAGAGAGCAGGCACTCCCCGTTAGCCATGAAGAAACTCTACACATGGAACTAAATTTCTTAATAAATTGATCTGGAGCTCTCATAACTGTGGCAACGGGTTTCTGTAGTTCAGACACACAGTCTATATAAAACAGGAGCTAGCTTATGGTCCATGGCATCTTGTGTTTTTTTTTTATTTCCAGTTCTGCCTAGATATCCAACATTTTGTTTCCTCTTACAACAAAGGAACACAGACGTTGTTACTCGGATCCACGCCTGTTGGTGAAGTTAAAGCAAAGACACAGCTGCTTTCTTTGCTGGAGAGAGTTTGTTTATGACGTAGCTCACAGTCAACACTACTCCCAACCCCCAGTGTCCCAGCTATCCCCATTCATAGGTGTACAAATACCCATCACCTGTTTAACAATGTAGTTGCCATTTAAACCGCAACATTGTAATTAAAAAAAGACATTGACAGACATCAGGGCCTGATCCACATGCAGCAAGTAACTGTGATTTTTGGGTTGCTGCAAGATGCAGATTGTAGGTTTCAGAATATAGTTTTCGGCGGATAAAAGACAAGATGAGAATGATCAACAAAGGGGATTTGTGACTGTAAATAAACCATTTCCTAATTGCTGTCTGTCTTTTGCAGGGAAACAGTTGCCCAAATCGTAGGTCGATGTTACCAGAGCCTGCACACAGTGACTGATCTTTGGCACGCTGGCATGGTGGGATTTGTAGCACAGTCGCTTCACCATTACCCTTGAAATAAGTTGCAAATGAAAGGACAGACTGCAAACCGCAAGGCAAAGATGCCGATTGTGGTCTTGGACATGCCCGTCTAAAGTGGCGACGGACACACTGAAGCAATTAATAAAGATCGGCACTTGCGAACTAGCTTCTAACTCCCTTAACTTTATGAGCACACGCGCACAGACAAAAAACCGACGGACAGAAAAAGACCAGCTGGCTCACCAAATCTGGCCAGAGTGCAATTGAGCAACACATTCCCCTAGGCTACTAGCAACTACTTCCTACGAAATATAAGAACCATAGAAAAGAACTCTTGCTAAATCAGAGAGAGAAAAAAATCTGCAAAATTCCTCTGACCCTTGAAGGTGATCAAAATAATTTCCAGGAAATCACATTTGAGGCACATCAGCCAACATCCCAACTGCATGATCCGATCAGAACCAGGAACTCATTCAGCTCGCTTTTGAACGATTGCAACAAATCACAATCACTGGACAACCCAACAACGTATCCCAAAGTCAATGAACTTCTGAAAAGGAGACTATCTCGTTACGTCCGTCCTAAGATCTTTGTTTATGTAACAGTTACACGTGTCTCTTGGTTCTCCTTTTCCCAACAAATTCAACCAGCCTATCCGCATGAACACAATCTAATCACTTCATTATTTTGAATTACTCAATCAAAGCCCTAATGTCAATGCTTTACTCGAGCTAAAGGGCCCAACTCCTTAAATCTATGATGGTAACTAAGAGCCTTTAAAGCCATCAATCTAGTATCCCTCCTCTGAATCCTTTTAGACCATAAGACGTAGGAGCAGAAATTAGGCCATTCGGCCCATCAAACTTTTCAGGTTCTCAACATCACCCACTTTGAGGGGGCCGACTACGCACATAGTATGAGGCCTAACGAAGGTCTTGTACTAAGGCAAAATAGTGTTTTTCATTTTATATTGAATAGCCCTAGCAATTAGGTATCCAAATACTCTATTTGTTCTTGTAGCCAATTTGTTATCACCTATTTCGCAGTATCACACAAAGTCAAACTTACCCCCAGTGTGTGCTCAAATTGAAAACTGCCTCCAGAATATCCAATACCCACATCAAGGTAATCACATCTTCTCAACCCCCGGGGTTACACTGTAAAGTGATTTGAGGCAGCCCAAGTTTGTGAATATACAAACATGCGAACATATGACTTAGGAGGAGTAGGCCATTCGGCCCCTAGAGCCTGCTCCGCCGTTCAATAACGTCATGGCTGCTCTGATTGTAACTTCAACCCCACATTCCTGCCTACCCGCGATAACCCGATAACTTTCGCTCCCTTGCTTATCAAAATTCTACCTAGCTCAGCCTTAAAAATATTCAAAGACTTTCTTCCTCACCACACAGTGGAAGCAGAGTTCCAACGACTCACGACCCTCGGAGAAAAAAGTTCTCCTCACTTCTGTTTTAAATGAGCGAGCCGTTATTTTTAAACAGTGACCCTTAGTTCTAGATTCATCCTCTCCACACCCTTCCTGTCAAAACCCCCAGGATCTTATATATTTCAATCAAATCACCTCTTACTCTTCTAAACTCCAGAGGGTTTCAAGCCTAACCTGTCCAACCTTTCCTCATAAGACAACTCGCCCATTCCTGGTATTTGTCTAGTAAACCATCTCTGAACTGCTTCTAATCCATTTACATCCTTCCTTAAATAAGGAGACCAATTCTGTGCACGGTGCTGTAGTTGTAGTCTCACCAGTGCCCCGTACAACTGAAGCATAACCTCAAATCCACCCGCAATAAACAATAACATTCCACTAGCTTTAATTACTTGCTGTGCCTGCATACTTAACTTTTGTGATTCATGCACTAAGACAACCAGATCCCTTTGCATCTCAGAGTTCTGCAATCTCTCACCATTTTTAGATAATATATTTTTTTTTGTTCCTCTTGAAAAAATGGACAATTTCACATCTGCCCACCTTATACTCCATTTACCAGATCTTTGCCCACTCACTTAACCTATGTCCCTTTGTAGCCTCCTTAAGCCCTCTTCACAACTTACTTTCCTACCTATCTTTGTGTCATAAAGATATTTATGCTTAAATTTGAAACAACAAGCCAAAACAAAAGGACAGCCATGATAAACAATTCCCAAAAGGTGACACTGGCAAAGAACAACAACAACAACATGTATTTATATAGCGCTTTTAATGGAAGGAAATGCGCCAAGGCGCTTCTCAGGGGCATTATGAAACAAAATATGACACCGAGCCACACAAGGAGTTTTAGGTCAGATGACTGAAAGCTTGGTCAAAGAGGTGGCTTCTAAAGAATGTATTAACAGAGGAAACGAGAGAGAGAGGCAGAGAAGTGTAGGGAGGGAATTGCAGAGCTTGAGAACTAGGCAACTGAAGGCACATCCACTAATGGTGCAGCTATCAAAACCCAGGTGCTCAAGAGGCCAGAATTGGGGGAGCACAGATATCTGGGATGGTTATGGGGCTGGAGGACATCACAGAGATAGGGAGAGATGAGGCAATGGAGGGACTGAAAGCAAGGATGAGAATTTTAAAATCAAGGTGTTCCTTGACCGGGAGGCAACTTGGCTCAGGAAAAAAATGAGTACAGAATCAACCTGTGTTAACAATACCAAAATCTGCAGGTCACTTTGCGTCAGGATGTTATGAAGGGAAGAGCCAGCATATGTTTACCCAAATGCTGTCCAGTAGCTCTGGACCAGAATACGAAAGCCCAATGATAGTTAGCAAACAATTCACAAATGTTTATATCAAATTATAAAAATAAGTTTATGCTCTACTTTTCCATAAAGTTCAGAACAAGATATCAGGGTAATGACCACTAGGGCCCACTTCTCAAGAAAGCCAGTGTTCACCCATTACCCAAGGGTTGAAACCATATGGACAAACTTCACTTGGGACTCTTACAGATAGGGAAGCGAGGAGACTTTGACTCTCTTGGTCTTGGGTGGATTTAGGCCAAGGTCCCTGGGATGAAATACTTTGCTAACTCTTGGCCCAACCTTCAATACCTAGAACACACTTTATCTGAAGTGAATTAATAATTAAACTTACAAGAACTTTTTGTTCAAAGAAATACAATTTTTCCCAGTTAAAAAAAAAACTTTGGAAAAATTCTCTTCCCCGTTTCAAAGTTTTAAAAATTCAGTGCAGCAAAAATTTGTTAAGACCCAAAAATGGGCCTGGGGATCATGATATGTGATTAACCTGCCTTTAAAGCAGACAGCATACAAACCTTACACTGCCTGCACCTTTAAATGATTGCAACCAATGCTGAGTGACTACCCACCTAAGAAGGGGGCACAAAATCATAGGAGGCTTGAACAAATTCAAACAAGCCTGCACTACTTAAAACCAGCCTGCATCTCTTAATTGGGAAGTGTGTTTTGGCTGGGATAGGTGGAAGTCATTCTAGAAGTTAAGACTTGGGAAAGATACAGGAATAGCACAACATGGCAGAGGGCGGGTTCCAATGCCACTCCACCAAGGCCCTTGTTATTAACTGTCAGTGAACCTGCCAAGACTGCGATCATCCGTGCCAAGGTGGTGCAGTCCAAAGCTGGGCTTTCTAATATATTACCTCCAACAGCATGAGCTCTTATCTTGTGCAGTAACCTTTTATGTGGCACCTTATTCAACACCTTTTGGAAATCCAAATACACCACATCTACTGGTTCCCCTTTATCCATTCTGCTTGTTACATCCTCAAAGTTGTCAAATAAATTTGTCAAACACGATTTGCCTTTCAGAAAACTATGTTGACACTGCCTAATTATATTATTATTTCCTAAATATACTGCTACTACCTCGCTAATAATTGATTCTGCATTTTCCCAATGACAGATGTTAGACTAACTGACCTATAGTTTCTGTCTCCCTCCTTTCCTGAATACTAGTGTCACATTTATGGCTTTCCAATCCACTGGGACCTTTCCAGAATCTAGGGAAGATTACAATCAATGCATCCACTAGCCCTGCAGCAGCTTCCTTTAAGACCCTAGGATGCAGGCCATCAGGTCCAGGGAACTTGTCAGCCAATTAGTCCCATAAATTCTCCTAGTATATTTTTTCCTGTGAATGTTTTAAGTTCCTCTATTTATTTTGCCCCCATGCTTTTCTACTATTCTTGGGATGTTTTTTGTGCCTTCTACTGTGAAGGCAGATACAAAATACCCGTTCAAAGTCTCTGGCATTTCCTTGTTTCCCATTATTAATTTCCGAGTCTCACCCTCCCAGAATCGGGACGCGCCCAACATTTTTAACGGGCTCCCGGGGCGTCCTGGATCGGCAAAACTCAGGCCCATATCTTCAACCTACCAGAAAAAGAAGAAACAATTCTGCAAATTGAAGCTTTACCTATCAAGTTCAAAACATACAATTCGCAAATCTGTATCAGACAGGTTAATGATAAAATGGTTGAACACAAATAATGAATATGGTCATTCAATCATCCCTCTGATGTAGAACAAGATTTTATTCTTCTACAGGTGTCCTTTCCCACACTCACGCATTATTTTTTTTGTACCTGTTATATTTGATGAATATGACACCTACAGTCCTCGATTTTCAGAAACTCATTGTTCCTTTGTTTGTCTTCTGAAGTTTGCTTTGGCAATCATCTTCAACTGGAATTGTTGCCAGTGCCCTACATGTACACTGACTGTCATGCTCTGTATTGACTCTGTAACTGTTTAGTCAACCCTTGGTCAGCCTTGCTGATTTTTCCCTGGTGCATTCAAATGATTTGCAAGATTGTATTATTACTGGTGTACTCATTTGCATTTCTGCGCTGCGTTTGGCTTCTGAATTTCTATGCAAAGACACCAAATTATAGCAGCTAGGTAGAACGTACATCTAAAATAATAATATACACAGTTTTTGTCTGTTCGCACTCTTCTGATTGGTCGGTGGGTTGATTTGGTGGGTGAAGCCTGCTGCGTGTGGGTTGCGTGAAGGGCTGAATTGTGTGAAGCATGTCCAGTTGCCAATGGTTGGTGGTAGCAGCAGCAGGGTGGGGGTTGATGTGAAAAAGAACAGCTAAGGGTAAGGGGAGCCCAACAACAAAGTAACCCTGGCTGGAGGGAAGAGGCAGCAAGGTTGTGGGCTGACGGCATGAGGGATGATAGCGTCGGGAGGGGAAATGCATGGATTTGAGGGATGAGAATTGGGATGGCATGGGAGGAATGGAATTGGGAATAGGACTGGCACAGGAAGAAGTGGTGGGATGAGGATGAGATGAGAGGGATGAAAGGAATGGGATGGGTATGGCATGAAATGGATGGCACGGGGAGAATGGAAGGGCAGGGGACGGGAAGTTAAAGAATTACTGTTGCAGTCAAGATACTAGTTTCACTGTAAATGCTCAGAGTTTCTGCTAATTAATAATATTTTACTCAACTATTTTGCAATTGTGTTATTTTTCCATTGCATTTACCTCCTATTTATCTAACTTTGTTGTTGCTAATTTTTGCATTGTCTCTTGTGAGAAATAGCTTTGGAGTTTAAGAAACAAAAATTTAAATAGTCATTTGATAGTATAGAACTTGAGTATTGTTGAAAAAAGAGACATGTCAAAGTTTTTTTGTCTTACACTCATTAGGACACTTCACAAGAATACCAATATAAGGGGAAAACAACAATTTATACTGTATGTGAAGAGAGTGCTGATTGGTTGGCAAGTGGCATTGCCATGGAGAGTGCACCAGTGATGGTGACTGACAGTTAACTGCCAAGCATTGTTTGAAATTTAAACCAGGCTGCTTGACCCTGATTGGTCAAGGCCTTGCCGTGAGGAATGAGTCAGTGAATGGTTGTCACTTACTTTGTTTAGCTGAAACAGGCGCAATGTATGTACATGTTCTTTCTGTCTGCAGAGAACAGGGCCCTGGGTATTAATAGATGTAGCTTCCAGTGCGTATAAATGCCCCACATTGCGAGTCCGACTGACAATGTTAAATTGGTCACCAGTGTAATTCTTAACACACTGAGGATTATTTAGCAAATGTTGTCTAAGTGTGGAATCACATCTAATGTTGGACAGTGTGTTTGGAATTTTACAAGCACGGGCTGGTTGGGAAGGGTCTGTACCCTGCCGTTGCGAGCAGCGGCTAGGACATGTTGCTTGATATGATCTGCCAGTCTTTGGGACTTGCAGCCTGTATATCTAGCGTCACACTGGCACCGAAATTCATATGCCACGTTATTCATTTGTGTGGTAGGCAGAATGTCTTTTTGGCTTGACGGCAGCATCCTGTTAGTGGTGAATACCACTCGTGTTGCTACTACATAATAGCAGCTTGAAACAGCTAGCTTCACCTGTTGCTCAAAATTTTGAGCTACCTTGCCCCTCCAGGGTAATCTGAGGTAGGCTGGATATTTTTCGGGGCCGAAAGTGACGGCTTTAGGCCCGTTCATGAGTTTGCGTGATATACAGAGCGAAATGATCTGATCAGGGTAACCATTAGGATATCTTTGATGCGCCCTATTTCAGCATCGAGCTTGCATGGTGAGCAAATGGCTTGGGCCCTATTTACAAGGTTGCTGATAAGACCAATCTTATAGCTTGTGGTACTGTAAGAATCCCAACGCATATATTGACCAGTGAAGGTAGGCCATGGTAGAGAACCTCCTGGCAGGTTTCTCAACTAGTATGTCAAGGAAGGGGAGTTCATTTTACTGCTCCATTTCAAAGGTGAATTTGAGCACAGGATGGAGCCCATTAAGACATCGAAGGAAATTGTTATATGCAGCTGCTGATTTAAATATAGCAAACATATCATCCACATATCGGAAATATAAAAGGGGTAGGAGGCTAGGTGTTATTCCATTGAAGACACATTTCTCATGGAACCCGACAAAGATGTTTGTAAGAGCTGGGCCTAGAGGAGATCCCATGGCAATAAACAAAAAAATTTAGAAATAGACACTACACATTTAAAGGCAAACCAATAAAGGCCAAATGATTACATTGTTGATTTGGCATGATGGTCACACACAGACACATTCATTCATTCACACATGTCCTGAAACAACAATATACATGTAATTCAACCTCGATTATCATTATTTTTTGATGTAATATAACTACAATCAGTAGTTTTGACAAAGGTGGCATGGGTGAAATATGGGCTACTTTGGGTTAATTTATTCAAATTTTTCAGTTCCTCAACTTGAATAATCATTTTTTTTCCCAATATGCATCCATTTGGTTTACTTTATGTTTTATATCAAGTAGAATAAGCAAGGGTCTGAACAAACAGAAGATTCTGGAGGCCAAAACTATTTTAGGTATACTTATCGCCTTTGACCTATGACTGAATTTTGACACTCATCAAATCTTCCATCATTGGAGGATCTGGTTTATTGGGGATTGGCTGGATACCTTTTTCCCCCCACTTCAAATTGTTTCACTACTTCTCAATTTCTTTGCCCCCTCCCCCCACCCCTCGCATAATTATGCTGCCCTCGAACAACAGCCCAAACTATGATAGTCAGGCTGGTTTTTGGTGATCTATTTGCAGAGCCAGAATATTTCATCATTTTTGCAGCCACGACAAATTTTCTTTCTGTAACACAAAAGTGAACCATCCTCTTGCTGGATTTTTCACTCCCTTTGCTGTTATGGGACATATTTTCTCCCATCTCATATTATAAGAAATAGGAGCAACAGCAGGACATACAGCTCCTCAAGCCTGTTCCGCCATTCAATAAGATCATTGGCTGATCTTCAACCACCACTCCACTTCCCCACTCTAGACCACGCTGTCCAATCTCGCGACCTCAGTCTTGAATATACTCAGCAGCCCACAATCCACAGCCCTCTGAGGTCGAGAATTCCAAAGATATGAAACCTTCTCAGTGAAGAAAGGTCTCCTCATCTCAGTCCTAAATGGGTGACCCCAAATCCTGAGACTGTGCACCCCCCCACCCCCCTGTCCCCCACCTAGTTTCAGACTCTCCAGCCAGGGGAAACAACCTCTTAGCATCTACTCTGTCAAACCTCTACAATTTTTACATGTTTCAATGAGGTCACTTCTCATTCTTTTAAACTTCAGGGAATATAGGCCCAATCCACTCAATCTCTTCTGATAGGAACAGCCCCATTCCAGCGGCTAAATTTTCCGGCCCCACCCACCGCAGGAATTGTTGCGGGTAAATCTGAGGGACCGTGGCACGTGGGACCGGAACATCCCGCCAGGAATCTTTCTGAGTATCGTCATCCCCCTTTAAGAGAAGCCTATCTTCCCTCAGTGACGGAGATAAGAATAGCCAAGCTATCCCCAAGCCTACTTGAAAGGGTGATTGAGAACCAATCAAAAAGCATGTGTATATTATCAATACTTTCGTATTTGTGGATTATTTTTGATCGATGATGTAATCACGAATGCGTATATACATCGTTGCCGCGCAGAAAAGTACATCATCATTCGGAGCTGAGTTAAGGTCTCTTTTATGTTTAAAAACTGTTAGAATCAACAATTCAAAAGAACAGCAATGCAGAAACAAATTTTAAATATTTACCTTTGCCGCTGATTGGAGCCAAAGTCTTGTTAAAGTAAACCCACGGGTACTTTCAATAACTCCCTGTCACAGTCAGCACTTTCATGGTTCAGTAAGTTTAAGCGGTTGAAAATATTCATTGTGCCATATTTTGCTATGGGAGTGGCTCTAACGTCAAGGGAAACAACATCTGGGACCTGGGTGAACAGGGCAAGCAGCGTTGTATCTCCTTAATCAATCAGGTTGGAGGATTATGGAATTGACAGTGCAAGGAGCAACAAGGCAGTGTAAACTAAAGTGGGTGAATTCAATGCACATCCCAGTGCAGCACCTTATGGATTTCTATATTTAAACGCACAGCTGCCCTCACTTAACTTTGCTGCAGCATTTACGCTATTAGCCTCACCTTTATTGTAAAAGCAAATTCTTATATTCTTCTGCTCGGCAAAAACCTCCATTCCAGGTTACACATCAATGTTACTATGAGCAACATTTAACCTTTTCGGGACTGCAGTAACATTCCTGCACCAAAAATGGGACAAGTTTTTGAAATTCAAATAACATTTACGATATGAGAAATGTTCTTGCTTTGATCGTGTTAAGCATTAATGGTGATGGTGAAACATTGCATACTAGGCCGGTTAGCTCAGTTGACTAGCATGCGGTTCAGAATAATGCCAGCAAGGGTTCAATTCACATTGTGGCTGAGGTAGACTTGCCTCCTTGCCTGCCCCATGCTTGATACGGAGTGGTGCACCCAAGTTATAAAAACATCTGTCTCTCTCCCATAGTGATGCCTACAGTCCTTGTGGACTAATTACCTACCTACCTAGGAGCGCTGCACAAACCCGTTGTGCCACAGGGTAAAGAGACACGGATTCAGTCACTCAATTTATTATAGCTTCAATCTCAAGCATTCTGCATGGGGAGGTGCTCAGCAGCAACCTCTTGTACATATTGTGAAAGGGCTAGTCACTATTTTTCTGAGCCCATGTCCTCAATACCTGGCAATGGTCACCCTGAACCAAAATTAACGTGAAGGAAATGTAGCACTAAAAAAGGAGCTCAATGGCTGAAGGCCACACTGGTCTTTAGTCACACTTTATTTGGATCATCATTTTCCTCAGGCAAAATCCTCATTTTTTTTTTCCGGTTTGAGCAAAGTCTAAGTTTTGTATTTCAAAAGAACACGGCTGAGAAATTGGTTTTGCACCAGGAATGAGATCACCTTCTCAATCTTTTAAGCTTCAGAAAATACAGGCCCAATGCAGTCAATCTCTTCTCATGGAACAACCCCATTCCAGGAATCTATTTGGAGAAGCTTTGTTACATGCCCCTCTATATCTTCCCTGAGTGACTGGGGTAAGAGTAACCAAGCTATCCCCAAACCTGTTTGAAGGGATGACTTCCCTTCATAACATACATGATCATAAATCATGTGTATGTTATCAAGACTTCCACATTTGAATATTATTTTTGAGATGATGTGGCAACAAACGTGTATATACATTGTGCTACAGAGGACACACGCCTGAAGAGGAAGACACAAGGTTCAGTCATCCCTTTGAAGTCATCCATTTGCTTCATTTCTATAAAATCAGCCAGCTGCAGTTGCCAGGTTTGAGCGTCAAGATAGAGGTTGCTGGTCAGGAGAAGGTAGGGGGGATTTGGATGTAGGGAGTGAGCTCAGGTCGCCAGTAGCCCACACTCCCACTACTCATTGCTCCACACATTACGGTAGATAAAAATACACAAAATCTTCCTCTCTGAAGAAGAGTCATACGGACTTGAAACATTAACTCTCTTTCTCACTCCAAAGATGCTGTCAGGCCTGGTGAGCTTTTCTAGCGTTTTCTATTTTTATTACAAAATTTTCCTGTTCTTTGGAAACCTTGAGAGGTCCTTTTAAGGACAGTTTAGGCTCCTATAGACCAGGAGAAATAGGGCAGAGCATCTGCAGATAAACATACAAAATAGGAGCAGAAATAGTCCATTTGACCCCAAGAGCCTGCCTTCGCCATTCAATAAAATCATGGCTGATCTGTTTGTGTTTCAAGTTCCACATTCCCATCTCCCCCTGATAACCCCTGAATCGGGCAAGCAAGATGAGAAAGGTAGTTCTCCCCAGTGTCCTGACCAATATTTATCCACCAACCCATATCACCCAAATAGAATATCTGGTTCTATCATATTGCCATTTGTGGGACTTTCCTGTTCGCAAGTTAGCTTTTGTGTTTCTTACATTACACTATGCTTCAAAATGGCTTATTTGATGGTAAAATGTTTTGGGTCAATCCAAGGTTGTGAAAGGCACTGCATACATGCAAGTCATTACTCCTCTCTATATCAGTCTGGTGTGTTTTTTGGAAATGGATATGCTGGAATACCTATAATGTTCTGGACTCAAGAACTAATGAGAGTTGAATTCTAAACACTAACCTGCCTCTGTGGGTCAATGCATCACATGGTGTGCTGTTAAACTGTAGAGACCCATCTTTTGACTCCTCCACCGAGCAGTCATTTAGAATCAATCTCTCCGTTAGCTGGAATAAAAACAGCCAATGCTGGAAATACTCAGCAGCTTAGACAGCATCTGTGAAGAGAGAAAAAGAATTAACATTTCATCTTGATCACTCTACATAAGAACAGGAAAAGGTTAGAAATTTAACAGTTTATTATCAAGTTCAGAGCCAAGAGGAAAGGGGGGGGATGGGAACAGGGAGAAATGTTCTTTGACAGAGTGGAAGGCAGGAATGACAAAATAAAAAAGGAAGAATGTGCAGGGTTATGTGGAGAAGGCGAGAGAACGGTAACAGGGGAATTGCTCAGTCAGGGAGCTGGTGCAGACACAATGGGCCGAATGGCCTCCTTCTGCACTGTAACAATTCTGGGATGACGGAGCCAGGCAAAGGAGAGGCGGTAGTAGGAGAAGAAACAAAAAATGGCTCCAGAGGAGCTGTAAACGTCCATATTATGATGCGAAATTGTTGAATTCAATGTTGTGTCCAGAAGGCCGAAAAGTGCCTAATCAAAAGATGAGGTGATGCTTCTCAAGCTTCTGACCGTGTTAGTGGATCCTGGCTGAGACAGCAGTGGCAACACGTTTGGCCTCTTGGTCATGAGAAGCGAAAATTCAGCCAATGCTGATCACTACCAGATGGTCAATGCTGCATGTGCTTGTGTGTGGACAGTGGGTGTTATATATATATATAAAACATGCTATTGAGAGAGGAAGGAAGAAAGAGGGGCCAAATTGGAATAAAACTTTTAAATTTAACAAAGTAATTCTGTCAATGCTACCCTCATGTGCTGTGTTATCACTATGATCTTTCCAGCATTTTTTGAAATCAGTAGCCTTGACCATTAGTGAGGTGCTTTCCTAACATTAACTGAACGTTATCACCAGGGCATTATCAGGGTTTGAATTCCTGCTCATGCAGACTGTTAACTTCAGTCAAGTATGCAAGTTCAGGTTGACATAGTCTGAATAAGTAAACTGGCTCCAACAGGTAGGTGTTGTTTGAAGGAATTGGAATAGTATCGGAATAAAGTGCAGTCAGTTTAAATTTTATCCAACCAATTATAAAATTTAATGTCTCGAGATACCAATCACTTCAATTGCTTCATTTTCAGGATCTACTTATTTTGATGCCTACTACGAATTTTAACAAAATGATTAGAATGACCTGAAGCTTCTAAGGCACAGCCTTCGTTCTGATCCACTTAAAACCTTGGAGCGTTGTTTTTTTTTCATTCACGGGATGTGGGGCTTCGCTGGCTGGGCCAGCATTTATTGCCCATCCCTAGCTGCCCTTGAGAAGGAGATGGTGAGCTACCTTCTTGAACCGCTGCGGCCCATGTGGTGTAGGTGCACCCACAGTGCGGTTAGGGAGGGAGCTGGCAAATGCTGAATGATCACTTGGGAGCGCTCGAGACTAAAGCCCTCTTCCCATGACTTCAGCATTGAAGCAAGCGCTGATGTGGAATGAGTTTATTACAACAACATACTGCTCTCCCTCAACACTCTTCATCAAGTAAGTGTGCATGATGGCTGCAACCATCTCAGTTCACCTGAGGTATTCTGTAGGCTACAAGGTAAAATTCAAAATACCGTCATTTCTTATCTGACAAGCTGGGTGATAACTACATCACTCTTCCCTGGAGTATTCCTTCAATTATTGTAGATGTTAAGAAGTTACTCTTTTGAGTGGAATAACTCTGTTCATTTATTAACAAGTCATTTCCCACTGACTTTACTCTTTGCCTGCTGGTACAAGCACTCTGATCTGAAAACTGCTACGAAAATGCAATGTCTTGCTATAATCACAAATTTATGCACAGAGTAAATACCGGTTAAGATGGCACCAGTTAATATCACAACACATTTTAACGGTGCTAAATGAAGGTAAAACTGACAAGATTGCATAACGCTTTAAATAAGTGCTTCACCCTGGCCAGACAGGGTGACTTTATCAGACTTTTTTTTTTAAACTGAGTGTACCCGGTGTCCAGGGGGACATTACGTTGGCAGCATGCTTTGTGGCTGCAAAGTAGCTAAATATTGCCACATGTGGATGCACTAGGTAAACACTATTGATTCTTTCCTTACCATGTGCCAGGTGTTTAACTTTCTGCTGACCCCATTTTGGCTCACTGCCAACCCTGTCCACTGATCAGTGGGGGAGTCAAAAGATTCCTGTAATAAGAAAAGAATGAGATGTTTGTAATGTTGTGCTGGTTAGCTGGTGAAAAGAAGTTATCCCGTGCTCCTGAAGGTTTTTCAAAATAAGGCGATAATTCTGTATACAGTTTGTATCCTGTATCATTCTGACCAGGACAGAAGACAACCAGAAAATTACATTTGGTAGAAAAGGCTTCTAAACAAAATGCACAAATCAGTGGGTAAGATGCTTTTTTTCAGGAGGAGGGGTTGGGGGGGGGGTGGTGGTGGTGGTGAGGGTGGGGTTTATTAATAGTTAATACTCTGTTTTCTATACCAGAGCCTGTGATGGGATTTCTACATTGCATACAAGTTGTGTGTTAGTTTCTTTTCCCCCTTCCCACAATTTTGTTATATTTGCCTAAGATAAGGATCCCTCAGTAACGCTGGCTCATGAAGATTTCATAGATTTGAAATGACAAAGAAACTTCCAGAAACACAACTTTGTACTAATTGTGGTTACAAATCTATTCAAAGATATGGATTTTTTTTTTTGCTGGGAACTTGGAACCAATTTGAATAAATCATTTTATAAGAGCTTCATCCATTTCTCTCCACAGTGAAAGAATTCTTTTCAGAAAAGTGTCAAAACAAAGCCTTCTTTGTAATACCTGCTGTAGAAAAAAAAATAGAAAATTAAAATGAAATACGCCTTCGTAGACTGCCACGTGTTAGTGTTTCACGCACTTTCCCCTTGCAGGGGCCCCATGCAGAAGTTTGATTTGTCGATCGATAAAGTCGGGATTGCTAAACGTATCACTGGATCCGCTCATGGTCCCTGGCTGGCTTAGGGCTGCGTGCAACTAAATTGTAACCACAATTAATCAACCCTACTGCCGTTTCATATATACTTAAATGCAGCGACCATTCTGTACCACCACTGCCTCACAAACAGCAGCGAGATGAATGGCCTGTTAATCTGGTTTCCTTCTGGTGGCGTTGGTTGAGACTGTTGCCAAAGGCTCATCAGATGGGATCTTTAACATCCTCTCAAACTGTCTCTGTAGGACCCTCAGCGGCTACATCTTTCTATATAATCCTGTCTTTTTTAAAAATTAATTTTAAAGATGACCCAAGCTGGTAAAATTGATTGCACTGACTTCTTGTGGTACCAAACAGGAGGACAGGCATCGTTAATCTTGGATTGCACGTAGTGAGGAAATCTGGGATTTGGATTGCAAGTAGTGAGGAAATCTGGGATTTGGATTGCAAGTAGTGAAGAAATCTGGGATTTGGATTGCAAGTAGTGAGGAAATCTGGGATGATGACTTGTTTGTCGAAAACATGAAATTCTGGGCTATCCTTTAATGTGAACTGAAAATCCTCAATTCAAGTGGTATTTTGGATTAAAATTAATTGTTATCTTTCCCAATTAAAGTTATTTCCCATTGCAATAGCAAACATTATGCAGAGATTTAATATTACAACTAGATAACAGTTCTCAATTATATTTAAAAAACTTCACATTCAAACGTAATAGATGCAAAGCAATCTTTTTTTTAAAAAAAGTATTGGAAAAGAATCTCCAAAACGCTAACGTATTGCAGGGTGCATCTGAGAGCAATTAAGCTCTAATTGCCCTCAGGATGTATTACCAGTTCTTATGGTCTTAAAGGGACTGTCCAGGTTACACTCAGCAGTACTTTAGCAGCAGAATAATATTGTGTGCTAGATGGTCTTTGTCTCTTTCCCAAAGTGATATTATAATATAAATATTATCCAAATGCTTTATAACCTCTGACTGTATGTTGTGTTTATTTTTTTTAGACTGTTGGCTTGTATCGGTTATTGTTTGTTTATGGTTCCTCTCACTGTTGGGAACAGGATCACAGCTACCATCAGAAGAGTCAGATGATGAAAGTTTCAATTGTCCCCATGAGTGCACCTGCATTTTTGATGACTACAGTGAAGAACTAAACGTCTACTGCAGCTCTCGGTATCTTACCAGCATTCCAAACGATCTACCAGTCAATGCTAAAGCTGTTTGGTTTGACTCTAATAACCTGACAGCTCTTCAATCCCATGCCTTCAGAAACATGTCTAATCTGGACTTCTTGAACCTGGGGAATAGCCACATAGTTAGTGTTGAGCAACATGCCTTCTATGGTTTAAAACTGCTCGCCCATCTACATTTGGAAAGAAACAAATTGAAATACTTGGTACCAAATGCATTTCTCCACACTCCGTCTCTTGTCTCACTTAGTCTGAATAATAACAACTTTGGTAAAATTGAAGATGGGTTGTTTTCTGGCCTCTCTCACCTCTGGTACCTGAATCTGGGATGGAATAATCTGGCGGTTTTGCCTGCTACAGGCTTTCATGATTTACCAAGCTTAAAGGAGCTTATTTTGGCAGGAAATAGATTAACTTATCTGCAACCCCAACTGTTTATAAGTTTGACAGAGCTGAGGGAACTCGATTTGTCAGGAAATCTGCTGAGAATCATTAAGGGGAACATCTTTGTGAAGCTGCAAAAGCTTCAGAAGCTTTACGTGAGTTGTAACCAAATCAGCACCATTGTACCAAGGGCTTTCATGGGAATGAAATCCCTCAGATGGTTAGACTTGTCCCACAATCGCATCGCTGCATTACATGAAGAAACATTCGCTGGACTCCTAAACCTCCATGTGCTTAGGTTGGTCAACAACTCCATCACAGGGTTAAGACACAAGACATTCAGAGAACTTCAGTTTCTGGAGGAACTCCAATTTGGGTACAACAAGATCAGAAGCCTTTCTGAAAACATATTTGATGGCTTAGTACAGTTGGAAGTCCTCACTCTAAACAACAATCAGATTGAGGATATCAAACCAGGAGCATTTGTTGGCCTTCGTGAGGTAGCTGTGCTCAATCTATCCAGTAACTCTTTAAAGAATTTATCAGATCGCACATTTAAAGGTCTTCTTAATCTTCATAGCCTGCATTTAGAAAACAACGCAGTCACGAGAATTCAACCAAGCACATTTTCTGGATTGTCCTGTCTTCGAAGGCTCTTCCTGCAAAACAATTACATTTCAGTTATTGACAATCAGAGCCTCAGTGACTTGAAAGAGCTTTCGGAACTGGATTTCAGATACAACAAACTAACGCAGCTAACTCCTCAGGCTTTCATAGGTGTACCAAGTTTGGAGTATCTTCTACTAAAGCGCAATGAACTTCAATCCATTTCTGATACCGCCTTTCAGCCCCTTCAACGTCTCTCGTGGCTTGATTTATCAGAGAACTTTATTGAGTGTTTCTATAATCACACTCTTACACCATTGACCAAGTTAAAGTATCTGAACCTTAAGGGCAACTCTTTAAGGCATTTCCCGCAACAGTTTTTGGAGCAGTCATCACAATTGGAGCAACTATTGTTAGAGGGTAACAGTTGGCACTGTGACTGCTTACTCAAGACACTCCGGAATTACTGTCTGAAGAATCCCCATGTGGTTCCTCGTTATTTCGAATCTGCAATAGAAAGAGATGGAACTCATGCCATCAGGTACACATACAACAACATCACATGTGCAAGCCCACAAACCATTGCTAATATGGATCTGAGAGACATCAGTGATGACTATTTTGGTGACTGCTAAAGTCAAGTACAACATGGATTCCTGCAATCATCACATGCATATTGTTCAAGCAGCAATGCCCTGGTATTTCAGCTTTGACAACTAGATGTAACTTGTTTATGCAGTTATGACTATACCAAATGAAATCAAGGCTAGACATGCCTATTTGGTTTGGAACCCAATGTTCCCCATCTAAATTTGCTAATAATAGGATGATTCTTTCTGGCTTACTAAGCATATACCAATAAGCTTATCATAATAATTTCAGAAACAAAGCTTAGCTGATCATGTTAAAATCAGAGCAAGTGAACTGACCAGTGTGTTAGGCTGTGTAAGCTTAGTAAAATACCTACACTTTATTTCAAGCTTATCGCAGAAAACAAAAATTGTGGCTGGAGCAAATTCCTTATTATTTTTCCTGTTTCTGCCTTAACTAACACAGTGCAAACTGCTGGGGTTGGTGAAGAGGATATTTTCGGTAGGAATATGAGCAACAAAATTGCTAATTATACTAGATACATATATGAGTAAGAAGTTATAGCCCAAGCTAGACTTACAGCCCAGTGATGCCTAAGGGCAATTTTTGATTAATTGATTTTAAAACAATTGGCTCATTTTCATTTGGATCTACACTAAAATTAACAAGAACAGAAATATTGCCCTCATTACTAATTCAGATCATAAATTATCTCTTACATCATATCCCAAGGAAACAAAGTGTGGTCTGCTAGCCAATGGCTATAAATGTTTATTGAATATAATTTATGAAGTGCACGCTAGCAATAAGCAATGTAGAGATACTAGATTTCTGCTTTTCTGACAAGTTAGGTTCAGGGGCCAAATGCTTTGTTGCCAACCTTTAATTAACAACATATAAGGAGGCTTGTTTTGAAACAAATTCATGCTCCAAGATTATTTTTTTTTGTAAAAGTTGGAGTGCCTCTTCCCCTATTTTTGCATCATTTTTTCCAGTAGTCTCCCGAAAGCTCTACTTCCAAGTCTCCGCAAATCCCATTCTGAGCAAGGTCTGGGGGAGTCGTGCAGTCAAAACTCTTGACTTTCCCTCCAAATGAAGAAATGCCCCTAGTTTCTATTATGATTCCCCAGAACATCACGGCTGAAAACAAAAAGCGGAAGTATAGGGACTGTTTATTAACGCCTCTGCCAGCAAAAAAGTTCCTCTTCAAAAGAAGTTGCACGCTCAGTATTATCCACAATTCACCACAGCCTCTCTCATATTTGAAAGGCGACTTTGGAATGTAATTAGAGAAAAAAAGGAAGGTCATTCTGCACAGGTAACATAGGAGATAGTGCAGGCAAGTGGAGCTGAGGTGGATGATCAGCCATATTATTGAACGGCAGAGCAGGCCGAAGGGTCCACATCACCTACTCCTGCTTTTATTTCTTATATTCTTAAGAATTACACGCAGAAAATGGAAATTCTCTCGAGAGTAGCACAGCAAGGTCGGAGTAAAGGCACATTGCTGTATAAGAATAGCAGGATGTTATGCACAACAGTGTCTGGTGAAATCAGCAACTTCTTACCCAGGGCCTACTTTCCTTACCTTAATCAGAAAATCCCTTCTTCCAAAATATAAAATTTAATTTAACTCAGGGGGAAGAGAATCACCAATTTTTACCCATTCCTAATAGGAATACTCCTTACTTAGATCAAAAGATCATGAAGATTGGAGGCAATCAAAAACCAACACTATTCAGAACACTTGTAACACAGACCATCCAGATATTCTAACTGTGGCCCAGGTTAATTTACATCTTGCACAACAATAATAAAAGGATGGAAATTTACAGCATCAGACTGTAGTTAAGAATGTTGACATATTTATGCTTTAATTATAACTCCAGTCATTCCAGGATCTCTCTAGTAATGCCTTTATTCTTTTTAATCATTTCTGAATGCTCCTTCATCCACTCAAGGATGTCCTACCCTGCTTGTAGCTACTCCTACCAGGAGATCTGCTGCCATGGTATGTTGATGACTCTGGGTCTTATAGTGTACGAGGTCCGAGACTCTTCACAGGTGACTAGCCACTTGCCTTACTAAGCTTCATGACAGTGCCACACACCTTTGGAGCCATTGTCCTACTAACTAGCTGGGATCCGCTGCCTCATCCGCCGTTACCAGTCTTTGTCCACGTAGAAGGGGTGATATCCCCACACACCAGCCGAAGCTGATGGGGCCCTCACTTGGTCTTGCATGACTGCTGAGTCAAGATGCCAGGGTATGGCCGCTGGTGTGCACAGCCAGTTACTTGAGTCATAAGTGAGAGTTGGAGGACACCGGTTTTGACATGGGTGTGGGGCTTGGCAAGGGATCAAGGGCACTAGCCCTCACAGATATCTTCTTAATACCCCAAACATGTGGGTGGAACAAATCCTGCTTCTTGGTCGCTGAATCCTAATCCTGAGTTAAGCCCCTGCTCACAATGCCACAAGGAACTGCACAAGTATCTCCTATTCCTCACTTGCAGATGACACTGCAAGAATAGCAGGAATTGCCTCCAGGTGAAATCCCAAATGCAACCTTGTCATAACTAGAACTCAAACTTCAGGCTATGAATTAGTCATTCAGCACAAACATTTGTGTTACTGCGCTAACCAATGATGCCATTTTCCTGTCACCTTATCATGAAGCTAACTTAGATCATGTTACTAAGTAATCTTAGTCAGTATGTAATATATTACTTAGCCAGCATGGGGGAGATGACGGCCTAATGGTAATGTCACTTGTAATGGTAATGTGCAGGCTAATTCTTTGGGGACAGGGGTTCAAATCTCACCATGGCAAATTAAAATCTGAAATATAAAGCTCTCCTGAATAAGTGACCATGAAACTGTCATTAAAAACCCACCTGGTTCACTAATGTCTCTTTAGGGAAGGAAATCTGCCATCCTTATTTGGTCTGGCCTACACATGACTCCAGACCCACAGCAATGCGATTAACATAGTTAACACGTGCCCTCTGAAATGGCCTCACAAGCCACTCAGGTTCAAGGGCAATTAGGGATGGGCAACAAATGCTGGCCTTGCCAGCAACACACATCCCATGTGAGAATAAAGACAAAATATATAGTCAAATTAACATAACTATCTGCAGCATACCACTATGAACTTTAATCATTCTCTTTAGTTCATGATTCAGTTAGGTTATTGTTTCTTGCAAATAAAAAATACTTTCAGGAATCCATTTCTGAAGCAAATCACTTTGGCTTTAATTATTGCAATGAATATTGAAGTTTATATAACATGATAATCCTTAACAAAAGTGAATACCCCAGATTCAGGTGGCATTCTTAATAAGCAGAGGTATATACACAACCACACAATGAACTATTTTTACATAGTTTCCAGTGAGAGCTTGGTTTCAGCAATTATTGCAATATTAAATGTAATCTCATACCTAGGACTGATTTCTAACCAGGAGGCTGTGCTTTCAATTCCTGAAATGTAGTCATTACGCTCCATAAAGGACCTGCTTAGTTAGGCTGCTTGATGGAGCACTGTTCTGCAAAGTATTCCACCTCAAGGAATTATAACTAGTAAGAGCAGGGTGACCTCCTAAATCAGCTGCTCTTCATGCAGCATTGTTGAGATTGGTTCACCAAAATTGACACCTAGAATAGAATGTCTAGCACTGCAAATATTCTTCATTTTAAGCACATGTTGTCGGTGTTCTAGCACATTCACAAAAATAACTGGGTACAAATAGTTTATTTTTAATTGCACATTTCTGTAGGTATAACAAAAGGCATTATTGGTCCAGTACTCAAGTGTTTCCATTTCTGGAAGAAATATTGATTATTGTATTCTTGCATTCCAAGAGGGGTTTCTTATGCTTCTATTCTGCAATCCCCCCACCCCCCCAGCAGTTCAATGAGTACACAAGGAATGATCTCATGTATGAAGTGCAGAGGATTCACTGTCATTACTTAAAATCTTCTCCACTATGTTATTAATGGCATCAAAAGTTGCACTCTTTGGAAAGGCTTGGATGAAATTTCGGCCTTCTTCCAGGCTATGCGACAGCTGAGGATCTAGAGGAACACGCCCTGGGGAAGAGAAAATATAAACAATGATACTTCAAGAACTAAAAGGAAAACTACCACTGACAAATCAATTCAGTCTATGGCTCTGTGAAGCCTTAACTAAAGCAAGCCACTACAAACAGCTGCAGTAAAATGAGGGGGCAAAAATCCTACAGCCCTGAAATTACTGTGTGAAATAATAGATCTGAACTTGTGTTTGCCTGATATTCCCTTCCCCAATGAAAGAGAAAATAATTCAGACACTTTTGCACCTTATACTTATAATTTCAAGACCAAAGTAAAAGCTCCAGCACATTACAGTATAACACTCAATTTGAATTAGTTTTGGAAAGAAACCAAATTTAAATAAATATCCAAAGATGAACATTATAATATAGAGCTCCACACAGTCCAGCTTTTCTTTTCACCTTATCTGAATATTACCACTCCAAAGGTGAGAATGTCAAAATGAAAACAATTATAGAGGCATAAGGGGGCTTTTTCAAAAAAAATGTACTTCTTTGATATTGCTAAGGAGGAATGCTTCTGTTGCTCACAATAAAAATTCTCTCTCTTCATGCAGCTATGTACTATTTTCCCACATTACAATTTTGCTTACACGCCTGTTTCTGTTAAATGCTTCCCCTCTACACGCAAGGCTGAACAAGTGGGCAACGGTTAGCACATTTAGGACAAATATCAAATGGTCTGCCCATCAAAAAACATGATTAACACTCAAAGGACTTCCAGTAGTAGAGTAATGCTTGGAGTTGGAAAACCTTGGCATCAGTTAAGATTTGACTGAATGCTGTAATTTAGAGGGTATGGGGAAATTGTAACTTTTTATTTAGATGGGTCTAGTGGTCTCCCTGATCCGTGACCTTGTTCTGAATGACTCAAATTTCATGTACACGTTCACCAAAAAAAAACTATCAGCATGCTGCATGTCCTACAGACACGCCAGGTAAAAGGAGTCCTGGAGAAGCGTTAGGAGTCTTAGAACAGCTACAGCACTACATACTCAAACTGAAATATTGCCTCAAATTATAAACTTGCTTTGCTCAATGCCATTCCTCGAAATGAATGCAAATCATACCATGTACTGATCATTAAAAAAATATTTTTACAGGTTATATTTTGTAAAGAAATCCTTTTATTATATAAATGTCACCAAGATGGTTGACCAAGATCCACATTCCAACACAAGTGATTTACAACCTCAAAAGTTCACTTTAGGATGCTTACCTAAAAATGGAACTCCAGACTGCTCAGCAAGTGCTTCTCCCCCTCCTCTGGAAAATACATTAGTGCATTCCTGAAAAGCAATGATTTAGTGAAGTTAAAACCAGAATCAGCACCATTGTATTCCTCTACAATTCATTAGTCTTGAAACTTTGATAAGTTTAGTCAAACATATTTAGCATTATTCAAGCAGAGATGCGCTCTTTGTAACAGCACATCAATTATCATTTCATCCTCTTGTTCTTCAAGTGGAAATCCAACACAGGTGCACTGTTTTCGGTTTTAGAGCACTCGCGATATTTTTGTTTAAAAGGGGAACAGAAATCGCAGACTAACACTTCAATATACTGAAAGATCAGATTTTTTCCTCAACTCTTAAATGTTAGGAAGGTTGTGAAGCTAGAAGCATATTTCACCACCAGCTAAGATTAACGGGGCGAAATACTTCAATCTTATGTTTAACAGACTCTTGTAAGTAATGTCTATTAATGTTGACAATATCAGCAACTAGCCCAGGTTTTTAAATTCCATGCAAGTTTCTTCACTTGTTCACAATGGCCTAATAAACTCTCAATTAACACGATTGAAAATTTTTTAATACTCACTGAGCAGTTAGGGCAAACAAAGCCACTCATGTTTTCAATTATCCCCACCACCGGTAACCCAGTTTTCTTGCAGAATGTCAATTCTCTTCTTACGTCTCCTATAGACACAGCCTGTTAATAAAACCAAAACATTTTGGAACTGTATTCAAAGGGCTGAAAATGGTGATACTGTTGTTTCAAAATAAAACTTCTCAACGCTCATGATCAAGGATCATATCTGAATAATAATCAAAGGGGCAAGGTAGTCTAGATCGATCACTGCTCACAGTCCAGGAGCTTTCAGGAGAGATGGGAAGAATGCTTTTATCAAGCGCAAAAGCAGAGATTAAAAAACAAATAATGCTTGAGTTATTAGAGGTCTAGAGACTGTTGGAGGTTAGAAAGGCTGAGAGAAGTCAGCAGTTTGATATAGTTGAGACTCAGCAAACGAATGAATTACATTATGAACTTGCAGCATGATTTGAACTGAGTGAGGATGTGGGTAGAGGAGTCTGAAAAATGGCATATTTAAAGCAGAGAGCAACTTGCAGTGGAGCACTGACGAGGCCCAATTCAGTAAAATAGTGAAGAAACAAGGAAGTTTGCATCAAAGAAACAAATGATGAACCACCGAACCAGAAGGTAAGGAAATATATTTATTTATATCAAGATGTATTTAGCATTTTTAATACTGGATTTTAGGCTCTGCTCCATAACGTTCCTTAAAGGTCTGTTTGCAGCATGATCTGCCACCCTGGAAAACCTGCCTGTTCTTCACAAAGGGGAGCGTCTACTTCTGCTTTCAATCTGTTGAGATCATCCATGCTGAAGACCTTGCTAGGTACTGACAGCAGTGTTATTGCCCCTCCAGTTGTTGCTGTCTGAGGTTCCCTTTCCAAGGCGACTTGGCGATTACTTCTCTCAGTTGTCTGGGAGGTCCTTCACAATCCAGATCTTGTCGAACAGGTACATGAACTCTGTTGTGACTGTGTTCCTGCCATCTTTCAATAGCTCTGCTAGTAATCTCATAGATCCCAAGTGCCTTGTTGGTCGTTGGGCCTCTGATCTGGCAATTTCTCCCAGGTTGACATTCAGCTGTTGAAGTGCACTGTTGTTGTCAAACTCAAACGTGGAGCTGGGGCTGGGCTGGTTGAGGGTCTCCTGGAAGTGTTCCACCCACCTTACCTCCTGCTCCTCGTCTGTCAATGGCATCCTTGCCTTTGATTAGCACAGTGGTGTTGCTTCATGCACCAGTTCCCGTACGGTCCTTTTAACTCCATCCATCCTGGTTTGTCTTTCCTGCAAATCATCTGCACAGTTTCATTCAATCTTCTGTATTTACCATTTTCCTTGTCTTTGCTCAATTTCTTTTTCTGGTCCATATTGCTCTTCGCCAGCTTTCTTTCATCAATCAACTTTTATGTTGGGTCAGTGATCCATTGTTCTTTGTTGGTTCCTCTCCTCTGCCCAATGGCAACTTCGGAAATCTCCTTAATCCCTCTTTTGAAGATTTCCCACTGTTCATCAACACTGGCTGACTCCAGTAGTACTTCGAATCTGTTGGAAGGGGCAAGTCGGAAACTGTCCGACATGTCCTTATCCTTCAGTTTCTCTGTTGCATATGGCCATTGTCACTTCATAGGTGTTGCCTTCTTCAGCTTCAGGTGGATCTTGCCTAACACAAGATGGTGGCCCGATCCTACATCGGCACCTCGACATGTCTGGACACCTCGTAGAGGTGGCCTCCTTCTGCTGCTGATGCATACATAGGCAATCTCGTTCAGAATGTTACCATCTGGAGACATCCATGTCTTTGTGAATGTCCCTGTGTTTAAAGAAGGAATGCTGAGAAGCCACTTGTTATCAACATCATCGATTTCAAGATGACTTTCGATAGCATCCATCAGCAGTCACTCTGTTACATCACAAGACAGTACGGCATCGGAACAGTATATAAACATCTTCAAAGCCTTATAATGTGACACCAGCTGCTGCGTCAAGACGAGCACAGGCACCACGGGCTCCTTCAATATCATCGCGAGAGTACATATAGCAAAGCTGCATACTCACCCCATTCTTTTTCTTCTTGTTATTTATTTCATCATGAGGAAGGTGATGGTGGGACTCAACATCCTGTGGTAACATCACCAGCTAACAGACCTGCAGATTTTGCAGAAGACATCGCCTTTCTGGCCAGAGAATTGCACTCGCTCAAAGATATGACCATCAGTCTTTGAGAGTAACTACGCCAAGGTTGGTCTATGCATCAGCTGCGAGAAGACTAAGTCAATAATGACTGGGCGATAACACTGTCCTCCCATCACCATCAAGCAATAGAACATCGAAGACATCAACCACTTCCCCTTACTTGGGGAGCAACATCTCCAGGGAAGGTGATGTAGAGATCGACATTCACACAAGAATTGGCAAAGCAGCAGTCTTCCAGCGGCTCCACAGGGTCTTTTTTTTAATTCTTTGGGATGCGAACATTCTTGGCAAGGTAATCGCCCTCGAACTGAGTGGCTTGCTAGGTCATTTGAGGGCAGTTAAGAATCAACCACACTGCTGTGGGGCTGGTGTCACATGTAGGCCAGACCAGGTAAGGATGGCAGGTTTCTTTCCCTAAAGGACATTAGTGAACCAGATGGGTTTTTACAACAATCAATGATAGTTTCATGGCATCATTACTGAGACTAGCTTTCAATCCCAGATTTAATTCACTGAATATGTATTCCAACATGAGCCATGATGGAATTTGAACCCGTGCCCCCAGAATAATTTTCCTTCTGGGTGGTAGTGGTCATGGGTTTGGAAGATGCTGTCTAAGGAGCCTTGATGAATTCCTGCAGTGTATCTTGCAGATGATGTACACTGCTACTACTGTGCGTCAGTGGTGGAGGGGGTAAATGTTTGTGGATGGGGTGCCAATCAAGCAGGCTGCTTAGTCCTTGATGGTTCAAGCTTCCAGTGTTGTGGGAGCTGCACTCATCCAGGCAAGTGGAGAGTCTTCTAACACAATCCTGACGACTTGTGCCTTGTAGATTGTGGACGGGTTTTGGGGAGTCAGGTGAGTTACTCGTCACAGGATTCCTAGCCTCTGAGCTGCTCTTGTAGCCACAGTATTTATATGGCTAGTCCAGTTCAGTTTTTTGTCAATGGTTATCCCCAGGGTGTTGATAGTGGGGGATTCAGCGATGGTAATGCCATTGAACGTCAAGTAGCGATGGTTAGATTCTCTTTTGTTGGAGATGGTCATTGTCTGGTACTTGTGTGGTGTAAATGTTACTTGCCAATTGTCAGCCCAAGCCTGGATATTGTCCAGGTCTTGCTGCATTTGGACATGGACTGCTTCAGTATCTGAGGAGTCGTGAATGGTGCTGAACATTCATCAGCGAAAATTCCCATTTCTCACCTTATGATGGAAGGAAGGTCATTGATGAAGCAGCTGAAGGTTGTTGGGCCGAGGAGAGTTTTCTCCCTGATTCCCATTGACTCCAGTTTTGCTAGGGCTCCTTGATGCCACACTCAGTCAAATATAGCCTTGATGTCAAAGGCAGTCTGACTCACCTCAGGAGTTCAGCTCTTTTGTCCACATTTGAGCCAAGGCTGTAATGAGGTAAGGAGCTAAGTGGCCCTGGCAGAACCCAAATTGGGCATCAGTGAGCAGATTATTGCTAAGCAAGTGCTGCTTGATAGCACTGTTGATGACCCCTTCCATTACTTTACTGATGATCAACAGTAGACTGATAGGGCGGTAATTGGCCGGGTTGGATTTGTCCTGCTTTGTGTGTGGACATACCTGGGCAATTTTCCACATAGCCAGGAAGATGTACTGTAGCGTTGTAGATGTACTGAAACAGCTTGGCTAGGGGCACAGAAGTTCTGGAGCACAAGTCTTCAGTACTATTGCAGGAATATTGTCAAGGCCCATAACCTTTGCACTATTAACTCCACTATTAGGTGGAGAGAATTGAATTGGTTGAAAACTGGCATCTGTGATGCTCGGAACCTAGGAGAAGGCCAAGATGGATCATCCACTTGGCACTTCTGGCTGAAGATTGTAGTAAATGCTTCTACCTTATCTTTTGCACTGATGTGCTGGGCTCCCCCATCATTGAGGATGGGGACATTTGTGGAGCCTCCTCCTCCAGTGAGTTGTTTAATTGTCCACCACCATTTACGACTGGATGTGGCAGGACTGCACAGCTTTGATCTGATCTGTTGGTTGTGGAATCACTTAGCTCTGTCTATCACTTGCTGCTTACGCTGTCTGGCACACAAGTAGTCCTGTGTTATAGCTTTACCGAGTTAACGCTTCATTTTTAGGTGTGCCTGGTGCATGCCCTCCTGCACTCTTCATTGAACCAGGGTTGATCCCCTGGCTTGATGGTAATGGTAGAGTGGGAGATAATCTCACTGAGGTTACAGGTTGTTTTCGAGCGCAATTCTGCTGATGGCCCACAGCACTTCATGGATGCCCAGTCGAGTTGATAGATCTGTTCGAAATCTATCCCAGTTAGTACGGTGATAGTGCCACACAACACGATGGAGGGTATCCTCAATGTGAAGATGGGACTTTGAGTCCACAGCAACAACACGGTGGTCACTCCTACCAATACTATAAAGGACAGATGCATCTGCGGCAGACAGGTTGGTAAGGATGAGGTCAAGTATGTTCTTCCCTCTTGTTGGTTCCCTCACCACCTGCAAACCCCAGTCTAGCAGCTATGTCCCATAGGACGGCCAGTCGTGGTGCTACCGAGCCATTCTTGGTAATGGACATTGAAGTCCCCCAGAGTATATTCTGCGCCCTTGCCACCCTCAGTGCTTCCTCCAAGTGGTGTTCAACATGGAGGAGCACTAATTCATCAGCTGAGGGATGGTGGTATGTGGTAATCAGGAGGTTTCCTTGCCCATGTTTGACCTGATACCATGAGGCTTCATGGGGTCCGGAGTCAATGTTGAGGACTCCCAGGGCAACTCCCACCTGACTATACCACTGTGCTGCCACCTCTGCTCGGCCTATACTGCCGGTGGGACAGGGCATACCCAGGGATGGTGATGATGTTGTCTGGGGCATTATCTGTAAGATATGATTCTGTGAGGGTGACTATGGTCAGGCTGCTGCTTGACGATTCTGAGAGACAGCTCTCCCAATTTTGGCACTATGTTAGTCAGATGTTAGTAAGGATCATTTTACAGGGTCGACAGGACTGAGTTTGCCAGTGTCATTTCCGGCACCTATGTTGATGCTAGGTGGCCCGTCTGGTTTCATTCCTTTTTTCAGATTTTGTAGCGGATTGATACAACCGGGTGGCTTGCTAGGCCACTTCAGTGGGTCTGGAGTCACATGTAGACAAGGTAAGGACAGCAGATTTCCTTCCCTAAAGGGCATTAATGAACCAGCTGGATTTTTACAACAATCGACAATGGTTTCATGGTCATCATTAGACTTTTAATTCCAGATTTTTATTGAATTCAAATTCCACCATCTGCCGTGGTGGGCTTTGAACCTGGGTCCCCTGGGTCTCTGGATTATCAGTCCAGCGACAATACCACAATGTCACACTCGATCAAATGCTGCCTTGATGTCAAAAGCAGTCACTCTCGCCTCACCTCTGGAGTTCAGCTCTTTTGTCCATGTTTGAACTAAGGCTGTAATGAGGTCAGGAACTGAGTGGCCCTGGCAAAACCCAAATTGACCATCAGTGAGCAAGTTATTGCTAAGCAAGTGCCACTTGATAGCACTGTTGATGAACCCTTCCATCACTTCACTAATGATTGAGAGCAGACTGATGGGGTGGTAATTGGCCGGGTTAGATTAGCCCTGCTGTGAGTGTACAGGACATACCTGAGCAATTTTCCACATTGCTGGTTAAATGCCAGTGTTGTAGCTGTATTCGAACAGCTTGGCTCTGGGTGCAGCAAGTTCTGGAGCACAAGTCTTCAGTGCTATTACTGGAATATTGTCAGGGCCCATAGTCTTTTGTAGTATCCAGTGCCTTCAGCTGTTTCTTGATATCACGTAGAATGAATCAAATTGACTGAAGACTGGCAGCTGTGATGCTGGGGATCCCTGGAGGAGGCTGAGATAGATTATCCACTTCAGCACTTCAGGCTGATTCTTGTTACAAATGCTTCCGCCTCATCTTCTGCACCGATGTGCTGTGCTCCTCCATCATTAAGGATGGGGATATTTTTGGAGCCTCCTCCTCCAGTGAGTTGTTTAATTGTCCAGCACCATTCATGACTGGATGTGGCTGGGACGCAGAGCTTAGATCTGATCCATCGGTTGTAGGATCGCTTAGCTCTGTCTATTACTTGCTGCTTATGCTATTTGGTATGCAATTGGTCCTGTGTTGTAGCTTCACCAGGTTGATACCTCATTTTTAGGTATGCCTGGTGCTGCTCCTGGCATGCCCTCCTGCACTCTTCATTGAACCAGGGTTGATTCCCTCGCTTGGTGGTCATGGTAGAGTGGGGGATATGCCAGGCCATGAGGTCACAGATTGTGTTCGAGTATAATTTTGCTGCTGCTGGATGGCCCACAGCAGCCTCATGGTTGCCCAGTCTCGAGTTACTTGATCTGTTCGAAATCTATCCCACTTAGCATGGTGGCAGTGCCACACAGGATGCTGGAGGGTATCCTTAGCGTGAAGATGGGGCTTCATCTCCACAAGGACTGTAGTGAGTGACTGCGGTCACTCCTACCGATACTGTCATGGGCACATGCATCTGCAGCAGGCAGGTTGGTGAAAATACGATCAAGAACGTTTTTCCCTTGTTAATTCCCTCACCACCTGCTGCAGGCCCAGTCTAGCAGTTATGTTCTTTAGGACTCGGGCAGTTCGGTCTGTAGGTGTGCTACCGAGCCACTCTTCATGGTGGGCATTGAAGACCCCAGCCCAGAGTGCATTCTGCACCCTTTCCACCTTCAGCACTTCCTCCATGTGGTACTCAACATGGAGGAGTACCGATTCATTAGCTGAGGGGGTGGGGGGGGGGGGAGAATACACGTGGTAATCAGCAGGCAGTTTGACCTGGTGCCATGAGATCTGGTAGGGTCCAGAGTCAATGTTGAGGACTCCCAGGGCAGCTCCCTCCCAACCGTATACATCTTTCACCAGTGCTGCCTACGTAAGATCCTGGGCATCACATGAAGAGACAGCATCACCAACGAAGAAGGTTTACAGAGGGCTTGTCAGAGGTGCCCACAGGGCATTGCAACAGAGGGGCGACTGAGGTTTGCAGAACACTTATTTTGCCTCCCTGACGTACAGAGTGGCAGTAGAGTGGACACCACCAGCTGGAAAAAGATGGGGGCCAACCAAAGAAGAGCTGAAGTACATTTAAGGAGGACCTTCAAGGGCAGGACACCGCCTGGACAGGAGTGAATGAGATTGCAATGAAATGGGGCCGGTGGCAGAGTCTTGCTGCCCCTAGTTCCTCCAGTCCCACATGGGACAGTCTAAATGAGTAAGTAGTACTGGTTTGACTGAAGTTGAGAGTGGAAATAAAGTTGACTTGAGGTGCCTAAACCCGATCTCAATCCCAAGCGCAGAATTTTTGAGATGCAGATCAATAGCCATAGTTAAATGGTGCTGCAGTACAAGGTCCAACAGAAGGGTATCAGGGAGCCAAGCTACTTTCAACGCCAGGTAGAACAGCATCACTTACAATGGAAGAGTGAAAAAACAGCAGTTAAGAGTGAGGAAAATCAACAAAGAAATTCTTAAATATCACCCCCAGTTAGTTGAATTATGATGCCAAACAAAAATGGAATTGATTTACAAAATGAAAGATGCCAATGATGCTATGTTAAATTTTACATGAATTGCAGGGCCATTTCAGGATTAACAAGATCAACTCAATTGTCTTTGCAATGTCCATTGCTGACATTAGAGGGCAATCTCGACAAAAGCTGGAACCGAGAATAAAACCAGAAAATGCTGGAAATACTCAGCAGGTCTAGCAGGCTCTGTAGAAGGAAGGAGAGTTAATATTTTTTGAGTCAAATATGACTCTTCTTCAGACTTCTGTTTTTATTTCAGATTTCCAACCCCACATTATTTTGTTTTTATTCCAAAACGGAGGCTATTCAACATCGCTCACGAGGACTCTTGCAGCATCATATTAAACAAAAATGCCTGCTATCTAAATCAAATCCAAATCTCATTTTTTATTAAGAAGCTCCTTTTACTTTACGTCACTCCATTTCATGCATTTCAGATTGCGCTGCATGAAATGGGACAAAGCAAGACTTTACGGAAAAAGCTGAGGAACAGGGATATTTCGGAACTGAAAAAATAAATTTAAGCCCGAGGGGCGGGGGCTGCTTCATTAGCAAATATTTTTCACCTTCAAATCAGCCTCAGCTCTGTATATTTTATTTTTTCAAAAAAAGAAATTAGGCCCAAAGACCCACAAGTATTTTCGTGCATCCGAGGTCCTATCAGGACAGGCAGAGGTGGCCGTAGGGCAGAGCAGAAATTCGCAGGTTCCCTGTCCCTCATCCAGTCAGAAATTCCGGCCTATACGGGGGGCAGCTGCACAACATACCTATCCACAAATAGATGAGCACGTGCAGGAATGATGTAATTTGATGAGACGCCCACATTACTGTCTTCAGTAACACTGCCTGCAAAGTCATGTCCCTGACATCAGCGCCGTTTGACTTTTAAAAGATGGCAGAATCTTTACCACAACCGACTGCAGAGGATGGAAACAGCCTCTCGGGAAACAAAAGCGCCAATTGTTTTCCTTTTTTTTTGGCTGAGTGTCATCATGCCACCAGCTAAATCCAACCACGATTCCTCCTCTCCCCACCTGAGACAGGTGCCCTAGCTGCACTTAAAGTGACAGGTGCCTATCCTACCTATACAGATAAACCAACTTCAGAATTTGGGGTGAATCAAGCATACAATGAGTGGACATAAGGAGGTTCTGCCGTGCCTCATCTCTGACAGCAAAATGGCCTCCTGTGAAACCTCGTGCCCAAATTAACAGAAGGCATCTAACGCTGGTGTCACAACCAAATCCTGGAAACTAATTTGAGCCTTGGACAACAAATATACTTTAACTGGAACGAAAACGGATTTTGCGTTTTAAGGGAAAAATTCTCGAGCGCTGCTCCATTGCTGCATTTTGTTCCTGCTGAAATGGTCAACAGGGAGGTAAAAGGCCATAGTTGCATAATTTATTCAGAATTACGCGCCAGCCTTCTGAATAAACATTTGGCATTTGTCTGTCACTCAAAAGCTCAAGCTGAAACCAGGACTGAAAGTATGGAACCCAATTGTCAAAGCTTCATGACAAATACCAAGTCTGTCATCGAGGATTCTAGCTCAAACACGTTTTTATAAATTTTCCACAATTTTGATGCGCTTGCTTGGGATATAAGCTGTACATTTTGCCAGGATGGAATTCAGAGCTCCATGATTTAAACATCCAAGTAACCAATAACAGAAGCAATTAATGTACACAACATTCAACTACCTGGACCAGCATTTATTGGCCTGAGGCAGGCAAAACAAGCTTTAAAAAAAACTCAAGAAGCTGAAATCCCTCATTGAACTCACCTGAGGTGTTGTAACCAACAGAGCTCCATCAGGTTCATATCGACGAAGGGACTCCACCACCGAGATGTGTTCATCCGAGGTCCCAGGTGGAGTGTCTACAATGAGATAGTCGAGCTCTCCCCAGGCCACATCGGAAATGAACTGCTTGATAAGAGCTAAGTGGAGAGGGGAGAAACGATTTTAAAAGCCTAAAGCAAACACAAGAAAATGTAGTTATTTTATAAATTCAGAAAAGAATTAATGTCTCTCAGTTCGATTTGAGTGCTAAGTTTAAAAAGATAATTTCAGTACTCTACCACCTTTACCACAAGATTGCAAGTCAAAATCCCAGGATTACAGGTCACTCAACTGCACCTACTTCAATATCTCTCCATCAATCTCCCACCAACTGCATACAAACATTCGAGACCAAGCGCAGTCTGCAGGTGAAATAGGGTTAGAGGGTCGGGTGGCTTTCTTGCCTCTCCTAGGAGATTGCATGGCTGCTAGTGGGATCAGGTGCTCCAAACATCATGAGTATGGGACAGTCTTGATGGACTACTTGATCCTTTCCTGTCAGTCATTGACAAGGGTGCACAGACATAACTCCTCCTCGTTTTAGTCAAATTGTATATTTAACATTTAAGCGCCATTATCTTTATATTTCCATGTCCACATTTATTATGGAAACAAAATCACAGAAACTGCTCATGTAGCCTTGTGTTAAACTGCAATCACATCCTCATGCCTGTGGATGAAGTTAGCAGGCAGTACACACAAACATGAAGACCTTGAAATTTCATGGGGGCTCCACTGGGAACTCAAGACAACGTAAGTGGCTGCATTCATCCAATGCGCCATTTCACTGGGTGCTACGCCGGTCTCCCATTTGAGTTACACTGGGGAGATGGATAGGACACTTGTGGAATTTCACTGCCTGGATCAAATATTCTCCAGTGTTGCTCATAAGAAGTTGGAGGATATGGCATTTCAGTAACAGCAGTAGTGCACCACGTAACACAATGTACCTTTCCGCTGCCTAGTTGCAGTTGTGTTAAACTGGATCTAAACCTTTAAAGATAAAGTCTAATTTCTGTCTACACAAAACATAAAGTTAATTAGGGGTTGATTGATGTTCAAATTTTGCAGATTGGCAAGTACTTGTAAATGTTTGGCTGCAGGTCAGAAAAAATTTGTCAAATGACTGCCTTTGTTTTTTATTTTTATAAAAATTCCTAAGTACAGTGTTTGAAGTGCAACATTCCTAACACGCATGTTTATGACTAATTATGCTCATATAGAAATATCAGTCTCAAGTAGAGCTTTCAATTTCAGGGAAGCACCTATACCAGGTAACTCAGGTCACTTGCATGAATGTTATTACAATCATTTCGTATTTAACACTACATAACAGGGCAAAAGAATCAATTCCTCATCAAAATTAATTGCCTGCTGTAACCTAAGCACTGTTTGAAAGAGTCACCAACACACTGAAGGAAGGCTCCAAACAGTAAAAAAATTACTTGTAATTAACTGCGGATGAACCACAACACAAGCTTCTTTTGCTCCGTGCTAAAGTAATATGACCTCACCTGTTTTCTTTGGCCCTCTCCATATCACAGCATCATCTGGAGTCTCCAAGAGAAAGCCTATTGACATCAAGCACATTGTTTTATCTTTGTCTACATAAACTGGTACCCAACCAGCATCGCATTGATGTACAGCGCTATTCAGAACATTCAGCATCCGAGGGATGCTGGGGCCACACAAATCAATGTCCAGAATTCCAACCTAAAATAAAACAATTCAGCAATAAATTAAACAAGCAACTGAAAGGGCTTGAAAGCAGAGATTGCCTAGAATGATAGCAAAACTAGAGGTTATAATAATGAATAACTGTAATTTCTTTTAGGAAGAGGTTAAATTAGTTGGGGGGTGGGGGTGGAGGATGATCAAAAGGAGGTTTACAAAATTATGCAAGGATTTCAAAGAGCACAGTGAAAAACTGTTACCAACATAAACCAGACTCAAAATAGCAAAAATAGAGGGAAGCTGGAATATTTCACAGCGTCATCGGAACATGGAATGTTTTACCGCAAATGGTTCGAGACATAAAAACTAAATTAAAAAGTAAATTGGATAAGCACTTGGTAAGACCGCAAAAGGATTTGAACATTTGAAATATTTTCTTTTTAAATGTATCTATTCCACAAGTGTTTTAAAGCATTCAATATTTTTCTTAGTTACATACCACTTTCTTTTCCCTCTGATGAGATTTGGAACAAATTTAAGAAAATTTTAGACTGCTTCGGCCAGCAGACTAGAAACAATCTGCGACAGTGATCAGGAAGTTTTTCTTGCTGGCAAACTATCCAGTTGCACTGTGAAATTCTGGAACAAAGGATTGCCTTATATGCTGTAATTCTCCACAATGAGTTCCTTGTGACAAATAGATTGACCATGAGGTATTGAGCAGTCGTGCATATGCCCTTACTGATTGTTCAGAAGCGGCACCAACAAAGTTTTGGGAAGTCGTTGCTTGGCCTACTGGTGGGAACACTGTATGGATCAGCGGAACAAAGTTCAGGAGAAAACACTTTCACAAATTAAGCCAAGGGGGTAACGTATGCATTAATTGTAAATTAATTGCAAGTTGGGGTAGAGTTTCAGCTAGGTTACACTGGGTCATTCAAAAATTGGCCAAAACGTAAGACAAGATACAGGGTTTTCAAGCGCAAATTGAGGTTGAGGTCTTTTGAGCTGGTTTAAAAATGGACGCTGGGCCTGCCCACAAAACAGGCACCCAACCGGGGGTGGGGGGAGAAAATCAAATGGATGTTTTCAAAATTATGCAAGGATTGAGCTAATCACCATGTTGCGTTTCCACTACGCGTGCCTACGTGTAGCCCTTTGAGGATGCTCTTAAAATTGATTTGCTTTTTCTTTTAGGCGCAAGGACAATGATAGGCACCTTTTAAAAGCTTTTTAAAATATTAAAACTGACTGCTTTACACCAACGAAACTAGTATATGGTATTTTATTTTTAAAAGTTGTCTTCAGTTATTTAAGATCAGGTGGTGGACGAGACACTTATTAAGCATGCTTACTTTATGTGATGAAACATATTTTCAGCTGTATTAATAAAACTGCTCCAGGTTGTTACTCTTAAATATATCAAGCATTATTTTTCAATGTAAGAAAACAAAAATAATGTAATTATGCTCTAAAACACTGCCCATTTTATGTTCGGTGATTTGCAAATAAGCAGAGATTTCAGCAAAAAAAATTCAATTTAGGAAACCAGTGTGATTCTGAGCGCATTTTGCACCCAAAACAGAAAGGTCAGGAAAAGTAAACTTGAGTTCTTGCTCTGGTGCAGAGTCAGCAGCTGCATGGGCATAAAGGGAAGAAATAGATTCCTTATGTCTTCAAACTTCTAGATTTGTGTTTGTTTCTTTTGCCACCATCAGCATGTTTTGCATAGTTTTTTTCTTTTCTGCTGCCATGTTGTGCCTTAATGGACTCATCAATGAGGTAGCATCCTGTGACAGAAAAGGTACTCATTTTTTAAAGCAATATCCTTTCACACAAAGTTTCAATCGTTTTTGTTGAGCATCAGTAGCATATTCCCCACCTTTTCTACATTTATTTCATCTTACCCTTTTCCCTGCATTTCTCAGTGCAAGCGCTAACTCTGTTGTTATGGTACTTTTCCCAACTCCTCCTTTGCCAGAAAGAACTAGCAGGATGTGGTCAACAGCAGCTAGGTTATCTTGGTTTAAAAAAGAGAGGTACATTATTAAAATTATGCACATTTCAGCAACTTAAATAGATCAAGACACAGCCTAATTTACAGGGCAAATAAATGTAGGTTAATTCCAGTGGTTTCAAAACTTTCAGGTCCTTACTTATTTGTCAATTGCAATACTACTGGGTTTCTGTTGTCCCCTGAATAAGTGCTACATTCAACCAAGAGATCACCCTCCCCTGGCAGGGAATGTGCACTTGTCACTTTACTCCATATGTCCTAAGGATTTCATACAAATATTTGAGCCTAATGTCTTTCTTCACACTGTTTGTTTTTAAATAGCCCTACAGAGGACTTAAAAAGACAAGTGAGGAGGCTGTTGGTGTAGAAATAACACCATTCAACAAGTTCATATAGTTTCCTTTCCATTTTATTGAGATGTTTAATTTTTCCACTTTACTCCCTAATCTCCTGAAGATGGTAATCCATACTGCGCATTGGCAAACTCGTCGTTCAAGTGGAAATTCTCATAAGCTACAGGACACATAGTGCTATTTGACTTTTGGTGGTATTATAGCCAAATTTGATATTCATGTTCAGGTGCTTCCACCAGGAGGTCTCAGATAGCTGGCACCTTGACTGACTTCAGCTCAATGGTCACAGGAACTAACTGCAGCACTCTGCCCTCTATACAGATCAGCACTAAACCTGGAACCTTCCTGCACCTTAAACACACAGGTCATTGACCTGAAACGTTAACTTTGTTTCTCTCCACAGATGCTGCCTGACCTGCTGAGTGTTTCCAGCATTTTCTGTTCTCATTTCAGGTTTCCAACATCCACAGTATTTTGCTTTTGTAAACATTCAGGGGTGCCCATTTGTTTGAACTTAAACTACTAAAATAGTGTGCATTTAACAGCAGTCGTATTTGTGTTCAGCTGAAAATTTTCAGGTGCAGAACATTTGCAGCATCCGGCATCTCTTATTAGGATCACTTCAATAACATAAAAGATGTTTTTCATTATATAGTCTGAGCCAAGTTCAAAGCAAGATGTAGTAAATTGCTGCACATTTAAGCAGCTTTGCCTTCATATGTTTGGCAAATGTTTCGCCATTTCATAACCAGCAATACAATTAGTTAAAACTGCAATTATTATTTTCAATGCAGTGCTTCCACATAGTATCACAGCCAAAATATATTTTGATTTTCTCCCTTCCCAAATAGGATTAAACACTATTTTCTTTTGACAAAAAATAGCCTTTGAATTGTAAAAAAAATATTCATTTACAATTCCTTAGTTAATATCACCACCGTCAACACCCCTTTGTCCTTTTGTCTATGACATCTTTGGCAATCTCTTCTTTGCCTCCACCTATCACTGGCTCTCTATCCAGCTCTACCTGGCCCACCCCTCAATCAGCTCATATTTCGCCTCATTTCTATATTTCCTTAGTTCTGATGAAGAGTCATACGGACTCAAAACATTAACTGTGTTCCTCTCCACATATGTTGTCAGACCTGCTGAGTTTTTCCAGCTATTTTTGTTTTTGTTTCATTTACAATTATCCTTTTTCACCCCCCAAAAAAAATCCACTCTTCTCCTGAAGGTGGCAATACTTGACTGGGTACATTGCATAGTCGCTTGTCCGGTACTTTGGTTAAATAGTAATTTTTCAACACACAGACCAGTCAGCATCAACAGGCTTTTCAACTCTCTCCTGTCCTGATCCAATAACCACGTAGGCCTAATTTTAGCAAGTGTGACTAGATAGAAATCAGAGGCAGGGAGCTAGCCAATTTATCCTTTCCTAACTCAGCAGTATCAAAGATAACGGAAGTGCCCACACCTACCTGTACCAGTAGGGGGCAACGTGAGTCAGTGCTGGAATCAAGGGCTTTGCTTGACAGAAACAGGGATAGAAACTGGAAACGCTACGAATTATACATGTCTGTCAGTATCTTTGAAAGGCAAGCTACTTGTCAGATGTACACCCTCCCTCAGACCTTTAAAACTAAATGATAAGCAAGCCCCTTATCAGAGGAGAAAGAGAAGGGAGAGAAAGGGAACAAGACAACAAATACATTAATCCCAAGAGGAATTTAACAGGTTGAATAACCTGGAAATTTAATAGATTAGCAGGAGATGGTGGCGTAGTATAATGTCAGTGGACTAATAATCCAGAGGCCATGGCTAATGCTCTGGGGACAGAGGTTCGAATCCCACCATGGCAGCTGGTGAAATTTGAATATAAAGCTAATCTCAGTAATAGCGACCATGAAACAATCATTGATTGTAGTAAAAACCCATCTGGTTTACTAATGAATGTCTAAATCTGCTGTCCTTACCTGGTCTGGCCTACATGTGAACACAGACCCATAGCAACGTGGTTGGCTCTTAACTGCCCTCTGAAGTGGCCGAGCAAGCCAGTTCAAGGGTCATTTGGACCGGGCAACAAATGTTTGGTCCTGTTGCCCACATCCCATAACAGAATAAGGAACAGATTAGTTAATACAAAACATCTCATCGGTGCCACGAAAAGGCGGAGAACAAAATAACAACACAAATAGTGAAAAGCATGGAGAAAGCTACTAAGAGAAAGTCAGAAAAGCAGGAAAATGTGCAGGGTCTGAAAGAAACCAGGAAACTTTGGACCCAGACAAGGGCTACCAGACCCAAAAAGCAAGGGGGGGGGGGGGGGGGGCAACTGCCTGAATGGTGAAACCCCCAGCAGAGCCAAGTTCTAATGGAAGACTTTACAGTCGAAGCCCCAGTCTACCCAACAGTACCCCTTGCGAAAAAGACGATGAGATGTTGAAGTCTGAAGTTACTGAAGTTAACGTTCATATCTGAAGGTTTCTGAATATCCAGGAGAGAGAAGATAGTGTTTTTGAAGGTGGCATGGAGTTTGGTTGGAGCAGTGGAAGAGGGGTCAGGGCTGGAATTGGGGGGGGGGGGGGGGGGGGGAGTTAAGAGTTGTATTGTACTTTCGGCGTAACTCACGCCCAAAATTGCTCGTATTTGAATTGTGCCTGGTCTCTGGTCTCAAAAGACCCTGGAAATTCCAGCCCAGGGCGCTTTCCCTGGGCTATTTACATTGATTTATATCCAATTGGGGTGGGGAGGCCAGGATGTGACTTTCATTGATTAGAACACCCATAACTCCACATATAAAACTAGACAGCAGTTAGATTAACATTTTTAAAGGACCATTCCATGAAGTGAGGCCCGCGTTGAGACATGACTCCACCCCTTTAAAAACTCATCGACAGAAGAAGCTCGACAGTCGGATATATGTCTTTCCAGTCTGTGGGAGCAGTGGTTCCCAGGCCCTGACCAAGTCACCAGCCCTTCCCCGCCCGTCACTTTCCAAACGCAGCCGTCTCCTAGCCCCGAGGCCTCGAAACCTTACCTTCCGCGGCCGCCATGTTGCCCGGCTTCCGCGCAACAGCCGCCGGGCGCATGCGCGCAGACGCGCACGTCGTCACGTGGCCGCTCACGCCATCACGTGCCTACGCGCGCAACGGCACGCACACTGTCACGTGGACCTACCTCCTCCTCCTCCACCTCCACCACCCACCCAGGGGCACGCAACGCTTCCGATCTCCAAGCGCGCTCGCGCTGATCGCCTCAGCTTGAAGGCTGTGGAGAGAGTGGGCGGGGCAATCGAACGCGGTATGATCGACGCGCGTATTATCCACTCAGGATACAGATCTTTCGGACGGCGTTGGGTCGGATAGACGAATGGAAAACGGGCGGGAGGGGAGTGGGCGGGGATTCAAGTTTGGTTGAGCACTCAGCCCTCTATATATATAGAGGAAAGGCGAGTGGGTTAGGTTGAGCGGGCATTGACTAGTGGTGGGGAGGAGAGAAGCTGTGTTGTTGTTGTAGTAAAGGGCAGGAAGCTCGGGAGAGCCAGGGCGTTAATCAAGGTGGGTGTCCGTTGAACGTAAACAGCTTTTATTCGGAAGGTGCCGCCGCGGTGTAGTTTGTGCCGGGGTGGAGAAGGCGCTTTTCTGTGGTGTTTTTTTTATTTGTGTGAGTGGGGCCTGCGGATCCGGGGGCTGGATTCACCAGGCTCCCCTGGTTTGTGTAGCGCTCTCCGGGTGTCGTCGCCACCCCCCCCCCCCCCCCTCAAAAAAAAAATTAAAAATCCGTTTTATACAAAACTGACCAATTGTATAAAATCCTTAACCCGTTGGCATAATTCGTTGTCCGTTGGTTTATCTTCCACTGTAAACTTAATACATGAATTTTGGGGGAAGAGGGGAACGGCTGCTGTGCACCCGCGCAATGAGGGAAAAAAATATAAATAAATATATATATAAATAAATAAATAAAGGCAAATCCCTTTTTCTTACAAGTGTTTTTTTTTGTTGGAGCTCCAAATCTAATCACCACTCCAATCTGATATTTTAAACCGCGCCAACTCCTTGAATTTCTTTAGCTCCCTGTTTCTTCCCCCCACCCTCCTTTTTTTTACACACACAGCTTAAGCCTTTGTACATTGAAATAAATACACACCATTCATACCTGAGCGGCTTTTACACGTCTGTTACCTGCGTGGAGATGCGTGACCTGACTGGTCATATTGGTACTCTGGTGAAGGATGAGCTGTCAGTTTTATTTTTTTGTTCTTGGTTCAGGTGAGCGAGCTGTGTGTGTGTGTGTGCGCTCCTCTCTTCACTCTCTTCGTCTGTGAACGAGCCTGTGAAGTTGCCAAGTAGTCCTGACACTGCTTCCGATGAAATGCAGGTCGGTTTCATTCTCAGGAATGCAAAGGGGGGGTAGAGAGATCTAGAATTTATCTGGTCGTATCTCCTTTTTTTTTTACTCCAGTAATTAGTCAGTTGTAACTCTTTCGAGTTATCAACAGATCGCGTGTAACTCTTTCGAGTACATTCACAGTTCTTGGTTTCCCGGAGTGGGACATGAACCCACAGCCCTCTGAGTCAAAGGCGAGAGTGCTATGAACTGAGCCACAGCTGACACCTCAAATTAGTCAGTCGTACAAGCATTTTTTTTTAAGAAGATAAAGGTAGATAATTAGGTTGTTTTAGACTTGAACTTTATCTGTTACCCAATTGAACAAGGAATTGTGGCACTGTGGAATAAATACTAGTACACTACGATGTACCCTTGAGCCTAAACACTTAAGATGTGATAAGGGTCCCTATGATGTGTTGCTGGACCCTTTAGACAAATTGAATTCTACTTTAGTAGAGTTGCAAGTGCTTTATTTTTAAAATTTTTATCCTGATTAATGATGTTGCAGAGCTTCTTTTGAAAGTTTTTTTTTCTCTGATGTATCCATTATTCAGTTGGTGTGGGACCAAACAGCTTTCAAATTTCTGCAAGTGCCAATTACTAGGCATGCTTAAAGCCAGTGCATCATGTTTCTCTGAAATAAAAACAGAAAATGCTGGGAAAAGCTCAGCAGGTCTGGTAGCACCTGTGGAGAGACAAACAGTTAATGCTTTGAGCCTGGATGACTCCTTCAGAATTGGAAAGGTAGAAATGTAATGGATTTTATGCTGTTGAAGAGGGGGTGGAGCAACAGAGAAGGTCATGGATGGGTGAGGGCCAAGGAAAGATGTCATGGACACAGGACAAAGGGAGTGTTAATGGTAGTGGTAAAGACTGAAGAAGGTGCTGATAGTGGCATAATGGTAAGATAGCAGAACAAGGGTCAGTGCTCTGACCACGAAACATAACGAGTGATAGTTGGCCCTGTTTTTGGGGGTTGGGGGTGGTTGGGGTAAAAAAAAATTGGATTTTAAAAAGGGGTCTTGGTCTGAAGATGTTGAACTCTATGTTAAGTCCAGAAGGCTGTAAAGTGCCCAGATGGGAAGATGAAGTGCAGTTCCTCTAGTTTGTGTTGGGCTGCACTGGAACATTGCAATAAGCCAAAGACAGACATGGGTGCATGAGAACAAGTTTCTGCTTTGAGAGCATAGTGGATTCCCCCGCTCTCAAGTTTGTATGTATTAAGTTTATAGTGGAAGATAGTGAATGCATGTGATAATGTCCATGAGAATAAGAGGGTTGTCCACTTCTTCCTTGAACAGAGGTCCAAACAATCCCCCCTCCACCTGGCTGAACTTGTTCTCTCTGAACAATTTCTCCTTTAATTTGTATCACTTCCTCCAAGTAAAAGGTGTGGCTATGGGTACCCACATGGGCCCCAGTTATGCCTATCTTTTTGTGGGATATGTGGAACATTTCTTGTTTCAACCCTACTCAGGCCCCCTCCCACAACTCTTCCAGTACATTGACTGTATTGGTGCCATCTTGTCAACCTGGAAAAATTCATTGGGTTTGTTTTTTTGCTTTCAATTTCCACCCCCCTCTCTCCTTCACATGATTCATCTCTGACACTTCCCTGCCCTCCCTTGACCCCTCTGTCTCCATTTCTAGTGATAGACTGCCTACCAATATTCATTACAAGTCCACCTCCCATCCACCATGTTTCTCTCTCTTTGGACGGGAATCAAAGTGGCAGCTTTCATGGAATAAATGCCTGCTAATTAAAGGACATTTCTTTGAAGGTTTGGGAACATTTCTTTTCTGGTGGAGTTTCAGTATTGGAATTGCAAAATGTTATGCAGATATTAACCCTTCCACCTATTTCTGTGCTGTGTACTGTACAATGGAATCAGTCCATCTAGCTATAACTGAGACTTTTTCAACTGAATCAGTTTCATCAGACCCTGATGGCTTTCCTAAGACAGAATACAGAAAGAATTATGCTTTTCACTGTAGTGAACACATTTATTTATCTGTATTATTATTTTATTATCTGTATTTTTGCTAATGGTAAATAATGCACCCTTCTCCTGGCGAGAGCTTCCTTTCTGTGAGCTCTCACACAGTAGTAAATAGACAACTTAATTTTGCACGCATCCACATTTTAAAAACTTCATGCAAAATATGTGATAATGAATGCGTAATAGAAGCTTACAACTCAAAAGACTGTATTATCAGTGTCGGACTAGACCTAATGCTGCACTGTCCTAATCACTATAACTTTGTAACTTCCTTTGTTTTCAGTATTTATTCATATTTAATCTTAAAAGATGCTGAGACTTCTGCCTCAACTACTTGTGGTGAAGCATTCTATGCTCCAGCTCTAAGAGTTTTATTAATTATTTTTTTCCTTTTTTGGCCCCAAGACACTGCTTAATCAGAGGAAATTATCTTTTAATACCCCTCTCACCATTATATCACCCCCCCCCCCCTCCCCCCTCCCAAACTAGCCCTGCCATCAAAACCCTTTCTTAATAAATCTCCTCTTAGCCTCCTCTGCTCCAAAGTTTGAAATCTCTCTTCATAACTGTAGCTCCCTAACTCTGGAATGATCCTGGTGAATGTATACTGTTTGCTTTAATGCCCTTTTAAACCCATAGACTGAGGTAAACTGAATTAAGGAACCTATTTGTTTTGGATTTATCTTCTTTCCCCAGATCCCACAGCCAGTGTGATATATGGGTTAATTGTTATTCTACCTGATTTCTGCTGTTGCCTCAGTTCAGTTGCCTTGACAAAAATTCTTCCACCCCTGACTTGGAGCTTCTCACTGAGAAGCCCTGCTTTCATGTAAATATATGCAGGTGCAAACCCACTAAAACATATCATGGTCTGTATCAAACCATGGCCTGAGAGAACATGGATGTTCTGTGTTTTGCAATTTTCCTTTTGAGCACTTCAGGCCAAGTGGTGCTGTTTTACATGCTGTTGCTAAAATTTGGGGCTCGCAAGCTTGGCCCTCTTGTGTCTAGATTCTTCCATCACCTTGGCTCTTGCAGTCTGTTAAATACTGAACCCAAATAACTTCTCAGCTCACTTAAGATTCCTCCCTGCATAGGTCTTGCCTTTAAGCTTAAATGTTATCAAGGGATTGCTTGGAGAAGTGCTTCTGTGTTTCAAAGAGTAGGAATCAAACCACCTTGCAGACTGATATTGTTGAATTGTGACGGTAGGCTGTTTGCCTATATTGTGAACCAATCTAAACAATAATCGATAAAATGATCAATCCAGCTCAATGGATCTTCTTTAATGACTGTCCAACATCTTGCTGTAATTCATGATATCTTAATCCTTACTACAAGGCTCTTTTTCTTCCTTAATAGTCATTAGCTGTCACAAAATAATTATTTCCCTTTTATTCAAAGGTGTTTCGAGAAATGTTAGAATGTGTTTGTTCATTTCTCACCTGGCAGCTTGTGTATGAACTAAGATTTTCAATGGTGGGGCCCTGAATACAAAATTTCATTGTGTAACAAACCCCATTTTTGTGCCTTGTCTGACTTATTTCTCCTGTCAGTTTAAAATTAAACATACCATGATGATGGTTCACAGGTCACACCTTTGTCTTTCCACAGGGCCAATTTTGGCATCTGGGGATGCAAGTCATCCCTGAGTTGCTGGAATGCCAGTTCCTCCCTTGTTGCCCTCTTGGTGTTTATGGCTGGCTGTTTTTGTTACCAAGGCTTCTTTAAATAATTGGTGAATATTATTATTGTTATTTGTATAATGGGGACTGAGTAAAACCATATTACACTTCTAAATCTGGATCAAGCTCAAACCAGATTGGTTGAATAAAATCCCCAGTGAAATGAGAGGTTACTCCAGTACTCGGTGATTGCTGCATGGTTTAATAGATGGTAAGGATTTAAAATTAAGTGTTCAAATTGTATGTCTATGACTAGATTTCCATTCTGAGAACCTGAACCTGACCACAGGACTAATGGCTTGTTGAGGCACTCCTGTGCTATCAAAATATCTATCTGGCCAACCGCTTCAGTTTTTTAATATATATCTTGGGCACTCTGGGGATTTGCTGGATATATGCCAGAGAATCCCCAAAAGTTAATGAATGCAAACAAATATTTACTTGATCTTAGAATGATTAAAAATTTGAATGAAACTGAGAGCTTTTATTTTGCTGTAGTTTGAAGTTGAAAATTCAGCAGATGGCAGGGGGAGGGTGTGGCGGGAAGCAGCCCATTGGAACAGATGAGGCCTCAAGGCTGCCTGAGGAGAATTGCTACAGTTAATATCAAAACATGGTAATGTAGAGAGAATGTGATTTGCAGGCTTTGTATTAAAATGTTCCCTCATTAAAACTGTTTTAATTAGTAAATTTAGGGTGATTATGCAGCATAATTGCTGACTGGCATTTCCTTTATGTCCCTTACAAATTAGCTTTTACCTCCCCCCACCTTTTTTAACATGTTTAGTTAACATCTTTCTTCTGGGTATTACTTAGTTCAATTTTAATGCTTGTATATTTTAAATGGTTTTCTTCCCTGAGCTTATATTGTTTCACTTTAGTTGTATTTTCTCAATCTTAAAATTTGCCTTGCATGCCAATTATGACTTCACTCTAGTCTCAATTAACTATTTTGAAAAGCAGGAGGGAGTTATCCCCAATGTCCTGGCCAATATTTATCCCTAAAATAACATCACTAAAACAGATTATCTGGTCATTATCATATTGGTGTTTGTGGGGGTTTGCTGTATGTACACTGGCTGCTGCTGAGTTTCCTACATTACAACAATGACTATGCTTCAAAAGTATTTCATTAATTGTAAAATACTTTGGGACATCAGGTGCCCTGCCCTACATTTTCTGCCCTTCAACCACCTGTGTTGCTGCATATGCACCTTAATTCCATATGTCATTTTCTCCATCAAAGTATCCTTTGAAATGCACTTTGAACACTTATATCCACTAATTTTTTTTTTACTTTTTTGTTTCCTCCAATATGAACACAATTGGTTAAGTACCACTTAATCTTTAGAAATGTGTGCTGACTGGCCCTGTTAATCCAACTCCTTAATGTTTTCATTCCATGTTATAGACTCTGTTAGCTAAGACGAGTTGGCATGTAATTTCCTGACTTAACTCTGTTTTATTTTCTTTCAAAAAGGGCTGTCACATAAACGCCAAGGACTGAAAGGCAGTTTAAACAGTGTAGCTAGGCTTTGTGGGTTTAACTATTCAGGGCCTGGATGTAACTTTTAGCTTTAATACTATGATGTGTTTGGCTGGTGGCTGTATAGTGGCTGGTAATATGGATTTTTAGTACTGGTTATAAATTCTTTGTACTATACATTACAACTTTGTGATCTGACCCTTCTGGAGTTGACTTATACTGGGCACCTGTATATCTTCTGTCCTTGTAAAAACAGAAAATGCTAGAAAAACTCAGGTCATAGTCAGAGGTCTACAGCACAGAAAAAGGCCATTTAGCCCATCGAGTCTGCGCCAGTCAAAGTACCTAACTATTCCAATCCCATTTTCCAGCACTAGGCCCATAGCCTTATGTGCCATGGCATCACGTGCACATCCAAATACTACTTAAATGTTATGAGGGTTTCTGCCTCGACCACCCTTTCAGGCAGTGAGTTCCAGATTCCCACCACCCTCTGGGTGAAAAAATTCTTCCTCACATTCCCTCTAAACTCCCTGCCCATTACCTTAAATCTATGCCTGCTGGTTATTGATCCCTCCTCCAAGGGGAAAAGCTCCTCCCTGACTACCCTACCTATGCCCCTCATAATTTTATACACCTCAATCATGTCCTCCCTCAATCTCCTCTGCTCCAGGGAAAATAACCCCAGCCTATCCAATTTCTCCTCATAACTAAAACTCTCCAGCCCAGGCAACATCTTGGTAAATCTTCTCTGTACTCTCGCTAGTGCAATCAAATCCTTCCTATAATGCAGATTCCAGAACTGCACGCAATACTCTAGCTATGGCCTAACCAGCGTTTTATACAGTTCCAGCATAACCTCCCTGATCTTATATTCTATGCCTCACTAATAAAGGCAAGTATCCCATATGCCTTTTTTAACCACCTTATCTACCTGCCCGGCTACCTTAAGGGACTGGTGGACATGTACATCAAGGTCCCTCTGATCCTTGGTACTTCCCAGGGTTCTACCATTCATTATGTATCCTGTGCCTTACTTGTCCTCCCCAAGTACATCACCTCACACTTATCCAGATTAAATTCCATTTGCCACTGATCAGACCGTCTGACCAGCCCGTCTATATCCTCCAGTAATCTAAGGCCATATGGACTCAAAACTTTAACTGTTTCCCTCTCCACAGATGCTGCCAGACCTGAGTTTTTCCAGCATCTGCAGTATTTTGCTTTTATCTTCTGTGCTTGTTGTATGGAGATATTTTTGGCTTTCTTCTTTGGTCTGTGCAGAGTCTTTTACACTCCATTCTAACAAATTAGATTTTCTTTGGTCAGGAGGGGTCATCATGAAGATCTGATTTTTATATTTGTTTATCTTGTGCTTTATGTAATCCTATTTGGTAAGATGTGTTATGGCAGCCTGCAACTTGTTTAATGCTCCTGCATATTAAACAAAGAGTTTAAAGTCACATGCCTTTGTGACCTTGCATGAGTCATCAGCAGAATTGCTATTTATGGCATGATTTTGTGGGACCATATGTGGGACATGCTAAAACATTATGGAAGGAAACTTGTAGAATAAATATCCATATTTCATGATGGATCCAAATACATTTCCTTTCCCCTTCAGTGTACTTGTCTTTTTGGAACAAAGCACTAGTGATCACTTGGCTCTCCTGTGCTTCAGCTTGCTTTCACATTTGGCATTGTATATCTGTTCAGTGACTCAGATTAAGATACAAGTCTTTCTTTTATCCTTTCGTTTCATTTTCACAACACAATAACATTGCACCCTGCCACAACCAGTGTATCAACATTTTAAGTCTATGAAAGAGTCCTGAATCAGTAATGCATATCATAGTCGGTAATACTGCCTGCAAGCAAAACCATTCTCATTTATTAAACAGGCAAGTGATAAAGGAAGATCCAATCATCATATCAATAACCATATCTGTCATTGGCTTTCATTTTCAGCACTAGAAAAACCTCTTCAGAACACAGATTTAATAGGAAATTGAAGCCTTGCACCCTTCAGCCACTAGATATGCATCACCCACCTCTAAAGAAGCCTGTATTATGGATTGGAAATAATTATGCATGTTCTGAAGAATCTATTTGCATGCTGCACAAAGGAATACCTTTCACTTCATATTGCCTGAAGATTGTAAATATTAAGCAACACAAAAAGAAATAACCTTAATCACCAGTTAGGGCTTGTATAAGGAGCTGTTATCAGCAGACTTGTAGACCTTTATATTAACTCTGTCTTCCTCCACCTCACCCAGCCCCAGTCCCCACAATGGGCAGACAGGGGTCAGGATTAACAATGGGAATGAAAAGGATGTGACCCCCCCCCCCCCCACCCCAAGGGTGCAGCATTTGCATCAGTTGCCTTTTTGTTTCACAACTGAATTTTGTGGCATTTGCTTTTAAGCATAATTTGCATAATATCTTCAAGTAACTTGAACTGTAGGCTTTAAACCTATTTTTATTCTTTCATGGGATGTGAATATCACTGGCTAAGCCAGTATTTATTGTTCATCCCTAATTGCTCTTGAGAACGTGGTGGTGATGTGCTGCCTCTTGAACTGCTACAGTCCATATTGTAGGTACACCCATAGTGCTTTTAGGGGAAGGGGTTTCCAGGATTTTGACCCAGTGACAGTGCAGGAATGGCCATATAGTTCCAAGTGTGGTTTGGAGGGGTGCTTGCAGGTGGTGGTGTTCCTAAGCACCTGCTGCCCTTATCCTTCTAGATGGTAAAGCTGGCAGGTTTGGAAGGTGTAATTGAAGGAGCCTTGATGAGTTGCTGCATTGCATCTTGTAGATGGTACATACTGCTGCCAAGTTGATGATGGAGGGAGTGCCAATCAAGAGGGCTGCTTTGTCCTGGATCGTTGTCAAGCTTCTTGTGGTGTTGGAGCTGTACTCACCCAGGCAAGTAGAGAGTATGCCAACACACTCCTGACTTGAGCACTGTAGATGGCGGACAGGCTTTGGGAGTCAGGACGGGAGTGACACTGTGCAGAATTCTCAGCCTCAGATGCTCTTATAGTCAGTGTTTACATGGCTGGTCAGTGGTAACCCTCAATGTTGATAGTGGGGGATTTGGCAATAATGTAATTGAATGTCATGGGGAGATGGTTAGATTCCCTTGGAGATGGTCATTGCTCAGCACTTACGTGGTGTGAATGTTACTTGCCACTTGTCAGCCCAAGCCTGAATTTTGTCCAGGTCTTGATCCATAGACAGACTGCTTCAGTATCTGAGGAATTGTAAATGGTTCTGAACATTATGCAGTTATTAGCATACATCCCTGCTTCTGACCTTATGATGAGTGGGAAGGTCATTGAAGCAGCTGAAGATGGTCGGGCCTAGGACACTACCTTGAGGAACTCCTGCAGTGATATCCTGGAACTGAGGCAATTGACCTCTAATAACCACACCACTCTTTGTGCTTAGTATGACTCCAACCAGTGAAGAATTTTCCCCTGATTACCACAAACTTCAGTTTTGCTAGGACTCTTTGATCACATGCTACCTTGATGTTGAGGGCAGTCACTCTCACCTCGAATTTGGCACTTTTGTCCATGTTTGAACAAGGGCTGTTATGAGACCAGGAGCTGAGTGGCCCTGGCAGAACTAAGTCAGCAGCAAAGTTATTGCTGAACTAAGTGCTGCTTGATAGCACTGTTGACACCCCTTCTATTACTTTGAGAGTAGACTATTAGAATCAATTGAGACAGGATAAACTGTCACTTAACAAAAACAGAATTACCTAGAAAAACACAGCAGGTCTGGCAGCATCGGCGGAGAAGAAAAGAGTCGACGTTTCGAGTCCACATGACCCTTCAACAGAACTGAGTATAGTTAGGAGAGGGGTGAAATATAAGTTGGTTTAAGGTGGGGGGCGGGGGGAGAGAAGTTGAGGGTGGGGTGGTTGTAGGGACAAGCAAGCAGTGATAGGAGCAGATAATCAAAAGATGTCACAGACAAAAGGATAAGAGACAGGCGGAAATCCTGTCGGAGAATAGAGCAATACTTCTTCAAGGAAGGCATTTCTTGAAGAGAAGTGGCAGTCAATTAAACACAGAGATAAAAATAAAAAACTACTGCGGATGCTGGAAATCCAAAACAAAAACAGAATTACCTGGAAAAATTCAGCAGGTCTGGCAGCATCGGTGGAGAAGAAAAGAGTCGACGTTTCGAGTCCACATGACCCTTCAACAGAACTGAGTATAGTTCAGTAGTTTTTTTGTTTTTATCCCAGCATCCGCAGTAGTTTTTTGTTTTTATCTGTGTTTAATTGACTGCCACTTCTCTTCAAGAAATGCCTTCCTTGAAGAAGTATTGCTCTGTTCTCCGACAGGATTTCTGCCTGTCTCTTATCCTTTTGTCTGTGACATCTTTTGATTATCTGCTCCTATCACTGCTTGCTTGTCCCTACAACCACCCCACCCTCAACTTCTCTCCCCCCGCCCCCCACTTAAACCAACTTATATTTCACCCCTCTCCTAACTATACTTAGTTCTGTTGAAGGGTCATGTGGACTCGAAACGTCGACTCTTTTCTTCTCCACCGATGCTGCCAGACCTGCTGAGTTTTTCCAGGTAATTCTGTTTTTGTTTTGGATTTCCAGCATCCGCAGTAGTTTTTTGTTTTTAAACTGTCACTTAGAAAGGAATGGATTAATCTGGGATAGTCAACAGGGGGCGGTAATGTCTGTCTTCCTCAAAACATTCGGTTAAGCTAGTATCAAGGAGGATTGAGGATAGTGTGGTGGGTGTTGTCTACGTAGATTTTAGTAAGGCATTTGACAAGGTCCCACATGGCCGACTGGTCAGAAAAGTAAAAGCCTATGGGATACAAGGGAATGTTGTGATTTGGATCCAAAATTGACTCTCTGATAGGAAACAAAAGGTAATGGTTTGTGGATGTTTTTGCAAATGGAAAGCAGTTTCCAGTGGTGTTCCATGGGGCTCGGTGTTTGGTCTCTTGCTGTTTGCTATATTAATGATTTGGTCTTAAATATGGGAGGCATGATTGGGGAAGTTTGCAGGTGACATGAAATTTGGCTGTGTAGTTGATTGTGTAGAGGATGGCTGACTCCAGAATGATATCGATGGTTTGTTTGAGTGGGCAGAAAAGTGGTAAATGGAATTCAATCCGGAGAAGTGAGGTAATGCATTTGGGGAGGGCAAACAAAGCTAGGGAATACACAATAAAAAGGAGGATATGAGGAAAGATTGGAAAGGCTAGGGTTGTTTCTCTTAGAACAGAGGATGCTGAGGGGTGACTGAATTGAGGTGTATAAAGTTGAGGGGCCTAGATAGAATGGACTGGAATGACCTGTTTTCCCCTAGCGGAGAGGTCAATTACTGGGGCATAAATTTAAGGTGTTTGGTATGAGGATTAGAGGGGCCTTGAGGAAAAACTTCTGGTGGGTGTCTAGAATTCACTGCTTGGTTTGGTGGTGGAGGCAGAAACCCTCAACTCATTTAAATGGGTACCTGGATCTGCACCTAAAGTGCTGTAACCCGCAAGGCTACAGCTCAGGTGCTGGAAGGTGGGATTTGATTTTGGCTAATGCAGGCACGATGGGCTGAATGGCCTCATTGTGCCACAACTTGATCAGGTTGGAGCTGTTTTTTGTGCACAGGACGTACCTGGGCAATTTTCCACATCACAGTGGTTACCAGAGTGTTGTAGCTGTACTAGAATAGCTTGGCTAGGGTGTGGCTTATTCTGGAGTGAGTGCAAGTCTTTAGTACTATTGTGGGACCCATAGCCTTCGCAGTATCCAGTGCTTTCAGCTGCTTTATCATGTGGTGTGAATTGAATTGGCTGAAGACTGACATCTGTGGTGTGAGGAGGCCAAGGTGGAGCATCCACTCTTCACTTCTGGCTGAAGATGGTTGCAAATGCTTCAGCCTTGTCATTTGCACTGATGTGCTGGGCTCCCCCATCATTGAGGATGGGGATATTTGTAGAGCCTCCTCCTCCAATGAGTTGTTTAATTGCCCTCCACCATCCACAACTGGATGTGGCAGGAATGCAGGGCTTGGATCTGATCCGATGGTTATAGAATTGTTTAGGTCTGTCTATCGCATGCTGTTTAAGTGTCTGCTGTATTCTGCAGAGCCTGAGAGAATCTTGTCATAATGGCTTAATTGGGAAGTTGTTTACTACTTTATTTGAGAGAATTATTTAGTTCTTGAAGTAATTATTTTTTAAAAAGCTGTCCACTCTTTCTCTAATTTAGTACAAATGTTACTATGTTGCAGGTTTTAGGAGCGCCATGTCTCGTCGTACCAGAAATAATCGTGCCTGGCGGTATGTGTACAGTGGTATTCGAGATGCTGAAGCTGTGGCTGTAGTAATGCCTGATGGATCAGTAGGTCCAGGCCCTGGCTATGACTCGGATGGTCAGGTAGATAATATAACACACAATATTTCATTGCTAATCTATATAAAGAATGAATAGTCTCCCAATGATTGAGATCTTATTGAATTTCCTTCCGAAGGTTATAATCTTTTTTTTTAGCTAAAGCCAGTTGTAATATTAACCCAGTACAAGCAAGAATCAGACTGATCTGCTAGTCTCTGCCCTCATGATCTTCTATTCTGTGATCAGCAGAGTTTTTTCTTATAAAATTCACTGTGCTTTTCCTCCTCCTTTTAGACATAGACTTAAATTATATAGGATAAGCAGGGTTACCAATGGGCACGTGTGTGTGTTCAGAACTGCAGTTTTTGAACTGAGCCATTGTGCTGCCTTCAACAGTTGAGTAACTTTTATTTTTTGAAATTCTAAGAATTTTAAAAATTATTTCTGGATTGCAGTATAAGGGTCTGTCACATAGTTAATGTGGGACTGAGTACAGTACCACCCACAGAGAATGCATGACCTGCACCTAGGGTTCAGTAGAGTGTTGGACAGATCTATGTACCAGCAAGCATGAAGTTGGTGCCTAGCCTGCACCTTTTTGGAGTATATTTGTAAATAGCTCTTCTTCAATGAAGACTTAGTTAAATTATATTTGACTATGAAGCCTTCCTCAGACCTACTGAATGGTAAACACCCTACAACATGGTGACAGTAAAGGATGGACCCTGAAATACAAAAATATGAGGTAAAACTGCAGTTTGACCTGTGAAAAGTGCTCCTAAATCAAAGGTGCTGCTGGAGATTGCCCTTTTTAAAAAAAAAAAGCTCCATAACCAGACCCGATCAAACGGAGTCAAGGGACCTAGATAAATTACGAAAAGGCAGAGCAACCTTAAAAAAAATAAGGGAGAAAGGTAGAAGAAAAATCTGTTGTGCAGATGAAAAGCCAAACCTGGATGAATGCAGAGTCATAGAATCTAGCAAAATGACAAGGGTAAGCATAATACAGTAAAAAGACAGAAATTAAAATAGGCAGCAATCAGGGTTAGCATTCCAGAGCACAGCTTTTTTAAACTCTGTCATGGGATGTGGGCACTGCTGGCTAGGCCAGCATTTATTGCCCATCCCTAATTCTTCTTGAGAAGAGAGTGGTGAATCGCTGCCTTGAACTGCTGCAATTGGGAGTTCCTGGATTTTGACCCAGCGACAGTGATATCGTTCCAAGTCAGGATGGTGTGGCTTGGAGGGAACTTCCAGGTGGTGGTGTTCCCATCTACCTGCTGCCCATGTCCTTCTAGATGGCAGCGGTCGTCGTTTTGGAAGGTGCTGTCTAAGGAGCCTTGGTGAGTTCCTGCAGTGCATCTTGTAGATGGTACACACTGCTGCCACTGCACTGGTGATGGAGGGAGTGAATGTTTGTGGATAGGATGGCAATCGAGTAGGTTGCTTTGTCCTGGATGGTGTCAAGCTTCTTTGGAGCTGCATTCATCCAGCCAATTGGAGAGTCTTCCATCATACTCCTAACTTGAGCCTTGTAGATGGTCACAGGCTTTAGGGAGTCAGGAGGTGAGTTACTTGCCACTCCCTAACAGCACTGGCTTTACCCACACCACATGGACTACAGCAGTTCAAGAAGGCAGCTCACCACCACCTTCTCAAGGGCAATTAGGGATAGGCAATAAATGCTGGCCCAGCCAGCAAAGCCCACATCCCATGAATGAATTTTTTTAAAAATAAAAGGATTCCTAGCCTCTGACCTGCTCTTAACTCTTATGGCTAGTCCAGTTAAATTTCTGGTCAATGGTAACCCCAGGACGTTGTTAGTGGGGGATTCAGCAATGGTAATGCCATAAATGTCAAGGGGCAATGGTTAGATTCTCTCTTGTTGGAGATGATTATTGTCTGGCACTTGTATGGTGTAAATGTTACTTGCCACTTGTCAGCCCAAGCCTAGATATTGTCCAGGTCTTGCTGCATTCAGACATGACTTGCTTCAGTAACTGAGGAGTCAAGAATGGTGCTGAACATCCCCACTTCTGAAGTTATGATGGAAGGAAGGTCACCGAAGAATCTGAAGATGGTTGGGCCTAGGACACTACACTGCAGTGATGTCATGGGACTGAGATGATTGACCTGTTTACTGATACTGCCATGGGCAGATCGGTCTGCCTGCTGCAGATGCATGAGGATGAAATCAAGAATGTTTTCCCATTTCCTTGTTTCCCTCACCACCTACTGCAAACTCAGTCTAACAACTATGTCCTTTAGGGCTCGGTCTGTACTGGTGCTACTGAGCCACTCTTGGTGATGGATGTTGAAGTCCCCCAACCAGAGTTGTACCCTTTTGCCACCCTTGCCACCCTCAGTGCTTCCTCCAAGTGGTGGTTAACGTGGGGTATGGATTTGTCAGCTTGGGAGCATAGGGGGTGGTGGGCAGGCAGGCAGTGTGGTAAACAGGAGGTTTCCTTGCTCTTGTTTGACCTGATGTCATGAGACTTCATGGGGTCCATTGTTGAGGACTCGCAGGGCAACTTCCTCCTGACTGTGTATATCACTGTGCCACCACCTCTGCTGGGTCTGTCCCACTAGTGGACAGGACATACCCAGAGGTGGTGATGGTGTCTGGGACAGTATCTATAAAATATGATTTCATGAGTGTCTGTCAGGCTATTGCTTGTCTAGTCTGAGACAGCTTTCCCAATTTTGGCACTAGCCCCCAGACATTAGTAAGGAGGACTTTGCAAGGTTGACAGGGCTGAGTTTGCCGTTGTCGTTTCCAGTGCCTAAGTCAATGCCAGGTGCTCTGTCCAGTTTCCTTTTTTAGACTTTTTAATGGTTTGATACAACTGAGTGGCTTGCTCATCCATTTCTGAGGGCAGTTAACAGTCAAGCACATTGCTGTGGATCTGGAGTCACATGTAAGCCAGACCAGGTAAGGACAGCAGATTTCCTTCCCCAAAGGTCATTAGTGAACCTAAAGGGTTTTTACGACAGCAATGGTTTCATGGTCATCATTAGACTTTTAATTCCAGATTTTTATTGATTAAATTCAAATTCCACCATCTGCCGCGGTGGGATTTGAACCTGGGTCCCCAGAGCTGGTCCAATGACAATACCACTACACCACCGCCTGTAAAATACTGGAAGAAAGCTGTAGCACAGGTCCATAACAATTTTGTGACTAAATTTTGAGCAAGAGAACTCTGCAGGCAGCCATTGTTCAAAATGTCTTTTCTAACTGAGCGCAATTGCCATTGTAGCAGTGCCCTCCATAATGAGCAAGCACAGGAAATCCCTTTGTCTCCCAAGTGAATGGCAATGTCATCTTGAAATTCAGAAAGCTCTTAAAGCAGAATCTACACTTAAAATTTAACCATGGATTAGAATTCCACACTTCCAAATCAATTTGGACTTATCTGGGGCCCAGATCAAATGCAAAATTGAGCGTCCTGAAAAAGAGAATTTCTAAACTACCTGAGCACATCAGGTCTAAGTAGAAAGTCAAATGTCCAGATTAACACTTTTTTTTTTATACTCATTTGGTGAACTTGCTGATGAACTAATCCTAATGCAGTGAATTGAGTCCTCAACCAGCTTCGATGAAATATTAAAAGCCTTTGACAAATATTTTAATCTTCAAGTTGTGGAGTGTGCAGAACTTAAAAAGAGGGAGAGTGAGGAAAAAAAAAGTGAAGCTACAAAAGGAGGGAAGGTGAGCATGCCAGAGGCAGGGAGCTTTCCAGGAATCCCAAAAATATATATTTTTGGAAACCCTGACACATTACCTGAATTGCAAAAGTAGGTGTCAGTGTGAATGTGTGCAGCTAACTGAATGAAGGCAGGCTATCTGATGGAATTCAAAATAAACAAACCCTGCAAAAGGAAAATGTTCATATCGAAACTGAACTGGGAGATTTGAAACATAAGATTCAAGCTGAGTATATTACTTTGAAAAACTCTGAACTAAAGCTTTCAGTGAACCAAATTGTTTGAGATCTGAGCAAGCATGTGAGGTGTGACAGAGGTGCCAGGAGGAAAGAACAACTCTGAATTCCATTGTTGACAAATCAAAGTAGGAGTTGAGGATATATATATAAAGTTGAATACAACTTCAAATAAAGCTGCATTGGCATTGGAACTAGAAAGCAATGCACAAGAGCAGAGTGAGAAGGCAAGAGCTGAACAAGAAAACAAATGGTTGAAAGAGCAGTTAACTATCTGTGAAGATCAAACTCAAAACAGTACAAAACCCTTCATCAGCATGAAGAAATAAAGACTATCTTGAGCAACAGAATAGACTTGAGTTACTTTCAACTTTATTTTTTTTGTCATTTGAACTTTGCAAAAGAAAGGAGAACCTGCTAAAGGACCTTCACATGCTACAAGGATCCTTCAGGTCAAAGTACTTTTTTTCCTCCGGAAAATTACAAAGTGAAGCAAAATGAATTTCACCTCACCAGTGTGGAAACATGGAGCAGGCCCTTCAAGCCTGCTCCGCCATTCATTATTATCATGGCTGATCATCCAACTCAATAGCCTGCTCCAGCTTTCTCCTCATACCCTTTGATCCCTTTCGCCCCAAGAGCTATATCTAACTCCTTCTTGAAAACATACAATGTTTTGATCTCAACTACTTCCTGTGGTAACAAATTCCACAAGCTCATCACTCTCTGGGTGAAGAAATTTCTCGTTATCTCAGTCCTAAATGGTCTACCCCATATCCTCAGACTGTGACCCCTGGTTCTGGACTCCCCCCACCATCGGGAACATCCTTCCTGCATCTACACTGTCTAGTCCTGTTAGAATTTTATAGGTTTCCATGGGATCCACCCCCATTCTTCTGAACTCCAGTGAATATAATCCTAATCGACTCAATCTCTCCTCATATGTCAGTCCTGTCATCCCAGGAATCAGTCTGGTAAACCTTCGCTGCACTCCCTCTATAGTAAGTACGTCCTCCTTCAGATAAGGAGACCAAAACTGCACACAATATTCCAGGTGTGGTCTCACCAAGGCCCTGTACAATTGCAGCAAGACATCCCTGTTCCTGTACTCTACTCCTCTGGCTATGAAGGCCAACATACCATTTGCTTTCTTTACCACCTGCTGCACCTGCATGCTTACCTTCAGCGACTGGTGTACAAGGACACCCAGGTCTCGTTGCACATTCCCCTCTCTCAATTTATAGCCATTCAGATAATCTGCCTTCCTGTTTTTGCTACCAAAATGGATAACCTCACATTTATCCACATTATACTGCATCTTCCATGCATTTGCCCACTCACTCAGCTTGTCCAAATCACACTGAAGCATCACTCATCCTCCTCACAGCTCACCCTCCCACCCAACTTTGTGTCATCTGCAAATTTGGAGATATTACATTTAATTCCCTCATCTAAATCATTAATATATATTGTGAATAACTGGGGTCCCAGCACCGATCCCTGCAATACCCCACTAGTCACTGCTTGCCATTTGGAAAAAGACCCGTTTATCCCTACTCCTTGTTTCCTGTCTGCCAACCAGTTTTCTATCCATCTCATACACTACCCCCAATCCCAATTTTACACATCAATCTCTTATGTGGGACTTTGTCGAAAGCCTTCTGAAAGTCCAAATAAACCACATCCACTGGCTCCCCCTCAACTCTACTAGTTACATCCTCAAAATTCCAGCAGATTTGTCAAGCATGTTTTCCCTTTCATAAATTCATGCTGACTCTGTCCGATTCTGTCACTGTTTTCCACATGCTCAGCTATTAAATCTTTTAAGACATACTTGGGAATGTTAAATATTCCAGGAGGAAGCCAAGAGATACAAAGGCTACAGAGCTGAAGAAAATGGTTGGACATTTGGAAGAAAATGTTACTTTTCCAGAGATACGAGATGAGAAGCTAAGGAACCTAGAATGACAAGAGCAAGTAAAGCTTCTCAGCATGAGTCTCAAACAATTGGCAGAAGTGCAATTACAGAATGAGTTTGAAGGATAGTGCAGAGGAATTATGCCCTGCTCAAGAAAAACCCATCAGCATAGAGAACCAGCTTTTATGTACAAAAGATGAGTTTGTAAAGGAAAAATGAAAACTGGTGAGAACACTGAAATGTCACTCGCAGAAAGTAGAACACTTGAAAAGAGGACTTAACACTTATATGATCTTTGTAGAAACAATTTCAAGGATGGATCTTCAATTAAAACTTGAACTTCAAACATCAGTCTCCAGTAAGCATCGTGCAAAATGCCTGGAACGGGGGGAGAGAACTGCTGATGAATTGGAGCAATTTCTTGAAAGCAGAATTAATAACCAAAACTGAACTACTGATCTTCAGTACAATCTGAACATAAAGGGTGATGTGCATTATGGAAGAGCAAATCCAGACTTTGAAAGCAGATAAGAGAAATTCTACAAAACAGATTGAGGATCTAAGTGAATTAAAGTCTAAGGAGCAGGCAGTGACCTTAGAATAAAGATCCTGAACAGAACCGAATGCCCAGTTGAAATTGTCAGAATTCTGCAGGTAACTCTGAAACAAAAACAACTCTGCTTACAAGAGTAGTTGCTGGGTTGAATGAAAAGATTCATAAGCTCAAAACAATTGGAAAGAGAGGGCTCAAATTGAGTGAAATTGTGAAACAAGTGGGAATGTGGGTTCAGTTTTTGAAACGTAAACTTCCGCAGACATCGCAACAACCCACACCATGATGGGAGAAGCAAGAAAAGGCGATGATAAGACGAGTGCAATATTCGTCCGCACCACAAGAAACTAGCAACCACCAACTAGCAAAATAGCTGAACCGACTAAGTGCAGTTCAACATGAATGGAATAAAGGATGAAAACGAGCCCTATGCCCCAACCTCAATCTAGAGGAAGAAACGGCAGCAACGGAGCCTGTCACTCCCCCATCAGTAGTGCGAACAAGATTTGTAAGGCCCCCCCAGACCACCTGAATTTTTGAATTCAAGGACTTGGAGGGAGATGGGATAATAATGTAAATATCTGAGAGAACAATGTAGGACACAAGGTAAACAATCACTTAATGAATTGGATAAAGTCTTGGGTGGAGGTGTAGTATAAGGGTCTGGCACATATGTAGAAATAATGTGGGACTGAGTACAGTACTGCCCACAGTGAAAGAGCACATGAACCACACCTCTGGGTCTGTTGAGTAGAGTCGCGTGTACCAGCAAGCATGGAAACAACTAGCTTGTACCCTTTATACCCTGTATAGTTGTAAATAGTTCTGAGAATTAAAGACTAGAGACTTCTTCAGCCCTATCGAACTGTAATCAATGCCCTATAACACTGATCAATCTAGAACAGTTTTTCTAACATCAGCTTCCTATAGATGCACATTTGATTATTTTGGAACGTCATTTCAAATGCATTTGACTTGATACCTAATTATAAGGCCGTATCTGGCTCAAACCTGTACTGTAAGCCATAACTTCAGTTTCTTGATTCAGTTGAAACTAGTATAGCAATTTTTGTTTTGATTAGAAATTGAGTGATAGTAAACAATTTTATATTATCATTTTGATATTCTGGATTCTGCACTATTAAATGTGAATATTTCATGAAATTGAAGCTCTCCAAAACCCACCACAAACTATTTTTTGCTAAATAAAAACAAAATGCTGGGAATACTCAAGTCAGGCAGCATCTGTGGCAAGGAACAGATACTATCTAACATGCTGAGTATTCACAACATTTTCTGTTTTTATCTCAGGCTTCCAGCAGCTGCAGTATTTTGTTATATTATTGCTAAATAATTTTCGCTGTATTTCTATGAAGTTGACAAATCTCAAATTTCTGTGGTTTTTCTGTAATGTATTGGACATTGCCCAGATGCATGATAATTATCCACTGTGACAATGGTGTGACGTTAACATGGTTATATACAATCCATGCTGCTTTTTTTTAGTAATTTTTACACCAGAGTTTTTTGTTTTCTTCTATATCATTAGTCCCCAGGTTGGGTAAGCCTAGACTATATTCCTTTGCAGCTGATGAGAGCTGACCAAATATTCCCTCAGAGGTGAAGCTGTTGCTCCTTTTGTAGCAGTGTAGTTTTGTCTTCATTGCAAAGCTGTGAAGTCTTGTCTCTGGCAGCTTTCACAAGCATTTTCCTAGGGGAAAAAATCGATTCTCACTAATCTTGGTTTTGCTGCTTATTTACAAACCTCACCAGTTTGTTGGATAGAAACAATCAAATATGGGGCAGTTTTCAATTTTACCTAGTTATGGAGATTTAAAAAGAATCTTAACCTTTGCAACTCTCTCATTGATTGATTGATTAAATCTTGCTGTTGCAAAATGAGGAATTCTTGCTGGAAAAGCTGCTCACAGTACAGTAACAAAATGTTGGTGTTGTGAGACCGTTCTAGAAATATACAATGTTTTTTCACGTGGCTTTTATTTTAATCTCTTAAAGCACAGCGACTCCGATTCTGAATCAGAATTCCATTTGCCGTCATCGATCCCAACAGCATTACCTGTGACAGGGGAGTCATACTGTGACTGTGTAAGCCAAAGTGACACCCGATATTGTGGTAGTATGCGTAGTTTCCATCGCATGAAGGACTGTCACTGTGGCGAGGAGGATGAATGTAAGAATGAATAAAAATTGCCTTTACTTTCAAGGGATTTGGTAGCACTTCAAGCTTAGCTGTTAATAAGTGCATAGGAAATGTATAAGTATCATGTGGAATGTTTAATCCTGGTGCTTTATCAGTGTTCTTCCAGAGTTACAGCATCAGAATTTTTCATTCTATAAATCGGGGCTTTTAAAAAATCAGCCATCAGCAGATCTGTGACAAATTGATAAATTTGCAGTAACTATTTCTGATTGTGCCAGTGGAAATCTCACCTTAGTCAAGTTAATATTAATTGAGGTGCAACAGTCAACTTAGCCAAATTGAGGTTGCAGTACATTGCGGCAGCTGGTGTTTCAGTATGGCTTGCACCTTTTACCAATTTGGAGTCTCCTGGCATCATTATGATTTTTGACTTTAACTGCTGGACCTGCCCTCAAATGGACTAAATGGAGAAGAATGACTGACTCTGTTTAAGATGAAATTTAATCCGAGTTCTAATGTCCATTATGGCAGAAATCTGAACCATGCACGTCTTATAGCCAACAAATCACTCCCAAAGAGGAGTCCTATTGGACTCAAAACATTACTGTTTCTCCCTCCACAGGTGCTGCCAGACCTGAGTTTTTTTTCAGCATTTTTGTTTTAATTTAAATCACTCCCATGTGCCTGGTTGATCCATATTATGCTGTTGGTGAGTGTACACTTTTTTTTTTTCTTTTTGTCGACTTCAGCTGTCATGGAATGGACAGGAGAAGTTGATGTGCTCTGTCTTTGGCTTTCCAGCATTGACTGAGTAACATTTACCTTGAAGGTCCAGTAGTTGGGTTGCAACCGCTGCAGTTTTTCTAAATTGATCAACAGATGATTACAGAAAATATTCTGTAATTGGGTGCTAATTTGAAGAGAATTTAAAAATGTTCTTTCCTGCTCTGCCCTAAACATCTTAGAATACATGTGTGCCTTTTATAAGTTTGCTTCAGTTTATCTCAAATAGTGCCAACTGCTCTTGATCTTCCAGTAACAAATGTTAAAATGAGCAAAACATGACTGGTGGTGGTAATGGTAATTTACTAAAACTCCTTCCTGCAGATTTTGAATGGATGTGGGATGATTCTACCAAGTCCTCTGCTACATTGCTGAGCTGCGAGAACAGAGAAGTAAATTTCCACATGGATTACAGTTGTGGAACTGCGGCCATTCGTGGGGACAAAGAAATGAGTGAAGGTCAACACTTCTGGGAAATAAAAATGACATCCCCTGTATATGGTACAGACATGGTAAGTACAGTAAAACTTATCAAAGATGCAGACAGGAATTACATTATCACATGGTAATTGAGGTTTGATTTACACACTGGCCTTCTCTGGAACGGTGATGACCTCTAAGGAATGTTGCACTATATAGTGCAGTACTAAATGCTGTTTGCTTTTCCTTTTTTGTATGTGATTAAAAGCTGGGATCAAGAACTTGGTAACTGGTTTTGTACATATTCATGTTCATACTGTCGTCTTCACTTAATCGCTAATGCTGAGTTGATATTTTTGTCATGCTATATTTTGATTTCTTTTTGAACGAAAGCCTTTTTGAACAATGCTTTAGGGAAGTGCTTATTACAGTTGTCAATCCTTTATTAACACAGTTCCTGCTGGAACACTATTTCCTATGTTATCACAGAAGATAGTAATCAAAATATTATGTATATGTCTTCTCCACTATTCCCTATGGGACTAGAATGGGATGATCTTTAAAAGCCCTAATTGCAGTCTGACCCAAAAAGTTTACTCACTGGCTTTTTTAATCATGTTTTGTTTGGGACTGTGCCAGTTCTTCCTTTCATCTTACAAGGATGTCAGCAAGTGAATGAAATAAAAGAAAAAAAAATTCTACAGTCCCCACCAATTAGCGAGTGAGTTAGCTTAAAGAAGTAGTGCTAGTTCTAGTGAACAAGACTAGTAAATCATGATTGAAGCTGTAACCCCACAGCAAATGGAGGGGATTAAGTACATGTAGGTAAGTGGACTATAAGGCAATGCTAGTTATTTATTTAACATGTTAATGCAGTCAGTGCTGAGTAATGTGAATTGTAACTGGCTACCTATTAGAGTTCTTTAAGTATACAAGGGAATTTACTAATGCTATTCACTGCCTTCTGCCTGAAATAGACTATGCTTAACGGTCTTAAGTGGCAGTTGATACAATTTGGTGCTTTTTGACCAATTTGAAATGATAACTCACTAAGTGGTAGGGACTGTGACGTACAGTAGATCTATTGACATCTGAAAAAAGATAAGATGGGTAACATCTGAGACTGATCAGAACTGAAGTGGAGACTGAATCCTTTGGAGGTCTTTGGCTACCCAGCAATGCAGATTTGGTCAAACAAAATAATTCAACCATTTGATCCCAAAGCTGAGGATCCATCCAAATTTAATATTTAAAATTATTCTAAACAATGGTTAAATTATGAACTGACCTGTGAAAGTTTTTCCACAGTGCAGGAGTCTGGCTGTCAGGTTTAATTACTGACTGACGGACTACCTTTGAGCTTAAATACAATCTTTGTGACTGAAGATGATCCGACCTTGTACTCATAATGTTATCTTAATCGAATAACCTTTTGGGCAGTATTAAGTCCAAATACTGACATAATTTGCCTTGCTTAATGATTTCTAATAATGAAACGTGCAAGCAAGAGAACTGTAACAGTCACTAATGGTTACAGCCTTTTTCATATATTCAATGGCATCATCATTAGCCATACTGACCAAATTCTTTATCTTTTTCTAACTTGATGTACTTGTCCTGTCTTTTTATTTTTGTGTATTGTATTTAGATGGTAGGAATTGGAACAACTGATGTCAAACTGGACAAATTTCGCCATACCTTCTGCAGCTTACTGGGAAAGGATGAAAATAGTTGGGGTCTCTCCTACACAGGTACTACTGTTGTGAAATAATTTTAAAATGAGGTACTTTTTCTCTTCGTCTTCGGTTATTTTTCAAACGGAGAATACCAGCCCCCGCTTTTTTAAACTGAATGGGTTATATATGGTATATGTGGGGAGGTGGTGGCATAGTGGTATTGTCACTGGACTAGCGTTCCAGGGACCCAGGGTAATGCTCTGGGGACTCGGGTTCAAATCCCACCAGATAGTGAAATTTGAATTAAATAAAAATCCGGAGTTAAAAGTCTGACCACGAAACCATTGTAATGCCCTTTAGGGAAGAAAATCTACAGTCCTTGCCTGGTCTGGCCTACATGTTGCTCCAGACCAACAGCAATGTGGTTGACTCTTAATTGCCCTTGTTCAGGGAGCATTTAGGGATGAGCAATAAATGCTGGCCCAACCAGTGATGCCCACACCCCATGAACGAATAATTAAAAAAAAAAAGCATTGGCCATAGTATAAACATTCTCTCGAACCTGTCTGCTCTGTCCATCCCACTTCCACGGCTGCAGGAGGGACTGCTTTCCCCTACTGCAGAGCACTGATTATACTTTGAAGAGCTGTTAGCAATGCTTGAATGAATCTTTCTGAATATCAAGTTGAATAAGATGATGCCTGGAAATGAAGAAATACAAACCACAAAAGCTGGGGAGAAATTGGGAAAACAAAATGAAATGGTTCTTGTATGCATACTAGAATTCTGTACAAACAGGATTGGTTCAGTGCAAAAATGTTTTGTTATGTACCTTGATTTCTATTATTAGTGCAATTTTTTAAGTAGCTTTAAGAAAAGGATCCACATGCAAAACAAGATCTTTGAACTTGCACACTTTGGACTTGGCCAAGAAACCATCCCTTTATTACGACACAGCTGATGGTAAATGCTGAGCTGTTCAAATCCCAGAGGGAAACTTGAAACAACTGTCATAACCAATTTTTGTAATTTGCAAGTTTTGAGATGCAGGCTTTGAATTCAGTTATAATAAGACTATTGAATCTCAGGTTTTTTTTAATAAAACTCAACATTTAATATTGTAAGCACGTGCATATGTCCACAAATTACTACTATAACTTCTTAAAAAATCCCCTAATTAATCTGATTCCCAGTTACACCCCTGTTAAGGCAACAGATTAAACAGATCCCTGGCAAAACACACTCTGGACAGTTGCATTCAAAATTAGTTTCTTTCAGCTCTGGGTTCTTGCAGACAGCAGTTTGAGGTTTATAGGCTGGAGGCTTTAGATCTTAGAATCCCTCTTCTTTTACCAACAACATTCTCTTTTATACATATTTTCCTCTGAATGCAAATTCTCATTGTGTCATGAAGTTTTTTGAACTTTACCTCTTTCAACAATAAAACCCTTTCATAGTACCAATTTTAATAGTAAGCTTTGGGAAAAAATAAACACTTTGTTTGTCTGGCTTCTTCTGGCTAGGTGTAATATTTCACCCATTCTTTTGGCTTATTTTAATGTAAATTTTCCCCCTTTTTACACTTCACCTTCTAACTTCCCTATGTTTACCTAATTAACATTTCACACCCACTTCTCTTCTATACATCAGCCTGTAGACCAGCTGGCTTTTAATCCAATTATCTCTCTCTCTCTCTCTCTCTCTCTCTCCCACGCACCCCCACCTCTAATTTCCATCAGAGTTCGTTATATTTTAAATACCAAAGCTACTTTATTTGGATATCCTTACACAATGACCTGTCACATGTACTAGTGTAGTCATCTTGTGTTATAACTTTTAAAATCTACAATTCATTTTGTTGTAGGTGTACTACATCACAAAGGTGCCAAGATTCACTTCTCAACAAGATTTGGACAAGGCTCCATCATAGGTGTTCACTTGGATACCTGGCATGGCACCCTGACATTTTTCAAAAATAGAAAATGCATAGGTATGGTTTAGTTATATATAGTGGGCATTTTATCTTGCCTAGTGGTCCTGAATTGAAATGTTAATATTCATTTAACTTTCATGATTGCCTGTGATCACCAGCAGGCTGGATGCTGACCGACTGTTGCAAACTGAACTATAAGAAAATATCTCTTTAAAAATAGGTATATTTTATTTTAAATAGCGTTGCAATTACAAGATGTTAAGATGTTTGGAGGGTTCAAAATATTTTTGGAAAACAAAGCTGCAATTGCACTCCAGTAATATTCTGTAAATGTAAACTAGGATTCCACAAATGTCAAATTGGTATTGCAGCGCTCTTGAGCTTTCTACAGTAATGTGATCTAAGAGGTATGCATTCCAAATGACCACCAGGATTTTCTAATGAATTGGCATCTAGTGGCTTATCTTAGATATACTTGCAGCTATAATTATACTTGCATCACTGAAGACCTGCTGTCAACCAAAGGAACAGCTTTGAATTTCATTTAAAAAATTAAATATATAATGAAAATTGTGTGAAGTACCAATGTCACTGCCGATGTAAACTACTTACACCTGCAGAACTTTTAGACTTGTATACAGGGTATGGTGTAATTCTTTATTTTCCTTAGAATTCTGCTTCTTACTATGTATTATAGAAATCACAATTTTAAGCAGTAAATGTTTGCCCTTGCTTGAGATTATCTTGTAATTTAAATGAATTGACATTGAAATATTTTTCCAACTTAAGTTTTTGATTCTATTCTGTTAAATCTTGAGATAATGATGCTTTGAAAGTAGAAATTATGGGTTACTGAAAAATAACTTTATACGTTTAGGAGAAAATTCTAAAAGCGGCCATATTTATTAATTTTAAGCGCTTGTTTCTTCCTGACAGCCAGCTGATCTGGCAAAACCATTTATACTGTACTGATATTTGAGCAGAAATTTGAATTTGGTATGATTTTTGCAATAGTGCAAAATACCTGTATTGTGAAATGCTAGTAATGGTATGCCATTAACAAGCTGGCATTAACAAGTGTTTTTTTTACCTTCCAAAGGAGTTGCAGCTACCAAGCTGCAAAACAAGAAGTTCTTCCCAATGGTTTGCTCAACCGCAGCTAGGAGCAGTATGAAAGTGATTAGATCCTGCTTCTCCCCAACCTCTCTCCAATACCTCTGCTGCCTACGGCTCCGACAACTATTACCTGATCACAATGACAAATTGGAGGTTCTTCCCCTACCCCCGGGTCTGAAACGCATGCTCCGCAATCGATTGGGTTGGGTCCTCTCTATGAATCATGAAGACAGTGGCAAAGAGGCTGCATGCAGCACATCAGGCAGTGATTTCTACAGTTCCTCAGTAGACGCTGAAGCTTGCCAACGAAAAAGATGTCGGCGGACTTAACATTTCGTACTGGTTTGATTTCTCTTTTTAAATCATGACTGTAATTTCAACTGCCACAGCTGCAATACTTAGTATGGACATGGACCAATACTGCTACATGATGAGCCAAATGCAAGATGATCAAAGCTCCCAACTTCATTTTTAATGCTTCTAGCTCCTCTTGCCAAACTACTGAGGATTGTCATCTATGAACTGGGATTGACAAGAAGTGCTGGATGGTGGCTGAAGAGACACTTTTTGAATTAAGTACCTATGTACTTCAAGAATTCTTTTCAATCTACTTTTTTGTAGGTCATTTAGTGCTTTCACCTTTAAAGAAAAAATAAAATATTCAGCTTGTCTAAAATATGTACCTCATGCTGCTTTTCTCTTTCTCCCTTCTCTTTCCCGCCCCACACACCACCACCCCCCCATACAAAGAAAACTTCAGCAAATTCTGCTTCCTTGATGGTTGAGCTACCTAAACCAGGAAGGTCCTTTTGATTCCTTGTCCATGCTGAGTTAGCTGCAAACTGGGCAAAGGTAGGGTGCCAAAGTTGGCTGTTCTGGTCTCGTTAGTAATGGAGGGGAGAACAGATTCCCATTCCTTATAACTATCTTGTGAGCACTGCTTTAAGTGTGTAAATGACTTCTGGTTGAGGACAAGGTGGTTAATTAGTTTTTCTGTCATAGCTTGCTGGTAGTGATGACCAAGATTCACACTTACTTACTTTCTTATATTCTTTTAGATGAGTTACAGGAAGGCACATGCTCTTTGTGGAATCATGTTCCCTCACTGAGCTGGGAGTGCTTTGGTAAAGGTGCAATGAATAATTAAAATCAGTGCCAAGGTCAACTTTAATGTTAGATGACTTTTCTCAAAATTCAAATTGGGGTCAAACCCTAAATGTGTGGTTTACAGATGTATTTAAGTATGTGTGGGTTGTGCCTGCTATTGAGTCTAATGGAAAGCTATATTCCTATCCTAAGTTGCATTCAATAACCAGTTCTGAACAAATTGAATTTCATTTAAGGTTTTGTTTACAATGCTCCAGCCCTTTCATGTTACAGGAAATAGGATAAGGTTGCAGTACTTCAAGGTATTCTATTCTGCCAAATTTGTGTGGTGTGGCCAACACTTAACATTGTTTGATGCTTTTGCAATGGTCACTATCTACTCTTGGTGTACAGTATTTGTCTTTGCTCAGGCCAGTGAATAATTGTCCAGTACACTCCATTCTATAATTGCAGGTATGTAGAACTTGAACCTTTTCCATTAGAGAACAGCAGGACTCCAAATTGTCCAGCTGAAGTAACAGCAAATGTCTAGCCTTAGCTATTCCCAGTTTCACTATAGCAATGTGAGAACTATAAGAGTGAGGCTTAACCATTTCATGTAATTATTAGCCTTTTGAGTCTTGTAATCTGTATCCCATTCTGTTCAGATTAAATCATTTAGTCTTTGGACTGAGTTATGAAATTACATAACCACCAAAGCTAGCTTTATTATTTCTTGTGTTGTAAATTACACAGCAAGTATTTGGCAACTACAATTTACATTAGGCATACGTTCTTTTGAAGAAAAAGTGTATAAAGGTACCTGTTCCCATGTCCATTCAGGCTCCTAAGCTCTTGAAAGTGTTTTGAGATTTTTTAATGTTAAGGGTACTATAAAGGTGCAGGCTACCATTGATAACTTGCAGTTCCCTACAGGGTTGATTTAGTCCCACTCTTGTGTATTGCTTTGGTTTAAGTCCTAACTTCACCGTTTTATTTCAGTGGATCGTTACAAGGGTCATGTTGCCTTCTGGCATGGAAATTAACACAGCCCTCATTTTCTACCCATTAGAATTTAAAACTCAAGCAGAATATGCTTGACCCACTTTTTCTCAGTATGTACTCCTTGGTGTGAAGTTCTGCCACAGAAGTACAAATTAGTAACATTACCTCTTACTGGTGGTAGTGTATTCCGCCTTCCTGGCAGAAGGTAGTTTGTGCAGAGGGAGATGACTGCTGTATAAGTATATATAAAGGAGACACCCTTAGTTATGTTTCTTTAACTCTTATTTTTGAAGATTTTCAAAATGGACGGCAAGATAATATAACAAATGTGATATTCTATCTTTGGTAAATATTGCGCACCAAGGATATTAGCTACAAGAAGAGTAAAAAATCAAATCAGCTACTAAGTGCTGCACTTTTTAAACAGCAAGAGAGGAGGAAAATAACTAGACATGAAATTAGCTCATCAACTTTTTCAGTTCTAGTTTTACAGAGTTAAAAAGTTAGCTGAAAGAAATAATGCAAGTGGTTGTATTGTGAAATACCAAAATAACCATAATAAATGGCAACTATTCTATGAATTAACACCTAACTGGTTTAACTGGAGATGAGTAGTTGTATGTATAATGGTAACTGTTTAAAAATATTGAAAGCTCTGTTACACTTGCATGTATGTATTTCCATTCTAATTTTTGCAACTTTCTATACTTTGGTGAATTTTACAGACTAAAATTGAATATCCATGTAATGAAAAAGTACCATTCCAACCCTTGTTGGATACATCAACCAATTTTTAGCTACAAGTATATCTAATTTTTAAGTGTGCCTGTTCCTGTTTAAATTTCTTAGAAAAAGAAACTTTCCACATGGGGTTTTAATTTAGTTTTGTGGGTTCATTGAATGATTCCTGACTTGCATCAGTTCTTATAGAAGGCATGACATTCTGTGGAGTTATGGAGTAATAACACAAGTACTAGAACAGTAAGCTTCTGTTCTGTTCCTATCCAGAATAATTGCATATTTGATTGGAGTTATATCACTTTCTCTCCTATTGGATGACATCTGTTGAAACCAAGGAGAGCCTGGCTCCTCATCTGCAATTTTTTTTCTGTTGATTGCTCTTTCTAGAGATCAAATGTGTAAGTTTGCTTTTTGGTCAGTACCCACAATTCCTGTGAATTTCACACACACTATGTCTAATCTGAACTCTTGTATGGATGCTGGAGAAAGATAGAAAGATATGTATGCCATTTGTGTTTAGCTCTTTGAATATTAATTTTCAATGTCAGTAATTTGCATTTCGATTCCATTCTATTGAATGGAATCTTTAAAAAAAATTCATCGCGGTGAGTGCTTTACACTCTGCCAAGCATTCTGTTCTGTCATTTTAAATTTAAATGCATTAAAGTAAAGTATAAATGGTAAGTGGAGAGCTCTTGTAGTTTGCTGAATTGTGATTTTTACTGGCTGTTGTAATGATCATTGTGTTTGATTTTCTGATAAAGAACAAGTTATTTTAACTTGTTTCCAGGACTTCTCTTGATTCCTGGAAGAGATCTGACTTGCATCAACAACAACTTATATTCACAGCACCTACCATAGAGCCATAGAAAAGTTACAGCACTGAAAGAGGCCATTTGGCCTCTGCACCAGCTGAATTTTTTTAAATAAACTAGCCACCCATTCTATTCCCACCTTCCAGCACCTAGTCTGTCACCTTATAGTTTACAGCCCTTTAGGTGCAGATCCAAGTACCTTTTTTAGATGAGTTGAGAGTTTCTGCCTCCATCAAACAAGCTAGCAAATTCTAGCAAATTCCAGATTTCCACCACCCTCCAGGTGATTGTTTTTCCTCATCTCCCCTCTAATCTTTCCACCAATCACCTTAAATCTATGCCCCTTGGTAATTGACCTCTCTGCTTTCCTGTTTATTCTATCCAGGAGCCTCATAATCTTGTACACCTGAATTAAGTCACCCCTCAGCCTCATCTGTTCTAAGGAAAACAACCCTAGCCTATCCAAAACAAAAAAATTGCTGGAAAAACTCAGCAGGTCTGACAGTATCTGTGGAGAGAGTGTTAAAGTTTCGAGTACAGATGACTCTTCAGAACTCTTCTGAAGAAGGGTTGTCTGGACTCCATGTTAAATCCTCTCCACAGATGCTGTCAGACATGAGTTTTTCCAGCAATTTTTGTTTTTTCAGATTTCCAGTATCTGCAGTATTTTGCTCTTATCCTAGCCTATCCAATCCTCATAGCTGCAATTTTCAAGCCTTGGTAACATTCTTGTAAATCTTTTCTATATTCACTGCAGAGCAATTGTCCTTCCTGTAATGTGGTCCAAACGGTACACAATTCCAGATGTAACCTAGGTAGAGTTTTTTTTTTTACAGTTCCAGCACTATATCTCTGCTTTGGTATTCTGTACCTCGTCCAATAAAGGAAAGCATTGCACATGCTTTCTCGACCACCTTCATGGACCTGTGGACATGCACTCCAAGGTCTGTCTTCTATCCCTATCAATATCCTCCTGTTTGTGTATTCCTTAGCTTTGTTTGCTGCCCTCAAATGCATTACCTCATTTCTCTTGATTGAATTCCATTTGCCACTGCCCACTCAACCAAATCATTATCATCCTGGAGTTGACAGCTATCCTCTTCACAATCAACTATACAGCTAATTTTTGTCATCTGCAAATTTCCAATCATTTAAGTCCAAATCATTAATATATACAACAAACAGCAAGTGACTCAACACAGCCTTGTAGAATGCCATTGGAAACCACTATCCATCACAAAAACATCCATCTACCATTACCCTTTTGTTTCCTGTCGCTGAGCCAATTTTGCATCCACCTTTCCCTGTATCCCATGGGCTTTTATTTTTTTTTGACCAGTTGGCCAGGTGGGACCTTGTCAAATACCTTGCTAAAATCCATGTAGACAACATCCACTGCACTATCCTCCTCATTTGTCATCCTTCCTCAAAATTAGTAAGACACTACCTTCCCCTAATAAAACCATGTTGACTATATCCTTGATTAATCCATTCTTTTGTCAGTTTATTAGAATCAATTGAGACCAGATAATTTGCTCTCCGCCTGTCAGACTGACTGGCCTATAATTATTTGGTTTATCCCTCACATCCTTTTTAAATAAAGGTAAAACACTCACAGACCTCCAATCCTCTGGTACCTTGCCTGTATCTAATGAAGATTGAAAAATGATTCAGAGCATTTGCTATTTCCTCCCTGGCTTCTTTTAACAGCCTGGGATACAATCCCAGCTGTGGTGATTATCCACCTTCAATGTGACAGTACCTCCAGTACTTGCCCCCTCATTATGCTTATTGTACCTAATATTCCACAATTTTCCTCTTTAACTAGAATGCCTGCATCATTCCTCTTTGTGAAGACAGAGACAAAGTACTCAAGAACCCTGCCCACATCTTCTGCATCCACACACCTTGTACATCTCTGGTGACCCTACCCTTTCCTCAGCAATCCACCTTTAAAATGATATCCCAAAGTGCTTCATGGGAACATTCTTCTTGAGTTTGTTGCCTAAAGAGAGGTCTGATCCACAGTGCCACAACATCCACCACAGTTAGGACAAGGAGACAGGTTCCTGATCCACACCAGCAATCCTACCAATTAAGCCAGCCAGCGACCCCCCGCCCCCCACAATTTGTCAGATTTGCTGTGACCACATACACTTTTACATGTATGTTGTAGCCTGGAATTATGGGTAATGATGGTAGAGGCTGCAATTTTTTTCCATCACATGGCTGACCAGAAATCCATCATGCTCTTGTCACCTGCCTTTAGTCTATGTTGGAAGGATTTACAAGTTGATATTCAACCTGTTTGGCTGTGTTGTGAACACTCCTTCCTTGGCCATCAAGTCCTGGAGTGGGACTTTAACCCAGAGCTTCTGGATCAGAGGTAGAGATGTTACCTACTGTGCCAGGTCACCTCCACAGGAGCATTCAAAGACAAAATTTGACAATAAGCCACACAAGATTAGGGCAGATGACCAAAAGCTTGATCGAAGAGGTTTTAAGGGATGTCTTAAAGGAGGGAAAGAAGTGTTTAGGGAGAGAATACCAGAAATTAGAGCCTTTAGTATCTGAAGGCAGGCCACCAATATTGCAACAACTAATTGGGATGTTTGAAGCCATGGAGGAACAATGAGATCTAAGGGTTATGCGGCTGGAGGATATTAAAGAGGTGAGACAATGGAGAGATTTGAAAGCAAGGAGAGTATTTTTAAAATTTGGCTGCTGGTTAAGCAACGCTAATATAGGACAGCAAGCACAGGAGTGAAGGGTGAGTAAGACTTGGTGAGAGTTAGACACAGGCAGTAGAGTTCTGGATGACTTCAAGTTTATGGAGGATAGAATGCGGGAGACCAGGAGTGTTTTGGAATAGTCGAGTCTAGATGTAACAGGATAAGGGTATCAGCAGCTGATGAGCTGAGGCAAGGGTGAAGTTGGGCATTGTTACAGAAGTGGAACTTGGCAGTCTTAATGGTTTGGATACATGGCTGGAAGCTCATCTCAGCCTAATATTTGACACCAAGGTTGTGAACAGTCTGGCTCAACCTCAGACAGTTGCCACAGAAGGATGGAGTCAATGGCAGGGACCAATAAAGGTTCAAGGAAATTACTGTTCGTTCAATATTGGATGCCAGACGATCAGCCTGACAAATCAGACCTCAAAAAGTTCAAGAGGTGGCAATGAGGCAGAACTGGGTGTCATTAGTCAACATGTAGAAACTGAACACTGGTTTTTTGGATTACATGTTGCCACTGGGCAACATAAATGAGAAGTTGGAGGGGGCCCATGGATAGATCCTTGGAGTACACCAGAGCTTATGGTGCAGGATCAGGAAGAAAAGCCTTGCAGATGATTTTCAGCAAATTTGAAGGGGGCAGTACCTGAGGAGAGAGAACAGTTAATATCCACTAAGATGAGCCCAGGAAGTGAAGTTGGGTATCACAATGAACTTAAGCAGAGGAATGTTTGCTTCGTAAGCCTCCTTATGGTTAGCCCTTTAGAGACTAGAAATAGTATGTCGCATTGTATACTGGTAAGAAGAATTTGATCTTGTGTAGAGGGTGACAAAATGTAACCGCCTCACAAGCAAAGAGGGCTGTGCCACTTATATCTGAACATATTTGCTTCTCCTAAACTTACCTTCTGATATAAAATTTCCTCTGTGATTTCCTTAACTGAATTAAATTTGCAAGTAGTCAATTCTGTAGTATTGAGCTTTAGTCGTCATAGCCCAACACTCAACATAGTAATTCTGAAGTCTGCCCTATGTAATGATAATGGTATCATGTTGCAGTGAACACCTGTTACTGTTATACTTGGGATTTGAACTGATGTAATACTTTACTTAGTTTTTTTATTTGACCATGTCCATTAATACAATGATACAATTATCAACTTGGTCACTACAAACAGCATTTCATGTTCCAGGATTACTACACAAGCATTGTAGCCAATACAGCAAGGTAACCATTATCTGCTTTCAGAAGGATTTTATATTGTTGTAGATAACCATATATAAACACTGATTGTGACATCTTTAGCAGATTTGAGATTCAGGCTCCTTGAGCAGATTTTCAATCCCTTCTGTTTGCTTGAAGGTGGTCACACTCCACTCCCCTCGTTTGTGCTTAGTTTTAAATTCTTTCTCGTGTTCTCAAACTTGCAGCCTAATGTGTAATTTTAAGTACTTTGCTTCCTGATTTTGCAGCAATATGATAGTAGAACTGTCAGCATTCGCCATCATTATTCAAACTGACAGCAATGTCTGGAGTCCACTGCATGCACGCAGTTAAGCATGGAAATCCAGAAGTTGTTGTGATTTGTATACTTCCCCATGGTGTGGTGCAGACTCCGATCCATTAGAAACCCCTGAACTGACAAACTTGCCTTTTTACACTGTGCTAATTATTGCTGAGCAACTTCATGAGGGGCTGGGGGCTGGGAGGTGGGTGACGGGGGCAGGAACCAGTTTTTTTTTCCGTCTCAATTCTTGTGTTTGGCTGCTTACCCAGCTTGACGGCATCACTGTTGTAGAACACCTGGAGATCACCTTGACTTGGCACCAGATTCAAACTGATGTCAGGGAAGGGGAAATCCACACCAAAGGTCACTAGATCTTAATGGGCCACTTTCAAGGTCAACAGTGAGTGATGTGGCTTTGCTGCTAACCACAATCTGGCCCAATATCACAACTGAATTTGCACTTCATCCGAAGTCTTCCTTCATCAAAGATGGCATACCAATTAAACACATACAATCATGCTTTTGTCTGATGCAAGCTTATCACCACGTTCTCACCATCTTCAATTGAAAGGTAGAAAGTGTGTGTAATTGTTTCTCAATTTGTGCTGTAGATTGCTTAACCATGAGACAAGCAGGAAAATAGCTTTCCCCTTTTTGTATTACTCCATTATCACTATCTGAGACTTCAAATACTAACTTCTCCTGGTACTAATATATAAAACTTTCCTACAACTCTTTTTTTTCAATGGACAGATACCTATTGTTTCCTGTCTTTCAAAATAATAGACACAGCCAAGGTACATTGCATCATGACTATTCTAAATTAGATTGCATTTAGTCTTAACACAGTTATGCATACATATAGTTTTAAAGGCTATTAACTAAATCAATTAACTGATACATATGGTAATAACAATCATACAACAATGCAAATACAGTATCATGTAAATAACTCAATGTACTCATCACTAGGCATGTGACTTAAATGATTTTAGCAAGTTTTATTTGAGTTTTATGTACCATTTCTTGTTTTGGTAAGGCCGGCAATTATTTTAACCTTAAGATAATTCATGTACCGTTTTTCATTTCCAACTTAGGTTAGAGTTGGTTGTGTCAAGGACAATAAATAATCTGAAAACACCCTTCAGGCTGGAGAAAATTTGTACTGGAACACTTCACCCTCTCAAGTAAACATTTTTTTCAGGGGGGTATAAAAAAGCAGTTGTTCCACCAAGTCTCTAGTCTAATCTATCTTTCACTGGTGGAACCTAAAAAATAAATGGCCATTGATTTGAATTAAATAGTTGACTGCTATCTGCTTACTTGGAGTAAGCTTTAAAAGTGGAATTTCCACTTATTGTAATTTATGCAGTAAGTTTTTTGATTTTTTTTCATGTATGCGGTTACCTACAACACGTTTTCCTGTCGAGGGTTGCTTGCACCAGTGATATTTTGCTTCATTTGAATTGCTGGCTATTTCCCTTTTCAGTCTCTCTCTTTTTCTCTCTCTTCATGTTTTAAATAAAATCACAATGATTGCAGCACAAGAGACCACTTGGTGATTGAGTCAGTTGGCTCTCTGCAAAAGCAATTTAGCTAACTCTCTCCCCCTGTAGCCCTGCATTCCGCCACCCCCCCCCCCCCCCCCGCCCCCCTCCCCTTAGGTTATTTGAAAGCCACAATTGAACCTGCCTCCACCAACCTCTCGATCAGTGCGTTCTAGATCATGGGACTGGAGTTCTTCTTCACTTGAACTTTATTAAAGGCTTTCTCACTAAATTGTTAGTGATAATTTTTGCCTTTAAACTGCAAGTTTTATAAATCATAAATAGAAAAAATGCAGTTTCTGTTGATTACCTTTCCTGAATAAAACTTGGATTCTTCATATCTATTTCCTTATGTTAGTTTTTCAAGGTAGCATTATCTGTGTGGAAGCCTTTTATCTCGGTCAAGTTGTAGCCTTTGGCATTCCAGAGTAATTGGGTCAATTTTAATATCCATAAGTGAAAATGAGCTAACAGTTGGTGTAGGCTGTGTTCTGAACAAGCCTTGAACAGCTAGCTCCCCAATCAACTGGGTCATTCCTATTGGTTTGAACTGCTCCTGGCTGAGATGGATGATTAGTCTGGCTTTTAAGGGGTTAACATTGCTCACTCTGTAGTACAAATGTGGTGCAGGGAATTGCTCACTGTACATGTAATCGCCTACGTTCCATTTTACTCTGCTAGATTCCCATCAGGTTTGAACACTTCTTTTCATTTACATGGCAATTTGCTTCAACTTCTCTCACAGCTTTAAAATATTTAGTCCTCATTTTTGTGAATTTCTTTTGCACACTATTTTTGAAATTTATCTTAATCATAGTGTGGCTCCAATGTTTCTTCCCAGCTTCATTTTCTTTTCAGAGTAACAGCCTGCTGCATGCTTTCCTTCTACACGTATTACTCTTCTTAACCTGGCAAATCTAACCTGTCTCTGTTTTAACCTTCTTTCCGACTTTAAAATTTACCTCACGTGCTTCGGTTCGGTTCAATTTACTCTTAACCATTTGTTCTCGTTTCAGATGTTCTAAATTTAATTTAACCTTTTTAATTTTCTTCTGATTTTAAGTTGCTTAGTTTATAAATCTAGCAACAGTGGAGGGCATATAAACTAATTTGAACCCATCGAGACCCCAGGAGTATCATTTTGCCCACGTTATGAACTTCCTGTTGCCTCAACTCCATAAAGCTGTTCGCTTTTTGTATGGATAATATTCCTGTAGTGGCATGCAGCAGCTTAACATTTTGAGAGGGGAAAAAAGTCATTAGTCGGAACAGTGTCTTTTTGTGGCAAGTTTTATATTTTTTTTATTGCCAGGTTGTGCCCTTAAAGTGATTACTTACTGGTCATTATAGGTCAAAAGGATTTAAATTATGGTATTTTTATTCATATATGTAGTAAATAAGCTGCTTTTCATCATTTAAAGGTAATTTTTTGCTGACATGAAGGCAAAGCACAGCCTTTTGACCAAATTAATGAAAACTGCAATATAGCTCCCAGCTAAATGTTTAAATTGGGGTTAATTTGGTGTAATTTGTTGTAGCTGATGGGTCATTCTAACTCTTCCCTTTTTATATCTCCTTGTACTTGCCTCTTGCATGCTAACCTTCCAAATGTGCTCTCTAATTCCTAAAACTTAACATGCAAATCTTAAGCACTTCATAGATCAACTGAAATACTACATTCAGTCTGACCAGTTAGTCTGTCTTCAAGATTAGAATTCTAATTTAAAGCTGCAGAAATGTTCTTAAATTGGGTTTGTCCAATTGATCTTTCAAGATTTCCCACAGAAATGCTTAATTGAAAGTGGTTTTCATATTATCATAGGATTTGTATGATGGATTTAAATCTTTTTGACTGGGAGGGCATTAGTGAAGATAACTCGTCTCTCTTTGTATCATGACCTAGCTACTATCTCAAGGGTTCAAGTCTCTCTTATACTTTTATGGTGCTAACGTATGTTTTAGTAGTAAATCTTTTTGCTATCTTTCGCTACCTGGCAGGATATTACTGTGCTGAATGAAATTTGTAGCTTGTTGGTTCCTCCCCCTTATAGCAACTTGCAGGATGGCAACACAGCAAATTCATTGTGTTTAATGACTTGCAACTAACTCAATGTAGCAAATGCCACCCAATAGCTTCCTACACGTTTCATAAAGCTGAGGTCATATTTTGAGAAGTCATTCTTTGGGCTTTATTTGTTAACAGCAAGGTAATGAAGAGGTGCTTTGACACATTAATTTGTGGATTCATACTTGTGGCTCCCCCAATATCACCAATGGAATCTTGGCCAATTCGGAGAAGGCTCCAAATCTGTAGGATTGACTAATCTGAACACCACCTGATGGCAAAAGCCTGGAATCTTGCCTGAATGTAGAGTGCAGTATGGAAGATTTTATTGAACGCTGGTATGTAAACTTTTAAAGTTGAAGATATGAATTTGCTTCTGCAGTTGTGGGTTATCTTTTTTATTTTTGAGCAATGGAACACCTGCAGCTACTGAAGTGATCAAGCAGATGTATGGGATTGCTTGAGTTTTCTGAACAATTGAACAACTTCAAAATCAGACCCTCAACCAGAACTTTTTTAAAAAGAAATGGCTAAATCAACTGAAGCATTTTGAGCTTCCAACAAGAGGGCATAATGTTCAATCCGAGCTGATTAAAGGGTGCACGAATTGCACAGCAGAGTATTGCAAATTATGCCCCAATTGTTCATATATTAGTTACCACCTCAACCCCAACAGATGTATGGTTCTTTTAAGTGACCCTTCCTTGAGCAGGCAAACATGACTGCTTTGATTGAGATCATATCTTTAGCTACGTTATCTGCATCCCACCCTCCCTCTTCCCTAGCCTAGCGAACCGTGAAGCCTCATTCTAGTTTCTCACCCACCTTCCCAACTGTCCTTGCCAAGCTCACCTTTATTCAGGAGACCCACCTCCTATTCTCAACCCTAATCCCAGTGACCTTCCCTTCCCGTCTCCCAGAACAACTAATATTGTAAAACGTTACAGCACCTCCGGTACTGGCTCCCTCTTTTCAAATCTGTCGCCATTATCCCTTCAACAACAAAAAAATGCACATTGACTGATTGCTTTTTGTCCTTGCAAACTACAACCCACTTTCCTTCCTTCAAATAGTTGAACATGTTGTTCCCAAATCCATGTCCCTCTTTCCTACAGCTCCATGTTCGCACTCCTCCAGTCAGGTTTTCACCCTTGCCACAGCACAAATGGCCCTTATCAAAGCCACACCTGGGCCAGAACCCTAATCCACTCACTGAAATGAGCCCTCCTTTCTAGTTGACTTTCTTCGCCCTTTTGTCTGTTCCTTGTCCCTTTTTTTTCATAAATGCCTTTAAACTTAATGATAGTGGCCAGTATTTTCTGAATGCATTCACTTCAATCCTCACCTAGACGCAGCACTGCTTCATTTCTCATTTGGGCTGGAAACACAGCCAAGAAAGGTCACTTGTACATGCTGAAGAATTCCTCCTTTTCTCCTTGCCTTTTGTTCCCCTATTTGTATTGGGCTAATTATCAATATAAATCAAGGAATTTTGAAAGAAAGTCCTTTCAGAATAGATGAATTAAAGGGGAGAGGGGTGCAAGTGAATGGAATGAAGCTGCCCATGGCTATGCCTCCTTCAGCCCAGTTCCCAGGAAAATTGTAGTGGTACCTTGTTGTAACCTATGCTCCCTTGGCACTTGAGAGTGCAACCTCCATCATCTGGTGGCTGGTTTGCCAGGCAGGTTGGGTTAAAATTACACACCATTTCCCTTCGCTGCTCGGAATATTGTCCGTGACTGATCAAACCTATACTGCTTTGCCATGTGCATCTTTTTTTTTTCTGGCTCCACCTCACTTCCTCTGTACTGTGGACTTGCACATCAGTCACAGGCTCAGTGTGGCAACTTGAGCAATTATTGTGTGAGACTCTGGTGGATTTTCTTAATATGACCAACTAATTGGCTGTCCTAATCAATGCAAGTCCGTTCTTCATTTCCATATCTTGCTCCTACTGAGCTTTTGATTTTCAAAAAATATTGTAGTTTGAGCAGAATGTACTCAATTTTAAGTAGGCTGATTTGGTGTTTTCGCTATGTTAATTGTGTGTTGCTATGGTGATGAGCAGATTAGTGCAGTCATGCTGTGTTGTATATTATTGAATATGCAGAATGGAAATGTTAAAACTTGCTTGTGTTGACGTCCTGCTCACAAATCATTTGTTTGTGTTAGAAATGAAAGCTAAAAGGTAGTACTAGGTTAATAAAATAAACTAGTTTAAATTTCACACAGTACAAAAGGTTTCAAGTGCTACTAACAATGTCTAACTCTAGACTGAGTAACATAGTTATAATCGGGTAACACGTACAAATTCTATTCAACCCTTCTATATTTAAAAAGTTTACTGTTCATAAAGGCAGATGGTAAAATGAGTAAGTTCACTGATCTATGTAATTAACCACTTTTGTCCAAAACTATGTCAGAATTTTCTGAAGTCATGAAAATATACAACCTGCGTGAAATGTCTGGTCCAACTCGTCGATCCACACGTTTTCCTGCAGCATACACTTTAACCTCGGATAGAAGATTCTGTTTCTCCCACTCTGTGGTGCACTGTCTATAAGCCTTTTAAATGCATAATGTTAAGGTACAACTGTGAATGAATCTTTTTAAGAAGCACCATTTTTTGCCTGCATAAAACTGTAACATTCACCAATGTTTTAACAGTTACAGATTGGAATTGATGGAACATAGAAATGGAAAAGGGGATGGCAAAAATACTGAAGTTAAGGAATATGGGAACGATTGTTCCATTGGGAACAGTGGAAAGGGGGTACGAGAATTTAGGCAAATTTTTAGAAAGATGAAAATGAAAACGCAAAAGAAGGATCGTCATGGCCTGAAACATTTACTGTTTTCTCTCTCCACGGATGCTGTCTGAGCTGAACGTTTCAGCATTTTGTTTTTAATTTTGGCCTTCCAACATCTGCAGTGTTTCGTTTTAGTATTAAAGATGTAGAACTGGGGCTAACATAATGGGTGACTAGCAATCTGAAGGTAAACTGGGGTAAGATTAATATAAATGTTAAGAAGCGATGGGGTTTCTGCAACGTGCCCAAAACGCTTTCTCAACCAGTATGCTTTCAGTCATAACAAGAGACTGCTGTATGTAGTTCTTAAACTTGAAATGGGCCAAGTATGTCATGCAAGAATAGGAGATCAAAGAAACCCTGACCATAGAAAATGAGATTTGATAAATATTGACAAGGAACAGAAACAGTCAAAAGATAAACATGCATGATGTAAGAAATTAGAATCAATGTGTGGATAAAACAATGGACAAATGATGGAAAATCTTAATTATATTCACAGTACAAATTTAAACATATTCCCAAAATGCAGAGTGCCAAAGAGCTGCTACTGGAGTAGAGAACTAATTTTTAAAAAATTAAAAAGATGCATGACAAATTTCAAATGAAATAACAGAAGAAAATGAAGCCAAGTACAGAAAATATCGAGCAAGAAAATATCGAGCAAGAAAAAAGCAAAAGGCAGAGAATGCACGAATTAAAAACCAGCAGTAATGCAAGGTGGTGGTGGTCGTAGTAGGAGGAAAGTGGAGATAATTAAGATGAAGCCTTTTTGAAGACAAAATAGCAAAGATACAGAATGCATCTCAAAACATCTGTTAGTGGGTGGGGGGGGGGGTCACTTTTTCTCTGTTAAAGCTCTGGATTCTGCTATTGGTCACAATGTCAAAATAGAGTGTGGCTAACTGATTAGGGAAAACATGCATTTTCTTTTACAAGCCCTGAATTGGGCCACAGCTGTTCTTTTGGCCACCTTATTGTCAAAATAACATGTCATAAAATAGCATGTAAAGACATAGTGCAGATTCACTAAGGTGAAGGATGGGAAATTATAGTTGAGGGACTTCAGATGCAAGAACTATTTTCACTAGAACAGAGAAGGCAAAGAGGAGGTTTAATGGAAGCTTTTGAAATGGATTGGTTTTAATTGTTGAAGACTATTATGCTGCTCTTCACAATCTTTAATGATCTGGATAAAGGCACTGGGGGAACTGTCTGCAGCTTCACAGATAATGCAAAGAGAAGACAAACTACAGTCAGAAAGGAATAACCCATATCTGGTCCAACCCTGGTTAGGGCTAACATCCTCTATGTGTGTATCATGCAGGATTCCAAACTGAAGTCTATTGAAAGGAGAAAGACCCGAGGTGTCACAGACTTTAGGAAGATGTGATTTGAGGTCAGTTTCAAAATAAATTAGGGTTAGCTTTTGTACATGTAGCTTTTAAATTAGGTTAAGGAGAACCAGTTGACTCTCTGACTTAGTGTGCAACTGGGTTTGATGTCGGGAGTTTTCTCTCTTCACAGAAGGCCATTGATCTTATGGAACAAGTTGATAGTTTGTGCAATGAGTGCAGATTCACTGCAAGCATTCAAAAAAGTTGGTTGAGTTCCAAGCTGTGATTGATATCACAGCCTTGTAAAAAGCTGGTGGGTATGGGACAATCTGTCTCATGATTGTGATAATCTGCACTTGTTTTTGATTGTCTTAGGGGATTGGAGAAGAATTTCCCAGATTTCTTGGCCTGAAATAGCATAGGATATTTTCTACAACCAGAGGGCTGTGGCTGCTTAATTGATTTTTGTATATTCAGGACTGAGTGATTAGATTTTTTTTTCCTTTGGAGACACTAAGGAAACAAGGGATAGGGTAGTTGATGTAAAAGAGCTTGTTTGAGTGAGCCACCCTGTTGAGTGGCTGAAAACAGGCTCAATGGTCTATATGCCTACTCTTATTTCATGTCATGCTGGTGGGTGCAGAGCATGGGGGTCATGATGCTCAGTGTCACTCATGAATGCGTGGAACAGGCTTGATGGTCCAAGTGGTCTTTTCCTGTCTCTTTTTATACGTTTGGATGAATGGAAAGATACCATTTCTTCTGGTTGCGGATTTGACCAAAGTTCACTAAGTGACAGGTTAGAACAATTTTCTTTCATGCAGATAGTTGAAGTAGAGTCCATTCCAATCTTGAGAAAATTGGATAAATTGAAATATTGGGGGAGGGCAGGGAGTGGGATATAGTTTTGGATGCTCTAGTAACTGGTACTAGACTGGTTAACTAAAGACTAGACTAAAAACTGGTACAGGCATTGAGCTTGATTAGTTTCTGTAAACTCTATTGTTTTATAGGACTGCAAATGATTTCAAGAGTGCAAGTTTGCAATCTGCAACAGATGTCTGAATTTTGAAGAAAAATGAGATGGTGCATTAGGAAACAAAACATGGATCGGATGGTAGAACCTCAATGAATTAAGGAGAAAGATTTCGGACTTCAGATACATAAATATTTCCAAATGGTAGATAGGTGGGAAAGTAAAAATATCTGATTCCATGTTTTATAAATGAAACCTTTAAAAGCAGAGCCAAGTCTTAACCTGTACTGATGAAAACCTTCAGTGGAGTATTGTAGTCCATTTTTAGATGTCATTCTTTTAGGGAGGATATCACTGCCATCAAGAGGGTATGGATGACATTTACTTAAAGCCACTGACACCTGGCATTGTCTTATTCCATAAGGTGACACCATAGGGCTCTTTGTTGGAACAAAAAGTTGAGAACTAAAAGTTAGAAGTTATCGAGGATTTTGATCATGTAAAGAGGGGGGAACGCTCTTGTTGCAGAGCATAAATTTATGATCACCAAAAGGACAAGGTTAGGAGATCTTTTTTTTTCAAGTGTAGCAAGTTCTTAGACACAGCACTCCCTACCAGAAATGCTAAGGGAAGCACAATCCAATAATAGCATTTAAACGGGAAGCGGATAAATATTTGCAAAAGGTAAGAAAAACTTGATCTGGGCAATGGGACTTGGGCATCTCTGATTTCTCATGGGCTCAATGGCTATGCTGTGCTGTGCTGCAAAATTCTATGTTCCTGCTTGCCATGTGGCCTTGCAGTGAAATGGCTATTTTCTTTGCTAATGATTCATCCTGACATTACTTGTTTATAGCTTGATGGATGTATATTAAATTGTGTATTTCAAAATTAAACAATTTTAGAAGCATTTTTATTAGTGTATATACTGACTTACAATGCAAATACAATAGAACCTCAACCATCCCCCAAAATGGAGGAGTAGTAGGATCATGGGAGTTTCTAGATTGGAGGGGGTGTGGCAGGAGACCAAGTTCCATTTAGTTTGCCTTCTATCAACCTGGTAGTTACATGTCTGAACAATAATGGATTTTTAAAAAAATTCTTTCGAGTTATCAACAGTCACAGATTGCAACTCTTTTGAGTACAATCACAGTTCTTGGTTTCCGGGAGTGGGACATGAACCCACAACCTTCTGATTCAAAGGCGAGGGTGCTATGAACTGAGCCACAGCTGACACCTCCAATAATAGATTTAACTAATCATGGCAATCAATTGCTGTCAATTGGAATAATTGAATAATTTAAACTTTGAACATCCGAGCCTCCTCACCCCTATACTTGTTTCTAGCTTCTGTTTGGATCAATCATGACATTGAATGGTAGAGTTGAGATGTCAGCTGTGGCTCAGTTCATAGCACCCTCGCCTTTGAACCTGTGGGTTCATGTCCCACTCCCGAAAACCAAGAACTGTGATTGTACTCGGAAGAGTTGCAATCTGTGACTGTTGATAACTCGAAAGAGTTTGAAAAGCTGAATGGCCACCGCCTCCCATTTCTTTTCAATTAACCAATCCATTTTCTAGCATTTATAGGCAAGACCAACATTTTTCCTTTTTTTAATCATATATATCTCCTTGGGAAAATGGCTTGCGGTATAATTCCTGGTTTCTTGGCCTAAAGCTTAAAATTAGAGGCTTGGATAATTATCTGTCAGATACTTACCTAGCTGGATCAAGAGCCTAAATCTGAGGGAGACATTTATTTCAAAACAAAGGTTCAGTTTGTCACCAGGAATTGGAGCTAATTCCATGGAAACTATTGCAGATAATTGAGGTTTGACTGTAAATTAACAGCTTGGCAGGATGAAGAATGTAAAATATTAGTGTAGATGGGAAGAAAGAGGAAAATATTAGCATAGACATGAATAATGAGGAGAAGAAGAAATGGCAGATATTCTCTAGCTGCCATTACCCGTAAGAGCAGCTTTGGCGTAGGATAGGCTTGTGCTATAGCCATTGCCACTGGTTGGGTGATCCTGTTGAGCTGCTGAAGCTGTTTTTTCCATAATTTCAGGAGGCCCTTTCCATCCTTATCCACTTTCACACCAGTGGACCACGTCCCATCAGGGCAGAAGGAGAAGGTCATTTTCTCTGTCTGCTTTCTAAACAAAATTATTTTCACAAGAATTTCTTGTCAAAAGAAGTTGCTTTTTTTTTCCAAAAGTTTAATTCTTCTTGAGAACACATTTCTATCACTCTCTTTTGCATTTGGAATTGATCTTTTAATGTCGATGCGGCACGGAATGAATCTGAAAAGCTAACTCTATAAATTCTCATCTGAGCAGCAGAATTGACAATTGTAAATAAGACACCTATTGTGATCGTGTATGTGGTCATCAGGTTGGTGTGAAACGTATCAAAGATAAAAGAATTCTGACTAGATGTTAAGACTTGTGGGGGAAAGAAAAGAATTGGTTGCTACTTGATCAACTGTTTGACTAATGGTTAAATATTCCTCCCTGATCAACTGAAGAATCTAACTGAATAAGCCAGGGTTTACTTGGGGAAATTAACAAAGCCAGGGTTTTGGGTTGCTTAGAAATTTGTATAAGTTTCTTCCCTCAATGTAATGTCAGACAAAGATTTTCTTGTGGTACACCAGCATTAATGGAGCATAGGAATAGAAAAAGCATTGGAGTTGGCAGTGATTTTGATCTTACTGTATTGACATCTGTCCTGCATACTTATGGCATTGGTTCAAATTCTGCAGCAATGTCACCACAATGGACCTCATGACCCTAAATGAGTTTACCAGTCACTTTCTGAAAAATGAAAGTTAAGCTTCAATTTGTACGAAACAGAAGTTTACATTCTTCCAAGTGGCTATATTATTTTTAAAGAAAAATGGCACCTTGACTTCTCTGTTTCGCTGTTGGTGAATATCTGTACTTAAAATAGTGAAGTTTAACTTACTTGAAAGGGCATCGAGCTATTGCCTTTGTAAGTGTTGCAACATGATCAGCAAACTGTTGCCAGTTCTCTAAAAACCAAACTGTTGTGTGCGTTTGCAACTGTAGGGCCACCTGCACCTGAACAAAAAACAGAAGAAAAGGACAAGCTGGACAAGAGCCAGATCAAAATAAGATGGAAAAGAAGCTGCTGTCATTTCTCACTTCCATCTGTGGAAACACAAATATTACTAGCAATTTTATTTCAAATGGAGTGATTTAAAGACCCTTGTTGTCATAAATACTTGCGATTTATTGGCTGCTTGGTGTGCCTGCCAGCAATCTGGGCTGATTCTAAACCAGACAATGGCTATACAAAATTAAAGCAATTGGTTGTTGTGAATACTCAACTTGCATATTAATGCACAGGGCCCTATTCTTTGCAGACAGAAAGAACATGTACATTGCGCCTGTTTCAGCTAAACAAAATAAGTGACAGCCATTTGCCGACTCATTCCTCAGAGCAATGCCTTGACCAATCAGGGTCAAGTTGCCTGGTTTAAATTTCAAACAATGCCTGGCAGTTAACTGTCAGTCACCATCAGTGGTGCATGCACCATGGCAATGTTACTTGCCAACCAATCAGCACTTTCTTCACATGCAGTATAATTGTTGTTTTCCCCCTTTTTATATTGGTATTCTTGCAAGTGTCCTGATTAGTGTAAGACGAAAAGCTTTGACGTCTTTTTTTCAGCAATACAATTTTTTTCCTCGTTTAAAAACAAGTTATTACATTTACCTTTTAAATCTGTGATCACTACAAGGCAGAAGAGTATGATATGCACAGACAGGAAGTATACTGAGTTTCAATGGAACTTTGTACATAACAAGACTACAATCCATATTGCCTTTAAAAGAATAGGTTGAAATCAAATCAACGCGAGGCTGCATTTGAGTGTTTAAAGACTGTAGGATAAATGGAATTCTGAGGAAAGCAAGTAAATTCATTTTTGCGAGGCCTTGAACAAATAAGGATTGATGTGAAAAAGATCTAGTCTTATTCAAGGCTGACTGTTCCTCAAATGATTGCCATTTTGAATGCTTTATGTATACACCTCACAGCAAAAGAATGGACTAAAGTTAACTCTAAGAAGCCATCTGATGTAAGATAATTTATGGCATGCAAGGTCATTTGGCTCATGTCTGTGCTGGCCACAAAAGAGCTATCCAGCTTAATCCCATTTTCTAAGTCCTGAAGGTTACAGCACTTCAAATGCCCTTGACTACCCTTTCAGGAACCCCACTACCCTCTGGGTAAAAAAAGTTACCTCAACTTCCCTCTAATTTTTCTACCAATTACTTTTAAATCTCTGTGCAGCCTAGCTATTGAATTCCTCTAAGGGAAAATGCGTCCTTCCTATCTACCGTGTTCCTCATAATTTTATACACCTCAATCAAATCTCAGCTCAGCCTCTTCTGTTCCAAAGAAAACAACCCCAATGTATCCCATCCTTCCTCATAGCTAAAATTATCCATTCCTAGCAACAGCCTCCTAAGCCTCCACCGTCCTCTCAAGTGCAATCATATCCTTCCTGTAATGTGCTGACCAGAACTGTGCATGGTGCTCTAGCTGGAGTCTAACTAGTGTTTTTATACAGTTCAAGCATAAATACCCTGCTCTCGTACTCTGCCTTGACCAACAAAGGAAAGTATCCCATATGCCTTAACCTCTTTATCTACCTGCCTTGCCACTTTCAAGTATTTGTGGGAATAGACTCCCAAGGTACCTCTACTTGGCATCCTACCATTTACTGTATATTGTACTGTTTACCCTCCCCAATGCATTACCTCTCACTACTTCTCCTGATTGGAATTCAATTTGGTACTTCTCTGACCATCTGACTAGTCCATTGATATCTTCCTGTGGTCTACAGCCTTCTCAGCTTGGGTGTCAGTGATCGGGGTGGGAGGGGTGGAGGAGAGAGAGGATGGAGTCACCTAATGATATAGCACAGGGGATCCTCATTTGTTATTGGGAGATCATTATCAGGTGTAAAAATGCAAATACACACCTCATCCAAATCTGCACAGGTCAGTTCAAGCTCCCTGCTGACCCAAGACTCCGAATCTTCAACCCTGTTACTTTCTGAATTCTTCGGTCGCTTCACAGGACTGTAAAGCCCTTTTTCCCTAAGTAGTTTAAGAAAACAATTACTGATCTCTGGGAGGCAGCCAAATGGTGCTTTATATACAAGCCTAAATGAATAGGTACCTGTAGTTCCAGCAACACATCAGTCCAAAATAAAATCAGTCTCTAAAATATATCAGAGCGGGGATTTTCCATAGAAAGGGATGTCCTCAGAGGTGGCTGCCTTGGTTCAAAGTTAAGGACTGTTATTTGTGCAAAGATGCACTTTCAAAGCAGAAGACTGAGCTAAGTGTACCTGTGCTGAAAATCAACTTGTCCTTCCTCTCGCCAATTTTTGCACCCAAAATTACTTTTGTATGGCTCCCTGTATGATTTGGGCAGACAATCTCATCATGGATCTTGTCACAACTGCACCTGAGCCTATCTTCTTCTGACATGTAAGTTGAAACCAGGAGCAGGGAACCCTAATTCATCCCTCTTCCATAGCATGCAGATACTGGACCCAAATGTGTTGCTTTCACTTGGCACAAAATTCAAATCTTGGACCTTCGGGTCTATTGGGCTTACTTGCATTTACATCCTAAAATATTGGAGACTTGGGGGCGGGGCGGGGGGGTGCAATGGGAAGAAAATAATGGAGTTCAATTGCATGATCACTAAAATATACAAAACTCACCTCTCCTGTGGTCTATAATCACATTTCATGGCAGTTTCCTGCAAGTGTTGTGCATGTTGGCTTAAAACTGGTCTGTTATTTTTCATGATTATACATTCTATTTATAAATTGGCACTTTACAATTGCTTACAATATGAAATAATATTTACTTAATTTGTTCATGTGTATGACATGTTGGAAGCTTGATGGACCTCTCTTGACCAGGAGAAGCCCTAACGTATAAAGAAAGCTGACACAGTGTTCTGACGCCAACACTGATTTGACTGCATTGAATTTATAATCCCACTTGTTGGGGGGAGAAAGCTTGGCCCCATTAAAATTATTAATTAACAGTAGCAAGTTCAGTGTTTAAAAATAGTCAAACTTGCTATTTGTTAACTTACCTATTCTGCTTCCTTTACAAGAGGAAATATTCTAATGTGACATTTCATTAATGTACCATTTTATTAATGTACCTTTCTCCTAATCAGTTTTAGTCTGTTCTAGTCGTTCAAAATCGCCACGCTTCAGGGTAGCTGCTTTAAATATGCTGGCTCTTAGTCTCCATCAAAAAGCTTGCTGGGGGTTGTTAACAAAATTGTTGGTGTGTATATTTTTTGGTAACGTTTTAGCTGCGTTTTTTTTTCTTCTTTTGTTTTGTACCTATATCAACTTGTACAGATGAAACTGCCTAATCCAAGAAAAAGTTCTTCCCTTATGATTCTGTGGAGAATTATATCATGTGGTATAATACTGCACCAGACAGAAGAGAAAGGTCCTTGTTTCAGCAAAATAATTGTCAAATAGCCATTCTAGCAGAAAAGGAGAAAACAGCGTCAGGGGTTTGGGGATATAAAGGATATCAATTATTCTTCATTGTCAGAAAAGCAGAAAATCTCCATTGTACATAGACCCCAACATAGGAACAAGCGAAGATCATGAGTTATGGAAAATGTCCTCAACTGCTTTATGGAGCACAAGTCAAACTTCAGCCCAAAAAGCATGAAAGTGGAAGATGTACCAGTTACAAAAAAGTTGTCAATTTCTGAAATAAATGTTTATTCTGTTTCAGTTTTAAGTGTGGAATGTGTGTCCAATAATTTGGCAACAAGTCGCCAACAAAGCCACCAGTTTAGTTCACATTTACCTTGTGTAAGTATCCAATCCAATGACCGCTAACGTGGCTGCTCTACGAAGTTGCTTGTCCAGTACTCTCATTATAAAGCTATCAAATGTTTCACAAATGTTTTCAGTGAAAATGCCCTTCATTTTCTGACAAAGGAAGAAAAAATTGCTTTAAATTGAAGCTGTAAAATAGAAATGTTTCATAAATAGTAGTGTGGTGGTGTTTTATTTTAACCCTTAAGTTATCAAAGGAATAGAATACTGGAAAATAATGTACCAGCTTTTACAAGTGATTTTTTTTTAAAAACTGTCATTTGAGTCCTTGACTCTCCTCCGCAATACATAAAGCAGATTTGCCTGTCTTTACCATTATAAATTCAAATAGCTATTGATGATGGAAAACACTTTTGGCACTTGGTGCAGTCTGGGTTCCAATAATTCTCTCAATGCTTTCTGAAAATTTCTTTAATCCAACCTTTTTTTTCTCAAGAACTGAAATTTCTAATGTCCAAAATGAGGTTTTAACCATCATAGTTAAAATTTGAAGCCAGATAGTTTCCTTTACTGTGTTTTGTTAACAGTTAGAAGAGGCCAATTCTAATAGCTTATACCAAGTGATTTATAATTTCTAGCATCCATGAGGAAGAGAGTGATTATAGAGGAAATCAAACAGCTGTTACTTTTTGAAATTAAAATTAGAATGGGGAAGTACACAAGTTGAACTTTGAAGAATTGAGGCAAGCCAATAGGAAGGCAAAGTAGAAGGGCAGAGTGTGGAAGAGAAACTGGTTGAGAGGCCTTCTAGCCTTTTGTTATCTACCCATAGTGGTGTGAGATACCCAAGTATCTGAGGGTCAGTTTGCTTTTAAAGTGCATATCTGTGTGTGTGTGCGCGTACATACAATGCTAATGCATCAGGTTAATACATCTTTAATTGCACTGTTTACGAATTCACAACCCTCTGTCTTTTTAAATGACTTTCAGAACACAAAGAGAGAACTGACATAGTAAAATCACAAACTGAGTTTAGCAAAAGTTGGACATTAAACACTAACAAGCACATGAGAGAGAGCTAGGCTGGCCATAGCCTCATCTGAATGCTATGAATAAAAAGGGAGGACTGGTTTCTAGGCTAAAGCCTGGGATAATTTACTATTAGTTGTCAAGGATGCCATATCTCCAGTCTAAAACAGCTGCAGCTGTTAACAGCCTCGACAGTCAAAATAAGCAAATGATCAGAACACCAAAACCTGTGCAAAAAGGGGCATTGCCTGTGAGGTGTTAGGGCCAGGTAAGAAGAGGTGAACCAGCTCCCCTCTGTTCAACCTCGGTTGGTCGCAACAAAGGTTGAAGTTTATTTTGTTCACAAGGGTACGCCTTTTCCAAATCAGAATGTGTTTAACTATTTAAGCTATGAGCAATAAGGAGCCGATCCAACACGTTTTTTGGAGTCAAAGAGCAAATTTATTGACCCCGAAACCGGAAAAAAAATTAAAAATAAAAACGTGACATCAATTATTCTGCCCTCATGCAATCATTCGGGGAGACACACATACACACACACACACACACCCCAGAAATAAGGCAATATGAGCCCAATGAAAAAATGAAGAAATTTATGGTTAAGTGCCTTTTGGTTGTCCTTGAGGCCTAGATTTTAATTGCTGCTGCCAACTTAGGTTAGCTGGTTCCTTGGATGCGGTCAGATGTAGAAAATGTTGCAACTATTACAAGATCTCTGTTCGTTGGTAGGTTTCTGGTGGAGTTGGCTTCTCGAACCGGGCAACACACTTGTTCCAAAAGAGAGTGAGTGAGCAGCCTTCAGCCTGTTTCGTCTGCTGAAGACTTTCTTCACACCGCCTGTGTCACTTGCAATCTCTCCTCAAGTGGCTAGGCAGTCTTGACTTGAAATACATCACCCATTGTGTATTTCCAAGAGGTTTGGCGTTTATCTGTCTGTACCCATTGTTTCATTTTTAATGTCTCTTCTGTAGATAGTTACGAGTTTCAACGGGTGTCTGGGTTATAGGAAGTATCTCTCTCTCTCTTCACACTCCCTGAGGATGGCTTGGAATGTGACCTTGCATTTTTAAGCAGTTTGTTCTGTCTGTTCAAATCGCAAAATTTCTGATTAGTTGAAAGTTGAAAAGTCAGTATATTTTCAAAAATAAACGGGCATGTCCTCGTGACACCTTCCCGTCACAAAAAAAATGAAATGAGTTTCACTCTCATTTCGTTTCAAGGTGTAAAAGCACAAAAGAAAACAAAAAAATCACTCTCTTAGCCTTGATCTGGATTATCCCATAAGTTCTATCATTCTTTACATTCTGGACAGACCATCTGTAATCACATTCAATCTCTGCAATGTGGGTGATTTTTAGGTGGTATGGCTGCAGAAACACTCTAGTGGAACAACCTTGCATTCTGAGTTTTGAATTTCTCCACAAAGATCAAAGGGTTGTGGTCAGTATAGACGGCGGTCTCTCCGTATCCTTTCAGACATATATCTCAAAGTGTTTGAAAGCCAGTAATAAACCTAGGGTTTCTTTTTCTACTTTTCTGATTATCAGGTTTTTGACTGGTGTCTCTATTCCTGATACCCCGAGGTCAGTAGCATTGATGGCTACTTTAAATGCTTGGTTTAAGTCTGGAGCTGCTAACGCTGGTTTGTTTATTAAAATAGCTTTCAGCTTCTTGAAAGCTGTCTGCCATTTCTCGGTCCATATTACTTTTGCTTTTTCTGTAGTAGGTCTGTCAGCAGAGCCGACTTGCCATAGAACCCGAACATCCCTAAAATTCTCCTGATTTCCTGTTTTGTTGTGGGAATGGGAAACACTACTACTACTACTTGTACCTTTGCAACTCTGGGCAGTACTTGTCCTTGATCCAGCACATGTCCTGGGTAGATCACCTGAGCCTTGGCGAACTCGCTCTTTGTGAGATTGAGCACTGGGTCAGCTGACTGTAATTTCTGGAAAAGGGCTTTCAGTTGCTCTCAGTGAGTTTCCCAGGGTCACTGCACACTAGGGGGTTGTCCAGGTACACTACACAATTGGATAAGCCCGCCACTACCTAGTTCATCAGCCTTTGAGTCCAAATGGCATGAACTGACACCGGTATAACCCATCCAGAGTCACAAAGGCAGAGATTTCCTTTGTGCAGGTAGGTGGTCAAGGGAACCTGCCAGTATCCCTTGAGTAAATCTATCTTTGTAATGTAGGCTGCATTATCTACCGCATCTATGCAGTCTTCCAGGTGGGGAATCGGGTGGGAGTTGTCTCAGGTCACAGCAGAGCCTTGTGGAGCTGTCCAGCTTGGGCACGAGCACAGCTGGGGAGCTCCAGCTACTGCTGCTAGGCTCTATTAGTTGGTTCTCCAGCATGTAGTTAATCTCCTCCCAAACCTGACCAGCTTTTCTGGACCTAGGCAGTAGGGATATTGCCTTATGGGAGGGTTCTCTCCCACATCCAAATCATGTAGAGCTAAAGTGGTGCAGCCTGACTTGTCTCTACAGATGTTTTTAAATGCAGTGAGTAGCCTTGTCAGGTCTCCTTGCTGTTCTGCATTTAGGTGGACGAATATGGTGTCCAATTCCGCTAGAATTTCTGTTTTTGCTGGCCGGACAGTAGGGGGTTCGATGTGGGCCTCACCCACGTCTCCGTTCATTTCATCCTCAATGTTCCTCTTATCCTCCAGGTCTGTTGTTATTGGACAGACCATTACCTGCTTGTCCCCTTCTCAGCTGTGATATTGTTTTATCATGTTGATATGACACAGCCTTTGCTTTTCCCTGCAGTCTGGGGTGTCAATTAGGTAGTTTACTTCCCCAAGCTTCTTTGCAACTCTGTACAGGCTGCTGAACCAGGCTTTTTGGGGTGCACCCAGTATTGGTAGGAGCATTAACACAGTCTCATGGCTGAAAGGTTCAGGCACTGGCATGTTTGTCTAGCTGTTTCTTCATAGCTGTTTGGAGAGTTTTAAGTGTTCTCGGGCCACATCACAGGCTCTCACGAGTCACTCACAGAACACAGTTACGTAGTCTAACATGGAGATTTCCTCCTTCTGTTCTAAAAATCTCTCCTTGATTAGTTTCAGAGGACCTCTCACTTGGTGTTTGTAAACCAATTCAAATGGAGTAAAAGTGGTGGGCTCATTGGGTGCGTCTCTGGTAGCAAATAGAAGAGAACCTAGTTGTGGGGGTACTTGTGGCAGTACGTCCTGATCATTGGTACCACCAGACCCTGAAAACATTCTAGTGCCCTCTGCGACCGTGGGTGATAGACTGAAGACTTCAGTTGGATCACACCCAGGTTACCCATGACTTCCTGGAGTATTCAGGACATGAAATTTGAGCCCTGATCCATCTGGATCTAGGTGGGCACTCCATACAGGGTAAAGAATTGTGTTAATTCCCCCATCACTCTCTTTTGGCATTTATGGTTCTCAGTGGAATTGCCTCTAGGAAGTAGGTAGACACATCCATGATGGTAAGGGTATACTAATAGCCCTTTTTGTTTGAGCAGGAGCTCCACACATTCCACTAACACCTTGCTGAATGGTTCCCCAAAAGCCAGCAGGGGAATCACAGGTACAGGGTTTATTGCAGTTTGGGGCTTTCCCACAACCCGGCAGGTGTAGTAGGTTCTGCAAAACCTTACTACATCCCTGTGGAGGTGTGGCCAGTAAATATTCTGGCTGATGCAGGCTTGGGTTTTTCATCTACCAACATAGCCAGCCATCGGGATTTCGTGTGCGAGCTTTAATATTTCCCCACGGTACCTTGGTGGCACTACGTGGTGGATCACTGTCCACTCCTCGTTTGCAGGTCTGTGAGGGGGTCTCCATTTCCTCACCAGCACCTCATTTTTAATGTAGTAGCAGTCAGGGACTGCCTCTGCCTCAGCTTCAGTTTGGGCAGCCTGAGCTAACTTTTTTAACAATGGGTCGGCTTGCTGAGCCGCAATCGAGGAAGACCTCCTTAGGGTCCTCTAGACTCCTGGAAAAGGTCTCGGATAACCAGGCAGTCTGCAGTGCCTCTTGACGGAGTTTGTCTGGCTGTAGACCGGGTTACCATTCAGTCAGGGAAAATGCCTGGCACTTTCTCCTGTGGCTGTTTTGTCTCTCTGACCTTGGCCGGCTTCTCTGAGATTTCTGGGGATGCAATCACTTTTGATCCCGCCAGGTCATTGCCAAGGAACGGGTCAACCCTATCCACAGGCAAACTGGGGACAACTTCCACCCTCACCGGTCTGGACACAAAGATGCACTCCAGGTTCACCTGGTATGAGCAAATGGGCATGTACCCTTCTTCACTACCCTTTACCAACACCTTGTCACTTACTGCACTCTCTGGTGGAAAGGTCATGCTTTTTCCCAGCAGCAGAGTTTGGCTGGCCCTTGTATCCCTCAGTATCACTAAAGGCTTACTCACCTTGCTCTGGGGAAATAGGTCCACTCTTCCTTCTGCTACAAAATCCTTGTAACTCTCAGGGATTTTTTTTCTCTACAGGAATTTGCTGCTGCAGTCAGAGCCATAGCCTGGACTGCTTGGGTGGAACTCCACCTCTAAGTGCCTAGCTACAACTTTTAATTTTTCCAAGGACAGTACCCTTAACTTCTTACCAGTTATCTCTTCCTGTTCTATGAACGCATTAACATCGAATGTGGACATTTTAGCAGTTCAGACCCAAGAAAACCTTTTGCAGTTTTTAAATTGCTTTTGAAGGAACAATTTACTTTCCCCCTTCCAATTCTTTTGTCAGTCTGTGGGAACAATCACAGACCAGCCCCCAATTTTGTTACAACCAGGTGAGAAGGGGCAAACTGACTCCCTTCTGTTTAATCTCCTCGGTTGATCACAACAAAGGTTTATGTTTCTTTTTCACGAGGATATGTCTTTTCTAAATCAGAATGCATTTAACTGTTTGAGCTGTGAGCAATAAGGAGCCAGTCAAGCAAGGTTTTCTTGAATCAAAGAACGAGCAAATTTATTAACCCCCTAAACCAGAGAAAAATAAAAATGTGATGTCAAGCATTTGGCCCTCACGCAATCATTCAGACACACACACGTATCAGAAATAAGGGGAGTTAGAGTCCAACTTTTTTTTAAAAAGGTAAAAGAATATACAGTTGTGTCCTTTGCTTGTCCTTGAGGCATAGATTTTAAACGTTGCGACTGATTTAAGTTCGCTGGTTTCTTGGATGCAGTCAGATGTAGATGATGTAACGATTGTTACGAAGTCTCAGATCTCAGCTCTGTTTCTGTAGAGTTGGCTCCTCGAACCAGGCAACGCGCTTGTTCCAAAAGAGAGAGAGGAAGAGAGAGAGCAGCCTTCAGCCTGTTTCCTCTGCTGAAGACTTTCTTGACACCGACCATGTGACTTGCAATCTCTCTCAAGTGGCTGATTAGCCTTGCCTTGTGATACTTCACCGATTGTGTAGTTCTACGAGGTTTGGGCTGTTTCTCTGTGGCAGCCACTGTGTCAATATCCAGTACTTTGTATTTTTAATGTCTCCTCCTTAGACGGTTATGACTTTCAATGGGTGTCTGGCTTATAGGAAATGTCTCTCTCTTCACATTCCCTTGAGAATGGTTTGGAATGTGACCTTGCATTTTTAAGCAGTTTGCTCTGTCTCAGTTCAAATGGCAAAATTTCCAGTCAGTTGAAAGTTGAAAAGCCATATTTTTTTAAAATAAAGGGGCATAGCCTCTGTCATACAGGCATTTATTTCATTTTACACTCACCATCTTATCATATGCCAATGGACTGATCTAGTGAAAATCTAGTTTGAATTCCAGGAAGGGGGTTAATATAGACAGAAGATGTGTAAAGCATTGAGGGAATTCAAGAGACACTCCGAGGATGAAAGTGTAGGCTTTTCTGTGGATTTTACCCAAGGTATAATGGAGTAACAGAATGCTTATACCTTGTAAACACTGCTCAGATACTGTAAAGTGTCAAGTCTAATTTGTGCTAAATAAACATTAATCACTGCCATTAATACGTGTTAATATTAAGTCATTAGTTATCAGGGTTTATCAGAAATATATTAGTGGGAGCAAGTGGGAACGGGGGAGTGGGTGGAGATTTAAAGACTGAGTGACATTTAAACAAGTAGTTCAAAGGGAAGGGGATGGTGGGAAAGGGAATGGGTAATGGGAAGGTGAAGGAGGAAGCAGGCAATTATGGAGGGAATTGGAAGGGGATCTGAATGCAGATCCACAATCGTTGCTGGTTCCTGTCCCAGCACACTATGGCCAGAATTTTCAGGTCGGTGTGCGGGAGTGGGCCCGACATGCCTACGCGTAAAATGATGTACGATGATGTTGGGCGTGTGTCCCAACGTCAACGCACGCCATGGCGATATTTTGGAAGGCAGGCACACTATGAGTTCCAAGGCGCGCCCGCCATTAATTAATGGGCCAGTTAAGGCCCTTGAGGCAGTAATTGGAAACGATTTTTCGCAGCCTGTGCGATTTTCAGTGCATCTCATCCATGAGCAGGATAAGAGGGGTGAGTGGGCTCGATAATGCGAGTAGTTATAACTTTAGTTTTTAAACTTATTGCTACTTGCTTGTGTGAACAGGACAACTCCAATTCTCTTCAGAGCTGCTTTAACAGAAAGAACAGGCTTCAGTTCAGGACTCTGGAGGAATCATAACACTTGGGCCCTTGCAGGCATCAGACAGCCTTCCCTTACCCTGGGAATGGGGATTGTGCTCTCCACTGGAGGCACCTCCTCTGAGGAGGAAGAGAGGGCCAGAAGGGGGAGGAGGCCAGGAGCCCATATTCAGCCTCCAGGGGAGCCACCTGTGAGAGGACAGGCGCAGGCACAAGGGACGCAGAGCCAACAGGAAGTCCAAGGCGGAAGGGGCCGCAGAAGACGCCACTATCCTGCTGCCAGGGTTTACAGGCGGCGATGCAGCTACCTCAATATGTCTGAGATGCAGTGCCGAAGGAGGCTCTGTCTCTCAAGGGAGACAGTGACCTTCATCTGTCAGATGATCAGCCCTGAGATCAGCTCCAACTGTGTGGGTGGACACTCCGTGCCAGTGGCGCTGAAGGTCACAGTTGCCCTCAACTTCTATGCCTCCGGCTTTTTCCAGGGGTCAGTGGGTAATTTTTGTGGAGTCTCCCAATCAGCTGTCCACAGTTGTGTCAAGCTGGTGACAGACGCTCTGTTCAGGCGTGCACTGACTTTCGTTCACTACCGCTCAGACGAGGCCAGCCAGGCAGAGCGAGCCAGAGGCTTTGCTGTGATTGCTGGGTTCCCCCATGTCCAGGGTGCTATAGACTATACACATGTGGCCATCAAGGCGCCAGCAGGTGAGCCCGGTGCCTTCACCAACAGGAAAGATTCCACTCCATGAACGTGCAGATAGTGTGTGGTCACAGGATGCAGATTCTGCAAGTTTGTGCAAGGTACCCTGACAGCTCTCACGACGCCTACATCCTCAGACACTCCCAGGTGCCGAGGCTCTTCAGTGCTCCAGCCCGGCTGGATGGATGGCTGCTGGGTAACAAGGGCTATCCCCTCAAAAGGTGGCTCATGACACCTCTCCGCCATCCAAGAACAGAAGCTGAGCAGCGGTACAATACGAGCCACGGCACCACAAGGGCAGTAGTAGAGAGAACCATCAGTCTTCACAAGATGTGCTTCCGATGCCTGGAGGGCACTGCAGTACCCCCCAGATCGTGTGTAACTGATAGTGGTTGCATGCTGCGCTCTCCACAATCTGGCGCTGGAAAGGGGGGACGCAGTGGAGGAAGAAGATGTAGACGCTGATGTTTTGGCTGCAGACGAGTCCAGTAGTGAGTCCGAGGATGAGCACATTCAAGAGAACACTGAGAGGGTAGACACTGACCCGGGCAATCTCCAGGGAGGCAGGGAGACCCCGGAGGCTTTGATCCAATGAACCTTCAGCTAGCCCATCACAGATGAACCTTCAACACATGCCAGGGCTGCAGGCTCCATACTCGATACCTGAGAGCAACATTTGCCGGGTCAAGAACATTAACTATGTGCCTTTTCGATAAAGCTCAATGACAAATAAGTCACTCATAACATCATGGGTTCCCCATCACCTGCAGAACTAATGAAGCATCCAGAGGCTTGTTGAGAACCAAAACATTTAATGATTGCCAATTTGCATACAGAAATAAAAGTACACTAAAAGGTATTGAACAGCACACCAACTTAAAAACAACTTAAACGTGAGGCAAAAGAAAACCACCAGTGAGAAGTCCATGTTGTGCCTAAGGTGCCTTACGCTTACATTTACGGGTGCTATGTCTAGGTGCTCATCCCCGCTGGCACCAACATTGGAGACAGCCTGCTCACTCTGCTGTCCTGTTGGCCTTGATGACCTTGGCGGGCGTCCTCTGGCCCGTGGAGCCTGTGCTGGTCCCGACTGGGAGTGGCCGGTGGCAAGGCTGGCATCTTCCCAGTTGCTGCAGCCTCATCAGATGCCACAGTCACTGGCAGAGGGTCGGAGGAACTGTTACTGTCATCTGGAACGCCCTGAGAGGAATCCGCAGAGATGATAGGCAGCTCATGCGCCAACGTGAGGTTGCTTTGGACCTTCCTGCTCACCATTGATGGATGGGCACCTAGCTGAGATATGGGTGCCCAATCCATCTCCCACACTGATGCTGACCACCCGAGGTCAATGCCACTGTGAGGGCTTGCAGGTCCGAGCGCATCCCCAGGAAGCCCTGATTGTTTTCCTGGAGGAGCCTCTCCATGAGAGTCACCACTCTCTCCATGGAGGAAGCAGTGCACTCGGCCATGAGGGTCATTGCATTGCTCAAGTTCCGCATGGACTCCTCCATCACGGAGACTATGGCACACATTCCCTCATGTATCTCCGCCAGATCCTGCCGCACACCCTGCTGGACTTCCAGCATCTGCTGCCTCAGGAACGACTCCAGAGGCTCATCATCAGCCACCGACTGAGCAGGTTCCTGGTCTCAGCATTCCTCTGGCTGCCAGCACCCTGGGCATTCTCTGTGTCTCCACCTGCACCTCAAGCGAGTGTGAACTGCCCTCACCGCTGTGCACCAAGATACTAGCCGACGATCTTATCCCCACCGAGGTGCTGGTGCCTGCCTGGCTGAGAGGGTGTGACGTTGGTGTGCTAATATCTTCTGGGCCCTCAGGGGTCAGCGGCGGTCCCTCTGCCTCCTGAGTGTGGCTGTGCTCCGGAGAGGCTGAAAGGAAGAACAAGGACATTTGATTAGTAGAAGTCGTCACGCTGTTAATCTGCATGCCTGGCACCCGGATCAGGATGCGCTCCTCCTTTCATTATCAGTGGGAAACCCATGTTGGATGCTGAAGTCAATATACAGTCAACAGTGGAATGTTTGCACTGACGGACATTGTGACCTCAGTGCATGGCACTCTTACCTCCCCCGGCACCCCAACCTCACCGCAGCCGGTTGACCTGAGCACATGGCGTCTCTCCAGCTTCAGTGCCTCCTGTTCGTATCTGGTTATGATGAGAAGGTGGGGCTGCCCTCCGCCAGTCTGCAGCCACTCTGCACTATTGTGTGCTGTCTTCTCCTGAAAGGAGAAAGGAGCATTGATTAGTCCACCCTGTACCTTCATTGCCATTGCAGCCTTGCCACCCCAACCTGAGGGAAACCATGCAGGGCTCATCCGATTCCTGACCCTGGAGCCGCCATACACTCACTCCCAGCAGCCAGGGCTGGCCCCCTTCCCCAGATGCTGCCTCCATCACATTTACCACTCACATTCTAAGACCTTCCAAACCCATGAACACTACCACCTAGAAGGACAAGGGCAGCAGATAGATGGGTACACCGCCACCTGGAAGTTCCCCTCCAAGTCATTCAGCATCCTGACTTTGAAATGTTTTGGCGCTCCACCACTGTCACTAGGTCAAAATCCTGGAGCTTGCCCCCAAACAGCACTGTGGGTGTTCCTGCACCACATGCAGCGGATACAGAAGGCAGCTCAGCACCACCTTCTCAGGGAAAACTAGGGAAGGGCAATAAATGCTGGCCCACCCAGCGAAGGCCACATCCCATGAATGAATGAATACAAAAACAAAATTCTGAGTTGGGGGCGGGGTCAGGGCAGGAGGGGAGTGCCAGGGGGGGGGACTACCTAACCGCTGTGCTAAGTGACCCACGCCATCACAGTACTCACCCTTCCCAATCGTAAGAGGTCAATAAACCGCTTGCGGCACTGCACCCGGGTGCGTCTCACCACATCGTGGGAGCTGACCCTTTCCGCCACCTCCTCCCAGACACGTTTTATTATGTGGGGGGGGGCCTCCTCCTCCCATCCCTTGGCACAAGGGTCTGGCGACATGCCACCCTCCTCCTCGAGGAGGGCAGCGAGGCACTCATCCGAAAACCTCAGGGCCGACTGCCCCGCCGACCTGCCTGCCCGCCTGCCCTGGTCTCCGAGGACACTATCCAACTTCCTCCTTCAGTGGCAGCCTTTGGACGTCTGCCTGCATCGTTTTTGAATAGGCCGCCGGGTCGCCATTGGACCCGGCGATCATTGCCCCCCCCCCCCCCCCCACCACTGGTGCCCGCCCCTTCCCGCTGATCTCGGGAGCCGCGATTCACGCTGGGCAGGCCTTAAGTGGCCCGCCTGCCTAAAATGGCAGCGCAGAGCCAATCGCGGGTGGCGACTGGCTCCACGCCCGCTCCATCCCAGCCCACCTGCCATAAATAAAATCCTGGCCTATGCCACGTCATGCAGCACTACCCATTTGAAAGAAAATAGAGGGCAATGGAAAAGGAAAGGGAAAAGCAGAAAGAAGTGGCAAGTAGAGAAAATGAGACAGAAACAGCAACATAAAAACAGCAGAGACAGACCGTACTTCCTGACAAAATGCTGGAAACACTCAGCAGGTCTGGCAGCATCTGTGGAGAGAGAAACACGGTTAATGTTTTGAGTCAAAAATGACTCAGAATTATATTCTCTGACACTGAGTGCAATGCTACAGGTGATTGATTATTTATTAAAGATCTTATCTGTGTGCTCCCGACTGACTTATTCCAATAGCCATTTTATTATTAGAACAATAGCATGTTTATGTTGATTTTTCTTTTCAAAGGTTTTTATATGGCTTGTAACACATAGCTTGGACTCATTAGTAGAGGTTGTTTTTCCACTTTTACTAAAGAGGATGAAAATATTGTGGTTAATGATTATAGTACAACGCAAATCTTAGTTTACACACTCCCTAATGTGAAAATGCATTCAGTTAGCTACATTTGCTTAAACATCTGAACTTTAACCTTTACCTGTTTATGTGACCAGACCATCTTGAGAAAGTAATTTGGTGAAAGCAGCACCAAAACTTGATTTTCTTCCTTGGATTTGTACATATTTTTAGTCTGAAAGCACAAATCACTTGTTACCAAATATGCACCGATTCAAATCTCATTCGTGTTTGAAAATATGCCTTGATGATTACAGAGCAGACCCTGACGAAAATATTCTACAGCTTTCCTCGGTGTTTCATCAGATGTGGTGGGGTGTGCTTCAAACTCTAAACTGCAGAAACCAGGGTAACAACTTGTGAAAATTGAAAAAGGACAGCTCAATCTGTCATTAAATAGTAATAATATACTGGAGCTGCACTAACCGTGAGTGATGACAGCCCAAATGAAAGACTTCAAAAAGCATCCATTCTTTAATCAACCCGCCTATTATCATATTCCTGGTAGAGTTCAGCCAGACATCCGTTATTATTTAAACACACCAGTATGGAGAGAAATCTTCCAAGATCGCTCAATAATTAAAGTGAGGAAAATTCAGAATTGCATTTCATGTGTAGAAGGCATCTGTTAACTGCCTCAGAGACATGGATAAATTCAGTGCCCAGGACAACAACCGGGGGCTAAAATTTGCCCGAACATCCTTGGATCATTGAAGAAAACAAAAAAAAACAGCCGGATGCTCAGTCCTAAAAGCTACCGAGTAATGACTGCTAGAAAGTGCTTCAGTGTCGATGTCAATAGCCCAGAAAATCAGCCAAGCCCATGGAACAGAACACTAGCAAGAGGAGTTAGGGGATAGGAAGTGGGAGCACTGGATGAGGGAAAAAAATAACTTTCCAGCTGTTGGAGTAATTTGGCATTCAAAACATGTTTTTGAAGTTTTATTTGTTAATGAGGGAGCTGTGATCCTCAAAAAATAGAGCAAAAGACTGAATTAGCACCAGTGCAGCAAATATTTCCTTTGCTGTACAAGAAAAAAAGCAGACAGATTGTAAATTAACCTGTGGCTTAGTCTGGATTCAGTCGTTCCTTGTGGTAAGATTCTTTCTTCAGGGAGAAATGACATGGTTGCATGTTGGGGAAGAAGAAGAAAGTGATTCAACTATAAAATGATGGGGGTTGTATCACCCTTAGCAAGATGATACCCCCAAATAACCCATACAGGTGAATAGAGAATGTCCTGTCTGAAGGACCATGCTAAACAATAAGAAAGGGATAACTTGTATTTATATCATACCTTTTATCCTGAAGCTCTTCACATCCAATAATGTATTTTATGAATTGCAGACACTATTGTAAGCAAATGTGGCATCCAATTTGAACACTGCAATGCCTCACGAACAGCAATGAGATAAATTACCAGATAATCTATTTTATTGGTTTTGATTGAGGGAGAACTGTTGCCAGGACAATGTACCTCCCCCCCACCACTCCCCTCACCACAGCTCTTCCACAAACCATATGAGATCTTTTTTTGTCCACTTAAGAGGCCAAAAAAGACCTTAATTTAACATTTATCTAAAAGATAGCAGTACTCCCTCAGTCCTGCACTGAAGTGTAAGCCTGGCTTTTGTGCTGAAGTCTCTGGTTGTGGGACTTGAACCCACACAGTTCAGAAAGGCAGAATATTACCACTGAGCTAAGGCAACTGAATGATAGTCAAATGGGAAAAAATGCAATTAGAAGGAACAATGTTACATAAATTTTGTTTTGTTTCGAAGAGTAGGCTGTTATTATAAGGATTTGTTTTTAAAGAATAGCCACTTTCAGATATAAACGACACCAGAATGGAAATGCTAAATCCCCTAACATTATTTGGCAAACACAGATTATTTGGTTGGGTACATTACCCTGTAAGGTCTTTGCATCCCCTGTCAGCTTAGAAGTTATTTTTCTTTTAAATTAATGCCATTTTTTGAATGTCACTTCCACTGCAGTCCATATAGCAGCTACAATCAGGAACTAACTCCCTTTTCTGGTTACTATCCAGCTACCCTATAACATTACAAGTGCCTTTGTTATCCTCATGTCTAGATATCCTTTTGTTACAACATGGAAGGATGTTTCCTATTGTAGTAGGTTCCATTATTTTCCTGTGCCATTTATAACACAAAATGTCCCATGTGAGATGTGTAAATCTATGCAAAGTGATGAGGTGGGGGTGGCAGGAGCTCAGAGAATCAGTGCAGTAGTTCCCAACATGTTTTACAAGTATAGAAAAAAGAGTTATGAATACTCTTCAAACAATGGGAGTGTTTAAGGCTGTGGTTACATTGCATTATCCATCAGAGACCAATAGCTGCAGTGAGCAACAGTGTCCATTCGTACAATGGGACGCAAACCTGCACTGTCACTGTTCAGAATGGACCCTGAAGATACCTGCTTGCAGACTCACAGAGCTCTGCTGTTAGCTGGTCAATATGAAATGTTCGGAGAGCACAGGTTGGAGACATTTGCTTTCTCAACTTTAAAAAAAAAGAACACAACTTCAGTTTAAAGGTGTTCAGGACATCCAATAACTCTTGTGCTGTTTTCAACATATTATTTGACACCACATACTCCTTAATATCCCTTAATGACCATACCTCATTGCTGTTTGTGGGTGCTTGCTGTGTGCATGCTGTCTGCCACCTTTCTTAACTCACAACACTGGCTACACTTCAACAAGTATTTCATTAGCTGTAAAGGATACCCTCAGATTGTGAAAGGCGCTATATAAAGGAAAGGTGGTCTGTCTTTATTTGGTCATGCACAAAGCAGCATGAGAGAGTCTCCCCCAACGGGTCTTGCAATGTTGAGTCAGATGAGGACCTGAGTCATACTGTCACCACTGTGCAGTGTGGCAAAAGTGACGCTCCACCTCCCACGCTGGGCATTTGAAAACTAAGGCAATTTTGGAAAGACAGGTGAACTGTCGTGCACATTGTCAACTCACCTCTTCAGACAAGTCACCGAGCACCACTTCAGGAAATTCTCTTCTCCATGTAATAGTGGAAGGAACTGCCTGAGGCTCAATGGTGTATTCTGATTCCAGCGAGTTCAGAACGTCAAGCAGAATGTATCCACCCGTATCTTCCAGGATAGCTAGGGGAGGGGAGGGCAACAGAAAACAAAAACAGCTCACATTTAAAATGGAAACATGATTAATCAACTCAAATGTCAGGTACTTTCTCAAGAAGTCTCGCTAATTGACATAAGAATAAACTGCACCTTTGTTTTTGTTTCCCATATCCACTGGTTCTATACAAATGTAGCGATAATATACCCCCCCCACACCCCAAAGAGGCTGATCAGAGCCTGAGTGGATGCTGACTACAATTTCACACATTTAACACAATCCGAGGAAGGAGGAGAGGGGTGGGGGGTGGAGAGGAGGGGGTGGGGGAGGAAGGGGTGGGGGGTGGGGGGGTGGAGAGGAGGGGGTTGGGGGGGGTGGAGAGGAGGGGGTTGGGGGGGTGGAGAGGAGGGGGTTGGGGGGGGTGGAGAGGAGGGGGTTGGGGGGGTGGAGAGGAGGGGGTTGGGGGGGTGGAGAGGAGGGGGTTGGGGGGGGTGGAGAGGAGGGGGTGGGGGGTGGAGAGGAGGGGGTGGGGGGTGGAGAGGAGGGGGTTGGGGGGGGCGGGTGGAGAGGAGGAGGGGGGTGGGGGGTGGAGAGGAGGGGGTGGGGGGGTGGAGAGGAGGGGGTGGGGGGGTGGAGAGGAGGGGGGTGGAGAGGAGGGGGTTGGGGGGGTGGAGAGGAGGGGGTTGGGGGGGTGGAGAGGAGGGTGGAGAGGAGGGGGTGGGGGGGTGGAGAGGAGGGGGTTGGGGGGGCGGGTGGAGAGGAGGAGGGGGGTTGGGCGGTGGAGAGGAGGGGGTTGGGGGGGGTGGAGAGGAGGGTGGAGAGGAGGGGGTGGGGGGTGGAGAGGAGGGAGTGGGGGGTGTGGGGAGGAGGGAGTGGGGGGGCGGATGGGGAGGAGGGGGTGGGGGGGTTGTAGAGGAGGGGGTGGGGGGGTGGGGAGGAGGGGGTGGGGGGGTTGTAGAGGAGGGGGTGGGGGGGGCGGGTGGAGAGGAGGAGGGGGGAGGGGGTGGAGAGGAGGGGGTTGGGGGGGGTGGAGAGGAGGGGGTTGGGGGGGGTGGAGAGGAGGGGGTGGGGGGTGGAGAGGAGGGGGTTGGGGGGGGCGGATGGAGAGGAGGGGGTTGGGGGGGTGGAGAGGAGGGGGTTGGGGGGGGCGGGTGGAGAGGAGGGGGTTGGGGGGGGTGGAGAGGAGGGGGTTGGGGGGGTGGAGAGGTGGGGGTTGGGGGGGTGGAGAGGAGGGGGTGGGGGGTGGAGAGGAGGGGGGTGGGGGGGTTGTAGAGGAGGGGGTTGGGGGGGGGGGGGGCGGGTGGAGAGGAGGAGGGGGGTGGAGAGGACAGGTTACAAAGCCGCTAAGCTCTCCTATCCTGAAAAGATGGGTGGACAATAAACACAAAGCAAAGCCCGGGGTTTGAAGGTAGCGGCCGCTGCTCCTCCCCTCACCTGGATCCACACACACCCTCATGTACTTCAGGCACTCCTCCGGGCGGATGTATTTGAGGGCGACGTCGGCTGCCTTCCGATCATGTTTCTCCAGCATCTCGCTCTCCTCCGCAGCCCTCCGCTCCCGCCGGAGGATCTCCGATCCCCACTTGGCCGCCCGGGTCTCCTCCGGGCTGCAGTGCTTGCTCTGCCCGGGGCCGGGGCCGGGGTATGCCCGGCGCTGGGCTCCGCTCTGGCTGCAGCTGCCCGCGGCGGACGTCCCCTCCCCTGCGCTCCCGGCTGGAGGAGCCTGGGCACCACCGGCCCCGGAGCAGAGGAGCTCCCACTCCGCCAGCGGCCTCTCCGCCGCCCCGAAAGGCCCCCAGCAGAAAGAGCCGATGGCCGGGTACATTGTCTGGAGCCCCGGAGCCCCGGAGTCCCGGACCCCCGCCCTCTCTCGGTCCCGGTGCGATTCAGCGGCGAGCGGGCGCTCCGCGGTGCAGAGCCCAGATAAACATGCTACAAAAGCAAAACAAATCTCTCATGGTCACAGCACAACAGCGACCTGCCCCCATTGCTGCTTTTCATGGCTCGATCCGTTTTATAGTGAGTGGGTGTTGCTGCTGGTGTGAAATTAACAAACACACAATGAAATTTCAGGACGTCCCCCCCCCCCAAAACGCTGTTAAACCCACAAAGGGATCCCGCTCCGTCTGCAATCCCACCAGGTAACCAAGCTCACACCGAACAATCCCCCCCACCCCCCTCCCCTCCCCTTCACTGGAGGAGGGGGGAAAAAAATAGTCTCACATTGTAATTCTCCCCAGAATCCACATTAATTGTACTAAGTCAACATGTTCATTAAAGGACGCTCAATATGACGTGGAGTTTTTCGCTGATTTCAATGATATACCGTACAATAAAGCAGTTTTTTTTTCACTTTTCAGGATTACAGTTGGTGTCTGATTCTATCGTCTTCTACACATGTTTAAATTTAGTATTAAGAGTGTAACACATGAATTGCCTGATAAAGTGTTATCCAGGTGCTACGAAGAATTGAAGCTCAATAACTGCATGTTTTTTTTGCCCCCAATAGAGGTTAATAATTTCACACTGTAACACCCCTATGCGTGAGGAATATTTTGGACACAACTTCTTCATCCCGAGAGTGTGGAACTCCAGCACAGCGGACAGTTGAAGCAAATTTAAAAGGAAGATAGATAAGTGAATGAGGGAAAAAGGAATAGAAGGTTAACCTCTCCCACCTTAAACCAGCTTATATTTCACCCCTCTCCTAACTATACTCAGTTCTGTTGAAGGGTCATGTGGACTCGAAACGTCAACTCTTTTCTTCTCCACCGATGCTGCCAGACCAGCTGAGTTTTTCCAGGTAATTCTGTTTTTGTTTTAGGCTTTCCGAGTTCGATGCAGGTAGGAGGAGCATACACACCAGCAGAGACCAGTTGAAGCCACTGGCCGCTTTCTGTGCTGTAAATACGCTGGAGTTAATGGTCTGACACTGTTTTCAGCCAAACAATAACTTCTTTATCAGAAACAGAAAATGCTGGCAAAGCTCAGCAGGTCTGGCAGCACCTTGTGGAGAGAGAGAAACAGAGTTAACGTTTCCAGTCCGTATGAATTTTCTTCAGAAGTAGAAACGTGATGGATTTTATGTTGTTGGAGAGGGGGTGGAGCAGGTGGAGCAAAATAGGTCAGGAATAGGTGGGAGTGTAGGAGAGATTTGACAAAGATGTCATGGACACAGCACAAAAGGAGTGTTAAAGACTAAAGAATGTGCTATTGGTGGCATAATGGTAAAATAGCAGAGTGTGTTAATGGCAGAACAAGGGTCAGCGCTCTGGGAAAGCACAAGTAACAAATGGCCCTGTGGGTAGGGAGGGTGGTCGGGTAAAAAGGATTTAAAAAATACATTTTAAAAATTAATAAATAAATAAAAAGTTTTAAAAATTGGATTAAAACAGGGGTATAGATGGAGGGGAGAGTTCATGGTCTGAGGTTGTTAAACTCAATGTTAAGTCCGGAAGTCTGTAAAGTGCCTAATCAGAAGATGAGGTGCTGTTCCTCCTACCTTCTTTATATTGTCCTGTTTCTAATTGGAATTCTCCCATCCAAGAGAGAGAGAGCATTGCACATATGTACCAACCAACCAAGCTCTGTTCATGGCCATTACAGCTCAATATTCTGAAAGCAGAGTCCAAACTCTGTTAAAAAAAAAATTAAATCACAGAATTGTTACAATGCAGACAGAGGCCATTTGGCTGATTGTCTTCACCAGCTCTCTGAATGAGCACCTCACCTAGTTCCATTCTCCCGCCTTTTCCCCATAACCCTACACATTCTTTCTTTTCAAATAATTTCCTTTTGAATGCTTTAATTGAACCTGCCTCCACCACACTCTCAGGCAGAGCATCCCAGACCCTAACCACAGGCTGCGTGAAAATGTTTTTCCTCATATTGCTATTGCTTCTTTTACTAATTGCTTTAAATCTGTGCCCTCTCACTCTCGATCCTTTCATGAGTGGGAACAGTTTCTCCCAATCTACTCTGTCCAGACCCCTCATGATTTTGAATATCTCTATCAAATCGCCTCTCAGTCTTCTTTTCTCTAAGGAAAACAGCTCTATCTTCTCCAATCTATCTTCATAACTGAAGTTCCTCATCGCTGAAACCATTCCTGTGAATTCTGGGTTAGATTTTTTAAAGTTATTCTCAGGATGTGGGCAATGCTGGCCACATTTATTGCTCATTGCAAGTTGCCTTGAGAAGGTAATGGTGGATGTTCTCCTTGAACTGCTACAGTCCTTGTTCCCACTATGGTATTGGTTATTGACCTGGTGAAGGAAGGGCAATAATTATCCAGGTTCCAGTAAGCTTAAACCCTGTAAGGTCCCACCAACAGCAATGACCAGATAATCTGCCTCTGGTGTTGTCGGTTTTAGCCAGGACAATGAAGAGAACAATCCTGCTCTTAACTTCAAATAGTATCATGGGATTCTTCACAACCACTTGAGAGTTCAATAAGGGCCTTGGTTTAATATCTTGTCCAAAAGAATGCACCTCTCTCAGTGCAGGACTCACTCAGTATTGCACTGATACAGAAACATAGAAACTAGGAGCAGGAGTAGGCCATTCGGCCCTTCAAGCTTGCTCCGCCATTCATTATGATCATGGCTGATCATCCAGCTCAATAGCCTGCTTTCTCCCTATATCCTTTGATCCCTTTCGCCCCGAGAGCTATATCTAACTCCTTCTTGAAAGCATACAATGTTTTGGTCTCAACTACTTTCTGTGGTAATTATACGCTCAAATCTCTCAAATCACACTTGAACCCACAACCTTCTGACTCAGATGGTGAATGCCTTGAGAAATGAACAGCTTTACACATTCAGGAGAATCTGTATCTAAAACTTATTAAGTACTTAACAATCAAGTTCTTGGATTACTTTGCCTAGTGACAACTGCGAACTATTGAATGAGTGACTGCAAGTAAAACAGTTATTTTTGTAATATATTCAATTCATTACTAATATTAAATTTTGCTATTTGTTTAGAGAGTAAAGTGCATTGTCAACGTACAACAAAAACATCCATATAGTGCATTAGTTATATAACCATGAGGATCATTCAGCATGTTGAAACTATCACAAAGGTAACATTTATAAATGTAATATAACACCATTGCAGACAGCTTCCAAAAATGGCATAATGCAATGTGATTGAACAGGTTGCAGCTCTTTTCTCTAAAGAAGAGAATGAGAGGCAACCCGAGAGAAGTCTTCAAGATTGTGAAAGTATTAGATGGGGTAAGAATGGAGAAGATGTTTCCACTTGTGGGTGAGGCCGGAACTTGGGGTCATAAATATCAGATCATCATTCATAAATCCAATAGGGAATGCAGGAGAAACTTCTTTTACCTGGAGAGTGTTTGGAATGTAAAACGTGCCAGCAAAGGGAGTAGTTGAAGTGAGGCCAGGGAAGCTACATAAGCACTGAGGGAGACAGGAGTATGATATGTTGCTGGGGTTAGTTGAAGTAGAGTTGGGAAGAAGCTGGGGTGGAGCATAAATGCCCAGTGGGTCAAATGGCCTGTTTCTCTGCTGTGAATATTATATAACTATTAATCCCTTGCGGTAAAGTAAACCTAAGTGTAGAAAGACCTTGGAGTCATGATTCTACTTCTGTCAATAGATTTAAAATAAGGTAATAACATTCAAAAATACCTGTTTTCTCACTGGTGGTGCAGTAAATAAAGCCTTTATCGGTGGGGTATTGAGACGGAGAAGATCCAGTCTTCAGAGCACAATGCATTCTTAGTTGAATTTAGCCAGGACAAGACAACAAAAGCCAATTGCATTTATATAGCACAGGCTTTTCCAACCCCTGGCACGCGGGCCAGATGTGACCGCAAAGCCCCTCCAATGTGGCCTGCAGAGCATGTTTTCAGAATGCTGGTAATAACAGGCAAGCGGAGTGGAAAGGATCTGCTCCTCCAATCACAGTCTGTTCCTCTCCCGCGCTGTGAGAGAGAAACAGAGAAACAGTCTGTGATTGGAGGAGCAGTGAACACTGGTGGCAGTGAGCGTGCTGTGGGTTGGGGGGGGGGGAGAGAGAGAGGAGGAGAGACGGACAGAGAGTGAGACTCGCTGCTGGACCAGTGCGGAGAAAGAGAGACTGGCAGCTGGGCCGAGAGAGGGAGAAACTGGCTGCAGGTCCCGAGGTGTGAGAGAGAGAGAGAGAGGGTGTGTGTGAGTGACAGTGTGTGAGAATGTGTGTATGAGAGAGTGTGTGTGAGAGAGAGAGAGAGAGTGTGTGTGAGAGACAGTGTGTGAGAATGTGTGTATGAGAGAAAGAGCGTGTGTGAGAGAGTTTGCGTGTGTGTGTATGAAAGTGTGTGTGTGTATGAAAGTGTGTGTGTGTGTGTGTGTATGAAAGTGTGTGTGTGTGTGAGAGAGTTTGCGTGTGTGTATGAAAGTGTGTGTGTGTGTGTATGAAAGTGTGTGTGTGTGAGAGAGAGAGAGAGTTTGCGTGTGTGAAAGTGTGAGTGTGTGTCTGGCTCACTCCCATTCTCAGGTTTCTCATTCACCCTCAGCCCCTCACACCACACATACTCCGACCAACTCACAAAGCAGGAGAGGGTGAATGAGTGAGCACCCTAAGACTGGGAATCAGCCGGACACACACACTCTCACCTTCTCACACTAATGGTCATCTTTACTAATTACCCTTTTTTATTTGTTATCAATTTATTGATTTTGCTTCCAGTTTCCACCCCTCTCTCACCTTCACATGGTCCATCTCCAACACTTCCCTTTCCTCCCTTGACCTCTCTATCTCCATTTCTGGTGATAGACTGCCTACCAACATTCATTAGAAGCCCACAAACTCCCACAGCTACCTCAACTACAGCTCCTCACAACCTGCTTCCTGTAAGGACTCCAGCCCATTTTTCCAGTTTCTCTGCCTCCGTTGCATCTGTTCTGATGATGCTACTACCTTCCAAAATGACGCTTCTGACATGTCTTCCTTCTTTCTTAACCAAGGTTTCCCAGCCACTGTGGTTGACAGGTTCCTCAACCATGTCCAACCCATCTCCTGCACCCCCAACCTCACCCCTTCCCCTCCCTCCCAGAACCATGATAGGACCCCCCTTTTCTTCACTTTTCACCCCACCAGCCTCTGCATTCAAAGGATCATCCTCCGCCATTTCCGTCAACTCCAGCATGATGCCACCACCAAACACATCTAACCCTCACTCCCCCTGTCAGCATCCTGTGAGGACCGATCCCTCCGTGGCACCCTGGTCCACTCCTCCATCACCCCCAACTCTTCATCCCTTCCCCATGGCACCTTCCCATACAATCACAGAAGCTACAACACCTGCCCCTTTACCTCCTCCCTCCTCACCGTCCAAGGCCCCAAACACACCTTTCAGATGAAGCAGCGCTTCACTTGCACCTCCTTCGATTTAGTCTACTGCATTCGCTGCTCCCAATGCGGTTTCCTCTACATTGGAGAGACCAAACGCAGACTGGGTGACCGCTTTGGGGAACACCTTCGGTCTGTCCGCAAGCATGACCCAGACCTCCCTGTCGCTTGCCATTTCAACACTCCACCCTGCTCTCATGCCCACATGTCCATCCTTGGCCTGCTGCAATGTTCCAGTGAAGCTCAACGCAAACTGGAGGAACAGCACCTCATCTTCCGATTAGGCACTTTACAGCCTTCTGGAGTTAACATTGAGTTCAACAACTTCAGACCATGAACTCTCTCCTCCATCTTTACCCCTTTTATAAACCATTTCAAAAATTGTATTTGTTTATTTGTAATTATTCATTTTTAAATACATTTTTAATGTTTTATATCTGCTCTTCCCAATGCCTCTCCAACTCCCCCCTCCACAACCCCACCCCCCCTACCACCGCAGGGCCATCTGTCACTTCTTTCTATGTTGTACTTTCACAGAGCACTGACCCTTGTTCTGTTATTAACACATTCTGCTATCTTACCTTTATGCCACTATCAGCACCTTCTTTAGCTTTTAACGCTACCATTAACACTCCCTTTGTCTTGTGCCCATAACACAAGAGTATAAAATCCATCACATTTCTACTTCCTTTTGGCTCTGAAAAAGAGTCATACAGACCCGAAACGTTAACTCTGTTTCTCTCTCCACAGATGCTGCCAGACCTGCTGAGTTTTTCCAGAATTTTCTGTTCTTATTTCAGATTTCCAGCATCTGCAGTACTTTGCTTTCATCACTTTATTGCTTTCACTTTGCTTTATTTTTGCTCAGCAAGTTGTTTCTTTTCTTCGGACCTCAACCTTTTTTTGAAATTCATGTTTGATGTTGTGCCAAACCTTATCTTTCCGATATTTACTCGTTGGCCCCTCAAGTGAGAAAAAAATGGAAACATGGCCCCTCCACAAGTGTAGAGGTTGGACAATCCTGATACAGCACCTTTATAAAATGTCCCAAGGCACTTTGCAAGTGTTATCAAGCAAAGTTTGACATCAAGCCACAGAAGGAGATATTAGGGCGGATGTCAAAAGCTTGGTCAAAGAGAAAAGTTTTAAGGAACGTCTAAAAAGAGGAAAGTGAAGTAGAGAGGCACAGAAGTTTGTAGGGGGTGTGGTGGGGGGGTGGGGCGGTGGGTTGGAATTCCAGTGCTTAGAGCCTTGACAGCTGAAGGCATAGTTGGTGGAGCGATTAAAATCTGGTATGCTTCAGCAGTCAGAATTAGCGGAGCGCAGAGATCTCAGGAATCTGTGAGGCTGGAGGAGATCACAGAGCTAGGACATGGAAGGATTTGAAAACAAGGATGAGAATTTTAAAATCAAGGCTTTGCTTAACTAGGGGCCATTGTAGTCCAGCGAGCACAGGGAAGACGAATGAGTGGGACTTGGTGCAAGTCACGGCATGGGCAGCAGAGTTTTGAATGGCCTCAAGTTTGCAGAGGGTAGAAATAAAGATAACAGCCAGGAGTGCATTGGAATAGTCATATCTAGAGGTAACAAAGGCATGGGTGAGGGTTTTGACACCAAATAAGGACGGCAATTGGGAGCTACAATTGGCCTTGGGCTAATAAGAGGGAGAAGAAACATCAACCAATGTTCCCCCTCTTACCATTATTTAGTGATCACCATTGGAAAATGAATGTGTGCCAACATCAGGTGACAAGAATCAACTAAACAGTGATCCCCTTAATGAACCAAATAGTCTGCCTGGACTCACACATTTCCCATTATGTTTGGCAAGGCATTGTGATATCTGGCACCTTGGCAAAATTCAACTAACTAAGCATAAGGATCTTCAGGCTTAGTACTGATTTACAGAATCAATTCCATCTTTTCAACAAAATTATAATGTATATGCTCATTTGATTTGACCTTAATCCAAGGGATAATCAGCGAAACAAAATCATTGCTATTACTATCACAGCACAACAGCATTTCTAATATATTCACCGTGTCTCTTATTTTCATCGATAATTTACATTTTTAGATTCAAATCTTTTTTTTAATGTTTCCTCTCCTCCTCCTGCTGACCCTTAATGAGATACAGTTCCACTGATATCAGCACTAATGTCAATTAAAGATGGAATCAGTATTTATGAGAAATATTGCAAGTAAGGTTACGATATACTGCAATTCCTCAATTTCATAAAATAGAAAAATTCAGATTATAGTGAAGCACTTTTCTGCTGCTTATTACCAAAGTTCAATTTTCTTAATATTATAAATTCCTGAATACGTACATGTACAGGATAATTTAGATTATGATTCATGGGCTGTCGCTAGCAAAATAATTTACGTATTTTTTTAAAATTGAAAAACTATATTGTAGGGACAAGTCTACCATGCAGGACATCACCAAGCTGGAAAGAGAAAAGGAGAAAGTGCATTAACTAACAGGTCTGTAAATTATAATGTTACTGTAATTAGCACAATAGAACAGAGGGACTTGAAGGAGGAGTGGGGGCAAAGAGTGGAAACTGACTTGACTAATTTTGTAACAGTGCTCATTTAAAGTTTATTTATTACCAGCCCAATTAAGTATACTAGTGAAAATAGTCTTCAATGCATCATACATCCCACTGCAGTGAAGGGACTTTAGTGTTCCAACATAGGGAGCATGCATTGCTCATTCCCATCACACTTCAAACTGTACAGTGTTGTTAAACATTATTTCAATCTGTATAAAGATTCACAATTTGACAAAATGTATCATCTACAATAAAAGCTCACAACAATAGCTTTGACATGGCATCAACACCATATCCTTATCACACTATTGCACAATGGAAGCTCAGGGTTCATTTATAAAATATGTCTAATAATCAATAGCATTTGTTACATGTTCACAAGCAGAAAGTAATTTAAAAAATAGACAAAATTGATGACTATTTAAATACGTTTTTTATTCATTCAAGGAACGTGCGTCGCTGGCTAGGCCAGCATTTGTTGCCCATCTCTGATTGCTTTTGAGAAAGCAGCAGTGAGCCACCTTCTTGAACCGCTGTACTCTATTTGGTGTAGGTACAGCTACAGTGCAGTTAGGAAGGGGGTTCCTGGTTTTTGATCCAGCTATCAGAACTATGTTTCCTATGTGGTTTGGGCATTTGATTCTGGGGACCAAAGTTTGGAGAAAAACGGATGTCAAAACCATTTTCACATGTTTAGATGTGGCATATGGAACTGATTGCATGATTTTAACATGATAACATTGTGAGACATCCAAGCCATTTGTATCAACTTTGAAAATGTTTATCTTTCATAACTTGACTTTACAAGTGCCTTGTATACATACATAATTCTATTCAGTATAATTTACACTGTGACAAGCTCAGTTATGTATTCTCACCATCTGGTAATTAAAATGGGATTGGAATGTCCCTTTAATGATCACTAAGATTATGATATATGTAGAACCGGAGTAAAACAAATAGAATATTAAACACGGAAAGAATGGCTTGAAACCAACATCAGCAAGTGTAGTCAAAGTGAAGGAAGCATGACAACTTTGTTTAAGAATTTCAAGTTAAAATATTGTCCACATTTCTGCTCTTACGATATTTTGGAATGAATAATCACCAATCCTTTTTTTAGGTAATCATTGTGAATAAAATAAGATATTTGGTTCTGTGTTAGAAAGTTTGTCACTTTTGCTGCCCATTTCATGTTTTCATTTACTGAATGGCAGCTGATGTTGCAAAAGTGAAAGCAAGTAAGACGATTGTAAGTCTGCCTTTACAAAGCATTTCCTTTTGTCTGAGAAATGTTTAGGTCTGAAATGGAACTGGAGTTTTCAAAAGGCTCTTTCAGTAAAATACTTTGTCAATGAAAGAATGCCCGGCTTCAGCATAGTTTTAACATAAAGGCAAAATACTGCGGATTCTGGAAATCTGAAACAAAAACAAAAAATGCTGGAAAACTCAGCAGGCCCAACAGCATCTGTGGAGAGAGAAACAGAGTTAACATTTCGAGTCCGTATGACTCTTCTTCAGAAACGTTAACTCTGTCTTTCTCTCCACAGATGCTGTTGGACCTGCTGAGTTTTTCCAGTATTTTTTTGTTCAACATCATCTTCTCCAGTTGCTGATTTTGGGGGAAGTACTTTCAACAAAACAGAAAATAAAATGCAGCAAACATGGACCTTTTTGTTTAGGCTTACCTGATGTTTGGTGAACATTTAACAGCTAACCTATCAAGCTAGTTTTATTTGCAACCTTGTGGGCAAATATATCTATTTTATTTTCCAGAACTTCATTTTTCTTTCATTTGTAAATGGATTAACATTCACAACATTCTCTGCCACAGCACCCTTCATTTAAATGCTTTATTCAGTCAGAAATTCACTTTATTTCTTCACTCAGAGGGTGGTGAATCTTTGGAATTCCCTACCCCGGAGGGCTGTGGAGGCTCAATCATTGAGCATGTTCACGACAGAAATCGATTCTGGACACGAATGACATCAAGGGATATGGGGATAGTGGGAAAAGTGGTGTAAGAGGTAGATGATCAGCCACGATCTGTTTGAATGGCAGAGCAGGCTCGAAGGACCGAATGGCCTACTCCTGCTTCTATTCCCTATATTCCTATGTTTATTAATTTCAGGAAACAAGAATGTTTGGCACTTGAGAATCATGTTTCATTAGAAGTTCAGTCTGGATAGATGTGCTAAATAGTGAAGTGTTCTGAAATGTTGAATTATTACCCAACATGGACAGTCGAGACAATGTGGTTCTAACATATTACACATTTAAGGGTTTCATTGAACTAAACAACAAATGTTTTTCTTCAGATTTATATCAGATACACAAATATTAACATCAAGACAATTTGCACTTGGGTCGGATAAAAAAAAGGGCAACGCCTGTTGGATTGACTTGAAAACTGTGTGTCTGATTTGAAGTAAGAGACCCAACAAGCTTCTTGCCAAACACATCATAAACGTTGTAACCATACATACAATCCACAATAAAAAGAGCAGGCAGACTCAGCTTGAAAGACCTAACATCCCCTTCAGTGGCTGTGCAGAGATAGGCTACAGCAAATTGTCCACCAGTCAGATTCCGCTTCCAGATTTGGAAATCGCGGTCCTACAAACGAGAGTAAAGGACAGAAATCAACCTTCACCTTAATACGGCATACAGGGCTAAAACAATGTAGTAAAAACTGACGACCCCACATTAGAGTCACATTGATGTTCAGCGCCGCAGCCTGACCTCATCTGGCCTGGGAGAAGAGGCATCAACTTTCAAACATCTTCCAACTTCATGGCAGCAAGGTGGCAAGATCAGCCTGTTTGTTTGCTATCTTTGTCAGCAAGGAATTGGGGGAGCACCAAAAATGACAAACAAACAAAGTGGCCAAAGGAAACGAGCTGATTTATGTATAAGTGGAATAATGTAGAGTTGTCTGTTGAATTACTTTAAGTTGGCAAAGGTAAGGAAGGTTGTCATGTTCATTTAAATAGAGTCATCGTAAAAATGCTCAGGCCTGCTCAGCACTGTACTATTTTCTATAAAGCGGTATTACTGATCTGTTTGGAGAATAGTAGTGACATCTAGTGGCAGTACTACAAAACCACCAAAATTCACACCATTTCCATTGGACCAAACCTCAACCATTGACCAGTGTAAAATGTTGCCAAACCATTTATTACTGGGACCTTAAACCTTTCTAATAAATCGTAATTCTCCAACCCCACTGCCACTATCACTTGAATGTAACTGGTAATATATAAAATGATAAGAGAGGAAATCCCTTAAGCCACTATAACAAAGATACTGAGAAATGACAGGTAACCATTTATATTTTTAGAAGGCAGCTCAAAACAAGAGACAATGTATTTTGAATTTTCATTCCTTCCCCACCCCATGTTCCCCCTTGTACTCCAGGGTACCTTCTCAATCCTTTCGCCTTGCAGCCCTAGATGGTCCTGGTCTATATGAATAAGCAACCTGTTCTGCAGAAGAGTCTTGGCATCATCAGAGATTGTACGAAGATCATTGGACATAAAGAAAGGAGCTGCCAGCATTGCCCAGAGAGCTAACTGTGATTTGGACTGGTCATAATTCAGGCCAAAGTCACCGACGATTAGCTGAAAACAATAAAAGTGCGAAAGGCCATTTAGATTCTTTGAAATTCTGGACCCGAAATCTTACTTTTTTGGAATTCACTTGGAAATATATTTTTCTTCTCAAAGTGTGGGAACCCTAGTGTGATATCAAGGGTTAGTAATTTATAATCATGAATGGACAAAAGGAGTTTCCCCATTGTCTTTGCCAATAAATGGACCACACAATGTGATTTGTATATACCAAACATGTACAAATGGACAATCAGCAAGCTGGACATCTTGTTCATATTTACCAGGCAAACTCAACCTGGATAAGATTCCTCCCTCACGTGCCACTTCCCACAGTTCCTACCTGATGGTGTACCTGTTGTGATTGATAATGCTCCACACTGTGCATGCAAATTCAGGCACTTGGTGGAGAAACCTGAGGCAGCCCTTCAGAAGGAGAATGAAGCCCAGAGCCACAGTTTTTGGGGTGGATTACAGGGCAGGGTAAGAAACTGGAAGCATCACTTTGGAAAAATGGTAAGGGGGCGGGGGGTGGGGGAAAGAAGCTGAAAACAAGGTTTTTTCTGAAGTGGAGTCAGCGGAGAGAAAGAGGAAAAACCAGGTAGTATGTCTTGGCAGTGGAGGGCATTGAACAGAGGCAGGAGAAGCTGAGAATAGCATTTTGGTTATTCACAGAGTCATGGAATTTGATCCTCAAAATACTGGGAAAAATTAGGTAATAAAATGCCATGTAACATCACAGTACATCAATCTCTGATAGTAAATTGTGTATTACATTGCATAACACCCCTATTGTTACAAAGAAGCATGTCCTCTGATTCATTGAGGAACACTAGTTACACAACAAATGGTTCATGCCTGCCATTGATTTTATTACTCTATTGTGCTATAATAGTTTGCATTAATAATATTAACATAATCATTTGATTTTGACCATGCATTCCCAAACTCTCTCCAGTTTCCCTCTTGCCGAGTAGTGTACTGTGTTTTCCCTCCTTCAGTGCAAAATGAGGAGAGGAGTGAGTGTGCTCCCTACAGTTGACCAAAATTCAAATTGTTCCAAAATATACAAATATTGTACCATATCTGGATCGTTCCATCTTCCTGGACCTGCGGCCTGCTGTAACATTTTCTGGTTATCTCCAAACCAATTTATAATTGTTAGCACAGTACTCCATGAGTCATCAATATCTTCATAATTTCTCCAAAGATTACAGAGTTTCCCAACTAGGGTGTAATTCACCTAAAGGAATGTAGAACGGAAAGAAATTGTTTCTTATAATGGTGGGTAGCAAAGCAATGCGGTTCAGTTCTTGTCTTATAACAATAACCTCTTGCATTTATAACATGCCTTTAGTGTAGTAAAAACATACCAATTTGTTTTCAAAGGAGCAAGAGAGAGGTAGAGAGGCAAAGATGTTTAGGGTGGGGAATCTAGAGCTTGAGGCCTAAACAGCTGAAGGCATGGCCACCCGTGGTGGAGCGATTAAAATTGGGGATGGGCAAAAGGCCAGAATTGGAGCAGAACAGAGATCTCAGTGGAGCCAGAGAGCTTACAAAGGTTAGGAGGGGAAGGTCATGGAAAGATTTGAAAACAAAGATGAGAATTTTAAAATCAAGGCATTGGTGGATCAGGAGCCAATGTAGGTTAGCAAGCACAGAGGTAATGGTTGAACGGGACTTGTTGCAAGTTAGGCAGCAGAGTTTTGGATGAATTCAATTGATATTTAGCTTCAGTTTTCTATCTTTAATCAGGAAGTTAGTTTAGCCCTGAAATTGTTGTGTATTAACCCTACTTCTCTTCACATTCACAGAAGATGTTTTACCTACTGAAATGTCCCCTGGTACTTTACTGGGACAGGCTGGGACTAAGCAATAAGTAGATGATAAGAGATGACTGAAGCCTCAATCACAGAGAGGCATTTTGAGGAGATTCGTAAAGAATGGGAGAGAGATAGCAAAATGAAGAAGTTCAATTGTTAGGTTAAAATATTGAAAATTAAGATTGTGAATATTGCTGACTGGTTGATTTCCAGGGAGTTTTTTTAAAACTTGCTTCAAACCAGACTTATCACACGGAGGCCCAAGTGGTTTGGCTTTAGTGTTGCTCATGGGTCAAAACTATCACTTTTATATCTAAACATCTGAATCTGCTTATCATTGATGTGAGAAAGTGCAATTGATAAATCATCAAAGGAAGCTGCACTTTCTCTGTTTATTCGTAATTAGTCGTGTTATTTAAAAAAGGCTTCCTTTTAGGCATGAAAAGTGAGGCGCAGAATCCTCCATAAATCTGAAACCCCCTGCTGTGTTAATAGTATGTTAGTTCTATTGTTAGGATGCACAGGTGAAAGACATTATTTAATTTAGTATTTTCAGTACATATAAATAGGGACAAAGCTTGCTCCTAGGCCTGGCCAAGGTGGCCATTAACAGGTCCAGGCAGTGAGCCAAGGAGGGAGTCATTAGACCCAACTGTTTGCCCCTCTTCATGTGCGGGTGTCCATGGAAAAGGAGCACACAGTGTCCACTGGCACACTTGAGGCTTCCACAAATTGTGGGCACCATGGGGGCTGGAGTGCAGCATCAGCTCCGCAAACATCATTTTTAATTTAATTACCTAAGTTTTCTTTGAAAGTTTTCTTTTTATTACAGTGCCCCTTGAAGGGGCTGTCACCCTTTGTTAATTGGTTTATTTTATGGGTTTTCTAAAGAGCATATAAACAGGGGGCAGCTGGGACACTGGCGGAGAGACGAGAGCTATGAGACTGAACAAAGTCAATAAACTCTCTCAGTAAAGAAAGGCTCTGAGTCTTGGTTTCGACTTCACTGATTGGCTTATATTCTATTAACAAGCTGCCACATGGTTTTGGTAAACTACTGGCAGAGTGAACACAGGGGACGATCAATAACACTGATCCATGTCAGTACAATATCACACTTGCACAGCCACAAATACGTAACAATTTAAAAATATTATTAAAATGTTAACAGAGGAAAACAAAAGGCTTCTTTGTCCCACCTTGGGTGGTAGACCTTCTTCATAAGCTGGCCAACTACAAGAATACACGATTGGCCTTCCTGTAGCATTGAGAGCATGGCTCATCTTTGGATAGCCTAGGGAATAGAATACTGAAATTAGAACTGGCAAATGAAACAGCAGTACTCAGAGTGCTGGCATGTTTCAGATAAGGAACATTAGATAGCATAGTATACTGTAAGCATTTAAAGGAGTTCTACAAGAATATTCTCGTTCTGTAGGAGGCAACGCCACTTAATCTTCATCAAAGAGTCTGGGAAGGATATGTGTCTTGGGTGAAGAAGAAAATCAGGCCGGCTATAAAACAGGCTGCCAATTTGGTACAGCTCGTTTTGCACTTCCACCATGGATCAGTATCTTCAGACCCAAATAAAGCCAGATTCTCCCTTTAATTAGAAAATATGGGCATGAGGTGAATGTGAAGTTGGAAATGTACTCCCAATCTTCGTTAATTTCATTTTTTTTCTCTTGGAAACTAAATTAACTTTAGTTTACTTAGTTAATAGTTTCCCCAGGCCACAGTGAGCACAGTCCTCCTCTGTGCTCTCCAGGTTTGTAGCAAAAACTTAGTTCGGACTTGCCACCAAAAGATGAAGCTTCCAATTGAGGAAATTTTTATTAAGTAAATGTCGCTAAGTAGTTAACATAATCTGAGGGCCAAGAAGCTAGGAATTTGGCAGGGACATTGTGAAGGGTTATTTCAAGCCCCCAAAATGGGTGGGTTTGGGTTGGGTGGGAAGGTAAAATGTTAGCAAGATCAAACATGACCCAGCCCAGCTCCAAGCCACCTGCTTTCCATTTTAATGGATGCCAGTGGCTGCAGCGGACCAATCCGCTCCCAGGAGACAGGTTGGTCACTGAAAAACCTTAAGGAGGCTGCATGTATCCATTTTAATAAGGTTTCTACTTATAATTATTGTTGTTTGGGTTTCCTTGCTCTGGGAAACTGAGCAGGTAAGTGCTGGATATAGCACTGCTTGTGGGCCAGGAGAAGCTGCTGTGTTTCCTCTGGGTCCAACAAACTAATCCCCTAGGTCCAGCAACCCCCACAATCTGTTTGACCTTCAACACCTTCATGATCTCCAACCCCTAATCACCCACTGCCCACAGTTCCCTGAACCCTCATGATCAGCGACACTCCCATCTCCCCCTTAGAGCTGTCATTTCCCTTGACTACCTCATGATTATCAACCTCCACCACCTCCCCCCTCACCACCCCAAGTCACACGCTTTAACTGCCTGCTCATCCACTCTGGCAATCCCTCCCCTTCACTGCCACTAAACCCACCCACCCCTCCCATTCAATAGGTGGCCAAACATGTCAATCAGGCAGTGAACTTGGCATAAAAAATTCAAGCACACGCTGGAGTTAAAACTCCATGGCGTTCAGGGAAGCCTGCACTTCCGCGTTTCCGAAACATAATTCAGCCCCTCCCGCCACTCCAAAGTCTCGCCCCAGTAAATATCAGGGCCTATGGTCATACTCAAAAAAAAATCGCCAAGCTACGACATACAGGGCAGAATTTTCTGTTTGTCGGGCGGGCAGGCTTGACCCAATCTCCGGCGGGCGGGGAGCCGATCCCCACCGGAGAAGCGGGCCACACCGCCATTTTACGTGGCTGGGCCAATTAAGGCCCGCCCAGCGTGATGTCCAGCGGAAGGGGAATCCCTAAAAGTGAGAGTGCGCTCTTTCACGCATGCACACGAAAGAGCACACATCTCCCTGAGGCTAAGTGCAGCCTCAGGGAGATCGCTTACACTTTTAAAACTATTAAAAATTGAGAACAGAAAAATCCTCTTCATGTGACAATGTCACATGAGATGGGACATGTTCATAATTTATAGAATAACGTTATTACAATTTTTAAAACCCTGCATGAAACCTCATCCTGCCTGTGGATGAGGTTTCATGTTTTCTCTATTCCCCGCCGGAGCTCCTGGCCTGCCCACCAACCTTAAGGTTGGACGGGCAGGTCCTTTAATTGGTTAAACGATCCTGTCAATGGCCTCAATTGGCCATTGACAGGTCGGCGGGCATGCAGCTGATTTTGCTGCGCCCCCACCTTCCTGAAAATTTAAATGGGGCGGGGTGACGTCAGGGATTCTGCCTGACGTCATCCCGTGTCATTTTACGCATCGGCAAGCGGGCCCCGCCCCCCTGCTCACCGACAGCAAAATTCTGCCCACAGATTCAAACTAAGGAAGCAGATGGAGGATACATGAAGGAAGCATAAACACCCTGATCTGCTTCAAGTGAGGAAGATTTGACAATGTACAAGTGATGGAGTGACTTGCTGCTTCTATTACTGGTGAATTTCAGAACTGGTGCGAATTTTAACAACTCTGTAACAAAACCAATTAATTTCAAAGATCTTGCCAACTCACCACATACTGTACTGGAAAAAGAGAGCCACTTTTGCAGCTTCTGTTCCCTATGTAGGCTATAGGTACAATAACACTGAGATAAAGTACCTTAATAGGCGAGATTGATAGCAATAGTTAAAGAGAGAAGAAATACTCAATGCAATGCAAATATCGGATAAATGGGGAAGAGGTTATCTGTCACTTAACACTTTTCTTACTTTTCAAAATGTCTTAAAACAAAAACATCTTTCTAGCAATTTTCTCCCCTCCTTTCCTTTCCTGAAAGCATTTTTCCTTTTCATGCTTCACTGTTACACAAGAACCAGTCACCTTTTTCAAGTGACCATTCTTCATTTGAGAGCATATTACAGCCAGACCCAATTCAGTCCTCCCCCAACGTTCATGCTTTTAGTAGAGGTCACTGAATATTGGTGAACAGAAGCAATGGGTATACTGGTTTCTCCCGTCTTCATCTCAGGGCTGTTGGAGAATAATTCTAGTGCTCATATTGCTGTACCAGCTGAGACTAGCTCACTCACTGCAGTCCAGGGTAATGGAGCTGATCTGCATCACTGAGCATTTTTTGATTAGTGAATTATTGGCGGGGGGGGGGGGGGGGGGGACCCTGTAATTTCAATCTCTTTTAATTTGGTTTTCAATATAGTGAACAGATTTCTGAAAGGAAGGAATTCAAATTTTATTTACAACATTCCAAAGTAAAAGAAAATCGATACAATAATAACATAGGATATTGATTCATATATTAATACACTGACAGGACAATATACCTTTGATTATGAGAATGAAATTTGTACTGTTAAGATCCTGGATTTTTGATAGACAAGAGAGTCAAGGGTTATAGGGACAGACAGGCAAGTGGAGCTGAGACCACAATCAGATCAGCCATGTATTAGTATTAGTATTCTCCAGAGTTTAGAAGCATGAGAGGTGACCTTATTAAAATGTACAAAATTCTTACAGGGCTTCACAGGATAGATGTAGGAAGGATGTTTCCCCTGGTTGGATGGGTTGTTGTGGGGTGGGGGGGCAGTTCTAGAACCAGAGAACACAGTCTCAGAATAAGAGGTAGGCCATTTAGGACCAACATGAGGAAGGATTTCTTCAGTCTGAGAGTCAAGAAGATATAATAATGTCTTTGGCGTTATTGGAAATTATTTTAGAATAGAGTTTTAGTGGTGTCTGTGTCTATGTATGTGTATGTGTGCGTGTCTTAATTGGATTAAAGCTAGTTAGTCCAGGGGCTTTGATGTATAGAAGAGAAGTAGGTTTGAAATGTTAATTAGGTAAACACAGGGAAGTTAGAAGGTGAAGTGTAAAGGGGGCAATTTGAATGGGTGAAATATAAGAAGCCAAACAATGTGTTTTTTTTTCCAAAGCTTACTAATAAAAAATTGGTGCTATGAAAAGGTTTTATTATTAGAAGAGGTAAAGTTAAAAAAAAACTACTCGTACAATGAGAATTTGCATTCATAGAGGAAAATATGTATAAAGGAAGAGAAGGCTGTTGGTGAAAAAAAGAGGGATTCTAAGATCTAAAGCCTCCAGCTCGTAAGCCTCAAGTCGCTGTCTGCAAGGACCAGAGCTAAAAGAAACTCATTTTGAATGCGACTGTTCAGAATGTGCTTTGCCAGGGGACTGTTTAAATCTATGTGTTTTACTGTTGCCTTAACAGAGTTGTAACTGGGAGTCAGATTAATTAGAGGATTTTTAGAAGTTATTATAGTAGTAATTTGTAGACATAGGTATGTGCTTACAATCTTTTAATTAATAAATGTTTAATTTAGTTTTATAAAAAAACCTCTTGAGACTCAGTGATCTTATTATAACTGAATTCAAAGCCTGTATCTCGAAACATACACATTGAAAAAAATTGGTTATGACAGTTGTTTCAAGTTTCCCTCTGGGATTTGAACAGCTCAGCATTTACCATCAGCTGTGCCGTAATAACTGGGGGCTCGTCCGGGATATATTTGTAATTCCTTGAATGGTTTGCAATTGGTGAATCTTAGGGTTATGAGTATGAGAAGCACTTTGAATTCCCGAATGGGTGTGAGGCATTTTTGAAGTGGCGAGAAGGAAAAAATGGCTGTATCTATGGCTAAATCTTTTTTGGAAGTAGAAGATATAACTCTGATTGGGTTACAGAAAGTATCCAAGAATAAGTTAACAGGGTTGGCAGATAAATTACAGCTGAGGTTACCTATAGGGAAAAAGAAAGCAGACATAGCTGAAGTGATAGCACAGCATTTGAAGTTGGAAGTGATACCTGACACTAGTGAGTCACAGCTGGAGGTAGTGAGACTTCAGATAGAAATGAAGAAGCTTGAACTTGAGCAAGCAAAGGAAATGAAAAAACTTGAGCTAGAGGCATCAGGAAAGGAAAAGGCATTCAAAGGGAGCAAGCAGAAAGGCAGAAGAAAGAAAGGAACCAAACTGGAATTCCAGGCAAGAGTGAAGGATAAAGAGAATAGCCGGGATTTGCCGGCCCTGTCGTGAGCGGGACCCATCACGGGCGAGGCAGTGCCCCAGCCAGAAGTCCATTGACTTGCAGCAGGACTGGAAGATCCCAGCAGCGGCAGGCGAGTGCGGAAAATCCTGCCCAAAGTGGCAAGGGAACGAGAGAAGGAAAGAGAAAGGGCATAACAGCTTAAATGGCTGGAAGTTAAAAAAAGAGACCTCAGATCCTGAGGCAAGTTCTGATGATGAAAAAACCTTTAACCTGAAATCCAGTGGAGAGATGTTTAAATTTGTACAAGCTCTTCCAAAGTTTGAGGAAAAAGATGTTGAAGCATTCTTTATTTAAGTTGAGAAGATCGCTAAACAGATGAAATGGCCACAGGAAAACTGGACGTCGTTGTTACAATCCAGGTTGGTGGGTAAAGCACTATCAGAAGAAATGTCAGTGAATTATGATGTGGTAAAAAAGACTATTTCAAGTGCATATGAGTTGGTTCCTGAGGCATACAGGCAGAAATTTAGGAATATGAGAAAACAGCCTGGGCAAACTTATATTGAGTTTGAAAGAGTAAAACAAAGTAATTTTGACCGGTGGATATGGGCATTAAAAATAGAGACAACATATGCAGCTTTTAGAGAAGTAATTCTTTTGGAAGAATTTAAAGATTCAATTCCATCGTTAGCGAGAACTCATGTGGAGGAACAGAGGGTTCAAATGGTAAAACAAGCAGCAGAGATAGCTGATGATTATGAGATAGTTCATAGAGCTTAGCTTTTTTTTCATCATTCTTTTAAATCAGAGAAGGATGGAAAGTGGGAAGGGGAAAGGAAGGTGGGTAGTCAGAGAAGAGGAGTAGGTGGAAATTCCCAGGAAGTTTTTTGCCCAGAATAAAAAGGAAGGTGCTGAGAGTAGAAGTGACATTCGAAAATCGAGGCATTTTCATTATAATAAAGTTGAGCACACAAAATCAGTATGCTGGAAATTGCAGGGAAAATCTGTTGGAATTATTGGGGTGCAGAAAAGTTCTAGAAGTAAAAGTACTGTGGGTTCTGAGGTTCAGGCACATGGAAAACCAGATAAAACAGGACAAATCAGTGATAGGTAAAGAAGTGGGAATGTGTTCACAATTTACCCAAGAGAATTCTGAGGAGCAGGTTACTGAGCTGTTTAGAAATTTTGTATGTGAAGGGGAAGTCTTTCCATATGTCCAGGGTGGAGTAGGCAAAGATGTTAAAATTTTAAGAGACACAGGGGCTAGTCAATCCTTAATGTTGTGGGTTAGTGACGTTTGTTGTTCAGAGGGAGTATTGTAAGAACAGCAGGTGATAATAAGTGGGCTTCATGGAGATGCTAAACCTATTCCATTGTGGAAGGTAAATTGAAAGGTTAGGTGGAAAACAGGCAAAGTGAATGTTGGGGTGGTGGAAAAATTGGCCCATTGCAGGAGTTCAATTTATTCTGGGTAATGATGTAGCTGGATCACAGATGTGGGTGATGCCTATGGTAGTTGAGCAGCCTGTAGAAGTGTTTTTTTAACAGAGTTGTTGCAAAAGGAGCATCCCGGATTGTTTCCATATAGTGTGATAATGAGATCACAGGCTCATAGGTAGAAACAAGCAAAACAAGAAGGACAGGCAGTTCAAAGGCAGGAAGAAGGTATTGAAATCCAATTAGCAGGCACTGTGTTTGATAACATTGTTCAAGGACACAGACAAAGACACAGCAGAGGAAAAGGCAGTTGAGGTGTTTAGTTCAAGGCAGTTAACTGAGTCGCAGCAAAAGGATTTGCAATTAAAACAGTTACATCAGACAGCTTACTCAGCAACAAAGGTAAAATGTATTCCAGAATGTTATTACCTTAAGGATGATGTTTTAATGAGAAAGTGATGGCAGGATCATGTCTCAGCAAATGAAAACTGGAGCGAGTATATCAGATTATTATCCCAGTTGGGTATAGAAATGAGATTCTGAGGATTGCTCATAAAATTCCAATGGGAGGACATTTAGGTATTAGGAAAACACAGGCAAAAATGCAGAAATATTTTTATTGGCCTGATTTGCCTAGGGCAGTAGTGAAATTCTGTAGAACATGTCACACATGTCAGGTGATAGGAAAACCACAAGCAGCGATTAAACCGGCACCTTTAATCCCAATTCCAGCATTTGAAGAACCTTTTACTAGGGTCATGATTGATTGTGTAAGACCCCTCTGAGACAAAAAATGGAAATCAGTATTTATTGACAATAATGGATGTGTCTACCAGGATTCCTGAAGCAACACCTTTGAGAAATATTATAACAAAGAGGATTGTGGAAGAGTTAGCTAAGCTTTTTACAAGATATGGTTTACCTAAAGAAATACAATCAGATCAGGGGTCAAATTTCATATCACAGCTGTTTAAGGCAGTAATGAACAGTTTGGGGATAAAATAATTTAAGTCAACAGCCTTTGGAAAGATGACATCAAACTTTAAAAACTATGATGAGAGTGTAGTGTCAGGATTATCCATAGGATTGGGATAGGGGAATTCCATTCTTGTTATTTGCTATTAGAGACGCTCCTAATGCATCAACTAGTTTTAGCCCTTTTGAATTAGTTTATGGTCATGAGGTAAGGGGACCACTGAAATTGATGGGTCAAAATTCAGAAACTACTCTCCTGGATTACATATCAAACTTCAGAGAGAGATTAAACAAAGCATGTGAGTTGGCTAGGGAACATTTAAAGATATCACAGCAAGTGATGAAAGTGAAAGCAGACAGGAAGGCTACAGCTCAGAATTTTATTGCTAGAGAGAAAGTGCTAGTTATGTTACCAGTACTGGGCGACTCATTAAACGTATGGTTCAGTGGGCCTTACAGGATTGAAAAGAAATTGAGTTTAGCAAATTATTTAATAAATACTCCAGATAGAAGAAAGAAGCAGAGGGTGTGTCATGTAAATATGCTTAAAAAGTACTTTGACAGGGAAGAAGACCAAAAGGAGGTGGTAGTGGTGATAGCTAATGAGAAAGAGGTAGAAATGCAGGATTCTGAAATTGATTTTCCTTTAATCAAATTTGATGAGGGGGTACTTGAAAACTTAAATGTAATATTGAGTTACCTTCCAGACAAGTGTCAAAGTGATTTGGAAAAGCTATTGCAGTCACACAAACCTATTTGTGGAAATAAGTTGGGGAGGACAGATTTACCTAAACATGATGTGTCTGTAGAAGTTTCATCTTTGCTAAGGCAACATCCTTATAGATTAAATCCGGCAAAGTTATCACAAGTACAGAAGGAAATTGACCTCATGCTTCAAAATGATATCATTGAGTCTAGCTGCAGTAACTGGAGTTTGCCTATTGTACTGGTACCAAAACCGGATAGAACACAAAGACTGTGTGTGGACTATCAAAAGGTGAATGCGGTGACAAAAGTGGATTCATATCCTATACCATGGTTGGAGGATTGTACTAAGAAAATGGGACAATCGAAATTTATCACAAAGATAGATTCACTAAAAGGATATTGGCAAGTACCCTTATCAGCAAGAACAAAGGAGATATCAGCTTTCATAAACCTAAATGGACTATATCGGTTTAAAGTCATGCCATTTGGTGTGAAGAATGCACCTGCAACACTTCAAAGACTGACGAACAAAGTAATTGCAGGTCTAAGCAATTGTGCTGTTTATATTGTTGATTTAATAGTTTTCAGTCAGATGTGGGATGAGCATTTACAACATCTGGAAGAATTATTTACTCAGTTACAAGAAGCTAATTTGGTGATGAACTTGGCTAAAAGTGAAAATTCAGAAGCACAAGTTACGTGGCTAGGCCAAACCATTGGACACGGTGAGGTGGCTCAGAGAGATACGAAAGTCAAGGCTATCATAGATTTCTCAGTGCCTACAAGAAAATGAGAAGTTTTGAGATTTCTGGGCATGAGTGGGTTTTATCGGAAATTTGTACCATATTTTAGCAGTGTAATTGCTCCACTGACAGAACTATTAAAAAAGAACAAGAAGTTTCAGTGGAGCATAAGAATGCATTTGACAGTTTGAAAACTATTAACTACAACATCAGCTTTGGCAGTACCCAATTACATCAAGCAATTTAAGTCGGCCATTGACAGAAGTGACATAGGCATTGGGGCATACTGTTACAAGAAGATGACACTGGAATTGAACAACCGATCGGGTATTTTTCATGGAAGTTGAATGTATAACAGAGAAGATATTCAACGATTGAAAAGGAAATGCTGAGTTTGGTGTTAGTATTGCAGCATTTTGAAATTAATGTTGCAAAGAATTCATCAGAAACAATTGTTTATACAGACCACAATCCTTTAAAGTTTCTAGACAAATTTTGAGACAAAAATGCAAGGCTATTCAGGTGGAGTCTATTACCGCAACAATTTATACATGTTGCTGGTAGAGAGAATCTGTTCCCAGATGTGTTATCAAGAGTTTGAAGCTTAAAAGGAAAATTGGACATTTAAAACCTGGACACTGAACTTGAATGATTTCTGTTGACACCAAGAATTTGTATATATATTATGTTAATGTATGCACCTGGTACTGTAATAAAGTATATAGATAAGAATAGGAGATAGTGTAAGATGGGTTAATAAAAATGAAGCCGTCTTTTAGAATTATGATGGTTCATTTTTCGATAAGAAGGGGGATGTCAAGAAGATATAATAATGTCTATAATGTTGTTGGAAATTTTTTAAAATAGAGTTTTACTTGTGTCTGTGTCTATGTGTGTGTATGTGTGTGTGTCTTAATTGAATTAAAACCAGCTGGTCCAGAGACTTTGATTTATAGAAGAGAAGTAGGTTTGAAATGTTCATTCGGTAAACATAGGGAAGTTAGAAGGTGAAGTGTAAAGGGGTAATTTGAATTTTTAAATAAACCATTCAAAAGAATGGGTGAAATATTACATCAAGCCAGGAGAAGCCAAACAATGTGTTTATTTTTTCCAAAGCTTACGAATAACATTGGTGCTATGAAAACACCAACGCCTCCAGCCCATAAGCCTCGAGCCGCTGTGTGCAAGAACCCAGAGTTGAAAGAAACTCATTTTGAATGCGACTGTCTAGTGTGCTTTGCCAGGGGTCTGTTTAAATCTATGTGTTTTACTGTTGCCTTAGTGGAAGTGTAACTGGGAGTCAGATTAATTAGAGGATTTTTAGAAGTTATTACAGTAGTAATCTGTAGACATAGGTATGTGCTTACAATCTTTTAATTAATAAATGTTTAACTTAGTTTTATAAAAACCTCTTGAGACTCAGTGATCTTATTCTAACTGAATTCAAAGCCTGCATCTTGAAACATATAAATTGAAAAAATTGGTTATGACAGTTGTTTCAAGTTTCCCTCTGGGATTTGAACAGCTCAGCATTTACCATCAGCTGTGTCATAATAAGAGTGGTGAATCTTTGGAATTCTCTACCCCAGAGGCCTGTGGAAGCTCAGTCATTGATTATGTTCAAAGCAGAGGTCAATAGACTTCTAGATACCAATGACATCAAGGGATACGGGGATAGTGCGGGAAGATGGCGTTGAGGTAGAAGATCATCCATGATCTAGTTAAATAGTAGAGCAGGCTCGAGAGGCCGAATGGTCTACACCTGCTCCTATGTCCCTATGATCTTATCAAATGACGGAGCAGGTTCAAAGAGCCAAATTGCCCACTCCTGCTACTAAGTCCTATGCTCCTATGTTGCAACTAACTCAACTAACTTGTGAATTATTCAGTTCTGTCCTTGTCAAGAGATAAATTTTGTAATCAGTAGACTCTTACCCAGCATCTTCCACATAGTCAACAAGATCAATTAAATGCTGTGTAACTATTATAAGATCTCAAGAGAGGTGGTACCTATTGCTTTCTCAGTGGAGTTGGAGTTGCAGCCATCAAACTTCAGCATGTCTACTTCCCACTCTGCAAATGTCTTGGCATCAGTGTCAACATTCTCCAGTGTGGTGCCAGGAAACCCACCACACGTTGCAATACCCAGGTCCCCATAAATCCCTAGCTTCAGCCCTTTAGAATGAACCTAGCATGAACAATGCAGATCAAGAAGTAAGTAGCTCAAACTGTCAAGACAGAACATGAGTAAATATGTCTCTTTGTAAAGTTACATTTCCATATTTGTAATTAGAAGATTTCTACATACTTCAGTCACAACATCAATGGCAGTATATTATCAATACAGTTTTTACAAATCATTCTCACTGTGGCAAACAAAATGCAAGTTTAGCTTTTTTAAAGGCACGCCTTATTTCCATTCCTGAATTTTTCCTAAATAATTGAGGCTAAGTACTTGTTCACAATGGTTTTAGTATGTCTCATGGAATGAATGGCTAAGCCTCAGCACCTTACAAAAGATTGGTGTCAAAAATGGTTGATGGCTATTTATAATCGAAAACTGTACCTGATCCTTAGCTGGCCTCAGAAAGCAAAAGCAATGGCTGAAATTTGTGTTTATGATGGCAATGAATCTGTCAGGACTCGCTGTCATGACGGTGTAAAAATAACAGCAACTTTTGGAATCCACATGTAAGCCCATGTGGAAATCTACTGGCTGATATTACTGATATCCCATTCCCCTTCACAGGCACAGTCAACGCAGAATTACTGATTTGACATGAATTTCAACTTTTTGCACACTATTCTCAATGTAAAACTTAGTGAAAATGTTAAGCCTGGTTCAATCAGGAGTAACTGAATTTTAACAACATACTTACTTCTGATAAACTTCTCTAGCCCTGAATTTTGTAAGTGTGGAGTCTCATTCCCTTAGAAGAAAATTTAAAAGTTGCATGATACTTTAAGATGATTAAAACTGATTTTTTAAAGTTGATGATATTCAAGCTTTTCCCTTAATCCCATGTGTATGTCCAATTTTCTTTCTCGTCCTGTCCAGTGATTAAATTATATTCCATGCTTCTTATTTCCTACTTTGCTGTCTGTGAGAATGCTGCAATGTGATTGGTTCGTCAGCCTGGCTGTGACCTTCCCTGTTGCCAAGCACCACAGATCCCCTATAAATGGCACCATATTCAAAGTGACATTGGACTAGAAGAAACACATGTTCTGGAGCCTGCTAAATCTTTGTGGGCAGCTTTTTACAAGGTCAGCGATGACTGTGTTCCTTCACTACTGACTGCAACATTTGGGTCAATTAAAATTAACTCCATGTACAATGTACTAAGACAAAAACAAATCTAGGCATATATCCATAAATATATTGATCAAGAACAAAATTTCTATCAAGTGAAAGTGCACCTTTGGCTTTTAATAAATTTCAATTGTGCATAATGACAGTACAAAGGGCTCTCTTTTTAGCATGGGTTTTAATGCCTTTAAAATGATTGCTATCATCTCATGTTACTAGAATATTGGAAAATTGAAATCACAATTATAAATGTCTAAAAGAAACAAGATACTGGAGCGTGAATGAAAGAAATTATGTAGATTGATGAAAACAGGTAGGTTCTAAAATAGTTGTTGGGACGGTGGGGGGTGGGGGGGCGGGGTGGATGCAATTGACTCTGCCAGACTACCACTCAGGCATTGAAGCTGAAAATTTCCCCCATTGTTACAGTGATTCCCAACATGACAGGAGTTTCCATTGACCCTGGTTCAATTTTCTCCTCCATTTTTGTCCCCTCCATAAACAAGATGGAAACAGCCCTCTCAGCCTTTCAGCTGTTTGTTGGGCCATTGGTTCTCTGTCTTTTTGAACATAATTCCAACATATTATGCAATAACTTGCTGAAGACCCATTCAAATTGCTGCTACTTGGTGCCCTTATCCACCGAGACAGTGCTGTAGTGTGTGTCGCATGGGATACCAAGGTAATAGAAATAACAAAAAACACAGGTTGTGTGTTATCGTTAGCCTGATGTACACTTGAAATTTGAAAATGTTACTCACGTAATCAGCCAGTGCTTTAATGCCATTTGGGAATCGTTCAGGATCTGGCTGAATCTTCCCATTAGCATCTCTTATCATTGCCGACCAGCAGTCATCAATGTTTACATATTGATAGCCCAGATCTTTCCAGCCATCTTCTACCAGCTTGTCTGCCATCGCCCTAAACAAGCCTTCACTGTTACAGTGAAAAGCCAAGAAGATGGTCACCAAATTGGTCTATTTTTGTTGTTTATTACTAACTATGTACTCAAATATCAGGAAAACTTTGCAGACTGTCTTAAAAAATAAGTCAGGTATAGCCCCAGTGTGCATCTACTGATGCACGGTGACATGAAACAATGTAGGGATTCTCTTACGATGGCCCAGATCCTGAGCTCTTATTCTCAAGCAGGGATGTCTAGGTTTATACCATATAAAGATGATATGAATTGAGTTGCTTCCCTGAAGAAAAGAGAGGGTAAAGTTTATAGGATGGTACATAACTAGAAATGCATTAGATAACAGATAACATATTAGCTGTGTTATCTAAATACAACACATAGGAGTATGTTACAAGACAACATTCAGAGAATATCAAAAACGAATTCAACTACCATCAAAATCATAAAATGTATCATTGCCTGGAAATACATTTCTAGCTTTTTGTTCCCAAGTATGTTTAATAAAGTACTTTTAATTTTGAGCAAGTGACTGGTAAAGGTAAACAGTAGATTGTCCAAATCAGGCACCATAATTGGATCAGCTCATTTATATTTGGAATGAAAAAGATATTTATTCCAACAAGTGTTAAAGGAAAGTAATTTAATGAATTCACATTGTGATGACCTTTGACCCAGAAGTAGTGGAGTAAGGAAAATTTGCAATTTCTTTAAAATGTCTGTGGAATCTGTAATTGTTTTTAATATTTGAAAAGAATTTTAAGAGTTTGCTTTAATGATAAAGGAACCAATTGTAATTTTCTTGGATACAAGCACTGTCCACGACAGTATCGGTAGGAGTAACCATTGCACAGTCCTTGTGGGGACAAAGTCCAGTCTTCACATTGAGATAGCTCCATCATGTTGTGTGGCACTACCACCGTGCTAAATGGGATAGATTTCGACCAGAGCTAGCAACTCAAGACTGGGCAACCATGAGGCACTGTGGGCCATCAGCAGCAGCAGAATTGTACTCAACCACAATCTGTAACCACATATCGGTATCTGAGAAGTTGCGAATGACGCTGATGAACATTGTGCAATAATCAGCGAACATCCTCACTTCTGACCTTATGATGGAAGGAAGGTCATTGATGAAGCAGCTGAAGGTAGTTAAGCCTAGGACACTACCCCGAGGAACTGCTGCAGTGTCATCCTGGAACTGAGATGATTGACCTCAAACAACCACAACCATCTTCCACTGTGCTAGGTATGATTCCAACCAGTGGTGAGTTTTCCTCTGATTCCCACTGGCTCCAGTTTTGCTAGGGCTGCTTGATGCCACACTTGGTCAAATGTTGAGTTGATGTGAAGGGCAATCACCCTCACTGCACCTCGGGAGTTCAGCTCTTTTATCCATGTTTGAACCAAGGCTGTAATGAGGTCAGGAGCTGAATAACCCTGGCATGCCCTCCTGCACGCTTTATTGAAATAGGGTTGATCCCTTGGCTTGGTAGTAATTGCAGAGTGAGGGATATGCCGGGCTATGAGGTTGGGGAAGCGATGTATGAGTGAGTTAAAAGGGACTGAATCCTAAAAGTGGTGTGAACAGCTCAGGCATGCAAAGGAGCTGAGAGTTTGTATAAGAGGACCAGATCATGAACTGGGTATGGCTGGTTGGTTGGTTGAACAGGAACGCTGGAAAGCAATGCCATCAGGACTGATGCGACGTGAGTGAGAGAGGGTTCCTAGGCGAGTGCCTTGTTGGTGTTAACTGCATGCGGGGACCTCGATTGGAATACGGCTGATGGCGAACATGATTCAAGGGTCACGTTGATTGAGTGGGAAAGTGAGATATCAAACGTGCCAGAAGACAAGTTAGAGACTTTTGGAACTGGGCATGGTGCAACATTTGTTTGGGGAGTGATGCAAGTGTTTTTACGCTTGTGTCAAGACGTATCTTTGTTGCATCGACTGTTTACAGTGAAATTTACCTTTTTTCTTTTAAGCATCAGTTGCTTATAAATTCATGTTTAATTTGCATCGGTTCTCATACATGTTAATGCAAAAGCTACAAAAAGTGAAATCCTGATGGTAATTTCTTGACTTGCAAATTGTTTGATAAATTTGGTTATTTGGGTTCACAGTTCCTTCACAGGGATCGTAATAACATTATATAAAAACATAAATCAGATGGCAAATCCCCTGTACTACCTCGGCATACCCTCCTATTGGCCAGTGCAAACAACATTGGCAGAGGCCTCAAAAAAGGTTGCCACTTTCAGCTGGGGCAATAGTGCATGATGGAAGATCTACAGAACTGGGAAAATAACAAATAGTTGTTTGGTAGTACAGAATTTGAGTATTGCTGAAAAAAGAGACATGTCAAAGCTTTTCATCTTGCACTCATCAGGACACTTTGCAAAAATACCAATATAGGGGGAAACAACAACATAGTATAAATTGTTGTTTTCCCCCTATATTGGTATTTTTGCGAAGTGTCCTGATGAGTGCAAGATGAAAAGCTTTGACTCGTCTCTTTTTTCAGTGAAAACAATAAACTTACAAAGCTGATCTAGGAAACGATAGAAGCAAACAAAATGTAGCACCATATGAAGAAATGATCATAAACTTACACCACAATGTAAACAAAACAGTGAAATCTAACTGACCCTAATTCCGTTTGACATCATTTGTAGGATTACAGGTTCAAACCTCTGGCTTGCCTGACAGTTGACTTGCGTCAATTTTTAAACATTTATTCTTTCATGGGATGTGTGCATCACTGGCAAGACCAGCATTTATTAGCCCATCCCTAATTGCCCTTGAACTGTGTGGTTTGCTAGGCCATTCCAGAGGGCAATTAAGAGTCAACCACTTTACGGTAGATCTGGAGTCACATGTAGTCCAGAGTGGGTAAGGGTGGCAGATTTCCTTCCTTAAAAGACATTAGTGAACCAGATAGGTTTTTAGGACAATTACGACAATGGTTACTTTCATGGTCACCATTATGAGACTAGCTTTCAATTTTATTTCAGGTTTTATTAATTGAATTTAAATTCCACCAGCTGCCATGATGGGATTTGAACCCCTGTCACCAGAGCATTAGCCCAGTCCTCTGAATTATTAGTTCACTACACGACCATCGCCCCAAGTATTCCTTGCTGAATTAGTGGATGGAGTACCTCACACAATTAAAATATTATTTGCCAAGGGGAGGGGAGAAACAAATTCAAAGAAGTAAATTGTAGAGCTGTTTATAATCTGAATGACTAGATAGAGGGTGGAATGGCTTAAAATGGGAGTAAAATTAGAGAAAAAAATAAGAAAAAGAAAGAAGTCACAGAGTTAACTGATGTCTAGGTGATACTTAAAAATACATGCCTAATGCAGCTGTTAGGGTGCTCCTTGCAATCTATGGTACATCTGTAGCGCTCCCAGGATATCCAGCCCATTGGGGGAGTTCTCGCCAAACCATTATCCAGGGACTGGCATGGTCCGGCTAGTATCGGTAGGATGGATATGAAGAGAGAAAGTACTCTGTAATGCATTAAAAACCTGGCTGGGGGAGAAAAATTGATCTTTTAGCCACATTACTTTTAGGACTCATCCATAAATTTCTATTGGATTTTTAAAAAAATCTGAGTCTATGATTATTATAAGAATGTATAAGTTGAGATAAGTCAGTGAGATTTATTGAGATAAGACACCTTTAAAAGTCTTAAACAACTCTCTGAAAGTTATAATTAAAGCCATGTTCCCATCTTCTAATGATTTATGCAAATGGAAGACAAACTAGAAGTCTAGCCTACTTTACTTCAAAGCTTCCTCATTTATTTAACCATAGGTCTTTTGACTTCAGCTGTTTTCTTGTCCTTCCAAGAATATCAAAAGACTCACATGAGCTCGAAGCACAGAATCTAACCCTCCCTCTCGACCCCACCAAATAGCAAGGTGCTCCAGTTATAGGTGCAAAAAAAGTAACTTCCTCCCTTTAATGAGAATTCTTTTCTTTTTGCCTCTTGCCCACCGTGTCATATATTTTGTTCCTTATTGTAATTCAAAATTTCCTTCCGTCTGATTAGATCAAATATCACTCACTTCAGAAGCTGAGACACCCGTTGGTGCTTTAGTAACAGTATTAGCAATATTAACCTGTGGGCAAAGAGGGCTACAACCAGCCAGCGTTTTGTTCCCTGTTCGAATTCCTGAGGTGCTAGCACCCTGGTACAGTTTGATCACAGTTCTAGAAAAAAATGCAAAGAAATGTTTATGGTAAGATTGCAGACCAAAGTGGACTTCAGCTTTTGTCTTATCCAAAATGCTTTGTGCAGCCCTAATTTGGCCTAATTTCTACTGATAACTGAGGGGGTGAGGGGTGGACCCCAAACTCTTTTAGTCTGTAGTTCTGTCAATATAAAATTCAGCCACATGGAACAACTTGGAGGAAGGGCTACCTATCTTTCCCTTGCCAGGTAGAAAAATCCATTTTGCCCCTAATACCATTTCATCCCCAGGAACGAAACCAGTTTTCGGTTAGGTTGTACCTGGCTCGCAAAGTGCATGGCTGGCATTATTAATCCGAGGACCCCTTTATTTTAAGTTATATCTATCTGCATCCATACAATATTTTGTACGGAATGTTTTTCACCGGCAGACTGCATCGGAAGATGAGGAATATAACAAGTTTCGGTTATCTAGTTCCTTTGATCACAGGAGCATCATCAGGCAAAACAGAATTGGGGCCACGCTAAAGAAGGGTGAGACAGGTTGGCCAAAGTGGGAGATTAACTCTTACTTTGAGGCCGGGCCAAATGATTCACATTACCAGAGAGGGAAGGGGAGGTTTGTATTTTGAACGTGAACCTTGTGCCTTCTTTAGTGCTGATATCTCCATTACTGTCCAAACAATAATACCATTTTGCCAATTGTAGACACTATACCTGACTGGAGGGATGGTGCTGGGATGGGTGCCTGAAATGGGTAAGTGCTCTATTCCATGATGTTTACATCCCTCTCCAGATGATTGTGTGTGTGTGCATTTCTCAGGAACTTCATACACAACTCACTTTAGCTTAATGTGGAGAAAGGCACAGAGAAATCGCAGGAAACTAGTAATATGATGTCACTTTCTCATTGTGATATCATCAGAGTGGAAGACTCAAAAGTTTTATTTAATTCCCGATATAATAAAGGCAAAACTAAACCATGCTGCCCTCCCAGTATATCGGTGCCCTCTAAGCAATTCGACAAACTGCACAGTCACGTTATCTCCATATCTATTGAATTTACATCAATTTCCGTTTGATTTCTTTCTTCAGGGCGGTTTGCGCCCATTGAAACGAGACTTGTTTACAGTGATAATGTTCTCAAAAACATCTCCAACACGCAATACGACCATCCCGAAAGTGGCTCCGGAAGATCCATCCTTTGGTTACTCACCGTCTTCTCACAGTCGATTCGCCGTTTACACTAATCTGTCAGTTCCTGGCGTAAACTTCGCCTTCTGCCTAACGCCGAGGGGAGGGGTGGGCGGGGGTACAATTTAACATCACATTCACCATTTGAACCCATCATACAATCGCGATTACAGCCTCCAGTCAGTATCACATCCTCCCAGTAGCAATGCTTCAGTGAAACGATTCTGAAAGGTGTGTTCTAGTGTCATTAGTTGACACTAATCAGGCTAAATCACAATCATTCGCCCTTGTTTCTTTCTAATGCAAAGTAATGAAAGCATTATACTGACTTTTAAACCCATGATAGAGTCCAGCAGCAATCCCGTCCTTCAACTCCCTCTTCATTACAACATGTGGTTAATGGCCTGGATAATCCACGAGAAGGAGAATGATCTGCTGAACTGCACCTACCTGCTGGTGACACTCACCTGAGGTCACCTGGTGATGTTGTGTGATGTCAGGGGAAGGAAGGCAGGGGGGGTGGGATTAACACATGCCAGCTCCCATCTGTAATGTAAAAACAAAATGCTGCGGATGCTGGAAATCTGAAACAAAAAATAGAAAATGCTGGGAAAGCTCAACAGGTCTGACAGCATCTGTGGAGAGAGAGAAACAGAGGGCGGAATTTTGCCCTTGATGGGCGGGCGGGCCCCACCAGCTCGGCGGCGGGCGGGCAGCCGATTGCCGCCGCCGAAATGGGCCCCGCCGCCATTTTGAATGGGCGAGCCAATTATGGCCCAGTCAGCTGGCCACCCGATGGGAAGCACTATGCCCTCCCTGTGCGAGGGGGATTCCCCAGCTGTCAGAGTGCGCTCTTTTGCGCATGCGCACGAAAGAACGCACATCTCCCTGAGACTAAGTGCTGCCTCAGGGAGATCGCTGACAGTTTTTGAAAGTTGAAAAATAGGAAAATTTAAAAATTATTAAGATGTCCCCCTCATGTGACAATGTCACACGAGATGGGACATGTTAATAAATATCGCATAAACTTTATTAAAGTTTTTTAAAACAGACATGAAACCTCATTCCGCCGGTGGATGAGGTTTCATGTTTTTTCAGAAGCCCGCCTTAAGGTTGGATGGGCAGGGCCTTTAATTGGATTAATTATCCTGTCAATGGCCTCAAATGGCCATTGACAGGTCGGCGGGCGCACAGCTGATTTTGCTGTCCGCCGACCTTCCTCAATATTTAAATAGGGTGTGATGATGTCAGGGGTTCTCCCAGACGTCACCCCACGTCATTTTCGCGTTGGCGAGTGGGCCCTGCCCCCAGGTCGCCGACGGAAAAATTCTGCCCAGAGTTTACGTTTCGAGTCTGTTTCAGAGCTCTGAAGAAGAGTCACACGGACTCGAAACATTAACTCTGCTTTTCTCTCCACAGATGCTGTTAAACCTGCTGAGTTTTTCCCATCGATAATGTCCCTGTTGCTGTGGAGCTGTGTGATCACTGGCAAAACAGCAGCGAGAGAGTAGGGCGAGTGCTTCGCACATGCTGCTCCTGTGGAGAGAAACGGAGTTGATGGCCGGATCTTTCCACTCTCATTGGCGGCGGCCGTCATGGCGAGCATGGGCGGACAATATGGCGAGAAGCCCAAAAAATCACTTATACATCATCGTGAAACCAGTTTGCGGTCGTCCGCTCCACCCGTCAACTGCCGGGCCACGTTTCCCACCGCTGCCCATCAGCAACCTAATTTCAATACTTTAACATCTCATTATAAGCCCAGTTCGCTGGAATCAGCACCCCAACGCTGGATCATCCGGGCACGGTTTCACAACTGTACATAAGCAACATGCACCTGGCGAGCTGCACTTCACTCGCGACTTTGAGATTTGTTTGTCTGCCTTGTTTCAGGCAGCACTCACGGTCATCAGCACCAGGCTTCACAGACAGCACCACATCAATTTTAGGGGGCTCATGCGCAGGACTCTATCTACCAGACCAACTGTAAGGCGGGGGTGGCTTTTCAACGGCTGCAGGGCTAGAGCTTGCTTGGGAAGGGGGAGAAGTGGCCTCAGGCAAGGGGAGAGGCTGCAGGGCGAGGGCTGTACTGGGGAAGGGGGGTATCCCAGGGTGTGTGTGGGGGCATGTTGATCTGTGCAAGTGGCCTCAAGGTGGTGAGGGCTGAGGTGGCAGCCTCCTTAGGAGATGAGGCCAGATGAAGATGTGAGGGTGTGTGTGAGAGAGTGAGTGGTGATGTCCCTTGAGCTGGCAGTGAGTGAGATGCCAGTGAACATGTGATGGCCTTCTGAGTTTGTAAGCTTAGAGTGGTGAGATGGTTGTCTTGCCCTGGCGGTACAGAAGAGATCATTCATTCTCTTTCTGCAGAGGATGGCCAACCTCTTCTGTGCAGCATTGGCACTGATCACCACCGTCACCGCCTCCCAAGTCAGAGTGGTGAGATTGCTGGACCTCCTACAGCCAGAGCAGGGGTGGACATCATGGTGGGCCTCCGAAAGGCATTCCAGTGACGGGTCACTGAACTCTCCTTGGCTTTCAGGGCCATGTCTTCATTGGAGCAGTCCTGGGCTGCAAGCATTGAGAACTGTGCATGGCTGCAGTTTAGATATGGCACCCAGAGTGAGATGTCATGTCAGCGGATCACAGCCTGAATTATTTACGGACATATTGAACCTTTTGAGGAAGACATATTTTTTTAAAGAAGAACACACAAGCAAAAGTTGGTTGAGACTGTAAAGTAACCACTTTCTGGAAAATTCCTATATGGACTATACTTGACTGACTAGTCCAGGAAGGCCCTGGAATGTCGCACCTGAAAAGGTGTCAAGGCCCACTTCAGACAGAGACAGTTGAAAGGGAGAGATGCAATGTAAAAGACTGAACATTAATCTCCTGTGGTTGCAGAGACAATGGAGACCGGTTACCAAATCTCAGCAGAAACCATCTCCTGTTGAGTTATGTCTCAGACTGTGGACATGATCTGAGTTGAAGGAAAGCAGATTCTGGGTGAAAGACATGTTTTTTTTTTCCCTTCCAGGAATACACAATAAAAGGGGTCAAAAAACCAGCTGCAAACCTAATCAGTGTATCCTAGTTCTGGAGCTTAACTTTTATCTTACAGCAAAGTTATCCTTGAACAGGTCACAGTCAATCTTTTTGCATTTATCAGGGAGGTATGAAAGAATTATGTTTAATCACACAGAGAAATTAAGTAAAAGCAGTGTGTTGATATCATTTATAATGATAAAGAAAGTCCACAATCAAAAATAGCAAACAGGACTAGAGAGGAGGAAACCAGCTAGGGTTCTCATTTCTGAACATTCTCAATTGTTGAAACAGAAGTATATGGACACTGGGTGACGGCAGGATTGGATTTACCCACCTCTTTCTCTGCCCCCTAACACCCCACCCCTCAAACATCCCCCTGTTAAATAACTGGAAATAATTTATTATCCTATTGAATATGGGTACTTACTCCATTCTAGTTCGTAAAATATATATGCATATAATATGGATATTGTCCTATGATTTTCCTTGGAGAAGAGAAGGGTGAGAAGAGATTTGATAGGGTTATCCAAAATCATGAGGGGTCTGGACAGAGTAGATAAGGAGAAACTATTCCCATTGGTGATAAGTTCGAGAACCAGAGGGCATAGATTCACTGTTGCTGGGTCAAAATCCTGGAACTCCTTTCCTAACAGCACTGTGAGTGTTCCTACGCCATATGGACTGCAGCCGTTCAAGAAGGAAGCTCACCATCACCTTCTCAAGGACAATTAGGGATGGGCAATAAATGTTGGCCTGGCCAGCGAAGCCCGCATCCTGTGAATGAATAGAAAATAAATTTGCAAAAGAAGCAATGACAACATGAGGGAAAGCTTTTTTACGCTGTGAGTGATCAGGACCTGGAATCCACTGCCTGAGAGTATATGGTGGAGGCTCTCAAAAAGGAATTGGATCATTATATGAAAAGGAAAAAGTTTGTAAGACTCTGGGGAAAAGGCAGAGGAGTAGCACTAGGTGAGTTGTTCCTTCAGAGGGCCAGCACTGAGACGACGGGCCAAATGGCCTCCTTCTGTATGGTAACCATTCCATGATTCAATGATTTTGCACCTGCTGTGTCAAAAGTCGGATGTGTACTTTGATTGGATATCGTAAAGCCACAGGAGGTCTACTAGTTTTTGCAAAATTTCCTTAATCTAACTGAAACTTGGCCCATACTGAACAGGCATAATTGAAAACGCAAGAAACAATTTCAAGTGGTTCACAATGTGGTTCTTGCACAGTGTTTATCTAATTTTTTAACATTTAAATTTAACATCAGCAATAGGCTAAACACTGGCTGGCTTCCCAACTTGTAAAATAGCCTCTTTAATTTACAGAAACATTGAAGGTCTAAATTAGGACCTATCATCTTCACATAGAAATTAAAGAGTATTTTATTCCAATTTAGTTAAAAAATATTACATTCCATGATATGAAGTAAAATAACAGGAATTGAATCATATGCAGTATGTGGCACATCTATCAAAATACAAAACCAGCCTTGTGACTAGACCCCAAAAGAGAAACATAAGTTTGTGGATTGCTCCTATCAGGTCACAAGTTTTATTTTTTGGTATGCTGTTAGAGGGAACACAAATACGACAAGCAGACTGCAAACTGTACTTTGCAGCAAGAGCCAAGTCCAAGTCACCACGAGTGGCTCAGCTACACAGGGCGGGGAGAAAAAAGAGTGGGAGACAGATGTGACACCAGGATGGTATGTTGCCTCCCTGGTGTCAGGGTCAAGGATGTCACTGAGCAGCTGCAGGACATTCTGAAGGGAGATGGTGGACAGCCAGTGGTCGTGGTCCACACCGGTACCAGTGACATGGGTAAAAAGAGGGATGAGGTACTGCAAGCAGAATATAGGGAGCTAGGAAATAAGTTAAAAAGCAGAACCATCAAAGGTAGTAATCTCACGTGCTAGCAAGATCAGGAATAGGAGAATAGACCAGATGAATGCATGACTGGAGAGATGGTGTTGGAGGGAGGGATTTAGATTCCTGAGGCATTGGGACCGATTTTGGGGAAGATGGGACCTTTACAAGCTGGATGGGTTACACCCCAGGAGGACCGGGATCAATATTCTTGCATGGTTATTCACAAGTACTGTGGGGGAGGGTTTAAACTAGAGTGGCAGGGAGATGGGAACCTGGGTGGGGAGACACAAGAGAGGGAAACAAAGATATGAATGAAAGATAGAAAAGTAAAAAGCCAAAGTGCAAGGCAAAGGAAACAAGGGCTAACAGCAAATAGGGCCATAGTACAAAAAAAATGTTAAAAAATACAAGTCTAAAGGCACTGTATCTGAATGCACAGAGCATTCACAATAAGGTAGATTAATTAACAGCGCAAATAGATGTAAATGGGTACGATAAGATTGCGAGTACAGAGACATGGATGCAGAGTGTCCAGGCTGGGAACTGAATGTCCAAGAGTATTCGATATTTAGGAAGGACAGGCAGAAAGGAAAGGGAGGTGGGGTTGTGTTGTTGGTAAAGGATGACAGTGCAATAGTGAGAAAGGATATTGGCTCAGAAAATCAAGATGTAGAATCAGTCTGGGCAGAGCTGAGAAGCAACAAGGGGTGGAAAACATTAGTGGGAGTTGTCTATAGGCTTCCAAACAGTAGTGGTAAGGTGGGGGATGACATTAAACAGGAAATTAGAGATGCATGTAACAAGCATACTACAGTAATCATGGGTGACTTTAATTTACATATTGACTGGGCAAATTAGCAATAATACTGTGGTGGATGAATTCCTGGAGTGTGTGTGAGATGCTTTTTTAGATCAGCACATCAAGGAACCAACTAGCGAACAGGCTTTCTTAGATTTGTTATTTTGCAATGAGAAGGGGTTAATAATAATCTTGTTGTATGGGGTCCTTTAGGGAAGAGTGACTATAACATGATGGAATTCTTCATTAGGATGGAAAGTGAAATAGTCCAATCAAAACTAGGGTCCTAAATCAAAACAAAGGAAACTACGGGGGCATGAGGGGTGAGTTGGCTACGATAGATTGGGGAACTTCATTAAAAGGCATAACAGTGAACAGTGAAAAGGCAATGGCTAATATTTAAGGGATGAATGCTAATAATGCAACAGTTATACATCCCTTTCTGGTGCAAAAACACAACAGGAAAAGCGGTCCCACCATGGCTAACAAAAGAAATTAAGGATAGTATTAAACCCAAAAAGGAGTCATATAAAATTGCTAGAAAAAGTAGCAAGCCCTAGGATTGGGAGCAGTTTAGGGATTCAGAAAGGAGGACCAAGAGATTGATTCACAGGGGAAAAATAGAGTATGAGCGTAAACTTGCAAGGAACATAAAAGTGGACTGTAAAAGCTTCTATCAGTATGTAAAAAGAAAAAGATTAGTGAAGACAAATGTCTGCCAAGGGAGAATTTATAATGGAAAACAAGGGAATGGCAGAGCAATTAAACAATTACTTCAGTTATGTCTTCATGAAGGAAGACAAAAATAACTTTCCAGAAAAACTAGGGAACCAAGGGTCTAGTGATCAGGAGGAATTGAAGATAATTAGTATTAATTAAAAAAATAGTGCTGGAGAAATTAATGGGACTGAAAGCTGATAAATCCCCAGGGCCTGATAATCTATACCCCAAGGTACTGAAGGAGGTGGCCACAGAAATAATGGATGCATTGGTTGTCATCTTCCAAAATTCTGTAGATTCTGGAACAGTCCCAGCCAATTGGAGGGTGGCAAATGAAACCCCACTATTTAAAAAAGGAGGGAGGGAGAAAACAACAAATTACAGACCGGTTAGCCTAACATCTGTTGTAGAGAAAATTCTAGACTATTGTAAAGGATGTGATATCAGGCCACTTAGAAAATATCAACAGGATTAGACAAAGTCACCATGGATTTATGAAAGGTAAATCATGTTTGACAAACCTACTGGAGTTGTTTGAGGGTGTAACTAGCAGAATAGATAAGGGAGAACCAGTGGATGTGGTGTATTTGGATGTTCAGAAAGCTTTTGATAAAGTCCCACATAAGAGGTTATTGTGCAAAATTAAAGCACATGGGATGGGGGGTAATATATTGGCATGGATTGAGAATTGGTTAGCAAATAGGAAACAAAGATTCGGAATAAATGGGTCTTTTTCGGAGTGGCAGGCGGTGACTAGTCAGGTACCGCAGAAATCAGTGCTTGGGCCCCAGTTATTCACAATATAGATCAATGATTTGGACGAGGAAACCAAATGTAATATTTCGAAGTTTGCTGATGACACAAAACTAGGTGGGAATATGAGGGGTAAGGAGAATGTAAAGAGGCTTCAAGGTGATTTAGACAGACTGAGTGAGTGGGCAAATACATGGTAAATGCAGTATAATGTGGATAAGTTTGAAGTTATCCACTTTGGTAAGAAAAACAGAATGGCAAAGCATTATTTAAATGGTGATATTTTGGGAAATGTTGATGTACAAAGGGTTCTGGGTGTTCTTGTACACCAGTCAATGGGAGCAAGTATGCAGGTGCAGGAAGCAGTTAGGAAGGTAAATGGTATGATGGCCTTCATTGCAAGAGGATTTGAGTACAGGAGCAAGGATGTCTTTCTGCAGCTGTACAGGGCCTTGGTGAAAACACGCTTGGAGTATTGTGTGCAGTTTTGCTTTCCTCACCTAAGAAAGGGCATACTTGCCATAGAGGGAGTTCAGCGAAGGTTCACCAGACTGATTCCTGGGATGGCAGGATTGTCGTATAAGGAGAGATTGGGCCAACTAGGCCTGTATTCACTGGAGTTTAGGAGAATGAGAGGGGATCTCATTGAAACGTATAAAATTCTGACAGGCTGGATGCAAGATGACATTTCCCCTTGCAGGGGGAGGTCTAGAATAAGGGGTCACAGTTTCAGGATACGGGGTAGGCCATTTAGGACTGAGGTGAGGAGAAATTTCTTCACTCAGAGGGTGGTAAACCTGTGGAATTCTCAACCGCAGAAGGCTGTGGAGGCCAAGTCAGTGAATATATTTAAGAAGGAAATAGATTTCTAGACACCAGAGGCGCCAAGGGGTATGGGGAGTATGGTGTTGAGATAGAGAATCAGCCATGATCATATTGAATGGCAGAGCAGGCTCGAGGGGACAAATGGCCTACTCCTGCATTTCTATGTTTCCATGAATGTGAACCTGTCTCAGTTTTGATATAGACAGGCCAACTTGTTTTTCTCTTGAAAGTTTATAAGGTTTGATAAGGTGCTGCAGGTTAGATTCATGATTAAGTTCAGAACAATTGGAGTCTGGGGACAGGTAGCAGAATGTATTGCAAGCTTGCTACCAAACAGAAAGCAGAGAGTAGGGATTAGACTGGCAAAAGGTGGGATGGTGTTCTACAGGGGTCAGTGTTGGGACCACGTTGGGATATCAACAGTATAGATTAAGGAATCAAAAGTATAACTTCAAAATTTGGGAAATACACCAATTTAAGAGGAATAATTAACACAGAGGACATCTGACTGTGAAAATACAATAATAAACTTGTATAATGGGCATCTTATTGGCAAATTAATTTCAATAAAGTTAATTGTGATGTTTGGCAGGAAGAGTAAGGAGGTCACCTTGGAAGATAAGTAGCTAAATAGGGTATGGATCCACAAGTCACTAGAAGTAGCAACGCTGGCTAATAAAGCAGTTACAAAAGCACTGTAGCTCATTTCTGGAGAGATAAAACTGAAAAGCAGAAAAGTTCTGTTCAACGTGTATAGAATTAAGAATAAAACAGGACAGACCACCCGGCATCAGCCTAGGCACTGGAAATAACAACGACATATCCTGCCCAATTGACCCTGCAAAATCCTTCTCATTGACATTAGGGGACTTGTGCCAACAATGGGATAGTTGTCTCACAGACTGGTCAAGCAGTAACCTGGCAAAGTTACACTTACCGAATCATACCTTACAAATCAAAGTCCCATACACCACCATTACCATCCCTGGGTATGTCCTGTCTCATCGGCAGGATAGACCAACCAGAGATGGTGGCACAGTTGGTAGGGAATAGCCCTGGGAGTCTTGAACATTGATTCCGGCCCACATGCAGTCTCATATCATCAAACACAGGCAAGGTAACCTCCTGCTTATTATCACCTACCACCCTGTATCAGCTGATGAATCAGTACTCCTCTATGTTGAACACCACTTGGAAGAAGCACTAATGGTAACAAGGGCACAGAATGTACTCTGGGTGAGAGACTTCAATGTCCATCACCAAACGTGGCTCGGTAGCACCACTACTGACTGAGCTGGCCAAATCGTGAAAGCACATCTGACAGATTGGGCCTGCAGCAGGTAGGAACATAGGACTTAGGAGGAGGAGTAGGCCATTCGGCCCTTCAAATCTGCTTCGCCATTTGATAAGATCATGGTTATTCTGGCTGTAGCCTCAACACCATTTTCCTGCCTGTTCCCCGATGACACTGTTGCCTAACAAAAGTCTATCTAACTCAGCCTTTAATAAATTCAAGGACACAACCTCCACTGTTTTCTGAGGAACAGATTTCCACAGACTAACAACTCTCTGAGAGAAAACATTTCTCCTCATCTCCCTCTTAAAAAAGAGACCTCTTATTCTTAAACTGCGTTCCCTAGTTCTAGTCTCCCCAGGTAGTGAGGAAACCAACAAGAGGGAAAAACCTACTTGACCTTGCCCTCACCAATTTATCTGTCGCAAGTGCATCTGCCCATGCTAGGACTGACCGCCACACAGTCTCGTCTTCAAGACTCATCTTCACACTGAGGATCCCCTCCATTGTATTGTGTGACACTCCCACCATGCTAAATGGGGTAGGTTTGAACACCTCAAAACTGGACATCGTTGAGGCGCTGTGGGCCATCAGCAGAACTGTATTTAATCAAGATCTGTAACTTCATGGCCCACCATATCTCTCACTCTACCATTACTATCAAGTGAGGTGATCAATTCTGGTTCAATGAGGAATGCAGGAGACCATGTCAGGAGCAGCACCAGATATGCCTAAAAATGAGGTGCCAAGCTGGTGAAACTGCAACACAGGACTATACTATATGCATGCTAGACAGTGGAAGCAGCATGCAATAAACCAAAATGATCTTACAACCAATGGATCAGGACTAAGCTCTGCAGTCCTGCCACATCCAATCATGAATGGTGGTGGACAATTAAACAACTAACTGGAGGAGGAGGATGTTCACAAATATCCACACCCTCAGTAATGGGGGAAGCCCACCTTAGCAGTGCATAAGACAAAGCTGAAACATTTGCATCCATTTCAGCCAGAAGTGCTGAGGGGATGATTTATCTTGGCCTCCTCCTGAGGATCCCAACATTACAAGTACAAATTCAATTCACTCCATGTGATATCAAGAAACAGCTGAAGTCATTGGATACTGCAAAGGCTATTGGCCCAGGCAACATCCCAGCTGAGGTACTGACAACCTGTGCTCCAGAACTAGCCGTGTCCATAGCAAAGCTCTTCCAGTACTGTCACAAATACAGGCATCTACCTGACAGTGTGGAAAATTGCCTAGGTATGTCATGTTCACAAAAAGCAGGACAAAACCAACCCAGCCAATTCCCGCCCCATTAGTCTACACTCAATCATCAGCAAAATGATGGAAGATGTCATTGACAGTGTTATCAAATGACACTTATTGTACAATGATCTACTCACCGATGCTCAGTATGCATTCTGCCAGGGGCACTTGGCTCCAGATCACATTACAGCCTTGGTCCAAACATGGTAAAAAGAGCTGAATTCCAGATGTAAGGTGAGACTCTCTTGGCATCAAGGCAGCATTTGACTGACTGTGGTGTCAAGGAGCCATAGAAAAATTGAAGTCAGTGGGAATCAGGAGGAAAATACTCCACCAGCTGGGGAGTCATACCTAGAACAAAGGAGGATGATTGTGATTGTTAGAAGCCAATCATCCCAACCCCAGGACATCGCTGCAAGAGTTCCTCAGGGTAGTGTCCTAGGCCCGATCATCTTCATATGCTTCATCAATAACCTTCCTTCCATCATAATGTCATAAATGGGGATGTTCACTGATAATTGCACAGTGCTCGGTAACATTAGCGACTCTTGAGATAATGAAGCAATTGTGCCCACATCCAGCTGGCCCTGGCTAGCATTCAGGCTTGGGCTGATAAGTGGCAAGTAACATTTGCACCACAGAAGTGCCAAGCATTGACCATCTCCAACAGGAGTGAATCTAACCATCTCTCTTTGACATTCCACAGCATTACCATTGCTGAATCCCCCACTATCAACATCTCGGGCGTCACCATTGACCAGAAACTTAACTGGATCAGCCACATGAGCAAGTCAGAGGCTAGGAATTCTGTGGTGAGTAACTCACCTCTTGACTCTTCAAAGCATGTCCACCATCCACAAGGCACAGATCAGGAGTGTGGTGGAATACTCTCTACTTGCCTGGATGAGCACAGCTCCAACAACACTCAACACCATCCAGGACAAAGCAGTCCATTTGATCAGCACCCCATCCACCATGTTAAACATTCACTCCCTTCAACACTAAGCACAGTGGCAACAGTGTGTACCATCTACAAAATGCACAGCAGCAAATCACCAAAGCTTCTTTGGCAACACCTTCCAAACCCATGTCCACCTAGAAGGACAAGGGCAGCAGATGCATGGGAACACCACCGCCTGCAAGTTCTTCTCCAAGCCACTCACCATCCTGACTTGGAAATATATCGTCATTTCTTCAATGTCGCTGGGTCAAAATCCTGGGACTCCCTTCCTAACAGCACTATGGATGTACTTACACCACACAGACTGCAGCGGTTCAAGAAGACTAAAAATAGAAGGTAAACTAGGTGCTAAAAAGTGTGAAGAAATTAAGGAAATTAATATCAGCAGAGAAAAAGTACTGGAGAAACTTAAGGGACTAATATCTGACAAATCCCCAGGACCTGATGAACTACATCCTAGAGTTCCAAAAGAGATAGTTACAGAGATAGTGGATGCTCTGGCTATGATTTTCCAAAATTCCCTAGATTCTGGAATGGTCCCAGCAGATTGGAAGTTAGCATATGTGACACCACCATTCAAGTAAGGAGGGAGAGAGAAAATAAGGAACTACAGGCCAGACAGCCTGAGTCAGTCATTTGAGAATGTGCTGGAATCTATTATTAAGGAAGTCTTAACAATGCACTTAGAAAATGATAGTATGATCAGACAAAATCAACATTGTTTTACAAAATGTAAAGTGTATTTAACAAATTTGTTCAAGTTTTTTGAGGATGTAACTAGTAGATAAAGGGGAACCAGTAGATGTGCCTGGATTCCTAAAAGGCATTCAGTAAGGTGCCACACGAGGTTAATAAACAAAAGAAGTGCTCATGAAGCAGCGGTAAAATATTAACATAGATAAAAGATTGGTTAATGGACAGGAAGCAAAGAGTAGGGATGAATGGGGCATTTTCAAGTTGGCTGGCTGTGACTACTGGAGTGCCACAAGAATCACTGCTGGGACCTCAGCTATTTACAATCTATATTAATGACTTAGACAAATTGACAGAGAGTAACGTATCTAAGTTTGCTGATGATACAAGGCTAGGTGGAAATGTAAGTTGTGAGGAGGACAGAGTGCCTGCAAAGAGATATAGATTGGTTAAGTGAGTGGGCAACAAGTTGGCAGATGGAGTATAATGTGTTGTGAGGTTATTCACTTGGTTTGTAAGAATAGAAAGTCAAAATATTTTGTAAAATGCGTGAAGCGTGTAAATGTTCATGTTCAATGAGACTTTGGTGTGCTTGTACAAGGAACTCAGTAAGTTAGCATGCAGGTACAGCAAGCAATTAGGAAGACAAATGACATGTTGGCCTTTATTGCAAGAGGATAGGAGTACAAGAATAAGGACTTGCTCCAGTTGTACAGGATTTTGATGAAACCACACCTAGAATACTAATGGTAATTTTGGTTTCCATATTTACTAAGGATATACTTGTATTGAAGGCAATACAACAAAGGTTCACTAGATTGGTAAAAGCAAAATACTGCAGAAATCTGAAACTGAAACAGAAAATGTTGGAAAAACTCAGCAGGTGTAGCAGCATCTGTGGAGAGAGAAACAGAGATAATTTTTCGAGTCCGTATGACCCTTCTTCAGAGCTTCACTAGATTGGCCCCTGGGATGAAAGGGTTGTCACATGATGAGAGACTGAGTAAATTGGGTCCATACATTCTGCAGTTTAGAACAATGAGAGGTGATCTCAGTGAAAGGCTGGGATGGAAAAATGTTTGGTCTCTCAGGGAATCAAGGGGTATGGAAAGCGAGTAGGAAAGTGAATTTGAAACTCAAGATCAGCCATGATCGTATTAAAAGATGCAGCAGATTCAAAGGGCCGTATGGTCTACTCCTCTTATATCTTGTGCTCTTGTGAATATGGCTCACCACCACCTTCTCAAAAGCAATTAGGGATGAGCAACAAATGCTATCCTTGCCAGCGATGCTCCCCACCTTGAACAAATGAAAAAGAAAACCTTGGTTAGACCACACATGAACCAGTGTGTGCACAATTCTGATATCCATATGACATAGAAAATATAGGAGGCACTGGAGAAAGAATAACAAATATTTACTACAATGATACCAGATCTGAGAGGTTCTCCTTTTCAGGGAAAATTGAACTAGCTGGGGTTCTTTTCTCTAGAAAAGAGAAGATTGAGGGGTGACTTGATGAAGACCTTTAAAACTATGAAAGAGGTGGACAATAAATGCCAACACCCCGTGAAAAAGTAAAAAAAAGATAGCCACAATAAACTTCTTTGCCCAGAGAGTGGTTAGAATGTGGGCTAACATTGATGCATTTAAGAGGGTGCTACATAAACACACGTGAGAGAAAGGAATACATTGGAACAATATGTTGATGAAGTTAGGTGGAGAAGGGCGGGAGGAAGCTCACATGAATCATGAACACCAGCATGAACCTGTTTCCCTGCTGTAAATATTTTGTAGTATTATGTAATGATAGCTCCTTGTGTATCACATTAAAACTGTATTTTTTTTTGTCTAAGCTCCCTTGGTGCCATCTTTTGGATGAGATTATATATGGTTCTATTGTGTTTAATTGTGTTCAGATAATTTATTGTAAATTGATTTCCCCTTGCTTGGGGAAGTGGTTTAGGTAATCCTGAGGTTAATTAGAAACTTGTTATTGTTGGAAAGTTTTTTTCACATCGACACTGTTTTGGTCTTCTCCTTTTCATTTTAACTACCTCTTCAGATTATCTCAAGGTTATAAAAAAGCCCAAAGTATTTGGGTTTGTTCTCTTTTGGCTTTTATATAAATTGCTCAGTTGTGATTTGTTGATGTTTATATGCAGTGTAATACCTGGAATGTACTATCTCAAATGTGATGTCTTTGCTATTATGGATAGTCTCAAAACTTCAATATAAATGAGCAGATCTTCCATGGGGTTATTCATAACAAATTAAATGATATACTTTTAAAATTGCAAGACTATTATACTATTATTATGTAAAATGTTTTATTCTGTTGCTAAGGTAGTGCTGTGTTTAGTTAAGCCTCTCCCTTTAAGATCAGAATATCAAATTTCCTTGACTATAAGTGTAAGTATTGTTAAACTGGTAGCCTTCTTGTCAGGCAGTCACGGATTCAAAACAAAAACAGAATTACCTGGAAAAACTCAGCAGGTCTGGCAGCATCGGTGGAGAAGAAAAGAGTCGACGTTTCGAGTCCACATGACCCTTCAACAGAACGGGTTCTGTTGAAGGGTCATGTGGACTTGAAACGTCGACTCTTTTCTTCTCCACCGATGCTGCCAGACCTGCTGAGTTTTTCCAGGTAATTCTGTTTTTGTTTTGGATTTCCAGCATCCGCAGCAACTTTTGGTTTTAGTCACGGATTCAAGTTTGACTCTAGAACTTAAGCACTAAATAAGGGCTTACACTTCACTGCAATATTGAGGAAAGTGTTGCAATGCTTGAGGTGCAATCCTTTGAATGAGGCATTAAACCAATCTGCTTAGGTGAATGTTAGTTCATTGAAGAAGAGTAGTTGAGTTCTTCAAGTATTTTAGCTAACATTTATTCCTCAAGCCAACAGCACTAAAACTGATTATTTGTTCATTGCTATTTATGGGGGGCTTTCTGTATGCAAATGCCATGTTAATTGGCTTACATAAAAACAGTGACAATACTTCTAATGTAATTCTTTGTTTGTAAAGCACTTTTGGGCATGCTATGGATATGAAATTTGTTGTATAAATGTGATTCTTTCTCTGTTGAAACATGGTCTGAGGACACAGCATTTCTTTGTTGCAAGTTGGAATATGCTTGTCAGTTGCTGGCTGCATCTGAGGTGCACTCAGCATTTTAAGATTGCTTTGCATCTATGAAAAATTGTAACAGCTAGGTTGTGACATCTTTCAGATGTATGGTTTTACTGTTTTTCAGATTGGTATGTGAGTTGGGCACTGCAAAGAGTCAGAGACCTAATCTGGGATGTCCACCTCAATAATAGGTCCTGTTTACCAGCCTTACAGCTGTCCTGCACACTGTGGAAATCTAACTTCATTGATAGGCTTCTCACTGTCAGAGGTGAGTGCAACTTTTATCTGCCTTCCTCTGTACTAGACTGGAGGTGTGAGATATACGGGACTGAAGTGATTTCTGGTTAATTCCCTTCTCACTGTTCTGCTATATGAACTCATGTGTTTTTCTCACATAATAGCTTTTTATCTAGATTGTGTGATTCATGTCACCAAAGTTATTGCAAAAAATAGCTAAAGTTTTAGGACTTTTATTGTTTTGGGACTATTTAAAATATTGGTGAAAAATCAAAGTTTTTATTTGGGTCTTTTATTAAATAGCAATAGCCTGAGCAATATAGCAATAACCAGAGCAATATAGCCTATCAATTAGTTTCCCCAGTTTCAGAATAAGCACACTGTTTCCATCTACATGCCAATGGAAAAGAAAGTCATTGCTTGTCCATAGCAAGTCACAAGCTCAGTATGTTGTACGCAAGATCAAGTATCTGATCAAGTCTCTATGGAAGAGTTGAGACTTGAATGAGTTACAGAGAGCCTGTGAATGTGATCCAGAGAGGTTATCGTGCTGCCCTGGACTTCAGGGATTGGCTAGATGTTCACTATTGTGATAAGTTTTGGGAAAATGACCAATGTTCAGAATCAAAATATCACTGATTTGATCAGTAAAAGGAAAATATATTTATCAATGGTGAAGTATACAAGTCCTTAAACATGTATCATCCATGATGCAATTTTAAAAAACCCCGATGACTGATGTCCGGTCACCAGCATATTTATGTTCAGCATTTGTAATTTCCCCTTCTGGTTTTCATGCATTCATTTTTATTTCCCTCCCATTAAAGTTAAGGAACTTGAGCGTATCTACAACTTAAGTTACAAGGAGTGTTCATCATCCATTAGAGTTCACTTTCACACTAACAAAATTTGGGGGGAGGGGGGGCAAAATTAAAACAGTTACTCTATATTGTATCACTTAAAATTGTGTCGTACCTCTGAAATCGTCTGCCACGATCAGTACACTGTGTGGTCCTACCTTACACCTTAATTGGAACTAATCTGCAGGAAATTTTTAAAAATATACATATAAGTAATGTTTACAAGTTAAATATCTGTGAGCATGCTAGAGGCAGCAATTTAGTATTGGATTCAACGTTGTTGATTTGGTTATGACTTCATATGATCACTTCAATAGTGCCAGCATTCTCACTAGCACTGAATGATTTGTAATAGTCACTAACTATCATACATATTAGTTTAGATAATAGGATGTGTTTATTTTGCAATATTAACTTTGCTGCAGAGTATAACCTGCGAACTGGGGCTCAACCAGCTCTGGTTAGAAGCAATGTGACATTCTTGGACGAGGCAGTCACCACAAAGCCTGGGTCTGACACTGCATTTGATTATTGCAGCAGTGCAATGACAATCGAGATTTCAAAAGTACATGGACAATTTTAAATGGAATTATGCAACATGGAATTAACTAAAATGTTTACAGAGTGCAGAAAGCTGTCACTGTGTACTCTAAACACTTACTTTTTTAATTGTTGGGGAAGGAGCTTAGCAGTATTACAGTTCCATCAGGAATTATAAACAGGATATAGGATGGCTGGTCTGGCAGCATCTGTGGAGAAAGAAACAGAGCTAACATTTCAGGTCAGTGATCCTTCATCAGAGGTTAACTCTGTTTCTCTTTCCACAGATATTCCAGACGTTCTGAGTATTTCTAACATCTTCTGTTTTTATTTCATATTTCCAGTGTTGGCAGTACTTAGTTCTTCTATAGGCTGGCTGGAACTGATACTTGTAGCTAGCTTGCAAACACGCCATTAGTTTGCTGATTGAACACTGAAGCTTTTCTTCCCCACATTTGTCAACTGACTGTTTAACATGGACATTGGCATTTTGGCAGGCCAGCCTACATAATTCAAACTGGACTCCACTCCAGCTCAGAAGTTCTTGCACTCTGAAGAATTCCTTCCAACAGTATGCAGAGGCTGGAAATATTTTCATTGGCAGCGAGACTCAGGTGTGAGTAGCTCTGAGGACAAAATGAAGGAGGATGTAGAGGGGGTGGGGAAACGTTTAGAGGAACATGGAGGCAGAAGGGAAAGTAGAGGTTAAATGCAGGAGAGGAAGTGGAAGGCAGAAGGAAGGGGAAATAGGTGGGCAAAGTGAATGGGGAGGTAAGGGCAGGGAGAAGGGCAGTGAAGGGCAAATGGAAATGTGAAATGAATGCTAAAATGGGAACAGTGCGGAAGACAGAGTATCTAGTTTGGGTGGAAAAAGTGAGGAGCCCACAGTGGCACTTTGGGCATGGTGAGAAGAAAGCTCAGTGCACTTTGAGATGAGGGAAGAAAGACAGTGTCTACATCAAGAGAGAGAGCATGTCGTTAACTGAGGGGATGCAGTGAAGTTGGAGGGCCAGCATTAACTGATGGGGTGCAATGGATGAGAGTGACCCGATAAACTGAGGGTGTGGAGAGTGTCAGCATCAACTGGAATGGAGAATTAGGGAGAGAGAATGTCACTATGGGTGTGGAGGAATGTGCGATTGAATTGAAGGGGATGGGGAGAAGTACCAGACGGAACTGAGGAAGAACAGGGAAAAGAATGTCTGTATAAATGGTAATACTGCAGGATGAGAGGGGGTCTCTATGGAAGAGTTGGGACTTGAATGAGTTACAGCGAGCCTGTGAATGTGATCCAGAGAGGTTATCGTGCTGTCCTGGACTTCAGGGATTGGCTAGATGTTCACTATTGTGATAAATTTTGGGAAAATGACCAATGGTCAGAATCAAAATATCACTGATTTGATCAGTAAAAGGAAAATACATCTATCAGTGGTGAAGTATACAATTCCTTAAACATGTATCATCCATGATGCAATTTTAAAAAACCCCGATGACTGATGTCCGGTCACCAGCATATTTATGTTCAGCATTTGTAATTTCCCCTTCTGGTTTTCATGCATTCATTTTTATTTCCCTCCCATTAAAGTTAAGGAACTTGAGCGTATCTACAACTTAAGTTACAAAGCACCTGCTAGGCTTCATTTACTGTAAGCTTATAATTGCACTCTCCTATTTGGGGTCCTATATAAATTTGACTTTTTACTTTTTGAAACTTTCAGCTTTTATTAATTTACAAAGTTGATATGTATGGATTCATCTCCTGACAGCAAGAACCTTGTAGCTTCATTGGGGTTTTGCTATGCTAACAATGCTTTAGCAAGTTGCTGTTATTGTAAAATAGAAAAGAAAAAGTGTGCTTATTCCTGCTGTATTTATCATCCTTGCTTTCAAATCCCTAACTCAGTAATCTCCTCCACCCTCACTACCCTCTGAGATAACTGCGCTCATCTAATTCTGGTCTCTTGCATTCCCAATTTTTGTCGCTCCACCATTGATGGCCATGCCTTCAGCTGCCTGGGCCCTATGTAGGGTTGCCAACTGTGATTAAATGTATTCCTGGAGGTTTCATCACATGACTTGCCCCCCACGCCCCAGCCATTAGTCAGCCAACACATCCATCCTTGTGATGCACTGCCTTCCTTCACCAATTGGAAGGCAAAAATACTCATTACCCAATTGGACTTCAGCCAAACAGCCTTTCTCTTCCCATTTTCAATACTGTATGTACTCATAATAAGAAATGTTCAGAGAAAATTATAAAAAAAACATTGTTTTAATGTCCCAATGATTTTTCTCCAGGGTTACACACACAGTTATCTGGAGATTTTTTTTTGAAAAATATACTTTATTCATAAAATATCTGGAAGAACATTGCAAAACATTTCTAAATCACCATCATAAAAAGTACAATCAGATTCAACTTTTACACATGGATCACGAGGTGCATCAATACAATCAATGAATATTACAGTCATTTCAATATGGTCATTACAGACAATCAGACAATGGTATTGGAGTTATCAACATACATCATGTTGCACTCTGAGGTGCTTCAATACAATTATAATACAATTAGTATTCACTGCATACATTCATTGTGAGCTGTACAGCCTGAGGGGCTCTATACAATTCCCAGCCCTCAATGCACTATGGCAGAAAAGTCTTAGACAGCGACCTTTCCCCATTGCTCCTTTGCGGCGGCTGCCTCAAGCTTTAGTGCGTCCCTCAGCACGTAGTCCTGGACCTTGGAATGTGCCAGTCTGCAACACTAGATCGGGGACAACAATTTGCGCTAGAAGACCAACAAGTTTTGGACAGACCAAAGAGCATCTTTGACCGAGTTGATGATCCTCCAGCTGCAGTTGATGTTTGTCTCGGTGTGTGTCCCTGGGAACAGCTCGTACAGCACAGAGTCCCGTGTCACAGAACTGCTCGGGATGAACCTCGACAGAAACCACTGCATCTCTCTCCAGACCTTCTTTGCAAAGGCACAATCCACAAGGAGGTGAACAACGGTCTCGTCCCCACCACAGCCACCTCGAGGGAAACGTGCAGAGGGGGTGAGACTCCTGACGTGTTGGAAGATCTGACGGGGAGGGCCTTTCTCACCACCGGCCAAGCCACGTCTTGGTGCTTGTTGGAAAGTTCTGGCGATGAGGCATTCTGCCAAATGACTTTTGACAGTCTGCTCGGGGAACCATCCCACAGGATCCACCCTCTCCTTTTCCCACAGGGCCTCTAAGACGTTACGGGCCGACCACTGCCAGGGTTATCTTATCTGGAGATTGATCTTGAACTCCTGGAGTCTCCAGGCCAATCCTGGAGGGTTGGCAACTCCCTAAACTCTGGAATGACCCCTCTATCCTCCTTTAAGACGCTCCTTACACCTACCTCTTGGACTGAGCTTTTGGCTATTGCCTTATGTGACTTGGCGTCAAACATTGCTTCATAGCACTCCTGTGAAGTGCCTTGGGTAGTTTTGTTATGTTAAAGGTGCTATATAAATACAGGTTGTTGTTGCAGTTAAGCATTGATTGCTTGTGGGCTAGTTTTGGAATGCTGGGTGTGTACTTGTGTTCGATCACAGGGCTGCGAGCACAAGCCAGGCAGTCAATGCAACGCTGAACGTCTGTACCTTGCAGAGATTTTACACTGCGGCAGCTGTGTGACAGAGATGGGGCTATTTGGCATCAGGGCTTCCGAACTAGTTTCTGTGACTCATACTTCAATTGCCAAACTTTAGACTTTCCCCCCCCCCACCCACCGCAACGCTTCCAGTTTCCGTCCATCATGCAACAGTTGTAGGGGCGACGTTTTATCCCGTGTACTGGAAGGTAAACTTTTGCTTTAATTCTCGCATGTCAACAGACCCCACATGGTGCCGGAGGCGCGTTGAATTCCACAGTTTGGTTGAGAAGTTCATCGATGGCTACAGGTAGGTTTTTGCTCGGGCTGAAGCAGGAATATTGGCGTGGCCAGTCCCACAGAGTCAGAGGCGAAATGAATTGGGGGGGGTGGGGGGGTGGGATCAGCCGGTCAATGGGTTATTTAAAGTTTCGGGGTGATTCTTGCAAAGTTATTTTCCTTCATATGCAGACATAGCTGCAGTTGTTACAAGCCCGGCACTTAAGGGTGGAGGAGAATCTCTTTGACAGTCAAGTAAGCAATCGATTGCCTGTAAAAGGAGGAGATGAGAGTTGCGCTGGCGGGGAGGTCGGCGTAATTTCTTTGCACCCTGTTCAGTTGCACGTTCTGGTAATTGAGCCATCTGACCAATTTTTGGCGCAGAATGTCCGCGATATGGGAGATACATCTCTCTCTGTCTCTCTCTGTGTGTGATTAAGAACATGAGCACTCCTGTATTTGCAGGTCAGGGACACACTGGTGTAGACAGGAGCGGCCAGCTTTAGTTTGCATTGTAATTGCACGAAACTGCAAGTGAAATGTTGCTTTATTTATTTTTTCCACCCATGAAGAGATCTCGCGCTCCAGGGCCAGATTTGAGAAACTTTGGTCAATTTCACTCCCATCCTTCCTCCCTCCTCCCTCCCCGTCAAATTTTTGTCGCATCTCCTCTTGCGATGCGACAAAGTTGTGACGCCGCAAATTCTCGTATTTCAGACGCAGCAAAAATGCGACGTCCCGTCGGAGTGCAAATTGCAACTTAGTCGCCATCTTAAGCTCCCGTTTTGTCGGGGAGAGAGGCTGCCTCCTGCATGCTTTCCTGTAGGTGAAAGGGTTTCCCCCCCTCCCCATCTCCTCTTGTGCGGGCGGAGTTGCGCGGAAACAGCGATCGGCGGAGACAAATGGCTCAGGAGGAAGCCTTCCGCCGGCGCAAACTCAACTTCAACGACGACGAGACGGAAATTCTGATCCGCGAAGTGACACTGCACCAGGACCAGCTGTTTGGCCGGGGGGACACCAAATTGCCCCCCGGGGCCAAAAATAAGATCTGGCTCTCCATACTGGCCAAGGTCAACGCTGCATCCAAGTGCACCAGGGACATAGGGGACATTAAGAAGAGGTGGTATGACATGTGCCACCGGACGAAGGACAAAGTGATCAAATTGGCACGGGAGGCGATGCAGAGCGAGAGGATCGCCCAGCAGGAGACCCCGGTGGCTAGCCACGACCCGGCCAGCGCCAGCACCGGCAACGAGAGCAGCGAGCCCAGCACCAGCGGCGCCAGCCGGGATGGCAGCACGGGCAGAGCCGGGGGCCAGCCTGCCACCCCCGCCAGCCAGCAGAAGAAACCTGCGCCACCTCGCCCGGTGACGTGGCACGCCCGGCAGGTGCCTGTGCAGCCGCTGGCGGACCACCAGGCCGCGGTCCAGTGGCCGCCCGTGCTGCTGTTCACCCTGGGCCAGAATGCTACGCGGGTCAGCACCCAGCAGCCGCCCCCAGACCATCAAGCAAACAACGCCCTCGATGGTGAGTGGTCTCTATCCCTCCAGTTCATAGACACCGCTGTTCAACAAACCACACCTCCAAACTTCCACAATTAAGGTAGACACTAGATAAACTATCCTTGTACTTGGTCCAATCCTTGACAGACTAGAACGCAACAAAAAGTCATCACCGTATGGTTGTTGTATAGATCAGAGGTAGTCAAAGGACAGGCCACAGTCCAAATCTTGCAACATTTGTTTTCAATGGCCACAGAGATTTCCAGGTGCCCTGTGTCTTGCCAATTCTTTTTGAGAAATTCAAAGATTTCTTTTTCACTATCTCTTTTAAATTCTCTGCAGCAGCCACTATTTTCTCATCACAGAAGGCATCCATGCAACTTATTTGTCCTGGCCTGTGCCATTGCTTCTCCACAACAGGCTACTGGAGGGTGTGTGAGCAGTCCCAGCTTTGCAGAAGCAGTTCAATTGGAAACTTCTCTCTGGGGAATTACGTGCACACTGTGCTCCACTTCAGAGTACATAACTCACTGCACTGCCGATGTCAGTATAGCTTTTCAAAACTAACCTCTCTATTCTTCTCTTTTCCCCAGCTTGTTTCTATTTATCCACATCAAGTTTAAAACAAAGCCCAATCTCATTCTGCTCCATTTTCTTTGCACATACTGCTCTGCATATTATCCTGAGCTTTTAAATATAGTTTTACGAATAGCATCATGGAAAGAAGGGGAAAACTATAATAATGCAGCAAAGTACCTGATATTGCGGTCTATGTAATAAGAGAATATTTTAGTTGGGAAAGATGGATACTGAACACAAACTGTTTCCTACTTTTTGCTCAACAAATAAAATAAGGTATTGGGCCAGATTCTCCTGTCAAAGCAACTATGAGGCTAATGGCGCTCTCTGTGTTACTTATGCATAAATGGTATTGCATCTTCAGCCGAGGAAGAGATTGCAGTGAAATATCAATACCTGAAATAGTCATTTGGTAGTACAGAACTTGTATTACTGAAAAAAGAGACTTTTTTTGGTCGAAGCTTTTCACCTTGCACTCATCGGGACAATTCACAAGAAAATACAAATGTCTGGGGAAACAACATATTCACACTTTTTGAGAAGAGAGTGCTGATTGGCTGGCACATGGACTCTGGTAGAATTGGAGAATGCACCAATCAGTCAAGCTGCCTGGTTTAAATTTCAAACAATTCTTGACAGTTAACTGTCAGTCACCATCCACTGGTGCATTCTCCATGGAAATGCTTCTACCAGTTAGAGTCCGCTTGCCAACCAATCAGAACTCCCTTCTCATACAGTATAAATTTGTTGTTTCCCCAGACATTGGTATTTTTTTGCGAATTGTCCTGATGAGCGCAAGACAAAAAGCCTTGACTAAAAATGTCTATTTTCTTTAGCAATACTTGATATCTGAAAGTTGGTGTTAAGAGTTGTGCCATTCACCGTTAGCTTCAGAAAAAGTGTCCTGCTGTCTGCCTCACCATTGACATGCAGCAGATATGAACTTTAGCTCACCACAGAAAGCTAAGTCTTGTCACTACAAATGTAAGTACCATTTTAATGATGTAAAAATGAATTACTGCCAATCTTTTCCCCCTCTCTGTCCCTGATTTGACATGGAATTCACTCACTCTAATTTACACTTCCTTCTTAGTCCTAGTACTGTTTATATAGCAATCTTTCAGTCTGATTTGGTTAAGGAGATACACAGTTGATTGCTCTGTTCAGTCAGGTCTTGTCATGCCCATATTCCTTTGCTGCGACATTATTAACTCACACTTTCATTATTTGGCGACAATCTTCTAAAACCTAAAAATGCACAAGCGAGTCTAACTAATGGCAGATGCCATTAGCTGCCTTGCTACAGCAGAATCTGGGCCAAATAAGGATAACTATTTGCTAAATGCTTGAATCCTGGGCTTGCATTTTGGGGCAATCATATGGACTTCAAAAAAAAATGCACTGACTACCTCTGAATAAGGATGGTGTGCATGCTAGGGGACAGTGTCTTTTCATGTTCACATTATATGTCCAACAGAAACCACTGTTGAAGTGAAACAGGAAGACATTGGTCCAAACTTTGATGGGGATTATTCTTCACCTGACATTGTATCGGCACGGACCCTTCAAGAAGAAAGTCTGTTCCAGCCTCGAAGGAAAAGGGTACATAAGCAAATTTCCGAGGAAGAACTGTTGGGTATCCAGGAACAACACAACGTGCTACTCGGGGATGGCAACGAGGAGTTGCATGGCATCAGACAGGAATTGAGAGAGCTCCGGGGTGATCTCCAAGAATTAGCTGCAGGCATCAGGCAACCCCTGGAGAGGCTAGCAGATTGTATGCAGGCTCTCCTCCCACTGTTACAGCATCCACCTTGTCCTCGAATGATGGAGATGACTGACTCGTTCACACAGCCAGATGAAGGAGAAACTGCGGAGTCTGGCGAGCCACTGTCCCACAGTCGACGGAGTGGGCGTAAGACATGTAAACGACCAAAGCTGGATGTGTAATCGGTTTGTCTTAGACCGGTGGATTTTTGTTTCTTTCATTTCCATGTTTGGTTGGGTCAAGTATTGTGCGTTTCTAGTTGACTGCACACCCTATCTAATGATTCCTGAAAGTAAGTGTTTGACACTTGGTTCTGTTATTACAAGGATTTTAGGAAAACATAATGGTGGGAGTGTAAAATTTTCATGCTGTCTGCACTTGAACTCTGAAAAAGAAACAACATTACAGCTATATTTTAGATTGTGACTCCTGGACTGTCTGCATGGGATATTTTGGGCTTGGTGAATTGCGGGTCTGCTCACTTGTGTTAATGGTCCTGATTAATTTGAGGTGACGAATTAAGTTTATCACTTAAGTAAGATATTGCCAACACATTAAAGCACTTTGGATAATGTGTCTTTTTCTATAGTGTATTGGTACCAAAATGCTAAATATGGCTAGTAACAATACTGATAAAATGAAATGCTAGTGATTTTGCGCAATTTTTAATGTAGTTTATATGGTAAAGTTGATCTGGAATGGCGTTTGTGTTTGTCGTGGGAACGACAGCTATGTGAATGTTTCTGAAACAGGTAAGTTAACATCCTGGAGCTGGAGAGGGGAAATAGAGGGTGAATAAATATAAAAAATTAAATTAACATTCGGATACTTTCATTACACAAGCTAAGAACAAGGCCCCTGGATAATGAGCATCACTGTAGACTTGTTTTAATTCAGCTTGTTAAAGAAGCAATTTTAAAACTTTTACTGGCCATAGCCTACCAAATGATGCTATTGGCTTGATTTAACCCAAATATTGACATTTTAACATCATTTTGGATTTAGTTTGGCAATATTTAACTATATTTATGAGAAATCAGAACTTTGGAGTAAGCTAACTGAAAAATAAGCATCCTGACCTTAAATTTAGAAATGCTTTCACCAATTATCAAACACTCACCAAAAAGTACCATTAATCAAATGCACTGATATTCCTAGCTGTGTCTGAGATGTCTTTTTCGGACCAGGCTAACAGTTACTTTGACCTGTTTCTTTCAGCTCTGCAAAGATTGAATTAACTGAAGCAAATGAAACTTCTGGTGTAATTTCTGTTTATTTTTACCAAGGAAAACATTGTCAAAACGTTGTAATAAAAACAGGAAATGCTGAAAATATTCAGCAGGTCAGGCAGCGTCTGTGGAGAGAGAAACAGAGTTAACATTTCAGGTCTCTGACATTTCAGAAGAAATGTTGGAACATTTGTAAATATATTCCACAAGAAATAACTTGAATTTTTGGTTTACTTTTATTTAGGATTGCAGCATTTTGAAAACCTAAGGCACCATACTATATTTCCCAGATATTAGTGAATATTGCTTTTTTAGTATTTCCAAGAGAAAACAAGAGTTCAGTTACCAGTCTCAGCTTAGCCTTGCTTTTGGTTCTGATGGATAAAAATCTACTTCTCATGAGCCAGCAGTTCCTTTGCGAGGAATTGATCATTTCAATGGTCCTGCCCCATGGAACTCACTTCTTGCTATCTTGACTCCATTCTCTCTCCCCTTGTCCCGTCCCTTCCCACCTACATCCGTGATTTCTCTGACACCCTACATCATATCAACAATTTCAAGTTCCCTGGCCCCAACCGCCTCCTCTTCACCATGGACGTCCAATCCCTCTACACCTCCATCCCCCACCGGGATGGTCTGATGGCTCTCTGCTTCTTCCTCGAACAGAGGCCCGAACAATCCCCATCCACCACTACTCTCCTCCGTCTGGCTGAACTTGTTCTCACACTGAACAATTTCTCCTTAAACTCCTCTCACTTCCTACAAATAAAAGGTGTGGATATGGGTACCCGCATGGGCCCCAGTTATGCCTGTCTCTTTATGGGGTATGTGGAATATTCCTTGTTCCAGTCCTACTCTGGTCCCCTCCCACAATTCTTTCTCCGATACATCGATGATTGCTTCGGTGCTGCTTCATGCTCTCGTCTGGACCTGGAAAAATTTATTAATTTTGCTTCCAATTTCCAACCCTCCATCACTTTCACATGGTCCATCTCTGACACTTCCCTTCCCTTCCTTGACCTCTCTGTCTCAATTTCTGGTGATAGATTGTCCACCAATATCCATTACAAGCCTACTGACTCCCACAGCTACCTCGGCTACAGCTCCTCACACCCCGCTTCCTGTAAGGACTCCACCCCATTCTCTCAGTTCCTTCACCTCCGTCGCATCTGTTCTGATGATGCTACTTTCAAAAACAGTTCCTCTGACATGTCTTCCTTCTTCCTTAACCAAGGTTTTCCACCCACGGTGGTTGACAGGGCCCTCAACCGTATCCAGCCCATCTCTCGCGCATCCGCACTCACACCTTCCTCTCCCTCCCAGAAACATGATAGGGTCCCTCTTGTCCTCACTTATCACCCCACCAGCCTCCGCATTCAAAGAATCATCCTCTGCTATTTCCGCCAACTCCAGCATGATGCCACCACCAAACACATCTTCCCTTCACCCCCCCTGGCGGCATTCCGCAGGGATCATTCCCTCCAGGACACCCTGGTCCACTCCTCATCACCTCCTATACCTCAACCCCCTCCCACGGCACCTTCCCATGCACCCACAGAAGGTGCAACACCTGCCCCTTTACTTCCCCTCTCCTCACCGTCCAAGGGCCCAAACACTCCTTTCAAGTGAAGCAGCATTTCACTTGCACTTCCCTCAATTTAGTCTACAGCATTCGTTGCTCCCAATGCGGTTTCCTCTACATTGGAGAAACCAAACGCAGACTGGGTGACCGCTTTGCAGAACACCTTCGGTCTGTCTGCAAGCATGACCCAGACCTCCCTGTCGCTTGCCATTTCAACACTCCACCCTGCTCTCATGCCCACATGTCTGTCTTTGGCCTGCTGCATTGCTCTAGTGAAGCTCAACGCAAACTGGAGGAACAGCATCTCATCTTCCGACTAGGCACTTTACAGCCTTCTGGACTGAATATTGAGTTCAACAATTTTAGATCATGAACTCTCCTCCATCCCCAACCCCTTTCCGATCCCCCCCTTTTTTTCCAATAATTTATATAGATTTTTCTTTTCCCACCTATTACCATTATTTTTAAATGTATTTCCATCCATTGTTTTATCTCTACCTTTTAGCCTATTTTAATTCCTTCACCCCACCCCCACTAGGGCTATCTGTACCTTGCTTGTCCTGCTTTCTACCCTGAATTAGCACATTCCTTAGATAATATCACCACCTTCAACACCTTTTTGTCCTTTTGTCTATGACATCTTTTGTCTATCTCCACCTATCACCGGCCCTTTATCCAGTTCTACCTGTCCCACCACCCTCTTAAACCAGCTTATATTTCACCTCTCTTTTATTTTTGCTTAGTTCTGTTGAAGAGTCATACGGACTTGAAACGTTAACTGTGTTCCTCTCCGCAGATGCTGCCAGACCTGCTGAGTTTTTCCAGGTATTTTTATTTTTATTTTTGTATTGATAATTTCATGTTGGGGAGAGCAAAGACTAAATTTCTGACATTATAGTGAAAAAGCTAAAAGTAATATTGTGAAGGAGACCATTTTTACAAGTTGTCACTTTAAATTATACACTAAAACCAAGACTAAATTGAACTTAAAACAAAAACAGAATTACCTGGAAAAACTCAGCAGGTCTGGCAGCATCGGCGGAGAAGAAAAGAGTTGACGTTTCGAGTCCTCATGACCCTTCAGCAGAACTGAGTAAAGTTAGGAGGGGGGTGAAATATAAGCTGGTTTAAGGTGGGACGGGGGGAGAGAAGTTTTGGGGTGGGGGGGGGGGTGGTAGTAGGGACAAGCAAGCAGTGATAGGAGCAGATAATCAAAAGATGTCACAGACAAAGGAACAAAGAGGTGTTACAGGTGGTGATATTATCTAAGAGAATGTGCTAATTAAGAATGGATGGCAGGACACTCAATGTACAGCTCTAGTGGGGGTGGGGTGGAAAGACTGACAGGGCATTACAGGTATAGATTTAAAAATAATGGAAATAGGTGGGAAAAGAAAAATCGATATAAATTATTGGAAAAAACAAAAGGGAGGGGGAATAAACGGAAAGAGGGTGGGGATGGAGGAGGGAGTTCAAGATCTAAAGTTGTTGAATTCAATATTCAGTCCGGAAGACTGTAAAGTGCCTAGTCGGAAGATGAGGTGCTGTTCCTCCAGTTCAACGCAAACCCCACTAGAGCTGTACCTTGAGTGTCCTGCCATCCATTCTTAATGAGCACATTCTCTTAGATAATATCACCACCTTTAACACCTCTTTGTTCCTTTGTCTGTGACATCTTTTGATTATCTGCTCCTATCACTGCTTTCTTGTCCCTACCCCAACCCCCACCAACCCCCCACCTTAAACCAGCTTATATTTCACCCCTCTCCCAACTTTACTCAGTTCTGCTGAAGGATCATGAGGACTCGAAACGTCAACTCTTCTCCGCCGATGCTGCCAGACCTGCTGAGTTTTTCCAGGTAATTCTGTTTTTGTTTTGGATTTCCAGCATCCGCAGTAGTTTTTTTGTTTTTAACTAAATTGAACTTGTAGGTTAAATCCTATTCAGTTCCTGAATTATAAAATCTCTCCTTATTAGTACCGGTCCTATATGCCTGAGCAATGCAGCAATCCTAAGCAAGTGTTCAGTGGTTGTGCCTCTGTTTCAAGGGTGCACCAGCCTTTTGTAATGGTATTAATTGAGAACCAAGCTACAGTGATTGGTTGATTTAGGGATTCAAATTCTTATGCTTTAGCCGTGATCACATTTGTCATCGCTTCCTTATTGTGTATCATAACTATAACAACAACCATTTTACAAATTACATTGAATTATCCACTGAAATTGAGGTTAAATTGAAACTAAGAAAACAAAATATAAGAAACATATAAGATCCTGAGGGGTCTTGACAGGGTGGATGTGGAGAGGGTGTTTCCTCTTGTGGCAGAAGCTAGAACTAGGGATCACTGTTTAAAAATAAGGGGCAATCCATTTAAATCAGAGATCAGGCAAAATTTTTTTCTGAGGGTTGTGAGTCTTTGGAACTGTCTTCCTGAAAAGGCAGTGGAGGCAGAGTCTTTGAATATTTTCAAGGCAGAGGTGGATTGATTCTTGGTAAGCAAGGAGGTGATAGGTTATCGGAGTAGGCGAGGTGCAGATTTTAGGTTACTATCAGATCAGCCATGATGTTATTAAATGGAGGAGGAGACTCGAGGGGCCGAATGGCCTATTCCTGCTCCTTGTTCAAATGTTCGTAAAATACTGCAGATGCTGGAAACCTGAAATAGAAACAAACAATGCTGAGAATGCTCAGCAGGTCTGGCAACAACTATGGAGAGAGAAACAGAGTTAACATTTCGGGTCAATGACTTTACATCTGTTGTTGTTTAACTTCAGCTACCTAGGCCCTAAGCTTTGGAATTCCCTCCCTAAAACTTCTCTGCCCCTCTTTCCTCCTTTTAAGACCCTACTACTTTGACCAAGCATTTGGTCAGCTGCCCTAATATCTCCTCATGTGGCTCAGTGTCAAATATTATTTGATAATGCTCCAGTGAAGTGCCTTTGGATGTTCTATCTTGTTACAGGCACTGAATAAATGCAAGTTGTTGTTATAGTACCAGATCAAGCTATTGATATGTATTGTCTCATTGGAACATGGCGTTTATCATTGGTGTCCCAGTTAATTAACATCTTGTAATAAGAAAAGAGCATTCCATAAAAGTTATGAGACCGAATCTACCATGTATCAAGATGGTGTGACCAAAAGATAGTTTTACTGAAAAAAAACTGCATTTTACTGTGTATGTTATTGTGTTGTGCAATATCTCAGTTGAGTAGCTACTCTGTTTTCTACCATTTAACTGCAAAACGATGACTCTTTAAACAATGTCTAGATAGAGTAACTCAAAACACATACTTTGCTCATTTTGGAGAGATTTTTTTGTTGATTTTTGTTATACTTTGTCCATATTGTCCACCATTTGCCACTTGAGAAAATGATCAACACTTGGTCACTGCCAACGCCGTTGTGTAGCTGGCCACCGGGAGATGCAGGGTAACCCAAATTCATGATTTTTTCTTTCTCCATAGTTTTTTTTGAAGCACCTTTCCTCAGCAAAACCTATTATAAACCAGACGCTTGATGTGGGCCACATGATGCAAGTAATGGAACGATTTCCATTGCTGTTTGTAATTCAGTCACAAAGGTATGCAGAGAATGTGATACAGTGGATGGTATAATTAATACAATATTGCAGACCCTAGTCAGGCTGTCTTAAAAAAAAAGATGCAAAAAAAATCTTTGTTTTGCCACTGCTGAACCATTTTTAAGAAGGTTTCCCTTTGAAAACCAAATAGTTTTACATTCAGTGTATTCCCCGTCAGTGCTAACCAGCTTTAAAAGTTTAGGGTGAGAAATTGGGATCATATGTGTCCAGTTTTATGTGCTGCAAGTGCCCATAAGAGCTCCAAAATGTCACTGCAGTGTGTGTACCCTTCTGGTGGAAAAATGTGGCAGACACCATATTGGTGAGAGTGATCACTCTCTCTCTCTCTCTCTCACACACACACACACTCACACACCACAAAAAGTATGCAGAGCAGGCATTTCGTAAAATCAGTCGCCATGCAAAGCTCACGTGATGCCACTTTGGAACATGACGTTTCAGCTAATACCCTCTCGTAACATCGTACAGCTGAACATGTGTTTAGTACCAGAAAGGAACCCACCAGCACTATTTAAATACATCATCGACTACCTGCAGGTCAGTATCTGGTTGATTTTCTTCTGATTCTTGCCTTGATTCTTTAAGTGTTTGGCACTTTGTACAGTTGTTTAAAGTTACAAAAACCTACTGGAAGTGGTGAGGCAGGTTCTGAAGGAGTTTGTGCTGACTTCAAGGTTTCTGCGAGGTTGCTCCTAGACTCGTACTAGGAGACCTTCCCTTTGGAATGCAGCATGATTTGGAGAATGATCGGAGAGGACATGCAGAGCAGGACAAGCTACTGGTGTTGCATGTCAACTCTGTCCGATACCAGAATCGAAAGGGATTCCACTCCCTCAACGGGCAGACGGGTTAATGGCCAGTATCTAGACAGCATTCATTTTGTGGCAGTCTACTGTTCCGGCGCCATTTGAACCACAACGCCACAGGAGACCAATGGGTGGCTACTGACCGACAAGGGCTACTCACTAACGACATGGTTGATGACTCCAATGTGCAACTCCGAGTGCACTTGATTCCATTGGGCCTCCCCCATGGAGCTGACAAGGGTTACCTGCCGGTTCTCTGACCGGTAGGCTAGTTTTCCGTTCCCTCGACAGAATCCTGGACTACTTGTGTGAGATTGTGAGCATGTGAGTGTTAGCTATGAGTCCTGATTCATGCAAATTATTGGTAGGTGAGTCATGGAGGTGTGGTGAGTTGCACAGTGTCTAAGGCTAGTGTCGCACTTGGTTGGATATGGTATTTAAAGATTCCTTCACTTGCCTTGATCACTCCTGTAATGTTATTGGACTACCTGCGGCACAGCATCCAGGCCCTCGTGGCTATCCTGCTGGCACTGGTCTCCATGGCTATGTGCTCCCACTGTCTTCTCGGCATTTGCCTGAAGGGCCTCTTGACGCCTTGTAGAGACTGGACATCTCTCCTCCTTTCCAACTCCTTCACCAAGGTCTCCAGTGCAGGGTCCAAAATCCTCGCAGCCTGATCTCTCCCATGTGCCATTTTATAATGTCTCCCAGGTCTGATTCACTTCCTGCATGACTGCCAGCACCTGCTTCAGCCACAATGCACCCCCCCCTTTAAAAGGGGCAGGGAAGCTTTAGATGGTGCTAGCCTCTTGCAATATTGGCTCGCTGCTGATGCGTCTAGCCCATCAGCAGTGTGGTTAGTGCTGGCTGAACGCTGAAATCATTAAAATGAACGGGCAGCATGAAATTGGTGTGCTTCCTGCCTCATCATCAGTGGGTATAGTTAATCCCATATTGTGACCTTAGTGCCCTTGTTTAAGTGCTGTTGAATTTAGCCCCTCTGTAGACTCCATTTAACAGTTCCTGGAATTCACCTTGTCCAATAAATTTCTCATCTTCTGCTGCAGGTGGCTGTGTTTCTTGAGCCTGAAGATGATCAGTAAACCATGGAGCAACATAGGTTTGGATCTGTTATTCTCTACAGAAGGGTAGTTATTGTACCATAGTGGAATGCCAGGCAAAGATAAGGTAGTTCCCCAAAGTAAAGGAAGGGCAGAAAATACCAAGTCAATCACAACTTATGAAGCAACCTTCTGATGAAGTGGGACTTGCAAATGTTTGGAAGAAGATCATGACCAGCAGATGTGAGGAGCTTCAGAAGAATGGAGGAGAATTAATTTAAAATGGGGAAGGGAATTAAATACTAATAATGTTATATACTATGTGGTTTTATCATTTCATGTAACAATGGCACAAAATTGAAGTACATAGGATGATCATTTTTCAGATAGTCAACTATAGTATGACCATAACACCAATAAAGGCAATTTATATTCCAGCAGCATTATTGAAAAGAAATGTAATGAAAAGAAATAATGACTAAGACATTGATATGTTTACAACGTAATTTTAGACTGAGATGAATCTCACAATTGTTATTTGACAAGGGTATAGATAGGGAACAATGTGAGCTTATAAGTAATGAGAACAGAAAATGCTGGAAATACTCAGTGGGTCAGGCAGCTTCTGTGGTGAGTGAAATGTTAACACTTTTTTTTCTCTCTCCACAAAAGCTGCCTGACCTGCTCAGCATTTCCATTTTTATTTCAGATTACCAGCATCCGTAATATTTTGCTTTTGTATTAGTGATTTTGTAACTTTTTTTTGATGATCGCAGCAAGCAATTACAATAATGTGTTAAGAATCTTTCAGTATGATTTTTGTTACATCCTTAAGTCCACATGAACCTTTCTTTATCCGAAATGACAAGCCGTTAAGTGGTCTGAGCTGATGTTTGAGTCCCCCCTCCCCACCCCCGACCGCCACCTTTTTCCCATCAGAAGACACCCTATATCTTAAACCAAAATCTGTAGCTTAGACAACATAATCTTTGTGGATAGGAAAGATCAAGAAAATGATCATTCTTATTTTTTTGGTTATCATCAGCACCTCTAGAAAAACTACACAGCTTTTGAGTTTGTATTCTTTTCTACATTTTACCAATTATGTGCCAGATATCGCCTGCTGCACAGTCTGAAAGCAGTTTTTTAATTATTAATAATATCAAAGTATTAATTTGATGCTAATGATTGTAGCGCTAATCCTCAGCACTAATTTGCATGGCAGATTTTTGGAGGGGGCTGTTGTTATTTCCCAAGAAAAAATACTGATGCACTATGAAAAAAGAACAAGTAGAAATGCAGAAGAAAAATCTCAAATTTAAATTTGGGCTCTGATGCACAAGGTTTGATTATAATGTCTTTGTGCACATGTATAATCTTGTGCAAGCTGCCTTTAACTTTTTTGCTGTTGATTTATTAATTTCTGCAGTAATGCAGAGCAGTTATCTGCACTTTTAAAAAAATTAATTTATGGGATGTGGGCTTCTCTGGCTGGGCCAGCATTTATTGCCCATCCCTAGTTGCCCTTGAGAAGGTGGTGGTAAGTTGCTGCCTTGAGCCGCTGCAGTCCATATGGTGTAGGTACACCCACAGTGCTGTTAGGAAGGGAGTTCCAGGATTTTGACCCAGCAACAGTGAAGGAACGGTGATATAGTTCCAAATCAGGATGGTGAGTGGCTTGGATAGAACTTCCAGGTGGTGGTATCTCCCATGTCTCTGCTGCCCTTGTCCTTTTAGGTGGTAGCGGTTTGAAAGGTGTTGCCAAAGAAGTTTTGGTGAGTTGCTGCAGTGTATCTTGTAGATGGTGTACACTGCCACTGTGTCGGTGGGTGGTGTGAATGTTTAAGGTGATGGATGGGGCGCCGATCAAGCAGGCTGCTTTAGCCTCAGCCTTTAGCTGTTGAGCTTCTTGAGTGTTGTGGGAACTGCACTCATCCAGGCAAGCAGAGAGTATTCCATCACACTCCTTGTGCCTTGTAGATGGTGGACAGGCTGTGGGAAGTTAGGAGGTGAGTTACTCGCCAGAGATTTCTCAACCTCTGACCTGCTCTTGTAGCCACAGTATTTACATGGCTAGTCCAGTTCAGATTCTGGTCACTGGTAACCCCCAGGATGTTGTTAGTGGGGGGATTCAGCGATGCTAATGCCATTGAATGTCATGGGGCGATGGTTATATTTCTTTCTTATTGGAGATGGTTATTGCCTGGCACTTGTATGGCGAGAATATTACCTGGAGTTGGTGAATGGGCTCCTGATCAAGCAAACTACTTTGTCCTGATGGTATTAAGCTGCTTGAATGTTATTGCAGCTGTACCCATCCAGATATGTGGAGAGTATTTCATCACACTAATCCAACCCTCGGGAGTTTATGTTGTTTCTTATGCCAGTAAGATTAGCTTGGCATGCCCATGTGTTTTGTTCCTTTTAAGATGGTGTTAAGAAATTACCCTTTCTGCCTCCAATTCTTCTTGGGCGTAAAGTTGAAAATCTGTGAAAGCTGTAGGGATTTGTAGTGTCTCGTGAGTAGAATAGCCAGCTTGTCTGTCCCATTAGTAATCGAGGTATGTGAAAGGGAGAAAATATTTTCTACCCTCTCACACTTGTCATCTATCTGGTGACTTGTGATATGATACAGTTCTACAGGTAATGGCACACCTTCAGTTAAATAAAAGCAAAATACTGCAGATGCTGGAAATCTGAAACAGAAAAACAGAAAATGCTGGAAAAACTCAACAGGTCTAACAGCGTCTGTGGAGAAAAAGACGAGTTAACATTTCGAATCTGTATGATTTCTTCAGGGCACACTTTCAGTACTCTGACTATTCTTAAAGGCAAGAAAACTAGCATCTGCCTGATTTACAAGTAAACAGGTAGATTTGGGCGTTTATCCAGTGACCCATGGGGGAGGGAGGAGGATATTGTAAATTATAAAATAGGCTATTTATAGTTATTAAATGGCACCAATGCTCACTGACTGAGAAAAAAACCACTTCACTATTAGTTAATATTTAATAGTTAATTAGTTAATAGTTAATATTTTAGGTCTATGATCTTTCGTCAGAACTGGAAAAAGTTAGCAATATAAAGTTTTTAAGCAAGGCAGGGATAGGGTGGGGAGGTGGAAGGCAGGAGAGATTAAATGACAATAGGGGGATGGCGCTGGGACAAGTAAAGGAACAAAAGATGGGGCTAGAGGAAGTGTAAAGGAGAATAGCAGAATCATGATTAACAGCTGCCACCCAAAAAAGGGGGGCAGAGGTTGACTCTGAAAAGCTGCCAAGTGCCTAATTGAAAGATGAGGTGCTGTTCGTTGAGTTTACATTGAGCTTCATTAAAACACTAGGAGGCTGAGAACAGAGAAGTCAGAGTGGGAGTTCGGCAGAGAATTAAAATGACATGCACCTGGAAACTTGTGGTCAAGCTTGAAGACTGAACATAGGCGTTTCACAATGCAGCCACCCAATCTGCGTTTGGTCTCTCCAATGTAGAGGAGACTGCATCATGAGCAGCGAATGCAATGTCCTAAATTGAAAGAAGTACAGGTATATTGCTGTTTCGCCCAGAAGGGGCCCCGGACGCTGAGAAGGGAGGAGGTAAAAGGGAAGGCTTTGCATTTCTTGTGCTTGCATGGGAAGGGGAGAGGATGATGGAGTGGACCAGGGTGTCATGGAGGGAACAGTCCTTTTGGAATGCTGAGAGAGATGGGGAGGGGCAGATGTGTTTGGTGCTGGCATTACGCTGGAGGTGGTGGAAATTGTGGATGATGATTTGTTGAAAGTGGAGGCTAGTGGGCAGAAGGTGAGGACAAGGGAATCCCTATCATGGATATGGGAGGATGGGGAAAGGGTGAGAGCACAAGTACATCTGTTCTGCCAATGTCACCTTTCATACCAACACGCCACATATATCTTCCTCTTTCCTCAACCTAGGATACCCTTCCACCATGGCAGACAGAACTCCACATTCATCCTATTTCACACACTTTTGCTCTCACCCCTTTTCTGAGTAGCCGCATTAATGTTTTTACATCAAGGCCTCCGCTTTGAAATACTGACTATCATGGTTAATACTGAACCCAGGGGCTTGTCACAATTCAATCTGAGCCTGTGTAGAATCTCCCATCATGCGTTAGCTAGATTACTTGTGTCAGTAGTAGCATATTATCCCATAACTGGAAGGTGTATTTTTTCAAAGTTTCTCAAGACTATTTTAAAACAGAACAAAGTTTTGCCTGTTAAATATTTAGCTCTGAGACTGCTGACCAGTCTTTCCTACCTTATCAGGAATTCTAAAAGAAAGGGGATATTGGAAGTAAATAGAAAGGTTTTGATTATCATCATCATATTTTGGTGTTGATATGTTACACTCACCAATCTAATAATTGGATTTAATTAATCACAGCTTTGTATCTAGATATGGCATGTGAACAAAATGCAATGTTCCTATATTGTGCATTCCTCACCTTCCAGACTGTTCATTCACTTCCTCAGCCATCTATCACTTTTCCCCAGTATTTACTCTGCATTTCCAAGTTACCCATTATCATAAGTCATTTGCTCTCAGCAGCCATTAACTTAAATTCTTGCCACTGAATGCCCCCAGCTCAAATACTACTCCAGTCCAGCCAAGTACCTCTTTACTTGCACCCCACCCCACCGCCACAACTATTTGCTGTCTCTTCATTGCTCACCCATTCTCTCTCATGTGCCCACTTACTCCCTAGATTTTCATTTATTCCTCCCTTGTAAAGTGCTGTGCCTTCAGTTGCCTAGGCCCCCAGCTCTGGAATACCCTCCCTACACATCTGCCTCACTTTCTTCCTTTAAGACACCCTATGATACCTATCTCCTTGACCAAGTCCTTGGTCATCTCACCTAATATCTCCTTATGTGGCTCCGTATCATATTTTGTTTTATAATGCTCTGGTGAAGGGCCTTGGGATGTTTCATTCTATTAAAGCCTCCTATATAATTATGAGTAACAGTTGCTGTCACTATTTATCTGAATTGCTCAACGTTTTTATTATTCATTCATGGAATGTGGTTGTCGCTGGCCTGGACCTAATTGCCCTTGAGGAGGTGTTGGTGAGCTGCCTTCCTGAACTGCTGTGGTGTAGGTACACCCATGGTGCTGTTAGGGAGGGAGTTCCAGGAATTTGACCCGGCGACAGTGAAGGAACGGCGATATATTTCCAAGTCAGGATGATGAGTGGCTTGGAGGGGAACTTCCAAGTAGTGGTATTCCCATGTGTCTGCTGCCTTTGTCCTTCTAGATGGTGGTGGTTGAGAGTTTGGAAGTTGCTGTTGAAGGAACGTTGGTGAGTTGCTGCAGTGCATCATGTAGATGGTACACACTGCTGCTACTGTGCTTTGGTGGTGGAGGGAGTGAATGTTTGTTGATGTGGTGCCAATCAGTGGGCTGCTTTGTCTTGGATGGTGTCGAGCTTCTTGAGTGTTGTGGGAGCTGCACTCATCCGGGCAAGTTGAGGGTATTTCATCACACTCCTGACTTGTGCCTTGTAGATGGTGGACAGGCTTTGGGGAGTCAGGAGGTGAGTTACTCTCATCAAGATTCCTAACCTCTGACCTGCTCTTGTAGCCACAGTATTTATATGGCTAGTCCATTTCAGTTTCTGGTCAGTGGTAACCCCTAGGATGTTGATAGTGGGGGATTCAGCAATGCTAATGCCATTGAATGTCAAGGGTCAATGGTTAGATTCTCTCTTGTTGGAGATGGGCATTGCTTGCACTTGTGTGGCATGAATGTTACTTGCCAGTCCAATCCTGGATATTATCCAGGTCTTGCTGTATTTGGACATGGACTTCTTCAGTATCTGAGGAGCCATGAATGGTGCTGAACATTTTGAAATATCAGCGAACATCCCCACTTCTGACGTTATGATGGAAGGAATGTCATTGATGAAGCAGCTGAAGATGGTTAGGCCTAGGACATTACCAGAGGAACTCTGCAGTGATGTCCTGGAACTGAGATGATTGACCTCCCAACAACCACAACCATCTTCCTTTGTGCTAGGTATGACTCCAACCAGTGGAGAGTTTACCCCGATTCCCATTGACTCCAGCTTTGCTAGGGCTCCTTGATGCCACACTCGGTCAAATGCTGCCTTGATGTCAAGGGCAGTCACTCTTGCCACACCTCTGGAGTTCAGCTGTTTTGTCTATGTTTGAACCAAAGCTGTAATCAGGAGCTGAGTGATCCTGGTGGAACCCAAACTGAGCGTCAATGAGCAGGTTATTGCGAAGCAAGTTCTGCTTGATAGAAGGGGTCATCAACAATGCTATCACTTTACTGATGATCGAGAGTAAACTGATGGGCTGGTAATTGATTGGGTTGGATTTGTCCTGTTTTTTGTGTACAGGACACACCTGGGCAATTTTCCACATTGCCAGTAGATGCCAGTGCTATAGCTGTATTGGAACAGCTTGGCTAGGGGTGCGGCAAGTTCTGGAGCACAAGTCTTCAGGACTATTGCCAGAATATGGCCAGCACGAACACGATAGGCCAAAGGGCCTGTTTCGGTGCTGTCTAACTCTATGACTCTAATATTGTCAGGGCCCATAGCCTTTGCAGTATCCAGTGCCTTTAGCCATTTCTTGCTATCACGTGGAGTGAATCGAATTGGCTGAAGACTGGCATCTATGATGCTGGGGACCTCCAGAGGAGGCCAAGATGGATCATCTACTCAGCAATTCTGGCTGAAGATTGTAGCAAATGCTTCAGCCTTATCTTTTGCACTGCTGTGCTGGGCGCTCACATCATTGAGGATGGGGATAATTTGTGGAGCCTTCTCCTCCAGTGAGTTGTTTAATTGTCCACCACCATTCACAGCTGGATGTGGTAGCACTACAGAACTTGGATCTGTTGTGGAACCACTTAGCTCTGTCTAACGCTTGCTGCTTTTGCTGTTTAGCACACAAGTAGTCCTATGTTGTAGCTTCACCAGGTTGACACCTCATTTTTTGATATGCCTGATGCTGCTCCTGGCATGCCCTCCTGCACTCTTCATTGAACCAGGGCTGATTCCCTGGCTTGATGGTAATGGTAGAGTGGGGGATATGCCAGGCTATGAGGTTGCAGATTGTGGTTGGGTACAATTCTGCTGATGCTGATTGCCCACAGCATCTCATGGTTGCCTGATCTCAAGTTGCTATATCTGTTCGAAATCTATCCCATATTGCATGGGGTTAGTGCCACACAAGGTGGGAGCTATCCTCAATGTGAAGATGGAACTTTGTCTCCACAACGGACAGTATCAGTAGGGGTGACCACAGCACAATCATGGATAAATGCATCTGTGGTGGGCAGGTTGCTGAGGATGAGGATGTTTCTCTCTCTTGTACAACAGACCCAGTCTAGCAGTTACATCCTTTAGGACTCAACGAACTCAGTGTGTACAGGTGCTACTGAGCCACTCTTGCTGATGGACATTGAAGTCCCCCACCCAGGGTACATTCTGTACGCTTGCCATCCTCAGTGCTCCCTCCAAGTGGTGTTCAACATGGAGTACTGATGCATCAGCTGAAGGAGCTGGTGGGGGCAGGGCAGTGACCGTAATCAGCAGGAGGTTTCCAAGCCCTTGTTTGACCTGATGCCATGAGACTTCATGGGGTCCAGAGTCAATGTTGAGGACTCCAAGGGCAACTTTCTCCCAATTGTATATCACTGTGCCACCACCTCTGCTGGGTCAAGACATAACCAAGGATGGTGATGTCTAGGACATGATCTGTAAGATATGATTCCATGTGTAAGATTATGGAAAGCTATGTGAGGCAGGACTCCCAATTTTGCAGAAGTCCCCAGATGTCAGTAACAAGGACACAGGGTCAACAGGGCTCGGCTTGCCATTTCTGGTGGCTAGGTTAATGTCGGGTGGCCTGTCCCATTCCTTGTTGGCTTTTCAGTGGTTTGATACAACTTGAGTGGCTTGTTAAGCCATTTCCAAGTCAACCACATTACTATGTGGTCTGGGGTCACATCTGGGCTCTGGGCCAGCTGGAATAGGGAAGATGGCATTAGTGAATCAACATGGTCATAATTCCACCATTTGCCATGGTGGGATTCGAACCCAGGTCCCCACAGCATTACTTTGTATCGCTGGATTACTAGTCCAGTGACAATACCACTATGCCATCGGGGCTATTTACTCTCCCAGTCTCCTTAAACTGCTTCTGCACCTTGAACGGAATCCTGAACGTACCTGTTCACTCATTTACAGCAATGTCACTAAAATTCACTGCCTTTTAAAACACACGACTTTCCATGGGCTGGTGCAAAACAACCTTCAAATGCTAGGTTGTTGGAGTTACCCCGTGAAGCTGACAAGCACATTCCAAACTGGGTAAAGCCCCTGATCAAACAACAGTTCAATCGGACCACTTCAACTTGCGCTGGATTTAAATAAATTGCATTTTCTGGTCTTGAAAAGGTACAGGTTAGTTTAAACACAGTCCCGCCTTAACAGCAGAATAATACATTTTGCATTATTTAATAGACCTGTAGCTCATAAAGCAGGAAAACTATCCATTTTACTGAGAGCAACATTTTGGGAGTCGGCTGGTAGGTATATATTTTTTTTAAAATGCTGTTTGCAATAACATCTCAGGGGTGTAACCTACTCTTCCTGAGCAATAACATTTGATATTTTTTTTTAAATGTGTAGATTTTTAAGTCATAAACGTTTTGATTTTTTTTTTGAACGTTCTTGCGATGCAAATAACAAACAAAAAAAAGCCTTCAGGAAAAGATGCTTGCTCCAAAACTCGGTTGGCGTGATTTCAGCAAAGACGGGAGATATAAATTGGGAGTTATAAAGTGATTACACGTATACATTTCCGACTGTAGTTTAACCACACCCCCCCCCCCCCCCCTCTTTCTCAGTTGTGATTAATGTTAAGCTGCCAGGGTTTTTGAGTTCCCCTGTTCTGTACAGTACTACTGGCAATGTTTGAGCTCTCAAACAACCGCCGCCTACAGAGAGATACTGACAGCGAAGAATAAGAGACACGTTTCTGGTCCAGGAGAGAGAAGAAAATAAGGTGCTTTGCAGAAAGAGCGGCGGTCGGTGGGTAGTGAAGAAGCATAGGGCAAAAAAAAGACAAAAGACACTCCGCGAGCAGGCACAGGAGATAGGTAACTGCATTCACCCGACAGTCGATGATTTTTTTTTTGGAGGGGGTGGGGGAAACAAGGGACAAACTCAGTGACCTCTTTGTTTTGCAGCCAGATTTGCAACGGGGAGGGTGAAAAGTTTTCCCCAAGGGCTGGCTGCAAGCAGCTCCTGGCGCCGGCGGTCGCGAGCGCCGAACAAAAGCGGCCCCTGGCAACCGCGGCCGGGGAGAGAGTGGGGTGACCCCTGGCAACCGCGGCCGGGGAGAGAGTGGGGTGACCCCTGGCAACCGCGGCCGGGGACCGGGACCAGTCGCTCAGTTTGTGGGGCGGGGGAGCCGGAGCCGCCGCCGCCACCACCAGCAGCGCCCGATTCCTTGTGAGTCAGATGGGAAGGGGGGGGAAGAGAAGGCCCCGGCTCCTCGCCTCCCCGCCTCTCTCCCCGGGTGGTGAGGGAAGGTCCCCCCCCCCCGGGGGGAGGGGGGGCTCTGCTCGGTGTGCCCGAAGGCTGTAAAGGCGGCCGCTGTTTTCACCGGCACCGGGGGCTGCTGAAAACGCCTACCAGGCCGCAAAGCCCCGGCCTGAAGTTAAGAGTCTGCCGGCAGCCACCACACCATAGTGGCAGCAACACACTCGACTGTGCTAATATTAGAACTTTGTGCTTAACTTTAGGGTAAATAGTGAGTATTTTGTCTGCTTCTATATTCACTCCACCCCCCCCCCCCCAAAAAAAAGTGTGGTCAGGAATCTAGGTGGTATAATTTCAAGTTTTTAGTGTGATTCTTATGTTATTTTGTAGGTTCTATGGTTGAAATGGAATGAAGTTAATTCCACATGCTCTTCCTTTCAAATATGTCAAAGCAGCTAAAAATCTAGGGCGAATAAATACATGTAGTTTTTTTTTTGGTTTTGTCTGTCTTTGATGTGTTTATCAAGTAGGGAAACTTTTTGAATTATGTATATGTGTTTGTGTGCATGTGTTCGTTCAACGACTTGCATTTATATATAACTCCTTGAACATAGCCAAGTGGTCCACTTCATAAAAGCAATTAACGAACAAAAGTTTGGCGCTTAGCCACAGAGAGGGATATTGGGACAAGTGAGTTGTGAAGAGTTTCCTAAAGGAGGAGGTTTAAGGAGGGAATTCCAAACATTAGGGCCTTGGCTCCTTAAAGGAATGGCTGCCAATGGCAGAGCAAAGAAAATCAGAGATGTGCAAGGGGCCAGAATTGGAGATTTCAGGATTAAGGAGGGGCAAGGGTTTTGAACGCAAAAGATGAGAATTTTAAGATTGAGATGTTGCCAGTGTAGGTCATCAAGCACAGTGACAGAATTGACAGGACTTGGTGCAAGTTAGGTTAAGGGCAGCAGGGCTTTGTATAGTGCGAGGTGTATAGCTGTACGGTGGTAATTTAGTAATAGAAGTACTAGTTTTAGCACTCGTGCAAAACAGTGGTTCAAATCGCAGATCTAACAATGTTTTCATCAAGATTGATATTCAAGATTAGATTATTATTAGAAATTTAAATATGTGTATGCTAGTTTCCTTAGTATTTGGAGTTCAAGGACAATAGGATATATGTTTTTTTTTAAAACCATTTCCTTTCCTGTTTTCTCTGTTTAATATGACAGCTTGTACTGAGTATATTCTAAGGGGACTGGGATTCCTTCAGTAACTTGCTCAAGCGGTCTCTGAGAGTGAACCAGGAAGCCTTGTTGCGTTTTCCCTTGCTCCCCCCTTAAGGTGCATAGGGCAATTGTGTATTGTTCTTGCTACCAGGCCACAGATCGGCACAAGACAGAATAAGCCTGGTCGACCTCTGGCTCTGGGCTGCATTTATCCACTGAAACATTTAGAGGGGCAACTTCTTGCAGGATACTTAAATTAGTTTGGGTGAAGGCTTTAAGTAATATTCTGGTCTGCAGTCGCAGATCAATTGAAAGGGGTTGAAATCACTCAGCGTGCTTTTGGTGAGAGACAGGTATAAAATTAATTTATCCACTATTTTACCAAACTGTTTGGAATAGGTTAATGTCTTCAAAGTAAGTGGCAGAGGATTTTTATTCAAATATATTCATAACTACTATTAGTGATTTCAACCCAGTAATTTGTATAATTTTAAAAAAAAACTTTCATTTATATAGCATCCTTTATGACCCCAGGCCTTCAAAAGCCTTTGGAGTCAGTGAGGTGTAATATAAGGAAGCACAGCAAAGGGATTAATGCCTGGATAATTTGTTGTAGTAAAGAGGATAAATATTGACCAGAATACTAATAAAATGCCCCTCTTTTCCAATAGCGATTAAAGACTTTTTTTGTGCCCATCTGAGAGGGCATGTAGAGTTTCTGTTTAACATCTCACCTGAAAGACTCTGCCTCCGACAATGAAGTACTTCCTCACTGTAAATCCAGATTGCGTGCTTTGTGGGATTTGAGCCCATAACTTTCAGACTTTGAGGTGAGAGTGCTTTCACTGAGCTAAGGCTGACACCAAATAGAAACAAAATACTTGCATTCATATTGTTCCTTAAGATGTCCAGAAGTGCTTCAAATGAAGCGTGGTCACTGCTGTAATCACAGAATGGTTACAGCATAGAAGTAGGCCATTCAGCCTGTTGTCTGTGATGGTTCTCCTAAGGATCCCAATTTATCTAGTGCCATTACCCCACTTTCTTCCCGTCGCCCTGTGCATTCTTCCTTTTCAGAGAATAATCCAATTCCCTCTTCAATGCCTTGATTGAAGCTGCATTCGCCACACTGTCAGGCACTGCATTCCAGATCCTAACCACTTGCTATGTGTAAAAGTTTTTTCTCATGTTGCCGTTGTTTCTTTTACCAATTACTTTAAATCTATGCCCTCTTGTTCTTGATCTTTTCACCATTAGGAATAGTTCCTCTCTATCTACTCTATCGAGACCCCTCATGATTTTGTATGCTCTATCAAATCTCCTCTCAAAACAGTATCAACCTCTCCAATCTATCTAGATAACAGAAGTTCCTATCCCTGGAACTATTTTTATGAATCTTTTCTCCAATCTATCTAATGCCTTCACATCTTTCCTAAAGTGTAGCGCCTAGAACAGGACACACTACTCCTGTTGAGGCTGAACCAGTGTTCTGTATAAATTTAACATAACCCCCTTGCTTTTGTACGCTCTGCCCCTATGGATGCCTAGGATGCTGTATTCTTTATTAACCACTCTCTCAATCTGTCCTGCCACCCTCAATGACTTATGCACATAAGCACGTGGGTCACTTTGCTCCCGTACCCACTTTAGAGTTGTATCCTTTATTTTATATTTTCTGTCTGCGTTCTTCTTATCAAAAAGAAACGCTTCATGCTTCTTTGTGTTAAACTTCATTTGCCACTTGTCCGCCCATTTTAATGTAGCTCTGTTTCTCTCTCCACGATTGCTACCTGACCTGACTATTTCCAGCATTTTCTGTTAGCATTTCGGATTTCCAGCTACTGTAGTATTTTGCTTGTATAAATGCAGCAGCCAGTTGTGCACAGTAAGATTCCCCAAACATTGATACCAGACAGTACTCAAAGAAGTATTCTTATGATTCAAATGCAGTCGCTTTGCCAGTTTTCCTTTATTGTATGTAATAACTGGTAGAGAAGTAGAGCTGGATGTAATCGCCATACAAGTGAAAATTGACCCTGTGTCTTAATACAACAGCTCCCAGGGACAGCATGTAGATGAGGAATAAGAGGGGGAGCAAGAATGGAATATTGGCATAATTCAGAACTGTCTTAGTGTGGGCAGAAAGGGAATTGTTGGAGAGGTACTGGCTCTGTTGAGAAAGGAAGTGGATTAAGGGCTTGCCAAACCATTGACTCCAAGACAGTGGTGTTGAACTGAGGATCCTTCGCCCTATGCTTCTGCTTTTTATTGTCCCCCCAGCCAGTGAAAGAGGTGCTTGTTTTCTGTGCCTCTTTGTGACTTGGTGAAAGTTGGGTTGAAGTGTGAAGTTTTCATTCAGAGTTCTCACGATACAGTAAGGTTTAGAGATGCTCACACCACTGAAGCTGCACAACCTTGCTTTGGAAAGTAATACTGTCTCTTTTTTGGATTGAAACAATGATATCAAGGGACTGGATGGCAGAGTAGATCAGTGACCTTATTTGCAGCCCTAAGATATAGTTTTGAATGCAGCCAAAACTTTTTGGATGAAATTTTCTTTGCTAGCTCTAATAGTGCCGTGTGAAATTTATTTCCGCCTAGTTTTTAATGATGTTTGGTACACAGCAGAACTCAACACAACTTTAATTGTGATAATTGGTAATCTCACTTATCCCATGAGGTTGGTTTGTGTACAGATATTTTCTTTTTTGATTATTTGTTCCTAGGACGTGGGCACCATTTGTTGCCCTGCCCTTGAGAAGGTGGTGGTGAGCTGCCTTCTTGAAACACTGCAGTCCATTTGGTGTAGGTACACCCACAGTGCTGTTCCATTTATTATGAGGGCAATAGATTTTCTTATTTTGAGATTTAGCTTAATGCATGTCAACACAGTAACAATGCTCTGCTTTGACTCGTGTGTCCTTCCTGTGGATTTATTTAGAGACTACCACTTGTGATCAATAACATTCTGGGCTGATGGGGGAAAAATGAAAATCCAGTTTTCCTCCAAATGGACAGAAGAAAATTAGCAAGGGATGTGAAAACCCCCAGGGGTGAGATTATTTGTTAACGTTTTGAGTTATGATGATCCTTCATCAGAACACCTGATGAAGGGTCAGCATGACCCGAAACGTTAACTCTTTTTCCTCAGGTGCTGCCTGACCGCTAAGCATTTCTAGCTTTTTCTATTTTTGGTACAGATTTCCAGCATCTCAAGTATTTTGCTTTTGTGTCTGTGATTATTTTGGCTCAGTTTTGGGCTGGGACCACTACCTAAGGGGTAGACCTCTACCTGAGCGGGGAAGTAAGTACTTTTGGCTCAGTACTTAAAAGTCACTTCGAGCAACAGGTCAAACCTCCTAGCTGCTAGTGAAAACAGTCGGGTACAGATTGTCCACATGAACAGCCTGTCAGACAGATAGCGGATACATTTAAGTTGAGCATCATTTCTAGTGGCAAATCAAGATTGTTGTGCTTCAGTTTTTTTTCCCCCTGGCAGAATGCAAATAGCATTTAAACCTGGAGGGAGATGATATCTGACTCAGGATGTTTCTACTTTGTGCAGCATTTGTAGAGTTGGCACTGAACTCTTAAAACAGTAAGTTTCCTATTACTGAATATAAATTACACCAGTAGTATTTCTATCAATCCCATTTGCTGCCTTGTCCCTGGCTTTAATTCACATACATTCTGTTTTGCTTCTGCACTTTGTTATCTGTACACAGTTCCAAGAGAACAAAATTCACTTGTTAGTGCTAGAGTGGGGTTGTCATTTTCGTGTCTTTGTATGTAGGATATTATGTATGTAGAATATTATCTTATGACTAGACCTGTATTCACTGGAGCGTAGAAGAATGATGGGATCTCATTGAAACATATAAAATTCTGACAGGGCTGGACGGACTGGATGCCGGGATGATGCTTCCTCTGGCTGGGGGGGGCCTTGAACAAGGGGTCACAATCTCAGGATGCGGGGTAGGCCATTTAGGACTGAGATGAGGAGAAACTTCTTCACTTGGAGGTTGGTGAACCTGTGGAATTCTCTACCACAGAGGCCAAGTCACTGAATATATTTAAGGAGGAAATAGATAGATTTCTAGACTCTTAAAGGGGTCAGGGAATATGGGGAGAGAGCGGCAGTATGGTGTTGAGATAGAAGATCAGCCATGATCATATTGGATGGTGGAATAGGCTCGAAGGGCCCAATGACCTACTCCTATTTTCTATGTTAAACAGTCCAAAACCACATTCTGGTACTCGAGGGTTTCAGCTCATTTTAGATTTGGTAATTAATGAATTCAAGCATTGGCAAAATTTGTAAAGTAGTGGATTTAAAAAATATTAGCACTAGATTTTGTCAAATGGTCATTGAGAGCATTGAGAAGTGAGTTATAAGTACGTTTTCTCAAGTGATTATAGAATTTGTAATGCATTTTATGTCTTGCTCCATTTGAATGCTGTATTAGTGCTGGAAATGCAGTTAGGTGTGATATCAAAACTACTTGGTGTTTTAATTTCATAAACATGAAAGCAATTGAAGCAGTGCACTTACTGCACATTTATTGTACGTTCTCGAGTTTCAAAACCAAAAGTAGTCTTTAATTCAGATGGGAATAAGTTTTAGCTCTTTAAAGAACATATTTTATTTCTGTTGGACTATGGATTAAATTTACATCGGCTGCAGTTTGAAGGACATGTATACTGGAACATTGTGAAGGATATATACAGTGTTGCTCTCCTGGAACAGAGTGTGCCATGAAAGACAGGATGGTGCTCAATAGGAGTCTGGTTTAATGGGGAACTGTCTGGTAACAACATTTTAATTGGCTCCTAACCAGGTGACCAGGGTTTGTGTGAGAGCAGTACAGCAGAAAAGCTCCTAGCCTGAAAAGGGGAAAGACTTAAAACCTCTCGCTCCTGTATGTGTCAGATTTCAGTAATTTTACAATAATATCTAGCTGGCTTTTTCTCCTCGTACCTCTATAACCTGCTCTCTCTCTCTGAAACACTGAAAGTGCTGAAAGACCACTTGTGTCATCAACAAAGAACTGAAAGGAATTTGGAAGACATCGATCAAAATCAACCCATCGAATCCTGTACTGTGGAATTGGTGCTATTGAACTGTTTTATCCCACCCTTAAAACCCATGTTTTTGTGTACCTTCTGTGTCTTGTATGTGTATGTATAGGGATTTAAGAAGGGGGAGAGTTTAGGTTATAGAGTTAGAAATTTCTTTCTTTTGACACTGGTTAAAGACCATTTCCTCAATAAACAATTATTTACTTATTAAATTTACAAACCTGGTGCTTATATTCTGTTAACCTAAATTAAACAATTAGGTGGTTTGATCAAACCTTTTCATGTTTGTTGTGGCGCTGGAACAGGAGAGCTTGATATTGCAGCGCACTATCCCCAGTGAGTCATGACAGTTCTGATTTGGATTACATTAAGAGTTACCCAGAAAATGTTAGAAGAATTAAAACCATTTCTAACCTCTGGGTAACTATTGTACAGACCCAGACTGAGCTCTTATGGGCACTTTGATCAGAGCTATAACCCCTGAAGTTGGGGATTTATTTTGTATCAGGCCTTTATAACTTGAGTTCCTGTGTTATTCAGTTTGTTTTAAATGAGAGATTTGCTTTCAATGCTTCAGTATTCAAGAGGGAATGGATTGCAGGACTATGGGGAAAAAGCAGGGAAATGGCACTAGGTAAATTGCTCCTACAGAGCTGGCGCAGACACAACGGGCCGAATGGCCTCCTTCTGTGCTGTAACAATTCTGTGATTCTGTAATGTGTTCTGGCGCGTTTGAGGAGTTTCTTTGTGGCCTGGCTGTCGCCAGCCTTTCATTCTGCATTATTTTCCAGTTATGCAACAAAAAAAATCTTTAAATCATAACTAAGCTTTGTATCCTCTTGCTTTGTGATATTAATTTCCTCAAGGAAACAAACTAACACTGTACCTAAATCCCTAATGCATTTAAGGTAATCTGAATGCAATGCAGTTATAGATAACTTAGCAGTTCTGGATCTGCTGGTTGCCCTGCTGTGGCACGTTGATGTATCTTTTGATTTGTTTCACTGTATCCATAAATGAGACATACCTGGATGGGGATCTGCTAACAGCTTTTAAGAACCTTGTCAAAATGATATGTTTGCATTTTTTTTCAAGGATTGAGACCGAATTGCAGCATATGCTATCACTTTACTGATTCAGATTCACTGAACAGATTTTGTCCTTTCCTACATAATGCATTAAGTTTTCAATGGTGGACTGATGTATGTATTTCTGATTAGATCAATTTTGATATAAAATTTGTGAATATGGAACATACAACACTGCCTTCACAAGGTATTGGCTAGAATTCCCCAAGCTTGTCATTAAAGCACATGACTGTGACGTGCTCGTCATATCAAATTCTTATAGCGTATCATAATTTGCAGTGCTTGTTTCCCGGTCCATTGGGTAAGGAATAGAGCGATACAATTCCACCCGACTACATACTGGTCACAAACAATCAGTTATCTTAGTATTTTATGTGTGAAGTGATCATATTCTGTTCCTGTTTGTTTAGACCATATATGATGGACAGAGCAGCTCTTGCGTCTATTGTTGTATTGCCTATTGATTATATGTAACAGATCTCATGGCATTCCTTGCTTACAGTAAGTTCATTGATGTTTTATAAGTACTTTACAATGAAATGCAGAATGATTCTTCTGTGAAGGTGGAGTTTTATCTCTAAACTCACAGTAGATAATTTTGTAGATGGGAATGTGTTGATTAGTTTCAGGCTCAAACATATGTAGGATTTAAGATTGCTTTGCATCTGTAATAAAAGTGATGTTTATGTCTGCCACAACCCTTTTTTGTTGTACTAAAATAATATATAGTATATTTTGTAAACCTTTGTTCATTTTTGGCTTAATGTTATTTTCATTATGAAGCAGCTTGGCTTTGGCATCTGTTTACTAATCACTGGCATAGTGATCTATTATCTTGTATAATAATTCAGCAGGATACTTTTATATTTGAAGGATTGAAGCGTTTTCTACAAGGGTAGATGTGCAACTCTGGCTCTTCTGTATTCCATGTTTTAGTAGAATTTGTGGAACACCAGGAAGAACCTGAACTTGTTATTTTAATAGCTTGATTTTTTTTTAAAGGTTTTGCTTATTTTGCTCACTTTGAATGAGCTATCCGATGATCACTTAAACTGCCATTTTAATTATTGTTATAATTTATTTTTACAATTAAAATTGCTGGGCATGGATATGCCGCCTTAGTTGTAACAGTAGAGAAGATTGCAGAATGCTTACCTTAATTTATCATTGTTTCTTTTAAAATGACCTAAGTGTTTATCTGAAAGAGATACAGTGGTATGGGAGTTGAAAATTTGGAATTGTGATATTTACGAGTACAGAACTGAGTATTGCTAAGAAAAGGGACACGTTGAAGCTTTTCATTTGTAATCATCAGGACATTTAGCAAGAATGTAAGGGAAAATCAACAATTTATACTGTGAGAAGAGGGTGCTGTTTGGTTGGCAAGTGGACTCTGGTAGAGGCGTTGCCACTGATGGTGACTGACAGTTAACTGCCAAGCATTGTTTGAAATTTAAACTAGACAGCTTGACCCTGATGGCTCAAGACATTGCCCTGAGGAATGGGTCAGCGAATGGCTGTCACTTATTTTGTTTAGCTTGAAACAGACGCAATGTGTGTACATGTTCTTTCTGTCTACCAAGAACAGGGCCCTGGGTATTAAAATATGTAGCTTCCAGTACATGCAAATGTGCCACAATGTGAACTCGACTGACAATCTAAAATTGGTTGTCAGCATAATTCTTAGCACACCGAGGATTATTTAGCAAATGTTGTCCAATTGTGGAATCACACCTAATGTTGGACACTGGGCGGAATTTTCCCAGATTTGCACGAAGTGCGGTAGCTTACCATTCTACGTCGTGGCTTTTTGGATTTTTGATGGTTTACTTGTTTTTAGCTTTTGTTATTGATCGCTTTATAGCATTAGCCTTTTATATAACAGGGAGCAAGATGCAAATGCTTCGGCCCCATTGTTGCTGCTGAGCTGAAGAATGAGTATTTAGTGATAGAGATTCAAGGCAGCGCGTTTAGTTTGGATGGATAAGTGTTGCTTATATCTAATTTATCTTGGATGTAACTGGATGTCTGCACCAGAACTGCTGTAAGTTGGTAGAAGCTATATTTTTTTCCATAAGCCTGTGGGAAGTTTCACAAAGTATGTTTTCTTTTTCCATGTTTTGATTCAGCATTTTGGGTTTTATAATTGGATGCATGAAGTAAAAAGAGTAATGAGAAATCGTTGGTTATAGCATTAGGTTTGGTTTTGAATTTCTCTTGCATAGAGTCGATACAGACAATAGCCTCTATCTGTGCTGTAAACTTCTCTGCTTCTACAATGAACAGCTTTGAGTCTTAAAGCATATGACAAAAGAAAAATAATGTGAATGCTGGAAATCTGAAATAAAAAACAGAAAATGCTGGAGATACTCATCAGGCCTGACAGCATGGGTAGAGACAGAAACAGAGTTGCCTTAACTTAGAGCTCCCCAGCGTCGCATTGGGAGCAGTACCCCAAAGATGCGCTGGGGAATCCCCTTCGGAAGTCCACAGGTAAGGTTTGCGCGGCAATTGCCCAGAAGTGCAAACTTCACCTGGGCAATTGCCCTGCACTGGGAACCATCCGAAAATTTCGATTTTAAATCACAAACTTCGGATGGTTCCGACTGGATTACATCAGTAGTTACCTAGAAAAAGTTAGAAGAATTAAAACCACTTCTAACCTCCTGGGTAATTATTGCACTGACCCAGACTGAGCCCTCCACCTTGCATAGAACGACTCCATTTCCCCACCCCCCAGGGGACTACCCTCTCCACAGGAATCCCTCACCTTGCAGCGCACCCCCCCCCCCCACCGTCCTCCAACTCTTTTTCACTCCCGACCTCCAACCCCGCAAATTCTATCAACTTACCTTAGACGTTTATCTTTTCCCAGCCCTGTCAAGGACCTTTAAATTTCAATGGACCTTTTAAACCTACCTGGTTTACGGCAGCTAGTGCCGTAAAAAGGGGGCGTGGCCTCCCTCACTTGGACGCTGGGCCCTGGGGATATGCTGCACTGTCTGGATCTCGCCCGGCCTGAGTCAGATGGTCGGGTGAGATAGAATCAATGAAAAATTGAGGTAAGTAATTGAGCATGGAGTGGCAGTCTGACACTGATTGCCAACGTGAGGAAGTTCTGGCCCAACCTGACCCTTTGTCGGGACTCTGCTTCTCATTTCACAAATGCTGCCAGCCCTGCTGACTGTTTCCAGCATTTCCTATTGCTTATTTCGGGGAGGTGGTGGCATAGTGGTATTGTCACTGGACTAGTGTTCCAGAGACCCAGGGTAATGCTCTGGGAACCTGGGTTGAGATCCCACTATGGCAGATGGTGAACTTTGAATCCAGTAAAAATCTGGAATTGAAAGTCTGATGAAGACCATGAAACCATTGCTAATGGTCGTGAAAACCCATCTGGTTCACTAATGTTTTTTTAGGGAAGGAAATCTGCTGTCATTACCTGGTCTGGCCTACATGTGACTCCAGATCCACAGCAATGTGGTTGACTCTTAAATCCCCCCTGTATAAGGGCATTTAGGAATATGTAATAAATGCCCCACTCATGAATTTTGCTTCGCATTTAAAGGATATTTAATAATTAGCAAAAATTGCATGAATTTGTAAAAAGAAAATGATTATGCTTTTAGAATGTGAATAAGGAGAACATGAGAAATAACTTGACTGGCTTTTTCTGATTTATTGTTTCTCTTTCTGACTCAGAATCTGCTTCATTAGAGGAATTGGATGTGAAGGATAACATGTCCAATGTATCCAAGGACAGAAGTAATAGGTGGCAAGAAATTCAGAAAGGACTACAATTTATCCAGTAAGTATCTCCCTAAGCAGCGCGCTTAACTTTACTGTTCAGTCTGAAGCAAAATCTGAAATAACTTTGTATTTCCTGTATAATTAAAGCAAAATACTGTGGTTACTGGAAATCTAAAATAAAAGCAGAAAGTACTGGAAAAACTCAGCAAGTCTGGCAGCATCTGTAGAGACAGAAGCAGAGTTAATATTAACGTAACCCATTCCGAAGGATGTCATTTGGACTTGAGGTTGACTCTCAATAGCGTTAACTTTCAATGGTTCTGTCTCCATAGATGCTGCCAGACCTGCTGAGTTTTTCCAGCACTTTCTATTATTATCGGTGTTTCCTGTACTTGGCAAGACTATTTTACTGACTGACTGGGTCATTAGTCTTGTTGGCAGTAGAACCAGCAGAATGAGTTATTTGCTGTTATCTCCCATGACACACAATCTTTGGCCAATCATTTCGGGTGAATTGCTCCAGATCCTTGCCACTGTAATTTTATCATTGACCAATTGGTGCAGTTAAAGACTAGCTGAGAAGATAATTCCCTCTCCAGTTCCCCCTCTTTTCCTCAACTTCCAGCTTAGCATCGTGCCACAGTGACATATCATGCGAGAAATTAGTAAACTCTGTTACTGTGCTACTAATCAAACCTTGATGTTCTTTGGAGAATGTTTCCAGAATCCCTGTGTGGATATTGCATGGCAGTGGATATAAGTACTGGACGGTTAATTCGGGGACCTGATGCTCGCAGTGGGGAATGGCATTCACTGGAAGAGTATCTTGGAAATTTATGGGCGCACAGCCTAGGGATTTCTATCCATTGAAACTAATGACCAGAAAATTATAAGTTCATGCTAATCATTTCCCAAGACATACCTACTGGAAGAGCCAGATCGTGGAACGACTGCTAGTGTGTTCACAAATGTGAACATATCCACATCCATTGTCATTGGCTTGCGCGTTGCTCTTTTGGCATTATGCAAATAGATTGGACAACCAGGTGAAATGCAGTGGTGCTAAAAAGCAGCGCCGCTGGTGTCACTAGCATTTCAGTAAGTGTAAAAGTAGACATGTGAAATTTTAATGCGACGTCCACTTGAAGTATGCAATTACGGATCAGTCTGTCTCGGCCTTTTGTTGTGATCAGAAGAGAGTAATTGGAGCACAAGGGTTAACCACGTGCTTACAGGTCTTGTCTCTGGCTGTTGAAACAATTAAGAGGTGATGATTTTAATAACATTTCATTTTAAAGAGAATTTCCTTTTCCTAAAGTGCGTTAGTACCAGAACCAATTACATAAAATTATTGAACCAAGATTAAATACTTCCTGTTTGGGGAATTATCATGAGCCTTCACTGTACTACTGCATAACACACAGGCCCAGATCTTCTAAGAAGCAGCAGCCATTGTTGGATTGCTGTTCCACTTGAACACTTCTGCAACTCGACACTGCTCCCCATTTCTCCCGGGACCTTCCGAGCTCAGCTTCCCCAGCAATGCGGAGCGCAATATCCCTTGGAGAGCTCTGTCGCATTGGAGTAGAGTCGGGGAAGAAAGGACTTTTTAGTTTTCATGCTTTTCTATACTAGCTGCTGCATGGTAAACTTAAAGTCCAGTTTGAATGTTAGTGATTGGGTGGACAGGTGAGTGAATGAGTGAGTAGGCAGGTGGGTGGGGTGGGGTGGCAGTCGGGTCTGGGAACAGTCTGGGGGTCAGTGAGAATGATTGGGGGATCAGTTCTGTAGTTACCCAGGAGTTAGACTACTGGAGATGTTCTTGGAGAATCATGGGGAGCAGGGGAATTGCCCATCGGAAGTTGAACCTTCCGGACCGGTCCCACATCAGGATCCTGATGCACATCTTATTCGTACATCCAGTCCATGGAAGGTTTGAGCCAGTGTATCGGTGCACCAGCATGCTGAGCCACACGCTGAATAAGAAAGATCTTATTATCATTTTTCCCTGATCCTACTTTTAATTTTCTTCACTTAAAAAGGTATTTAATTGGCATTGTTATTTTGGTAAGTGTAAATTAATCTGCAATAGATAGTGCTTGGAGCAGTTCAGAAATCAAATACCTCAGCAGCATGAAAATATGGGAGTTCCAGTTTTCTTTTTTCCAGCCAATAAGTTACACACTTGTGGTGTGTTCGGTAATATTTCCAGTAATTGTATAGATGTGATTGCAGGTGTGTGGATTTTTTTAAAAATTCCGTCATAGAAACGTTTGAATTCCAGTTTTTTTTAAAGTGCGCAAACAGGAAGTGTATGTGTGTGTAAGATATAGATCTGTTTTCCTCAGATCACTTATTTGTGTATTCTTATCTAATTGATTACTACAGATTGTCAAAAAATTCGCATATTGTTGTGTATTCTTAATGGAACCCAGACTGATTATAAAACCAGAGAATGGCTGGGGGCTACTCCGGTTAGCTCGGTGGGGGGTGGTAATCGTGTGGTGTGGTGTGGTGTGGCGGTGGCGGGGGGTGGTTCTGTAGTTACCCAGGATTCAGACTAAGTTTAATCTGTTCAACATTTCTTGGGTAACTATCTAGTAAGTACTGCAGAACTGTCCAAAGTCTCTGACACTAATTCAGAGTCTGAGATATCCGCTGAGGGCCCCGGGGAGCAGGGGAATTGCCCATTGGAAGTTCAAACTTCCCATAGGGTCAGAGCATTGGGACTTCCGCAGGACAAGCATCTTGGGTCGGTTCGGAGACTGGAAGATCTGGGCCATCAATTTGCTATATTGGTTTTGTGTGATGATGTTGGTGTTTAGTGTTTATTCGGAATAATTAACTCTTGTGACTAGAAAATATTATTCAGAGTAATTAACTCATGTGACTAGAAAATATTGTATCAGGCTGATGTATTTTTAATTTCTTGATATGGTGATTGCCACATGCATCTAGTGTGTGGTGTTAATTGACTTATTCCTTTTGTATTATTTCTGTGTGTCGATAAATTATGATTGTGGCAGAGGTAAATTGATTTTGTCACGGATAGAATTTCATTAAGGTAAATTAAAGAGCACTTTATAACAATAAAGAACACAACATCAGAGGGCAAAAATTACTTTTGGTAATTTATTTTTTCCGAAAACTGTTCAGCTTTTTTATTAGCTTGTCAATTCAGTAATATAAAGACACTTAATTACAATTGTATCAAGATAATAAATCTAGTGAGGGCAGCTTTGAAACTAGCAGCAATAAGTCAAATCCTTAGATTGCTGGAAGCTCCTAGAAAATGCATGCCTCCCTTGGCTGATGAAAGAACACACTCATAAAATTACTTAAATGTTAGCAGTTTTTTTTCCCCTTTTCACTGGCCAATCCCTATCCTCTGCTGAAAACGTTGACTGACTAGGATGCATTTCCACAGGCATTTCCTTCCCTAAGAGACAATTATTCATGCATGAGTTTTGACAGTCATTGTCAACAAAACACTTTGACCATGTGGAGTACTGTAGCTGCAGCCAATTCAATTCTTGCCCAATGTCTATATGCATGCAGTTCTCAGGTGAAATTGCTGTGGATTTAGACAGGCTGGAACTTGTTTTTGACTTGAAGGCTGCTTTTGACCGAGTTTGGCATCAAGGGTCCCTATCAAAACTGGAGCCAGTGGGAATCGGTGGAGAAAAGCTCTCCGCTGGTTGGAGTCATACCAAGCACAAAAGAAGATGGTTGTGGTTGTTGGAGGTCAATCATCTTGGTCCCAGGACATGGCTGCAGGAGTTCCTCAGGGTAGTGTCCTAGGCCCAACCATCTTCAGCTGCTTCATCAGTGACCTTCCCTTTATCATTAGATCAAAAGTAGGGATTTTGCTGATGATTGCACAATGTTCAGCACCATTCTTGACAACTCAGATATTGAAGCAGTTCGTGTCCCTATGCAGCAAGACCTGGATAACATTCAGGCTTGAGCTGATAAGTAGCAAATAACATTCACGCCACACAAGTGCCAGGCAATGACTATCTGCCACGATAGAGAATCCAACCATCTCCCCATGACATTCAATGGCATTACCGTCACTGAATTCTCCACTGTCCGTATCCTAGGGGGTTATCATTGACCAGAAACTGAACTGGACCAGCCATATAAATACTGTGGCTACAAGAGTAGGTCAGAAGCTGGTTATCCTGTGGAGAGTAACTCGCCTGACTCTCCAAAGCCTGTCCACCATCTACAAGGCACAAGTCAGGAGTGTGATGGAATACTCTCCTTTTGCCTCGATGAGTACAGCTCCAACAACACTCGAAGCTTGACACCATCCAGGACACTGCAGCCTGCACTGGCACCTCATCCACCACATTAAATCAGTGGTTGAGGGAGTGGATGTTCATAGTGACAGCAGTGTGCACCATCTGCAAGATGGACTGCAGCAAATCACCAAGGCTCCTTCAACAGCACCTTCTAACCCCATAACCTCTACCACTTAGCATGAGAAGAGCAGCAGATAGATGGGAACAGCACCACCTGGAAGTTCCCCTTCAAGCCGCACGTTATCCTGACTTGGAACTATATCACCATTCCTTCATCGTTTCTGGGTCAAAATCCTGAAACTCCTTCCCTAACAGCACTGTGGGTGTCCCTACACCACATGGACTGCAGCGGTTCAAGAAGGTGGTTCACCACCACCTTCTCAAGGACAGTTAGAGATGGGCAGTAAAAAAATGCTGCCTAGCCAGCAACGCCCAAGTCCCATTAAAATAATTTTTAAAAACTTAAGTATAAGGGACAAATACTCCCTGAATAAACTTGCCGACCTGTTGGTCTAATATGATAATGCTTATCCTAAATTACAATAATAAATGTTTAAAAAATTAAACAAGTCATCTACCCATTTTATCTGTCATACTTTGTTTTGTATTTTGTAACATTTTTACTTTTTATAATCTATTTTTTCTAATTTCATGCTGTTCTTCCCATACACCTAGGAACAGGGAAAACCATCCATGCTTTCATTGGCTAAAATCTTTTTTTAAAGAAAGTTCTTAAGCCATTCAGAAATCCAGTATTTAAAGAGTGACTTGCTTGCATTATTGATATGACTATTCTTAAGAGATGTTCAAAATTGTGGCACAGGAAAGTTTTAAGACAGGACACTAAAGTTTATGGATTACTGTAACATATCTTTTATTTCTGTCTTGGTACATGTTAAAAATTACATCAGAGCTAACCGTTCGCCCCAACTGCTGTTACCACTGGAGGCCTGTGTGCTTTGTCCTCCATTATTCGTTTTTTTTTAACCATTTCCAAAAAAACACCCTTGTTTGCAACATCTGTGTTGCAGAAACCTGTTTATCAGGTTTAGCATTTGCACTAGACAACCATAAATAGTACTGTTACCAGAAGTACAATATGCTCCCAGTCAAACTAATAATACAAAATATGATTTGATTTTTGGCTTTCCAAACTTGAAGAAAGCCTTTTGAGCTTTAAAACGATAAAAACTTATGTGATGGTAGCTGTGGGATACATTTTAAAAAATTTATTCTTTCACGGGATGTGGGCCTTGCTGGCTCGGCCAGCATTTATTGCCCATCCTCAATTGCCCTTCTCAGAGGGCATTTAAGAGTCAACCACATTGCTGTGGGTCTGGAGTCACGTGTAGACCAGACCAGGTAAGGACTGCAGATTTCCTTCCCTAATGGACATTAGTGAACCAAATGGGTTTTTATGACAATTGGCAATGATTTCACAGTCATCATTAGACTTTTAATTCCAGATTCTTTTTATTTTTATATAGGTTTCAAATTAAATTAAAGATATGTTACGGTAACCCATAATTGGGTGGGATTCGAACCTTGGTCCCCAAAGCGTTACCCCTAGGTTTCCAGATTACCAGTCTAGTGACAATACCACTACGCCACTGCTCAGCATCCAGATTAACTGCAGTTTTTTCATGGTGTTTTGGTATGAATACACTCAGTGACAACAATAAATAATACTCCAAAAAATAGATTACATTATTGCATTTCGTTACTGCTAAGGTTTAAAAATGATGCCAATAAGCCAGTGTGTTTGGCAAATATCTGTCGTTCTCCAGTATATTTTTCTACAAATGTTGGTCTGGTTCAGGCGAACCTTAAACAATGCAATGGGGATTAGAGAATTCTAAGATTAAGAATCAGAGCTGTACTACATGAGACATTTAAGATAATGAACATTTATGTCACCAGTTATATTAATTGCGATTTTAACACTTCAGTAGTTTGTTGCCAGCTGAGCAGAATAACTACAAAGTTATGGTATTAATCTTAACAGATTTCTCTCATATGCTTCAAGTAATTGCATTGCACTTACTTTGACATACAATGTACAAATAATACTGGGTATAATTAATAACTAGGACTTTCTAAATTTTGAAATCCCTACCACTATTTTTATAACATTCTAATTAAATGTCAGAGCTGAAATGAATAAAGCATCCAAATTAGTACAGTTGAAAATATTGCACATAATCTACTCCTGAGAAGCCATTGTATCTTGTGCAAGAAAAATCCAACAATTTGAATTAGCAACAATAAAACAACAAAGTGGGAATTTAGCACTTGTAAATTGACTTATTCAATAACTTGAATGAGAGGACGTAGACTCACATACTCAAAGGTGCTGGCCCAGGATGTTGCATCATTGCACTTCAACTATATGGCATTGCTCTGATTTGCCTTATTTAAAGCATACTTCCTATGTATACTTCGATTAAGTCGTCTCAGCACCTCGTTGGGTGGCATCGGGTTCATTGAGCTTCCGTTGCCAAGGTGTGCTTGTGACCTATTCAGTTTTAGCCTTTGGATGTTTTTGATCCTGGTACTGGGTCCCCACTGTGAACGAGGACCAACTTTTAGGTTTCTTGAACACTTGTTAAAAGTTTAATAACTTAAAAAGTGCTCATTGTTCTTCAGAAACCTAAAGTCAGTTCTGCTTCTGAGACCAGATTGAATGGATGTCAAATGTGCCTTTTAAGTCAAAAAATGATGTACAAGAATGCCCTGTCCCAGATTAATATTTAATAAAGCTCCAATCAACTTGAGATGACAGTTCTCAAAACCAGTGATCCTCACTCGCGTGAAACAATATTAGTCTAACTCTATATATAAAACATTGAAAATCACTGTTCAAGGTTAACAAACAAAATCAAAGTGGAAATTGGAAATTTAAGAACCTAAGATCTAATGAGAAAAATCAACAATCACTAGCTCACAAAATCTGTCAGTAAAAGAACCAGTTTTCCCACTGGGCTCCCTGACTACATGCTTAAAATACTGAAAGGTTTGCAACATTTAAAACCATTTAAGAAATTAAGTTTTTCATAACGAATTTTATTAAACTATAAAATTCTAAAGTACCTTAGAAGGCCTCAACCTGCATTTGCAATAAATATTTATCCTACAGCTGTCACTGTTTGAATATTGTGGATGGGTGCAGCCTGAGCATCCATCTGGGTAATTCCCCCAGCATGTATATAGCTTGACACACTCTCCTCATGGAGTAACACGATTTCTGAGTTTCTCTGGGAAGAATTTTCTCCCCGTCATGCGAGTTGGGCGGGCGCGCAGTCGATTGCTACCCGTGATTGGCTGTGTGACGCCATGTTAAAGTGGGCGGGCCAATTAAGGCCTACCCAGCGTGATGCGCACCCGGAAGCACTGAGTGCTCCCTGTGCGGGCGGGGGGAGGAGGGAGAGTCGGGGCTTGCGCTCTTTGTGCATGCGAGTGATAGAATGCAGAAATCTCCCTGAGGACAGAGCTGCCTCGGAGATTTATTTCATTGTGAAAACCTGAAAGAAAGATTTTTTTAAAATTAATCGGACATGTCCCCACATGAGCTGGGACATGTCTATGAATTTTAATTAAAAATTTTTATTAAAGTTTTATATAACCTTCATGAAACCTCATCCCGCCCATGGATGAGGCTCCATGAAAAATGCGAAGGCTGCCTGGGCTGTTCGCCTGCCTGGGCTGTTCGCCTGCCTGGGCTGTTCGCCTGCCTGGGCTGTTCGCCTGCCTGCCAACCTTAAGGTTGGATGGGCTGCCCTGAGAAGCAGTTTAATTAGTAAATGAATGGCTTTAATAGGCCTTTGACAGTTCGGCGCATAGCCAACTCCACGGTGCGCTCGCCAAACTGAGGATCGGAATGACACGCAGTGACTCAGACCTTTGTTTTTTCAAATCATTTGACAATTAAAGCTGTTTTATTTGGGTAGTTTGACATTCAAGTTCTTATCAAGTCCTTAGTTTTGCTTCAGAAGGGAGGGCGCTAGCATGTGCTTTTCGTAATTACGAAACTCCCGCTCCTAATTTATGCTGTCTTGCAGTATAACTGAGGAAGTTGTGTCTATTTCCTATAAAAATCCGTTGCCACAAACCATTTAAGTTTAGTGTTTTCATCCAAGATGGGCAATGTGTCTTGAAGGAAATTTTCAGAAATGTTTATGATTGACAGAAAAACTGGCCAGTTACTGTTAAACTTCTGACAGCCAATTGGCAGAGGAGATCAAAAGTCAATCTTTACTCAGTTTTAGATTGATTCATAAAGTGGAACATTACAAGGGAGTTATAGGGTACAGCGGGTAGACAGGAAAGTGGAGTTGAGGCCACAGTCAGATCAGCCATGATCTTATCAAATGGTGGAGGAGGCTCAAGGGACCAAATTGCCTACCCTTGCTCCTAATTCATGTTTGTATGCAATTGGCTAAACTGAAAGATGGCTGTGAAAAGAGGTGTGAACGTGGTGAGGGATTAGAGATGGGGTGCCACAGAACAATTGGTGGACTATTGGCGTTCATAGTGTTTTGGCATGGGGACAGAAACGAAACTGTCTTAAATTTGCAGGTGGCATTTAATGGGGGGGGGGGGGTGCAGGGGGACTTCAAACGTTATGGAAAGGACAGAAACAGATGAAAAGGCATCTAAATAGGCTTAAAAATTGGATGACTTCTTCTTGAGTTTTTTGCCCGAAGCACACGAGAGTGCTGTGGTTTTTTACTGCAGTTTGCTTCAGCCAGAATAGGGGATCAGACCCTGTGCTTTTGGTGTTAACCTGATCCACACCTGAGCCATCTAGCCAACTGAGATCGTCGACCCACCCCCGACACCTCCCTTCCGCAAGGTGGACTATTGAGCAGCAAATAGCATTTGGACCAATGTAGGGTAATGAGACTAGGGAAGGGAAATAAACTTAGTGGGAGGCTACAGGATGTGACACGAGAGGAATCGGTGGACATTAGTGCAAAGCTAAGTGAAATCAACAGTGCTGTTTGCAACAGCAGTAACTAAAGCCGATCGGAGTTGCAGCCATATGGAATGGGAAGCTCGGAGGCAGTGGAAAGAGCCAGAGAAATAAACATTAGGAAGTGAAGATGAATCTGTGCGGTCATGGCTAGAATACTGTGTACAATTATGGTCACTGTACAACCGTAAAATTCAGGTAATGGAGTATGTGCAGAAAATGGCAACCAAACTTGATAGCTACATAAAGACTGCTGAGTATGAGGAGATGTTAAGATTTATTCTAAAGAAATGGACCAGGAGATGTTGTTCAAAAGTATTGAAGCTTGATACTTTCAAAATTTGCTACAGGCTCTAGAATGAGGGAAATGGGACAAACTTAGAGGAAAGATGTGTAGCTGGTTCAGAATGAAGACTTTTGGTTGCAATCATATGGAATACAAAAGCAAAATATAGCAGTGGCTGGAAATCTGAAATAAATACATAAAATGCTAGTGATGCTCAGCAGGACAGGCAGTATCTGTGAAGAGAAAAAGAGAGATAATGTTTCAGTTCTGATGGAAGAGCACAGACCTGTAACATTGCCGTTTTTTCTGCCTGAAGATGCTGCCTAATCTGCTGAGGACTTCAGGCATTCTGTTTTTTAAATCATATGGAATGGACAGGCCAAAGAGGCGATGGAAAAATTTAAAAGGGAAATTAGTTAGATATTTCCTAGTTGGTGAATGAAAGGTATTAATTATTTGAAACCAGCCAGGTGAACTGCATTATATTTTCTTAGCCTGTAGTTTCCTATGAGAGGACTCTTAATCGCTGTTGCATTTTAATGGCCCTGGGTAATTTGGGCCAGTCGCTGAACCTTGGAGACAAAGGCCTATGGGAAAAGGATAAGAATAGAAAATGCTATCTTTGAACAGTCTATTCCAGATTATAATTTGATATTTTTGCTTTATATAGCTTTTGCGTACAAAAATTATGGATTGAAAGAGCAATGTCTCATTATCTTTGAAATCAGCCAATTAATGAGACATGTTAGAAAAAGTAGCATGGTAATATTGCTTGAGCGTGTGCATGTGTATGTGTGCATGCATGTGTGTGATTCTTTGCAATCAGGTTTTCAAAATCATTTTGGCCATGCTGGGCATTATGGCCCACACCACTGGCCAGGTCTTGCACAAAGAGGGTAGCTTGTCGTAAAATTTTGCTCCAGTATCTGCAATCTTCTGTTCATTCAATGTCAATGGGCAGCTAATCATTAGCAAAGCACTTACAATTTCCCAGTTAATCACCCACTGTGTACAAGTTTAAATGGTATAAAGCCCATCAAATTGGCTTTTAAACATACATCAGTCTTATTTAGGTAGCAGTTTACGGAAAAAATCTTTGATCAGTTGTCAGTTATATCTGTGTTGTGTTTCCCAGAAACAGCTTAATTATCTGAGTCTTTATTGCCTCAGTAATTGAATGGCATTGATAAAGGTCATGATGACCACCCTATTCCCCTTTGAATATGGAATGTTTACAACATTCATGCACCTTAAATAGTGCACTTTAATCCTGGCTGCATTTTCAAATGGACATAAAAGATCACACGGCGCTATTTCTAAGAAAAACAGAAGATTTATCCCTGGTGTCCTGACCAATATTAATCTCCATGAAAACGGATCTGGTCATTATCACATTTGCTGTCTGCAAATTGGCTGCAGTGTTTACTTCATTGCAACAGTAATTCAAAAAGTACTTCAAAAGCACTTCATTGGCTATGAAGCAATTTGAAATGTCAGGTGGTCATGAAAGGCACTATATAAATGCAAGGCATTCTTTTTTGTTTCAGGTACATGTTATTTCTTCTTTTAAAAAAATAAATTGGCCTTTTACTTCCTGTTCTTCCTCCAGTTTAGCTTTTGTTTAGTTGTCAAACTGTAAATTTATTTTTGTGTCTCTACCAGCTCATTTATTCATGATTTGTTCAGGACCCAGGTCACTAAAAACCTGCCCCTGATTGGCTGCAAATCAATCCCAAAGGCTCTTTTGGAATACAATGCAAAGTTTTGACTTGGTCATCGCTTAAGGCAGCTAGGTCAAAATCCTTGAAGAGTCTTCCGGACTCTAAACATTGACTCTGTTTCTTCCTCGATGGTTGTTGCCAGACCTGCTGAGTTTTTCCAGCGTTTTTTTTCTTTATTTCCGATTTCCGGCTTTGCAATATTTTGCTTTTACATTAGATCAAAATTCTGTTGTTTTTTTCTTGGGCAGAAACCAAAATACTTAATGAGTTAAGTTGTCAGTGGCCCAAGCAAACCAAGCCAAGTTACTGCAGTGGCCCAAGTGTCAATTTTTAAAATATATATGCTAGCTATATGTTAAATATTAATCTGTTGCAGGTAACAACATCTTCTTTTCCATTAGAGGCTGATACTGCTGTAGGTGGGCTATAGGCAGTGGTAGAGCTAATGCTCGTTTGCTCCGCAGCAGCTTGTTTAAAATTGAAGTTATGTATCCTGGTTAATACTGTGCTAAATGGAAAATATAATTTAGATGGGCCAGGATGAAAGGAAGGCTATTTGTTTTTGTAATCTGTATCATATTGACTATAAAGGTGCTGACAGTTACAAAAAGCTGTTTCTGTAGTATAATCATGGTTGGAAAAGGAGCTGGAAAGATTTTGATGAGTTGAATATGTTAAAAAAAAGACTTTTTTTTTTTGCAGGTCTACATTGCCTTATCCTGGTACTGAGCGAGAGTATAAGGTAAAATCAATGTATCTTTAAATATTTTTAATGTATACTAATTGAGCTAATAGTTTTAGTACTTTTTCTGGAGGGTGTGGGTAATGAGAAACATTTTACAAGTTGATGAGAATTTAAACTTAAGAAAAGTACACTTGGGTTCCTAAGACTGGAATTGCAATACATCAGAATGATCATATGATTCAGAGAAAGATTTACTTGTTCCAACAGCTGCCTGTATTGGATTACTTGAATGCTGTGTATAGAGGGAAATTGGATGGAAAATGCATAAGTGAACTTGCACAATAGTAAATTTACTAATAATGCAACCCCTGGAGTAAATATAGGATAACAGCTCACTCTGAGATGAGCACGTTTTAACCCCCTAGAATTATGTAAACATGTTTTAAGCAAGATGGAAGGGGAAACAGATGCTAAAGATGGTTATGATTTATTATGGAAGTAGCCTTTGTGATGGGACTTGAAACCACAACTGTCTGACTCAGTGGTAAGAATACTACCACATGGCTGGCATCTAAGCAATGTTACCGGTGTGGCCTGCCAGATTTAGAGAAGCCCTATCGAAGATTCTTGCTAATAAAGATTTAGGTGGCCTTTGGTTGGTGGGGGGAGCGGCGGAAGGTAATATTGTATTCTATTAAAAAGGGGGAAGCATTTGGAACAAAGCCCTCCCCTTACACTTTCTTTCCCCTTTGAGAAAGGGTAAAGTTTATTGTTGCGCAATGTGAAGGTTGTTTGTACATTAATTATTTTAATTTATAGGTGTTTCTTCAAGACCTTGTGAAAAATTTGTATGATGAGGGAAATGATAAGTTCAGAAAATGCAATTGGGCTGATGCTTTGAATCAGTATACTGAGGCCTTAAATGTGGCTGATTATGCGTCTGAAGAAGTCATTATTGTAAATGGAGTAATAGAGAAGCTGTATGCAAATCGTGCAGCCTGCTACTTGAATATGGTAAGATTAAAAAACACAGCAACATGGGTCTAATATATACTGAAAGACTTGCTTGCTAATTGTTTCATATGAAGTGTAATGACAATTTAGATTTTAATCGCCCTTAGTGACCACGGCAATCTGTCATGTAATTTTGCTTCAAAATTATCTGGGGTTAAAGATGGATATCTTTTCTTGGGTATACACCGCTTGACTTTGATAATATAACTGAATCCAGCCCTGTTCTCACCCCTAGCACGTGCATACACACTTCCTGCAGAGATCACTGGATAATGTTTTTTGCCCCCCGTTATTTCCCCCATAAAGTTCTTGAATTCTAAAGCTAATTGTGACTGTCATCACCTTTTAAGGAATGTTTCTGATCTGTGCTGCTCTCTTGTTACTTTAGGGTCTCTATAATCAGGTGTTAGATGATTGTGACAAAGCTTTGCAGTTGAATCATAATAACTACAGAGCACTCTATCGAAAAGGAAAATCCCTGAAAGAGTTAGGAAGGCATAAAGAAGCCTATGATGTTGTTGCAAAGTGTTCACTAGCTGTGCCGCAGGTAAGAGCAGTGGCAGTTACATCTACATGGCAACCATTATTCAGAAAATATTGCATTTTCAACCTGTTATTGCTGCACAGTCAGCACGTATGAAATGTATTTTTGATTATAACTTTACAATCGAGCAATTCCTCTATTCAGGGGCCTGCAACTCATAAACTTCAAAGAAAAGTGGCAACTACTGATAATTGTAGTTTAATCAGAAAAGTGAGCACCTCATGCCTGGAAAAAAACTAAGTATTGATGATGGCTTTGGTTGTAGTGCTCTATACTAGCAACCTGAATGCCATGGTATTTCAAAGTGATGTGGAAACTCTGCCCCAGTGTTCACTGTGTTGCTGTATTGCAAATGCCAGGATGTTGATTTTGTTTCTGCTATTCAACGTGCGGTGATTTTTGTCCCCAGTCACGGCAATTCTATCTGGGGGTAGGGGTGGGATGTGCCATCAATAGATAAGGGACTTCCTTTTAAGGAGGAAAAGGAAATAGGGCAATTGAACTTTGGTTAGGTTTTCTCTGTCCCCCAATGCCAGTTAGAAAGTGGTATTAGCAGGGTTCTGGAATCACCGTGGCTATCCTCTTACTCATTTTATAAGCAGTCCATGAGGTTGGGAACCTAATGATGTAGGATAAAACAGTTAACTTAGGTAGGGGAGGGTAGAGAGAAGTAAATTAGCATGAGTAGCTTTTCACTTTACTGAAAGCATGACCCAGATTTTCTCCATCCCTTTGAAATATTGTGATTTCAGCATCCTCTTGTTTCTGTAATAAAAGCAAAATACTGCGGATGCTGGAAATCTGAAACAAAAACAGAAAATTCTGGAAAAACTCAACAGGTCTGAGAGCATCTGTGGAGAGAGAAACAGAGTTGATGTTCCGAGTCTGTATGTCCCTATGGACTCGAAATGTCAACTCTGTTTCCCTCTCCACAGAAGCTGTCACACCTGCTGAGTTTTTCCAGCATTTTCTGTTTTTGTTTCTAAATTGTTACCTGGGTTCCTATCAGCTCCAGCCTTCAGTATAATAATTTTAAATGTAGGGTTCAAAGTGAATCAAAGACACAGTTTAGAACTTCTGATAGTGATCTGTTTTTAAAATTCACTATGTTTTGATGCCCAACATCATTTGTGACTCCTCATATACTGAGGTGAGAATGACTGCCCTTGACATCAAAGCCGCATTTGACTGAGTGTGCATCAAGGAGCCTGAGGAAAAACTGGAGTCAATGGGAATTGGGGAAAACTCTCCACTGGTTGGAGTCATACCTAGCACAAAGGAAAATGGTCAGTCATCTCAGCTCCAGGATATCACTGCAGGAGTTCCTCAGGGTAGTGTCCTAGGCCCAACCATCTTCAGCTGCTTAATCAATGACCTTCCTTCCATCATAAGGTTAGAAGTGTGCAATCATCAGTGTGCAATTATCAGCGAACAATGTTCAGCACCATTCCTGACTCCTCCGATACTGAAGCAGTCCATGTCCAAATGCAGCAAGACCTGGATAATATCCAGGCTTGGGCTGATAAGTGGTAAGTAACGTTCATGCCACACAAGTGTCAGGCAATGACCATCTCCAGCAAGAGAGAAGCTAACCACCACACATTCAATGGCAATATCATCACTGAATCCTCCACTATCAACATCCTGGGGATTAACATTGACCAGAAACTGAACTGGACTAGCCATATAAATACTGTGGCTACAAGAGCAGGTTAGAGGCAAGGAATCCTGTGATGAGTAACTCCCCTCCAGACTCCCCAAAGCCTGTACACCATCTACAAGGCACATGTCAGGAGTGTGATGAAATACTCCCCACTTGCCTGGATGAGTGCAGCTCCCACAACACTCAAGAAGCTTGACACTCTCCAGGACAAAGCAGCCCACTTGATTGGCACCACATCCACAAACATTCACTCCCTCCACCAGAGATGCAAGGTAGCAGCAATGTGTACCACCTACAAGATGCACTGCAGGAATTCACCAAGGCTCCTTAGGCAGCACCTTCCAAACCCACAACCACTACAATCTAGAAGGACAAGGGCAGCAGATAGATGGGAACACCTCCAGCTGGAAGTTCCTCTCCAAGTCACTCACCATCTTGATTTGGAAATATATCGCCGTTCCTTCACTGTTGCTGGGTCAGAATCCTGGAACTCCCTTCCTAACAGCACTGTGGGTGTATCTACACCACATGGACTGCAGCGATTCACGAAGACAACTCCCCTCCACCTTCTCACAGGATGGGAAAAAATGCTGGTCCAGCCAGTGAAGCCCACATCCCATGAATGAATTTTTAAAAAAAACAGTTGTTGCTCAACTTATTCCCTCCATCTGCAGGGAATAAGAGGAAGTTGTTGCTGTTTGAATCCAAGCTGTGTTTTTGTTCATTTCCCAAAACTGCAAAGCTCCAGAAAAGCTATTGTGTCAAACAATAGCTGAAACCATTTTCTGTTATTAATAATGAACTTCATCTGTACTGGTTGATTGAAGGTTGTGACCTGCAGCCTTGGCCTTCATAATGTATCTGTCTTATCCTTTGTTGGCTAGTGCAGTACTAGACATCTGTTAATTGTCCAAAATAATAGTTTTTAAGGGCAAATTGAGAAATGTGTTAAAATTATATATTTCAGGATGATGTTGTAATAAAGTTAACCCAGGAGCTGGCTCAGATATTGGGATTGAAAATTCGGAAAGCTTATGTTAGAGCACAAGTGAGTACACCATCCTTTGCAATGAGCTAATTTCTTCTTAAAGTTTAATTCAAAATCTTTATACTCTTATTTTAATTGAATGTTTGTCCCTCTCTTTTAGCCTCCCTTGAACCCAATAGTTGCTGTCAGTTCTATATCTTCTGCTGAATCTTCTGATAAAGTAAGGACCTTCTTGTTAGCATGTTTTAAGTATATTGTATTTATTCAATATTCGTGAGCATTTCAAGTTTTGGCAGTTGCTACTTCATTAGAAGTTAAAGTTGGCAAAACCAATTATTTTTTTTTGATACAATGGGGAATTTAAAATACTCGGGTGGGAGTGCTATGACAAGAATGGACTTTGTTGGCATCTCACTTTATTTGTAACGTCAAAAATAAACTTTGTTTTAGCAGGCAGTAGAGGACTATTCCTTCATAAATAGCAAGCAAATAAAAATTCTCCTTGATGATTTGAAAGAAAATCTGCAATAATTACAAGTGTTAGCTTACTGTGACAACTGCTACATTGGTAATGAATGTAAACACAAATTGCAGAGCGTCTCAACAGGTCTACCACTCTAAATCAGGAAATTTTTTTTGCCATAAATGTCACTTTGTGTATTCGATCTTTTGTGCATTTAAATTAAAGACTCTAAAAGTGTACAACAGCGAAATGAGCAAAAATGCTCATGGCCTCAAGGTTGCATAAAACGTTCTTGTATTTCCTGATTTATTTTAAGCATTTAATTGCAGCTTTCTTATAATATCTGAAGCAGTGCCGGTATAGCACAACATTGGTAAATGTCCAACACCAGTTTGTGGCTCTGTCCTGCAGTCAGCATGGTCTCCATGGTCAATGGAGAGATAACAAATTTGATGGGACTCTACAAAAATAATGTTGATTAATTAATTGGGTATACTTATTTAAACAGTTGATTGAGGAGACTGAGAAAGTTAATTTAAATACTCAATTTTTATGCTCTTTAAATGGATTTAGAAACATTGTCCCTTTTAAAATGATTCGAGGGAAATGGGGAACTTAAAGACTGGGTAAACTGCACTGCTGTGTCACATCTGCTCCCAGTTGACTGAGGAGCCTTGGACAGATATGTAACCAGCTCTTGCCTTGTTTGTGATGGGTTTTGCTGTGTCACAAACTAAAATAGCAATTGGACGAAATGGGAAAAATAGGAATGAGAACAAAATGGTAGAGGCAAAATTATTGGCCCATATCTTCCGGAGGCCAGATGTACTCTAGATGATGCGCTGTGAGACCCCTCAGAAGTCCCAATGCAAGGACTCATGGGAATTGCCTGAAAAGTCTAATCTTCCAATTGGCAATTCTCTGCTCCCCGGGACTCTCTGGAAAAAGTCTCCAACTCTTGAGTTCAAGCCAGAGACTTTGGAGGGTTCCGACTCTGTTACCTGGATAGTTACCCAGGAAATATTAGACAGACTAAAACCATGTCTAACTCCCTTGGTAACTATGCAACTGACCCCCCTCGGACCCCATCCCCCACCCCCAACCTCCCGACCATTTAAATCATCCCCAACCCTCCTCTGATCCTCAGACACCCCCCTTCGATTGACTCCAACCGACCCTCCGACTCCTCCCCGACCTGACCTCACCATCTATCAGCCTACCCCTTGCCCCACTACCCACTTAGCCCACCAAACACCTCACACACATTCACTAACGCATTGAAAAGCTATTTAAATGCCCCAAAGCCTTTTAGTGTGTTAGTGAATGAAGACTTACCAGAATGCAACAGCTAGTGCCACAAAAGGGGATGTGACTTGGCTTTCTCCGATGATCCAGTGCTGTAAAGAAGGAAAACAGCTGCACTCCGCATGTCTGTAGAGGCCATGCGGAAGTCCGGGCCAGAAATGCGGAGATCCATCTTTGTGTAAAATAGAAGGAGCGGAGTGGCAATCCAACAGTGGTTGCCACTCCTCAAGGTTTGGTGCATTGCTTTTGACCATTAAGTAGCCTGTTAAGAGGTAGGAGGTCTCTGTAAAAAGCTACAGAACTTCATAGCTTCCTGCATACAGCATCAAATAGAAGACACTTGTACTGATAGTTGTTAATGATATAATGTTATGCCCTGAGCAACTAGCACCTACTACCAATTTAAAAAAACAGCATGCATTTGAAATTTGTAACATAAGAGAGGTGAAATAATAAAACAAACTAGGGTCTGGATATATAAGGAGTTATGTGAAATATATGTATATAATATAGGTTTTTGGAGCCCAGAGGGTGTCTTTTCATTTGAGTTTGGAGAGTATTATTTCACAAACACTTTTTTTTTTCTCTCTCTATAGCCCACCAATGGTTTGGATTCTGTTGAAGATATTGAAATAGGTAAAGTGAAGCAAATTTTATCACCACCTTTCTCATTCTCACAGCCAAACCTGCAGAGGTCTGTTATTTGATTGCTTTCCCAGTGACTAGAGGTGCATGCCCCAGGGAGGTTAGATAAAACTGTCCTCTGTCCTCTGAAAGTGCATTACATGTATAGTTTGGTAGAGAATGGTGGCTAAAGTTTCTTAATTTTTTTTTCAATATGGTTTCCTTTTTGTTATAACAACTTAAAGATCTTTTCTAAGATTAAATCTTGGTTAATTTTTTTATCTGAGAGGTAAGAATTGTCAGTTTGACATTAGCATCATCTTTTGTTGTAGATTTCCCAGGATTGAGTTTGGAACCTTCTGTTTCTTCATCTATCTCTTTGGATGAAATCCCTCAAGCAGTATGTGATTCAGCCCCAATTCCAGTTGTTTCTAATTCTACATCACCCACTGTACAACTGTCAGAGAAAACCAATCTTTCCACTGCTGCACTGGTGAATGGAGGAGAAGTATCTTTTTCAGTGCCTGAGTCATGTTTAGACTATACTGATGGTGACAAAATAGGAGAAGATCTGGATGAGCTGCTAGATTCTATGTCCACAGTAGAAGAAACTCCAATGGTAAAGCAAAACTCTGAACTCCTCATAATATGTCTCATATTAAAGAAATAGCGCTTGAGAACACTCGATGTTTGGCAAACTATCATTGCTATAAGTGCCTGACAATCACAATTTGCAACTCCTGGAGGTGTACAGAGCCATGCAAGAGTGACCTGGTTGGTTTTTTGTACAAGTGAATGTTTTTTTGCTGCCTTCAACTTATGTTTAGCACTGAATCATTTTAGAACCAGAAATGATATGGTTGAAAGAGCGTAGTACTATAGGCGGGCTCCCAGATTTTAAATTGTTGGGTGTGTGCACAGGATGCTATAATTGACTTTGGCACTCCTAGGCTGAAGAGAACTTAATTGGCCTGTGTTTCTGGTTGCTATCCAGTGATTGGAAATATGCCTGTGTAGTTATTATTTGAGGACAGATTTGAACTCAGTGTGACATATTCAAAAATTGTTATGATCCCAGCTGAGATTACCCCAGTTGGGATCCCAGAGTGGAACCCAGTTTGATAGATCCTAACTTTTATTTGTTTGTTTAGATACATGGACAGGGGCTACTGAACAGAGTCACTGGAATCAACTAATGAACTTTTAACAAAAGCATAAAACATTTATTATACAAGAAAAGATTAACTATATTACAATACTCCTTCACCCACAGCTATACCTTTACAAACATGTTCAGATTTGTAAGGGATAACACGAGTGACAAAAGCTATCTTATACTCTAATGTACACAGTCCATGTAAACCAATAGGCACCCTGTGGTCAGACACACCACATTCTGAAACCAAGTGACAGATCCCACCTCAATCAGATGCTATGGATCTCTCATCAACCACCCCCCCGGACGCTTGTTACGCCGTGAACCAACCAGTCTCACTGAACTCCGTCTTTCGCCCGAGGATTTCCAACCTCCAATCCCGAAGGACTCACTTTGGAAGCTTCTCCCAAACCCACGCTTTCTCTCAGCTTGGGACTGGCTATCTGTCCCCTTTGCTCTAGTCTTTCCTGGCGGCTGTCTTAAAAACCAGCTGAACTCAAACAACTTCCAAATTATTCTGCTGTTTCTAGTTTCTTCTGTGGGAGGGACCTACCTCTCTAGACCCCTGTTGCTAAGCAATAGCCCAGTTTCTCTACTCTTGTTTGCTTAACTTAACTTCACAGAATCACAATCACATGGTGCAGAAGAGGCCCTTCGGCCTATCGAGTCTGCCTGGACACGTGAGAAGCACCTGATCTACCTACCTAATCCCATTTACCAGCACTTGGTATGTTATGACGTGCCAAGTGCTCATCCAGGTACTTTTTAAAGGATGTGAGGCAACCCGCCTCCACCGCCCTCCCAGGCAGTGCATTCCAGACCGTCACCACCCTCAGAGTAAAAAAGTTTTTCCTCACATCCCCCCCTAAACCTCCTGCCCATCACCTTGAACTTATGTCTCCTTGTGACTGACCCTTCAACTAGGGGGAACAGCTGCTCCTTATCCAGCCTGTCCATGCCTCTCATAATCTTAAAGCGTAAAACTCTCATTAGAGATGCAGGCTTCTAAAGTGAAACTAAAACTCAATTTGACCTTTCTTAACACAGATACTGAAATACAACTTGAACTTAAACATTAAAGCTAAAACTCATTCCTAACGCCCACAAATACCTATATAACAACTTAAACTATCTCTATTTCCCAACAAAAGAATTAGCTGACACTTGCCTTTCAACCAAACACATGATGAATGATGTTTTTGTTTGGCTAGAGATTGCAGAGCACATTTCCTATGCAAGCATACCACAGCACACCTCTTCATCTTCTGAAGAGGGGGGATGGGGAAAGAAGAACATTCCTACAGTTTTACAGAACCTATAATTGTTTCTGCCAGTTTCTGGTGTTAATTTTTTTGTAATATTGCTTTCCTGTTGGTCTAAACATTCTAGGCTGTATCTTCCTCTGGGCACAACCCAGATGCAGACCCTTTAATACACCTAATATTTCACACCTTTTGTCAGTGTCAAGTTACACCCAAATATCCTCCTGATTTGGCCGAAACTTGAAATGGGCATAAATTAATGCCAACAATCAAGGCTTGAGTAAAAGCACGGAACCCACACCATATATTTCTTTCGGTGTCAAAATGTAATTTTCAATTCTTTTAACCATCCGTGCACAGTGTATATTAGAATCTGAGATTGGGCAACTTCTTCAATTTTTAACGTGACGTAAAAATGCATTTAGAAAAAAACCATGGTCTCAGGATTTTTTTTTTGAACACACAAAAAAATTGCAATAAAACACCAAGGCACTTACTTTCTTTCCTGCTTCGTGTGACAATCTGATTGCAAAGTGAAGAGACCCCCTGAATAAGCGCAATTGGAAGATTGGGTGTGGACTAGTTTTGCAGATCTTGATGTATGACTGTTTGAAAAACAAAAGCGTGCACACTTGAACATATTGCAGTACTGTAACTCACCTGTGTGCATAATTCCATCGTCTTTTAAGCTAGATTTTGCCTGTTGCATCTCTTTGTCATTTTTTTTTTGCATAATGCCCCTGTGAAATGCCTTGGGACTTTTTAATTATGTTAACGGCGCTTTCTAAATATAATTTGTTATTGATGTTTGCAACCAAATTACCCGTGTCTCTCACAGCTAATGCGGATTATATTCTGTTTCTGGGCGTAATGAAGAGGAGACTCCAGACATCAGTGTCCAAACCAGATTAATGCGCAGCCAAAGTTATTTAATTGCCAAAGTAAAGTCTCATGAAGAGTAATTATACTATTGGTAAAAGATTAATTAACGTTTTTGCAGTTTGAAGGTGCAATTTTACAGATGCCCTAATGGAGGCTCTGCAGTTGTTCTAGCACTTTCATGCCTGATGAGTGACTTGATTATCAGAGAGATTGAATTTGTTACAGTACATTGGTACTCTCAATTGGAGAAGTTTCATATTGTCCAGTCTTGCATGCTTTTTTTACATGACACTTCTTTTGTTGAAAAATAGATACAATTAACTGAGATGATGGAAAATTTATATTATTGGCTACTTGTAAATAGAACTTCGTCTTGATGCAAAATCTTTACCATCCTCCTCCCCCAGTAGTCATCTTGATGGACGGTAGTTGAGATGGCTGGTAACTTTGATTCTTTACTGTTCTTCGTAGCCATCTCTCTAAAGACAAGTTTACTAAAATGCTCATTTGCAGTATACCACTAGATGCAGGCGACATTATTACGAGAAAAATAACATCCAATATCATGATTTGGCATACAGTGACTTTCAAGCTTCACTAATGTGGATATACCAAAAGTATCTAGCATAATTGATTATTTTTAAAGTTTTTTTTTGGTAAAATGAAAATTTGAATGTCCTATGAAATTGGGAAGATTTCCTTAAAAGTTGTGTGAAATTAGACATACTTGTCTTAATAATGAATAATGTTTTAGGATTTTTAGAAATAATTTGATTTAATCCACCTGTTTCTGCTTTCTGATCAGTGGTCCATTATGAGGAGGACAGAATCTGGTATGACATATAGGTGACAAATTGGTTGGCTGAGCTTAATTTACGTGTACTTATCTTTTAAATTTATTTGGGGGGGATGTGGATTTCCAGTAACTTAAAATGTGTGTGGAATCAAAGTATATTTATTTGTCAGAAGCTAATAAATTTGTAAGATTAAAGTGTTAATTTGGCTCAGTTGATATATTTACTTCCTGAGTCAGAAGATTGAGAGTTTGAGTCTGGCAGAGGACTACTTAGTGCAGAACTGATTGAGTGCTACTTTATTAGAGGCACAGTCTTTTGGTTGAAATTTTGAACCAATGCGCCTAAGTGGAAAGATCAGACCCCATGACATTATTTGAAGAAGAGCCAGAAATTCTCCTAGTGAGTTGGCCAACAATCATCCCACAACCAGCACAAGTTGTGGAGTTGAGGTCGCAGTCAGATCAACGATGATCTTATTTAATGGCGGGGCAGACTCAGAGAGCTGTGTGCCCTACTCCTGCTCCTAATTTGTATGTTCGTGTGTACAAAAAAGCAGGTTTTCTGTTCATTGATTTGCTGTTTATTGGCTCTTGTCGCGGGTGAATTGGCTGTGGCGTTTACATCAATAGTTATGACTACTTTTCAAAAATAACCCATTGGTTGTGAAATGCATTGAGATGTACATAATCAAACATATGTAAATGCAAGTTTTTTTTCTTTAACTACTTTGTGATTTTGGGCCATGACTAAAACTGATTTGTTTTACTCCTTTAATTGCAGAAGCCCATGAATCTTACAGGAAATATTTCTTCTAGCTTGCCTGCCAGTATGCCTTCCAGTATTTCTTGTCCCAGTCCTGTCTTAGCATCACCACCTCAAATTACAAGTAATAGTATTCCTTCGGTGACTCTGCCATCAGTGTATTCATTACCTATGAATATGCTATCCTATGACACTTTTGGTTCCGGAATGGACTCCTTAGATTCTCTACCTATTATGGAATCTCAGAGAGGTAAGAATTGTTCATTAAGTACACGGCCAAATTTGTTAAATGCGATGAACTGCTATGTTCTTTGTTTCAATGTTAAATAAATTGCAGTCCGCATTATTGGAAATATTTTTCGGCCCTGTTAGCTTTCCTATAGATGTCAAATAGATGAGTTGCCGCTCATACATTTCTGATATTGCTGTTTTGCATGAGGAGGCTTCAAATGCATCCTTGCTCCCTCAATGTTGGGAACGTCTCTCCACTGAAAACATCCTCTCTCGACCATCCCATTGAGACCAGAAACTTGACAAGAGGTGACGAGTTTACATTGCTTTGTCACAGGAGTCTTGAAGTGAAATTGTTTGCAAGGACAGTAGTAGAAACAAGTCTTTTGGAATGGCAGGGGACAGAAGTGTGGCAAAACTAGTGAGCAGCCCTCGATCAGACAATAATGTCACATTCTACACAGGAGCATAAGAATCCCTTCCCTCCTTCCATATGTCCAAAAAGCAAGCCCCACAAATTGAAGGGCTCATGCACACACAGCAAAAAGCCCCTTCCTACCCTTTACGTAGCACAAACAAATAACATCCCTAAGATAAAAGCAAAATACTGCGGGTGCTGGAAATCTGAAATAAAAACACAAAATGCTGGAAAAACTCAGCAGGACTGGCAGCGTCCGTGGAGAGAGCAAATGTTTCAAGTCTGTACGACTCTTCTTCAGAGCTGCTCTTCTTCAAATAACATCCCTTCTTTTTTTGCTCATTTCCCCCTCCTCTGTCGTCTAAAACGTGGAAGCTTCAACTAATTGAGTTCCGAGGCCTGGAGTTCATGAAAAGGTTGCTTTGTAATTGATGGATTTTGATTAGTTGGGGTGTTGCCTTTCCTAGTCCTCCTGGCCTGGGAACTTCACAAAGTTGAAGTCCAGAAGTAAGGTTTATGCCCAAGCTGAGAGAACCCTGCTCCAGCAGAAGTTTTGCAGGCCGTAGTTAGACCCTAGCCAACTTTTTGGATGCCCCAGTAATGTAGGATATCTGAACTGCAGCTTAACTATCCATGTACCCAAGACAGACATTGTGTGAGTAAATTAACATGGGTTCTTTTTTTGCTGAAAAAGAAGGAACTCTCGGGGACCAGTTTTTGTTTGACGTCACCCCCTTTTGGAGAAGACAGTGGCAATCTTAGCAGGAGTTTCCTTGAAATAAAGGTAGAAAAATGCTGGAAATACTCATCAGGTCCAGCAGTATCTGTAGAGAAAGAAAGAGTTAACGGCCCAAATTTTCCAAGGAACGGCAATCACTGTCAGGTTGCCGCTCCGCTTATACTTTTCTGCGTCACAGCGGAGCTCCACATTTCTGGCTGGGCCTTTCGATCCCAGCTTCTTTGGAAACGCGGAGCATTCTTCCATCGACCTGCTTCCTCGTAGCACAAGATCATTGGGGGACGGCAAGCCACGCCCCCTTTTTACGGCACTACCTGCCATATCCTAGTAAGTGTTTACTAACACGCTGAACAGCTTTGGAACATATGAACAGCTTTTCAGCATTTTAGTGAAGGAGTGTATGAGTGAATGGGTGGGTGAGGGAGTGGATGAGGTGAGTGGGTAGGTGGGTCAGGGGGTAGTCAAGTTGGGTTGTGGGGGGATGGTCAGAGGGCTAGTCAGGTGATAGAGGTCAGAGCTTTTCCTAGAACTTTTCAGTGTGTTAATGAACACTTACCAGTTGTGGGGAGGTGGTGGTTGAGGGGGGAGTTGGGGTGTGAGTTGTGTAGTTACCAAGGAGTTAGACTAAGATTTTTCTTTTAACATTTCCTGGGTAACTAGTCGGAACTGTCCGTTGGAGTCAGAGATTTTTTTCAGGCACCCCCAGGGAGCAGGGGTATTGCCCTCAGAAGCTCAAACTTCCTGGGCAGTTCCCACTAATCTGGAGACTGGGAGACCTGGGCCAATGTTTCAGGTCGATGACCTTTCATCAGCAATGAAAACGTGGTTTTCGGCAAACATGTAAACAGGGAAAGGGGGGCAGGTGGAAAAGAACAAAATGGTAAGTCAGTGATAGGGTGAAAAGCAAGAGAAATTAAATAACAAAAGGGATGATGTGACAAGGCAAAAGAAGCTAGTAATGGGACAAATAAACAAACAAAAGATACTTGTCTCATTATCATCATCTTTTGCCTTGCACCTTCATCTATTTTGTCATTTAATCTCTTGCCTTTTACCTGATCACAGATCTTCTCTTTTCTCCCGCAGCCACATTTGTCTTTCTGTGTACTTACTTAAAACCTGATACAGCTCGATAACTTTTTTTCATTTCTGACAAAAAGGTCATCAACCTGAAACATGAATTCTGTTTCTCTCTCCAGAGATGCTGCCAGAACTGCTGAGTATTTCCAGCATTTTCTTTTTTTTTATTTCTGATTCCCAGCATCAACTTTTGCATTAGGAATTTCTTAGATTGATGTTTTCCCAGTGGAGTGGCTCCATTATAAAGAACAGAAGGGGTGATTTCTGACTGGCCTGAGGGTTGCAATGAGGCAACCTTGGAACATTTCCAGCCTGAAGTGTGGTTTCCTGAGTTTGGTCGGTTCAGAGCACCCTCCCAGCTGGTCTGAAGTCCACTATTTACCATGTAGACGTGTGGGAATGTCCCTTATAATTTGCATCAGAGGAGAAGTTTGACAAAGGATGATGCCATGCTTTATGTTCCTATTATCTTAGATTGACATCTTAAAAAAAAAAATCAAGGCAATTCCTGATACGGTTTGACGAAATGAGGGAATAGTTGGAACAAAGGTTATTGCCATATACCATTTCCCCCCCCTTAAGCCCCTTATTCGTTGAGATTAAGTGTAAGTATTCTTTAAATAAGGAGTTGAAGACCATCATTTGCTGTACTGGTCCATTGAGCTAATTTTTGTTTTATTATGTTCCTGCATACTGCTGAGATCAGCACTTCTGGGCGTAGTTACAGCATTGGTTGTAAGGGAGACTGAAGATTTTAACCCATCAGTATTTTCATATGTTATCATACTTTTCTCTTTGGAAGGAAAACCTCCAGGTCTTGGAGTTGGGGCTGGAGTACAAGGACATAGTAGCAACACTTCTTATCTGCCTGTGAGTAAACATGTAATTCGCACTAATTTTTGTAAAGCATATGGTAAAAGATGTTGAAGATCGATTGTTTAGATAGAGCACGGGATCAGCTAAACAGCACAGCTTAAAATACCAGGGAAATTTAATTGATGAATCAGGGAGGGAAAGGAAAAGAGAAATGAAAATAATTTAATTGTTGGATCCTAGCCAAATAGAAGAGACGTTTTACTCTAACTAGTGGTCAAAACTTTTATGTCTGTCTGTGGTGACCATCTTGTTATTACTTCTTCCTGACCTAAGTATATGCAGTTCTTATGTTTTTCTGCTTTGATTACCTCAGCAATCAAATTGGCACAAAACTTTTCTGTTTGATGAAATACAGAAGAATTAAAACGCAGAAGAATTATTGCTAATCAACTTGAAGAAACGCATTCTCCAATGGCATCTCCTGTCTCCCCTCCAAACAAAAACAAAATTGGTTACAAAATAAATGCAAGTAAAAGGCATGCAGCAAAAACTGGAGATCCTTGAATGAATAGAAAATTTCAAAGTAAATTTAAATTTCAGAAGAGGCACATGACAAACCTTGGTCTAATAACAAAAGAAGTGGAATGTCGGAAATCAAGGGAAAGCAACAAAATTTAGGCTAAGTGAAGGTGTAAAGAAGGTCTGGCAGGTCACAAAGGCAAATAAAAGATTTCACACAAAATTTGTAGACAATGCAAAAATGATTAGCTGAAGGACTAACTTCAAGAGGGCACAGACAGATTAAATTTATTTTTGTCCAATTTATTAATGTGGAACAATTAGAACATTTTGGGGTGAAGAATAAGGAGAGGAAATATACCTTAAATGCATAAAAACTTTAAAAGCAGTAGAGAAACTATGAAACTGGGGGTTCTAATCTTTAAAAGTGGGAGGACAAACTGATAATTTAAAAAAATTAAATGATCCTAGGTTTTATAAATGAGGGCATAAAGTGCAAAAGCAAAACCACAATGGTAAGCCTCATTGGTAAGGCCACTTGTAGAATAGTTGTCCAGTTTTTTGCTCCTATTTAAAGATGGATGTCAAGGCCACGGGGTGTAAAAGAGATTCACTATGATACCAGGGATGAATCTGTAACTATGAAGAGACAGTAGAAGAACTTGGGAACTTTAATTGGTGCAGAGAGGAGATAATTAGGCTAGGTTTTGCGCTCAGCGATGAAGCAATAGCACACCCCTAACCTCAAAGAAAACTCCCCACAGGATCCAGCGATCTCTGTGGCGTGGACTTCCCCTTTCCCGATGGCAGTTTGACTCTGGCGCCAAGTCAAGAGGACCTCCAAGTGTGTAACAGCAGTGTCAGCACGCAGAGTAAGTAGTCAGTCACATTTAAATATTCTCACAGGCAGCAAACCAGGCGGTTAAAAGCATTTTATCCTTCATTTTTTAAAATTTCAACTTTTATATAGTGAAATAAGTGTTTATAATTGGATATCTAGGATAAAATATTGATATAAACAACCTGTCCCACAAGTTTGCAACCTATATGGATGAATGTGGGGGTTGCAGGGTGGATGAGCGAATTGACTATGGTACGGGTGGAGTAAATAGGAATGTAGTGGTAGCTGGGGATACTATAGTCAGACACAGTTTGCTGCAGTTAAGAGCGAGAGTCTGGGCTGGAAAGAAACTTGCAATGGGAGGGGGAGGGTCCAGTGGTCATGGTTCACATAGGTACCAGTGACATAAGTAGGACTAGGAAAGAGGTTCTGCTTAGGGAGTATGAGCAGTTAGAGGCTAAACTAAAAAGCAGAACTTCAAAGGTAACAACCTCTGGATTATTACTTGAGCTACGAGCAAATTGGTGTAGGGTAAATAAGATTTGGGAGTTGAATGTGTGGCACAAAGATTGGTGTGGAAGAAATGCGTTCGGTTCATAGGTACTGGCACCAGTACTGGGGAAAGTGCTGGGATGGTCTTCACTTGAAGGGCGCTGGGACCAGTGTTCTGGCGAGTCGTATAACTAGGGTGACAGAGAGGACTTTAAGCTAAATAGTGGGGGCAAGGGATCAAGTGTGGGAAGATATGATCAATTAAAGGGAGAAGACAAGGCAAGAGAGCAAAGTAACAATAAGAGAAGTGATAAATCGGAGTGTGGCAAGAAGGGACAGAGCATACAAACGGGAGTGCGCCAGCAGATAAGGCCAGAGATTGCAAAAATGGTAAAAAGACTGAATTAAAGGCTTTGTATCTGAATGCCCATAATTCATAACAAAACAGATAAGTAGACAGCTTAAATAGAAATAAATATATATGATCTAATGGCCATTACAGAGACATGGCTGCAAGATGACAAAGGCTGGGACCTGAATATTCGAGAGTACGTGACATTTCAGAAGGACAGAAAGCTAGGAAAAGGTGGAGGGGTGGCTCTGTGACATTAATACAATAGAGAGAGATGAACTTGGTTCTGAAGATCAAGATGTAGAATCAGTTTGGCAGTTTGGGTAGAGATAAGAAATATTAAAATATTAAAGGTAGAAAGTCACTTGTGGGCCCCCTAATATTAACCACACTAGGATGGAGTAGATAGGAAGAAATAAAGGGGGCTTGTGAGAAAGGTACAGAGATAATCATGGGTGATTTTAATCTACATATAGATTAGACAAATCAAATTGGCAAAGGTAGCCTGGAAGATTAATTCATTGAGTGTTTCCAGGACAATTTCTTAGAGCAGCACGTGCTAGAGCCAACCAGAGAGCAGGCTATTCTAGATCTGGTAATGTGCAACGAGGCGGGATTAATTAATGACTTCATAGGAAAGGTGCTCCTAGGTAGCAGTGATGATAACGTGATTGAATTTCGCATTCAGTTTGAGGGAAAGAAGGTGGGTCAAAGACTCGTGTTTTGAACTTAAATAAGGACAATTAAGAGGGTATGAAGATACAGCTGGCTAAAGTGAACTGGGAAATTTGTTAAGGGATAAGTCAATAAAGATGCAGTGGCAAGCATTTAAGGAGATATTTCATAACACTCAGCAAAGAAACATTCCAGTGAGAGAGAATCTAAGGGAAGGACGTACCATCCGTGGCTAACTAAGAAAGTTAAAGATAGTATCACATTGAAAGAAAAAGCCTGCAATTCCATTAAGATTGGTGGCAGACTAGAAGATTGGACAGAATGTAAAAAAAACGGCAAAGAATGACTAAAAAAATGAGGGAGAAATTAGACTACGAGAGAAAGCTAGCTAGATACATAAAAACAGATGGTAAGAGTTTCTACAGGTATCCAAAAAGTAAGAGAGTAAGTAAAGTGAATGTTCCTCCTCTAAGTTGTGAGTCTGGGGAATCAGTAATGGGAAGTAAGGAAATGGCAGATGAATTGAGCAGATGTTTTGCATCTGTCCTTACTGTAGAGGATACAAATAACACCCCAGAAATAAGTGTGCATCAAGAGCTGAAAGGGAGGGAGGAACTTAAGACAATTACAATCACCAGGGAAAGAGTACTAAGAAAATTATTAGAACTAAAAGCTGACAAGTCCCCCCAGGTCCAGATGGACTTCATCCTAGGGTCTTAAAAGAAGTAGCTGCTGACATAGTACATTGGTTTTAATTTTCTAAAATTCCCTAGATTCTGGAAAGGTCCCATCAGATTTGAAAGTAACAAATGTAACTTCTCTATTCAAGATAGGAAGGAGACAGGAAGCAGGAAACTACAGGCCAGTTAGCTTAACATCTGTCATGAGGAAGATGCTGGAATCTATTATTGAGGAGGTTAAGGGCGGAAATCGTCCCAGATTTGCAAGGAGTGCGGTTGTGGGTGGGTAAAACAACGTTTTACCCGCCAGCCGCAATGACAGGTTTACACACTGTGTCATCCCAAACCCACCACATTATTTATGCGTTCCCGGGAATCACGCCATTTTCATGGTGGGGGGGGCGTCTAATTCACCCACCCGCCATCACCTCGCCGTTTCGTCATGCCAGGCATTATATTTGAAGTCCAGCCGCACACAGCACATCTTGATGCTTCCAGACACGACTGCGGCAGGGAAGACATAGCCTGGAAAGGCAAAAGGACTGCAGCCCCCAGGTTTAGCGACGTGTCACTGGGAACGCCTTTTTGAGGGCCCGCCGGATGTCCTCTAAACCCCGCCCCCCGCTCTGGCTGCAGGATGGGCAGCGGCGTTACCAATCAGGCTTGGGAGGCAGTGTCAGCGGTGGTCAGCGCCAACGCCCTTCAAAAGAGGACAGCCACTCAATTCCACAAGAGGATGAATGATAACATAAGAAATAGGAACAGGAGTAGACCATTCGGCCCCTAGAGCCTGCACCGCCATTCAATAAGATCATGGCAGATCTGCTTTTGTTTCAATTTCCATATTCCCATCTAACCCCGTTTAATCTTAGGCAAGAATCAATCAACTCTGCCTCAAAAATATTCAATAACCCCCATCTCCACCGCCTTCTGAGGCAGAGAATTCCAAAGTCGCACAACCCTCTGAGAGAAGAAATTTCTCCTCCATCTCTGTCCTAAAAGGGTGACCCCTAATTTTAAAACAGTACTCCCTAGTTCTGGACTCACCCACAAGAGGAATTATCCTTTCGACATCCACCTTGTCAAGGCCGTTCCGGATCTTGTATACTTCAATCAAATCACCCCTCACTCTTCTAAACTCCAGTGGAAACAAGCCCAGTCTGTCCAACCTTGCCTCATAAGACAATCCACTTATTCCAGGTATCAATCTGGTAAACCTCCTTTGAACTGCCTCTAATGCTATTACGTCCTTCCTTAAATAAGGAGACCAAAACTGCGCACAATGTTTGAGGTGCGGTCTCACCAATGTACTGTATAACTGAAGCATAACATGCTTGCTTTTATGTTCAATCCCTCTCGTAATAAAGGATAGCATTCCATTAGCCTTCTTAACTACTTGCTATACCTGCATACTAACTTTTTGTGACTCGCACTAGAACACCTAGATCTTTCTGCACCTCAGAATTATGCAGCCGTTCTCCATTTAAGTAATACTCTGCTTTTTTTGTTCTTCCTGCCAAAGTAAACAACTTCACATTTTCCCACACTAAACTCTATTTGCCAAACTTTTGCCCATTCACTCAACCTATCTATATCCATCTACAACCTCCTCATGCCCTCTTCACAACATACTTTCCTACCTACCTTTGTGTCCTCCATCCCGCCAGGGTAAGCCACTCTTCTCATCACTCTGAACTCACACTTTCAAACCCATCACACATCCACAGAGCCCTCATTCACTGCTGGTTCGAGGGACATCACCATTTATTCTCTCTCACTCACCGTCATTGTCCTCATCCTGTCTATGGGACCACTCACCACCTACACATGCCAGGCAGACTTATCATCTGGCCTGGCAGGCATCCTGATTACACTTTCTCCATCTCTATTCATGCAGGACGAGCCGGAACACAACAGGGAGAGGTCACAGACCATGGAGGAATGCCTGAAATCAAGGTCCTCAGGGATTTTGAAAATGGGGCCATTCAACTGGCCGGTGACGATCTGGACTGGTCCTCTGCTGAGGATGAGGTCGGTGGTTCTCTACCAAGTGAGGGACCAGCAGTGCAACATCCATCAGACAACCATGCTGTGAGTGACGTGTCCTGTTTCACAGGCCGCTGCCATGCACTAATTATCTCCCCTTGCTTCTGCAGGCGCATCTGGGAAACAACTGCGACGGAGTCCATGACCCAGAACCTCCAAGCAAACCCCAAAGAAACCTCTGAAGAGCAATCTGGAGGCACCCTTCACCTGTCACAGCACTCACCAAAACCTTCCACCAGCGCAGACACACACCTCGATGGGTCCTAGCTTTAGAATAGCCTTGGGATCACAATCTGGTGAGCAGATCACACTGTCAGACCCACAGCAGGTGGTGGCAGGGACTTCCCTGGTTTCCAGCACTCTAAGCACTGCTGGAGGCCGGAGGTTTGCTGAGCCTAAGTCAAATGATGAGCTTCTGGACTTGGTCATGTCACAGTTGCTTGAGCTGCAAAGGCGAGCTCTGGAACATCAGGAAGGGATGTCCGTGCATTCAGATTGCAAGGCACGATGGAGGAGTCCATTCGCCTTCCCCCTAAGGTGATAGTGCCAGCATGCCAACGCACCGAGGTCAACACTGGTAGGACGGCGGCTGACATGGAGACCTTGATCCAGAACATTGGTCCTGCACTGCTGCGCGGGCTCAATTCAATCGCTGATGCCATAGTTGGCCTCCAACAGTGTGTATGTGAGAGGGGTGCCAGGTAGCTGGATCTCACTCTAGCTAACCCTTCTTCTCAACGAGTCCGCCTGGGGCCCTCGGGCACCCATAGGGAGGAGGATCAGCAGGTGCCCACTCCAGGACCATCTGTCCAGGTGACTCCGGGAGTGTCCTGCCCATCTGAATCCCCTTTTCCTGTGATCTCAGTAGCTCCAGCTCCACAGGCTGAGGTGGGTGCCGCTGCCAGACAGCAGGTTCCCAAAAGCAGGCTGGGGCCCGCCCTCCAAGTCTCAGCCCTTCAGAGGACGCCTGCCAAGGTCATCACAGGGCGTTACAATCAGCAGGCTGCCTCTACCTCCGCTTTGGATGTCTGGGGAGCACCAAGATGTAGCAGCAGGGTTAGGAAAGTTGACATAAATTATTTGCACAACCTGGGTACGGGCATTAATCACTTGTACATACTATTCACTATTCTCAATAAACTCCCAAGAATGTCTCCCTGCCTACGGCTCCTTGTTCTGATGAGCAATGTTCTCGTCACTCAGATGTGAAACCTTTCTGCACAAGATAAAGGCAGGTGTCTCAGTCCAGGGCCTCTTCCCTGTGCTCTGTGCAGCCTTCAGACCCAAGTGATGGTCCGGCTTCTCACTTCCTGGACACGTTACTGGTGCCTGCACCTTGGCGGTGCTTGTCATTGCTGCATGGGCAGGTGCCACAGATTTCTCTCATTCTCTGCATGCTCTCAGCATCTTTTAAGATGGGGCTGTCCCCCATCTCTTCAGCATTTGTGCTCCTGAAGGGCTCAAGCGCTGATGGCGGACAAAGTGTCAGACTATTCTAAAGTTTCATGGCTGCGTGTCTATGATATGACCCTGATCACAGAGCGCAAGTGAGCTGCCCTCAGTTGGACAGGAGTCGGACATTATCAGAGGCTATATGAAGATCTATGGAGTGTCCTCACTGCATTTTGTCATCATCCTCCTGCAATCAAGTGACTAGATTAGGGCCTCCACTGCATCTGCATGACAGGAGCATTCTCACAGTGTATTTGTGCTGCCCTAAGCCAGACTGGAGTCAAACGTTCACAGATGCAATGTGAGGATCTATGGGGTCACCTCACTGGATGTCGTCATCATCTTCCACAAATCTAGCATCTGTGAGGATCTGCTTCGTCTGGCCAGTGTGAGGGCCTTATCCCCGTCATCGTCACCTTCAAGGACCTCCTCACCCTCATTGGAGGAGACCTCCAGCCCCTCCATCTCCACCTCAGCCAGCTCCTCTTTCCGTTGCAGCGCCAGATTGTAATGGGCGCAGAAGACGACAACTTTGCGTGACACCCTCTGCGGACTGTATTGCAGGGCTCCACCAGACCAGTCCAGGCACCAGAACCGCATCTTTAGCATCCCGATGGTTTGCTTCACCAAGTTGTGAGCTGCAGCACGAGCCTCATTATACCGTTGCTGTGCTGCAGTCTGAGGCCGCGGTACGGGTGTCATCAGTCACAGCCTCTGTGGGATAGCCCTTGTCCCTAAGGAGCCATCCCTGCATCTTTTGTGTATCCTGGAAGACACAGGATGTAGGAGTCGTGCACACTTCCTGGAAACCGTGCGCACACCTGCAGACCTGCAGTATGCGTTTCTGGTGGTCGCACACCAGCTGCACATTCAGCGAGTGGAACCTCTTGCAGTTAATGTAGTTCACCGTGTTGTGACAGAGATCTGAGCGCCATATAAGTGCAGTCAGTCACACCCTGCATCTGTGGGAAACCCAAGATTTGGGTGAATCCAATCGCTCTTGCATCCTGGCTGTCCTGGTCCTGGGTGAAATGCACAAAGTTGTGTGCCCTCGCAAAGATGGCATCCGTGACCGCATGGATGCATTTGTGGGTGGAGGCTTGTGAGATCCCAAAGAGGCTGCTTGTGAGATCCCACAGAGCTCACCTGTAGAAATTGAGCACCACGGTCATTTTCACGGCCACTGGCAGTGGATGCCCTTCATGACCCTGTGGCGCCAAATCCTGCAGTAGCTGGCATATATGACCAACCAGTCCCCTAGACATGCGCAGTCTTCAGCAACACTGGTTCTCGGTCATCTGCAGGGATGAAAGGTGGCATCTACAGACTCTGGACGTCACTAGGCACCTACCAGCAACGGCTTGCTCTGGCTCTTTGGCAGCATGTGCAGGAGCCCCAGCTCCCGTTCTTCCTGAGATTGCTGCGCCTGTGCAGCCTGGAGCCTCAGTCACTGACGGCTCCATCATCTTCACTCTCTGTAGATCATCAGACATACAGCTAGTTCACCAAGCTCCATGATCCTGATGTACTACTGCAGGATGAAAGAGAGACACGTGGTTAGCATGGGTGTACTAACCTCTCCTGGTTAAGCTTGAAGGCCACATTTTTTTTTTCGAGTTATCAACAGTCACGGATTGCAACTCTTTTGAGTACAATCACAGTTCTTGGTTTCCGGGAGTGGGACATGAACCCACAACCTTCTGATTCAAAGGCGAGGGTGCTATGGACTGAGCCACAGCTGATCCAGCTTCCCAGAGAGTGCTGGCCGCCACTTGGATGGCCTGAGATTAGTGCATTGTATGGCTGCCTGAAGCACCACCCACCTCCATCACACTCCACCCAACTGATTGGCGGCAGCGTTGCCCATTGCACTGCATGCTGTGCCCTCAGCTCAGGCATTCTCCTAACCCGCACTGCAAGGCAGCACTGTTAGCTTGAACCCATCAGGGAGACTGGCCCAAACCGGAATGCTGGCGGACAGGTCTAATAATGATATGCAGATATTACAATGAGGTTCCCAACGCCCAATGGCGGGAAACGTGGCCTGCCGCCAGTGGGCTGAGTGGAGAATTGTGAACTGGCTTCACATCGTCGTGAAACCGACCGTGCCAAATTGTCAGCTTATGGCACCAAACACGCCCGATGCTGGCGGGCATGGAAAATCCTGGCTTATAGCGGGGCACTTAGAAAATCCCAGTGCAATCAGGTAGAATCAGCTTGGCTTTGTGAAAGGGGGATAATTGCTTGTTCCTTCTTCAAAGAGCCAATAAGCTTGTCAATGTGGATAAAGGGGAACCAGTGAATGTGGTGTAAAGATTTCCAGAAGGCATTTGACAAGGTGCCACGTCAATGGTGGTTATGCAAAATAAGAGCTCATGGTATAGGAGGTGACATATTAGTATGGATAAAGGATTGGTTAGCTAACATGGAAACAATGGGTCATTTTTGAGTTGGCAAGATATAATGAGTGGAGTGCTACAGGATCACTGTTGGGGCCTCAGTTATTTACAGTGTATATTAATGACTTCGATGACAGAACTGGATATATGGTTTGCTAGATTTGCTGATGACACAAGGCCAGGAATGTAAGCTGCGAAGGGGACATATATAGGTTAAGTGGATGGGCAAAAATTGGCAGATGGAGTATAATATGGGAAAATGTGTACCTGTCCACTTTGGCGGGAAGAATAAAAAAGCAACATATTGTTTAACTGAGGAGAGATTGCAGAACTCTGGTATAGAGGGATCTGGGTGTTCTGATACGTGAATCACAAAAAGTTAGTGTGCTGATTAGGAAGGCAAATGAAATATTGACGTTTATTGTAAGGGTAATGGAATATAAAAGTGGGGATGTTTTGCTACAGCTGTATAGGGTATTGGTGACACCACATCTACAGTACTGTGTACAGTTCTGGTCTCCTTATTTAGGAAAGGATATAATTGCATTATAAGCAGTTCAGAGAGGGTTCACTTGACTGATTCTTGCAGTGAGGGGTTATCCTGTGAGGAAAGATTGGACAGGTTGGCCCTGTATCTGTTGGAGTTTGGAAGAATGTGAGGTAATCTTCTTGAAACATATAAGATCCTGAGGGGACTTGACAGGGTGGATGCTGAAAGGATGTTTCCCCTTGGGAGAGACTAGAGCTAGGGGGCCACTTTTTTTTTGATAAAAGGGGATCTCCCATTTAAGACTGAGATGTGGAGAATGTATTTCTGAGGGTTGAGAGCCTGTGGAACTCTCTTCAGAGAGTGGTAGAAGCAGGGCCATTGAATATTTTTAAGGTTGCAGTGGAAAGATTCTTGATTGACGGGAGTCAAAGGGTATAGGGTGTAGGAAAGAAAGTGGAGTTGAGGCCAAAACCACATCAGCCATGATCTTATTGAATGGCAGAGCAGACTCAAAGGGCTGAATGGCCTACTCCTCCTCATTCATAAGTTTGTAAACTTTTTTCAGAAAAGTTATTTTAAAAATATGAGATTTTATAATAATGCAGAAAAAGGACATTCCACAAATATAAAATTAACTTTTCAGGGTCAGTGAGGCCATTTCATAGTAATTATGAAGTTATTATGCTGTTAAAACCCAGTTACACCTGATTAAACAAGATATAACTTTTATAAGGGCTTTTGCAGAGAAACTAACGGTGTAAAAGTGAAAGTCTCTTATCACTTCATTTGATCGCATAGGGCTTGCACTCCGGACCCCGAACAGTACACCTCTTGAAGAGTGTGGAATCACTGACAGAACTTGTGGATTTCCGTGTTACTCTGCACATGTGCAGACTCAATTTTCTGTCAGTTTCAGTGGAGTAACAATGATGAATGCTGACAGTTTCACCGTCATTACAATGCAAAATCTAGGCTAATGAAGGAGCTTGGTCAAGTATATAGACACTGTTTCCGCTGGTAACTAGAAATTGTAAATTTAAGATTATTTTGTTCCCCGCCCCCAAAACAGAGAGAAATTTTTATGCAGTCAGTTTTTGGGACATGGAATGTACTAATTAATGGAGGCAGAATCCATAAATATTCTTAACATTTTTTTGTAAAATAAATACACTAAAAGGATATGGACAAAAGGACAAAAGGCAGGGGAATGGGACTAAATAGATCGCTCTTCAGGGAGTGGGCATATGCTCAATGGACTAAATGGCTATTTTCTGTGCTGCAAAATTCTGCGATTCTAGGAAATGCTTTGAGGCGTCCTGAGGACGTGAAAGGCACTATACAAATATAATTTATTTTTCTCTTTGCAGCTGTCAGGAATTTGCAGTTTCAAGTCTGCCTTCTCATCTCTGTGGTAGATGACAGGAAAAGAACACAGTGTGAGACATACAAGAATAAAGGAGACAGACATGCAGAGAAGGAAAATGAAAGTGTGAGAGGCATGCAAAGTGCTAGAGAGAGAAAAACATGGATGTGCGCGCACATTCAAGAAGAGAAAAGAATGAGACACAGAAGAAAGGAGATAGACAAGGATAGATGTGCATAAAAAGAGAGACTGAGGAACAAATAAAGTGACAGCATTGGAAAGTGTGAGATGCATACAGTGCAAAAGCTGAAAATGGCAAGGAAACATTGTCTGTCGGCAATGGCATAGGAGATGAACTAGCTTTTCTTTAGTGCAGATTTTCTTTGATTTTGTGCCATGTTTGTTGAAGTGCCTTTCATAAATTGCTTCAATTTTATTTATTCACTAGGTCTCCTGTTGTGTTGCTGTCAGTAAGTCTGTGAGCCCGTAGTCTCTTGCTCCAGCAGTTGGGTCAGGGCAGAGCAGCAGCTGGCTCCACAAATGTTCTAACCATTCATAGCAGTTGCAAAAAGTAGGGCTGCTGGACACATTGAAAATTGAAGAGGATCAATAAGGGGCAACTTAGGAAATGGGCCAAAAAAATTTAAGTGGCCAATAGAACCAACAAAAAGTGGAAGACTAGAGTCATAACCATTCCAGTTAAGACAGCAGAGGCATCTGCTACAGAAGTTTTTTAAACAACTGATACAGTTGAAAAAGCATGGAAGACCAGATTAGCGAGTGGGAGAAAACTGTCAAATGGTCCCTATAGATGAAGGAAGTCTAAGGCTCAACTGCGGGAAGCAAGGGTGGAATGTGTCTTGACTTGAAAAGTAAATAATGGGATGAGGAAGAGAAGCACGCAGTGAAAATGGATAATATGACCAAGAATGGCATGGGAATCAGGTTGGGGATAAGCTAGCTGGGTGATGGAGGGCAGAGGTGAAGAAGTGCCATAATTGAAGAGAGAAAAATTGACTGGGGCCCCTTTTATCTGACAACCTATGAAGGAAGAGCATGCCTTTGATCATTGGATGAGAATGGGCTTAGGCTTGATTATAATGCCCCTACAATGGAATAGCTTACTGATAGTCTAATAAAGCACTGCTGGGCATCTGGTGCTTGTGGACCTGTACCCCACCAGGGAATCAATACTTATAGGAAAGTTTAGGAGGTAGAGGGGGAGTTATCGCCAGAAAAAGGTGTTGTCACCTCCCCCCCACCCCCCCCGCCCGAAAATGAAGCTAGATAAGCATTTGTTTTCATTGCCTTTGAACTCAAGAGTTTATCACCTTTTGATGTGAAACCTCTTCTTTTGATTGGCGAAATAAGTAACACAATTTAGTGGTGCCCACAAAATGTCCAGAAGTGATGGCCCAAATTCCCTCAAGCAGGAGAAGGAATTGTAATGATGCATGGTTTTCTGTGTACTCTTCAAAAGAGGGAAGAATAACCTTACCATATATATTGGTGATAGTGCTGCAAATACCCTTTGCTTTTCCCTGCATTAATATCCTGAATTTCTTTTTCTCTCCAAAAGAACACTAACTTTGTTAAATAAAGAATAACAAAAGTATCCCACTTTTTTTTATTTATTTCGACTGGAAAGTAGAACCAAATTTTCTAATGGTACTAATTGCTGATAAGGATTGTTTGCTGGGATATTATGTTAAACTTATATTGGTGTATAGTGGTATTTCCAGTAGCTTCCAGATAAATAATTAATACTAGACTTCCTCTTTAGATTCACCAGAATGCAAATATCATGCAACGTGCTCATCTTAGCAACATTTATGTAATGTTATTTAAGTGCATCTTATAATGCCACCATATTTTTCTTAGTATTTGTACAAAATGTTTAAGTGCAAAGGAAACAGGGAGGGGAGGAGGCTACATATGTTTTAAAAATGAGTAGGCCGTTCATTTCGGACAAGCTGTCATGGATTGATTCATGGGGAAGTAAAATTTAGTTAATACTGTACTGAAAATTAAAATCCTGAATGTTTCGGGTAAACTAATGCAAAGATCTGCAAGATCATTTATTGCTTTTTATCAACAGCTAACTCCTTACATGTCATTGATGATACTCTGACACCATGTAAAAAGCTTTAAAATGAGATTATTCCTGTTGAAGAAAGTAATATCTAATTATGTCTCAAACAGCTATACTCTGAAACCCTTTTGAGAAGATTTCTACTTTTTGAGATTTTATTGAAATAATTTGGAATACAAATGATCTATTTCACCAAGCTTGTTTGTCTTTTTGAAAAAGCACTCAAAAAAATTAAGAGATGAAGTCTTGTTTTGTTTTTTAGTTTATGATTTTAAAAGAAACCCTTCTCACCTGGCGGCCTAAGATCTGTCACACCGGCATAGTAAAATGTATCAGACGTTTCAAGGTTAAAAATTCAGATTATGGTACTACAGGTGTAATGATTTTCTGCTTTGCAATTTTCAGTGCACATATAAAAATAGTTAGTGAACATTTTCTGTATTTATTTTTCCTACAGCTAAATAGTACAAGCAGTCTGTTCAGTAGTAACAGCAATATAGGAGTTATAGGTCAAAATGGAAGTGGCATTTCAAGAGGAACAGAAATGGGAGCGAATGAATTATCCACACAAACACTAGGTAGAAATCCGCTGTCGGACACGCATGAATTTAAGCAGGCCTGTCTTTTGTGCTTTAAAATAGGTGAGAAAAATATAACTTGGTTATGTTCTACAAATTTTCATCTTATGAAATGACTATTGCTGTAAGTGCAGTACTTACCTGTTCATGTCCCTCCACATATATTTGAACAATAGGCTGTGTACCAGCAGACCTGCATTTCATAAGAACCAATGTGTTCAACTGTGAATCCTCATTGGATTCAATTGAAAAATGTCTCAATGGGAACAGTGGAGTTGCTGACGTTTACATTTTTGCATTTCTTTAGTCTAGTTTACTTTGAGATGAGTGAGTTCACATTATAGATAAGTACCTGTAGTTTAACTTTCCGTGTACTTTGACTTATGATGACATTGGTAACACTGAAATCCATGTGAATCTAACAAATAAAGTTGCTGAGCTGCAATTTTTTTCCCCCTGAAGTGATGCTCTCAGACAGGATCTAATGGTGATGATGAAAATTACTGAACTATGACTATGAAAAATCTATTCCATTGCAGCTGTTGTTGTATGTGAAGAGCCAAGTATTTGACCAAGGTTTCTCACAAGTAATGTTTCTTGAAAAGGCCAGGCAAAGTAAATATTGGCTTACATATATCACACCCTACATCTTTCCCATTTTTTATTCTTTGACGTGTTTTGTCTGGCCCTGCTCCAAGTATGGGTGAACAGGCAATTTGCTCTGAGGCTTTTGTATTTGTTCCTTTTTTGATGTCCAAATCATTGGAAAAGGATGCTATATTAACGTGGCATCAAGCATATGTTATATCATGCTATTTAAAAACAAAAGTGTGTTTGCTCTGAAATGGTAGATAGCTTTGATTTTACATGATAATTAAGTGAGTTATATAGTTTATTAGCACTGTTCCTTGGATTTACACCCTAGCAACTTTCCTTATCTGATGTCAAGCATTCCGATTAGTTTTTTAACCAGTGACTTGAGTAACAATTACTCCTTAAAATCAAATTTATTATTCACAACGTGTCCTACAGCAACAATATTATTTTCTACATCCCCATCCAGATTAGTGATCATTAGAAAGTTGCTTGTTTATTTTTGCCAACGTTGAGTAATTATTTGGAAAGTGCTCAAAACCATTTGTTCCAAAGCTTTTAAGAAATCGATTTTAGCGCACCATTTTGATTTAAAATTATTGTAGTTAATTAAAAGGCTAATGTATTAATACTTGTATTAATCTTGGATCAAACCCAATTAGCATTGTATAACGATTCTGTTTTTTTTAAATCACAACGACATATGATGTAGTTTCACGGGATGTCTAACAGCACTGGAGAGTTGTGGTTCACTACATTCCGGCAAGTTGGGGCTCTTTAGCAATCACACCCCTGCCTCCCTGATAACTGATGTAATAGTATAACTGATGTATAGAAACACAGGAACGGTAGAAACTGAGCTTTCAATTTGCAAAGCAACCACTGGAAGTCTTACTGTAAAAATGCTGGAAGTGAGAGATAATAGAATTATTGCAGGATGCATTTAAAATGACTAAAGGATAAAATTAAAATAAAACTATTACCTGCTAAGAAAGAAAGATCCAAAGTACATTTCTTAATAAATTATCCTATATCGAAAGTCGCTTGGTAATACAGAACTTGAGTATTGCTGTAAAAAGAGACTTGCTGTCGAAGCTTTTCACCTTGTGCTCATCAGGACAGAATTGCAAGAATACCAGATTTCAAAAGGAACAACAATTTATACTGCATAAGAAAAGGGTGCTAATTGGTTGGCATGTGAACTCTGGTCAGGTGTTGCCATGGAGATATATCCTATATCCTTTTGAATAACTACTGTAATCAAAATGTTAATCTCACATCCAATTGACTTTCTTCTACATGCTACGGGACTTATGCCAATCATAGTATCCATCAGATGGCCATTTGTGACAAAAGTTTGAAAAGGTTTTCTTGCTGTTTTGAGTTAGCTACAGCTAAGTTAAATATTGTCAACCTTTTTGTTAAATTTTCATCTTTGTGTCTGATATGGTGGCCTATGTGTTTGCCAGTTTGCCCTGTAACACGAGCTGCACTAAAAGTGGCTAAACAGCAATGCAAATGAAGTAGCACTGTTGCTACTGAAGGTGAAGTAAATAATCGCGATGATTCTGCCTAGTGTTTCTGGCCAGTGGCCCACACCCTAGCACCATATCTGCAATGCATGCTTGCTGCTGGAGGAAGGTTGTGCCTTCAGCCACTGATGCTCTTGAGTATTTATATTTAGGTCTACCTTGCACAGGCCTGTGCTGTAGTTTTCTATTTGCAAGCTGGCAATATAGTTTTGTAAACATTGGACTGTACAAACTTTTCCCCAAATCAGAGTGGTACTGCATGAGCTAAAAGGTCACTTTCCAACTTTGGATTACGTATGCTTGTGTTAATTTGTGAAGATGAAGTTTTAGGCTGGAATTATTTGCTTTGGAACTGCCCTGCAATATAGACAGTGTTTTCTGCAAACCCAGAATAAGAAACTGAGTTTACCATGTTTACAAGGCTTTGTCATAAGAGGTAATGTAGTTTTAAGGAATTTGTTCATAATTCCACTGTTTCTACTGTTTTTAGAACCCAAAGGGTTGGCATACACCTACAACAGAGATGTGGAACATAAGTGTAAGAAGGATATTTTAATTGGTCGATTGAAGAACTCTGATGGTAGGTCCTGGAAGAAGATACGACCTAGACCGACAAAGAATCAGTATGTGGGTCCATATTACATATGTAAAGGTAAGATGTTAAAGGGGGGTGAGTGAGTATCCTATAACTATTTGCGGAGAATTACAATACGACTTCTGGTGCAGTTAATTTTCATTGTAGTGAAAGGTTCACATACTGTACATGATAAAAGGATCGTTGGTACTTTCCCAGATAGGAGTTTTGGTGCATTGTAGGTTGAATTGGATATTAATTGTGTATTGACCATCTCTTTGATTTGAACTGTTGTTAAAACTAAGTACCTACAAAACCTGTATTAGTAAATGTTACTCTATGCTGTGTTATTTTTCACGCAAGTTGTTAACTCCCTAAAAATATAAAGGAAATGTGACAATTATATAGTAAGGCTTTTAAAGATTAATTTTGGGGATGTAAGCGTCACTGGCAAGGGCAGCATTGATTTTTTTTTTCCCCCATCCCCAGTTGCTCTTGAGAATGTGGTATTGGGTCTTCTGCTTGAACCATTGCAGTTTGTGGGGTGAAGGTTCTCCCACAATACTGTTAGCTAGAGGATTTTGAGGATTCTGACCCAGCAACAATATAGAGACAACTATTCAGGACCATGAATGGTGTCTGCTCTTTTTGGCATTCTCGATTTGGGAGGCATTGCTTCATGGCGGGCCAATATACTACTACACCTGCCTGCAATATTTGCTTTCTGAGTGTATCTTGCTTTACCTGGAATTTTTATCCTTTATATTCAGTCACCATCACCCAAATTAGGCATAGGAAAACATCTATGTACCCCACCACAAATTATCCAGGCTTTTCGTGCCCATCACACCAACATGTGCAATATCAACAGCTGCAAAATTGTTGGCAAGTTTCTGCAGTGTATAGTATACATTGCAGCCCAGGTATGCTGGTGTTGGTGGAGGGGCAGATGTTTAGGCTGATGGGTGATGAACTTCTTTTGTTGCAGTTGCACCCTTCCAGACAAGTGTAGAATATTCTGTCACACTCCTGACTTGTGCCTTATAGGTGGTAGAGAGACTTTGAAGAGACAGGAGGTATTGAATATCTAGCCTCTGGTCCTAATAGCCACAACATTTACGTGGCTGGTCCAGTTGAGTTCCTAGCTAATGGGGACCCTCAGGATGTTGATGATGTATAACCTGGCAATGGTAATACAGTTAAATGTCATAGGGGAGGTGGTTATGCTCTCTCTTGTTGGACCTGGTCATTGCACCTGTACAATGCCAAAAATAGACTTGTGTATTTTGCTTTATTCACTGATGCTGTCCGACTCTTAACAGCAGCTAACATTCTAACAGGGCTCGACAGACTAGATTCAGGGAGGATGTTTTCCCTGGTTGGGGAGTCTAGAACCAGGGGCCACAGTCTCAGGATATGGGGCAGGCCATTTAGGACTGAGATGAGGAAATATTTCTTCACTCAGAGGGTGGTCAACCTGTGGAATTCTCTACCACAGAAGGCTGTGGAGGCCAGGTCACTGAGTATATTCAAGAAAGAAATTGATAATTTTTTGGATATTAGGAGCATCAAGGGGTATGGAGAGAAAGCGGAAATGTGGTGTTGAGATAGAGGATCAGCCGTGATCATATTGAATGGCGGAGCACACTCGAAGGGCCAAACGGCCTATTCCTGCTCCTAGTTTCCAGGTTTCTATGACTCCCTTCAGCAAATAATGCTAGTGTGCCTCAACTCTGGATCTCTGGCTACCTTCCATACAATGTGAACATGCACAGATAGTTCAGTTGTGATGGGATGAGTTGACTTCTGCCAGTTTGAATGCTTTCCCACATGATGTGGAATATTTTCCAGCTGATTAAACTTTCCCAGCCAAAGAACATCAAAATAGGAACTGCAGAAGCATGAAAAAAATCGTCAGGAACAAAGTCAATTGCTTGATGTATCTCACTACCCAGCAATTGTAAGAGTTCATCAGTGTTATTCTTTGTAGATTTGATACCAACCTCGCAAGATTTTTCACTCCGCAGCTGTTGAACAGTTTATTGTACCAAATGGCAATAATTAGTTATAATTAGCACATTGCTTGAATACTTTATAATTCATGTGGGACCTACTAATGATCATAGTCTGTTAGTGTACTGTAACAAAGGGGATGCTGATGATATTGCACATGGTGGTTGACAAGCACAGTAAACCTGGAGAATTTGTGGTGAGGTATATAGATGTTTTCCTTTGCCTAATTTGTGTTGTAGCAGCTGATTCAGCAGGTGGTGGTGTCTGAATATAAAGGATAAAGATTCCAGGTAAAGGAAGATACACTCAGAAAGCAAATATTGCAGGCTGAGTTGCCAGTGCCCTTTATAGATTTTTTAGTTTTTACAGTCAACTGCACCAGCTTTTATATTTTGCTAAGCTCTGGACTTAGCACCACCTGCTTTTGATCATATGGAGAACCAATAGACTGCTTACATCTTTGAGACGATATATCCCATGACATTGATTTGACTTGGCCAACCTTAAGCATTCGAGCGATTTTGATTATTTTGAACTATACTAAGTGCAAGGAAGTGATGGATATTCTCTGCATCTTGCCAATCAGGGCAAAAATATTTTACTCTGGTCATGTATTATTTGTAGAGTAATGGGAATGACGAAGGTTTTCTCATATAATTCCATTGTCTTGTGATCCTACCCATTTGGTAACCATGCCATCAAGTGCCTAGGATACCACTCGCTGGAATTCCCTTCCTGAACACCACCACCTCCGCATCAACCCTCCTTAAAACCCACCTTTTTGCCTAACCTTTTGGTCACAATTTTTCCATTTTTTTTTGCCTGTGTGTCTGTTTTTCTTCACACCCACGAAATACATCTCAATGTATGGTACGGCCTGTGTAAATAAGTGCAAGTACTGGTCCTTGTCCAAAATCCACGCAGGTGCCTTTTCTGGCATGCTTCACTGGATAGCAATTACAGTTGACCAGTTCAAAATTGGTAAATTGATATTGGGTTCTTTTTGTTGAGTTTTAGAACAATTAACTGTTATGACCGGGATGGGAGGAGTGTGTGAATTATCAAGCCCCAATGCTCCACAGACCATACCATTAATTAAAATGTTTAATTTTCTCACCAAAATGGCCAATTGTTTACCTATACTTCCAGCACCCAGGAGATAAGAGACTGTTTCAAAAAACTCAATGATTAATTTATTATAAGGCAAAATCTCTTTTAAACAAGTTTCAAGAACTGGTTTACACATTGTAATAGACAAACAAAAGACACACAGGTAGTCTCTGCAGAGTCACACAGATGGGAAAAAACTTTTTTGGTGGCGGGGGGGAAACATTTAAAAGTTCACGGAGATTTGATGCTGTTGGTCTGAAGTTCCCTCGGGTGAAGACGTGCCTGGGCTCTGCCCAGTAGATGTCGGGAGGTTCACCGATGATGCCTCAGCGTGTGGAGAGTATAGCTGGACCGATTCTTCCTGTCTCAGCTGGCAAGTCCAAAATTTATGCAGACAAACTACACTGAGATGAAGATTATCTGGCTACAGGTGGAGAACCACATGTGGTTTCACAAAGCAGAGAGAGAGAGAGAGCTAGTCAGGATAGCCTTCTGTTTTCAGCCTTTCCCCAACAAGACTGAAAGCAAAAGCACAGGTTCAAACTTGAGGTTTGCCACTGCCATGTGATTGCTTTTTTGTCTTCCAGCTTTTCATTAAATAAAGCGCTTTGCAGTTCAAAACGAACAAACAACTCCTTCTCAAGTACCATATATATAGCTCAGGTGATTTCTTGGGAGAGGCCTGTTTGTTGACAGTTCCAAGGTGAACTTATGACTCTTGTCAAAAAATACTCTCGGGCAGCCTCCAATGTCCAAATAATGCCATGTCCTTCCATATTTAAAAAAAAATCCAGTTTAAAGTGATATAATCCTATAATAAACTGATCGATATAATAAACTGTGTGAAGTTGTTTGACTTTGACCTCTTTGAGGAAAAGCAACATGTTTGCAGTTTTCACCCAAACGGAATAGTTTGAAGTTAATTTTGCACCTTTACTGCTGAGAAAATATGTTCCTTTTCTTTTGTTTCCTTTGCTACCTAGTACCTTTATTTGTATTTCTTTAGTTTTCCATTGTGGAGATAAAAGTATTGCAGCGCAGTTCCCCTGGTACTTACTGTTGGACTCTTCCAGCAGTGTTTTTGAAAGTGATTGGTGCACGTTTGAGAAGTAAGCTTTGAAACAACTGAGCAACTGAGGTGTAGATAATTGGCAAATAGTTCACGTCTTTTCCTAAGATCTCTTCTGCACTCCTAAGTCTATATAGTCAATTAAGTCAACTTAATTGATCACTGCCATGAAGAATCTTAATCTTTTATCATTGTTTTAGCCAGTGTTTAGTCTTATATTAAACCGGCAGTGAGCCAATCCTTGGCAACACTAGCTATAATCTGTTGCTTTGAACCCAGATGAAATCTAGCTATTTTAGCTAGTAAATGAGGCCATGGGAAATACATTCTGTTGTGAATTGTGTTAAAGTTGACTAGATTCACTTTCCTGTACCTCCATTAAAACACAAGTGGTACTTATATTTTGCTCGGTATGGGGTTTAAGTTATTTGGGCCGCAAAAAAGCCTATGGTTTACATTTATAGATCAAAAATATGTACTTGGAAGATTATAATACTTGGTTTCATTTTTAGATGTTGCTGCAGGAGAAGAATGTACATACCCTGGTCACTGCACATTTGCATATTGCCAAGAAGAGATAGATGTATGGTCTCTAGAACGCAAAGGAGCATTTAATCGTGAGCTGTTGTTTGAACCTTTCGGAAGTATCAGGAAGATTAATTTAACTGTAGCCAAAATTCTACAAGAACATCATGGCATATTTATGTTTCTCTGTGAGGTAAGTTAGAAGGAAGGAATAGAAGGAACCAACATTGGGGGGGGGGTGGTTGCAAAGAAATATTGTTTCTTAAAAAAACATTTCTTGTGAAAGAGAACCAGTGAGAAGATGTCTGATTTGGGTGGAGTGGGTAAATATCGAGGCCTTTTGTGAATCTTTGATGATTGTGGAAACTGTTGGTTTTATTGTTGCTTTTTCTTTTGTTTCCTTTGCTACCTAGTACCTTTATTTGTATTTCTTTAGTTTTCCATTGTGGAATAAAAGTATTGCAGCGCAATTCCCCTGGTACTTACTGTTGGACTCTTCCAGCAGTGTTTTTGAAAGTGACTGGGGCACGTTTGAGAAATAAGCTTTGAAGCAACTGAGCTGTGTAGTTAATTGGCGAATAGTTCACGTCTTTTCCTGAAATCTCTTCTGCACTCCTAAGTCTCCGTTGGGTTTGATAGCTGACGTACATGATCAGCAACTAGGATTAGTGAGTTTACTATAGCTGAAGGTACGTCATGGATTCTCCTCAAACACCTATGAAAATTGAAGATGGTGAAGTAAATAATATTAAATTTCACTGATCTTAGTTGCCTTTTTCTTGGGGAAGGGATAAATGGAAAAGTCAAATATGACTCCTGAATATCTTCACTCATTGAGGTACTCTGATGTTGCCATCGATGGCTGTCCCTCAGTTCGAGGATGATGTCTATTCAGGGTCTTAAGTTTCTGCCATGGGTCTTCACGTGACTGTCAACACAGGTGTCCAAAGACCTTCATGCATCTGTTGTCTGTGCAGAATCTTGACTAAGAACCCCCAGGTTCACAATCCTGTCCCCTTCGCCAATTCTCTAGCACCACAGGATTTGGCAGATGAACCCTGGTTGCATGTTACTTTGTTTAACATGGGGATCTTGGGTCACTGCCATTGTCCACATGACTTTGATGGGTTGGTCAGATTTCGGTGATGTGTCGAACCACAATGACCAGGATCACCTTGCCACTGTAGTAGCTTTTGCGTTTACAGTCAGTGAGATGCACAGTGTTCCTTCGGCTGTTTTGTTGTTAAGAACTTCTTGGACTGCACTTTGTCTGGCACCTCACCCTGCCCTTGCCTGGTCCTACCAGGAGCAAGGAGCTCCTGATGGCATTGCTCAAGGGATCATTGGAGCACATAAGCCTCTCCATCAGTCGAAGTGGAGATCCACAAAAGCGCCTGAGTGACTCACTCAGTAGCGCAGTGTCCTCTGGTCAGGAAGGGCCCCAGTTCGAGACCTGCTCCAGGACTTGGGCGGCATAGGAGTAACGTTTCTTCCTGATTGAATTTCTGTGGCGTGACACTGAGCTATGCAGACTGGCAAATTCCAAATAATAATGATTTAGTTAAGGTAATTTTAGGGACTTAAATTGTGAAGTATTGCAAGTTGCAGAATTACTACAAGTTTCTGAATAGCTGTTCCTTGAATTCATAAATTTCGAAGCACAGTTAAACTCAGTCACAATCAGATTACCATTTTTTTAAAAAAAAACAGTGACAAAAGGGATCGTTAAAATTTTATTCTATTTTTGTTTAGCTAAATATTTAAGTTTTAGTTAGTAAATGTGCACTAAGGTGAGTTGCAAGGCTAGTGTCAATTACGGAACCATTTATCATGTGTTAATTCATTTCAGATATGTTTTGATAACAAGCCCAGAATGATACACAAAAACAATAAGGATAACCAAGCCTACTGTTCCAATTCGGATGCCAAGCATTTATTTGAGCAGAACAAGTAAGTACATTCAGTACTAAAACCGTGGAACATCATTGATAGAGCTGGAACAAACCCATATTTTTGGACTTTCAAGCTTTTGGATGTATTCTGTGTTTGCTGTTGAGGACTGATTTGTTCTTCTATCCATGGAATATTTCATTATAATTATTCCCATGACTTTCAACCTCGTATGTTGCCAAAATCTATTCATTCCTTTTTATTTGGAGTTAATTGGTAATGCGTTAAATGCTTTGCTGTTTTGGGATACATGGTGGAAAGTGAATAACAATGCCTGTGTAACTAATTTTAATAATTAAGCAGTGGGATTTATAGGCAACTATTTGCCTTACAAGCGAGAACCAGTTTTCAAATCATCATCTGCATTTCTGTTGGGGTGGCAGAGAAAAAGCCCCATCAAAATTGAATCCACTCAGTCTATAAATTCTTAAATGCCAAACTAGAAAACAGCATAGTTGACTAAAAGATATTTCAGAAGTGAAAATGATTCTAAATATTTGCACTAAAGTTGCAGTGGAATTTTAAATAACTTTAACTGTAGATATACCTCCCCAGCATTCCTCTATTAGCATAGCAATCAGCTTTGACAAAAATTGCATGGATGTTGTTATTTCTGATCATTTGTTCTGTAATAGTTTATACAATTCTATGGTGACATGGCGGTAGTATCCGCATCTTCAGTTTGTACTAACTGTATCCTCCTTCAAGTTCAAGTTTGCACTCTCCTGCCATACTTTCCCAGTTTACGCTTGCCAGTCACCCTTCCAAATTGACGATGCCTCTTTTCTTCTCTTGGTTCTTGCTCCTCTGTTAATGGTGACTCTCTTCACCATCTTTCCCTTCATCTTCTAGCTCATGCTGCACCTGTGCTCCCTCTCTAGTTCATGATAATACTCTACCCCATCCCCCAGTTTACACTGATACTTTTTGTCCAGCAGCTTCTTCTTTCAATCATGTTTTTTTTCCCCCAAGGTAAGCTGCTATAACTGCCTCTTTTGCCAATTGTCGTGTTTAATATTCTGGATGCTTGGGTATAGTTTTATGGACTTCCAGGAAAAAATAGTTGCTGCATGTCCCTTTTGTCCAGTGTTAGAACTGTATGGGGGTAGATATGAGCTATGTAGACTTGATTTCTCAGCTCAATGATATTAGGTTAAAAATGGGAACCTGATTTTATAGAATTTCAATTAAATTTCTTTTCTTAATGGACTATTTTCTATAGTGACTTGACTTACGTTGACTTGGTTGGAGAGTCTGACTGTGGGACAGCTGATTATAGCAGGGCACTTTGATATGCTCAAGGTCATCAGGCAGAATCAGCATGGTTTTATGAAAGGGAAATCATGTTTAACCAACTTATTGGAATTCTTTAAGGAAGTAATATGTGCTATGATAAAGGGCAACCTTTAAAGGTGGGTGAACTGTACTTAGATTTCCAGAAGGTATTTGATAAAGCACCACAACAAAGGCTATTGTGGAAAATAAAAGTTCATGGTATAGGGGTAACAAATTGGCATGGATAGAAGATTGGCGAGCTAACAGGAAGTAGAGAGCAGGCATTAATGGGCCTTTTTCAGGTTGGCAAGATGTAACAAGTGGCGTGTCGAAGGGACCAGTGCTGGTGCCTAAACTGTTTACAATTTATATAAATGACTTGGTTGAAGGGATTGAAGGACTGGTTGCCAAATTTGCTGATGACACAAAGATAGGTAGGAAAGTATGTTGTGAAGAGGACATAAGCAGGCTACAAACAGATATAAATAGGTTAAATGAGTGGGCAAAGATCTGGCATGTGGAGTTTAATGTGGAAAAATGTGAAATTTTCCATTTTGGCAGGAAGAATAAGAGATAAGCATATTATCTAAATGGTGAGAGATTGCAGACCTCGGAGATGCAGAGGGATCTCCTAGTGCCTGAATCACAAAAGGCTAGTATGCAAGTACAGCAAATAATTAGGAAAGTTAATAGAATGTTATCATTTATTGCAAGGTAAATTGAATACAAAAGCAGGGAGGTTATGCTTCAGTTGTACAGGGCATTGGTGAGACCACATCTGGAGTACTGTGCACAGTATTGGTCACCTTATTGAAGGAAAGATATAAATGTGTTGGAAACGGTTCAGATAAGGTTTACCAGACTAATACCTGGAAAGGGTAGGTTGTCTTATGAGGAAAGATTGGACAGACCGGGCTTGTATACGCTAGAGTTTAGAAGAGTAAGAGGTGATCAGTGTGCTTGCACACGAGCAGGGGAGAGACCTCATCCTGAGTGAGACACGGCCAGACTGAGTGTGGGTATTGGCAATTTGGTGCACAGTGGGAATTCGGTGCAGAGGGGGAGAGGTGCTCTTTGCATTTTTTCTCTGCTATCCAACTTCTTAAACCTTCAGAGTGGTCTTGCCCTGCTGCAGCAGTAGAGGCTACAAAGGAGAGGAATGACGGTAAGTGGTGGGTAAGGTCGGGTAAGTATTTACTACTTTTATTGCTTATAGTTTAAGGTCTTTTTGTGGTTTATAGTTTGTATATTCTGTAGTAACGAGGATCAGGAAAGAAGGGCCCTAGAGTAATTGATTTAAAAGATTTAATTTAAAGAGATAAGTCATGGCAGGAGAGCTTAAGGCCGTGGTGTGCTCCTCGTGCTCCATGTGAGAATCCGGGAACATTTCCAGTGCCCGGGACCAGCATATGTGCAGGAAGTGTGTCCAGCTGCAGCTCCTAAAAGCTCAGGTTTCAGAGCTGGAACAGCGGCTGGGGACACTGGAGTATCCGCGAGTCTGAGAGCATCGTGGATAGCGCGTTTAGTGAGGTGGTCACACTGCAGCTGAAGGGACTTGAGGAAGGAAGGGAATGGGTGACCACCAGGCAGTCCAAGAGAAACAAGCAGGTAGTTCAGGAGTCCCCTGGGGTCCCGCTCGCAAATCGATATTCCATTTTGGAGGCTGATGAGGGCGCTGGTTCCTCCAGGGAGTGCAGACAGAGCCAAGCTTCTGGCACCACAAGCAGCCTGTCTGTACAGGAGAAGAGGAAGAGCAATAGTAACAGGGGATTCTATAGTCAGGGGAACAGATAGGCGCTACTGTGGCCGTCAACGTGACTACAGGATGGTGTGTTGCCTTCCTGGTGCCGGGGTCCGGGATGTCACTGAACGGCTGCATGGCATCCTGGAGGGGGAGGGTGATAAGGCAGAGGTCATGGTACGTGTTGGTACCAATGACATAGGTAGAAAGAGAGATGAGGTCTTGCATCAAGAATTCAGGGAGTTAGGCAGTAGACTAAAAAGCAGGACCTTTCGGGTTGTAATCTCTGGATTACTCCCAGTGCCACGTGCTAGCGAGCACAGAAATAGGAGAATAGCGCAGATGAATACGTGGCTTAAGAGTTGGTGCAGGAGGGAGGGTTTTAGATTCCTGGATCACTGGGACCATTTCCGGGGAAGGTGGGACCTGTACAAGCAGGATGGTCTACATCTGAACCAGAGCGGGACTAACATCCTTGCCGGTGGGTTTGCTAGTGCTGTTGGGAGGAGTTTAAACTAATTCGCCAGGGGGAGGGGACACAGAATGTTAGCAGAATAGGAACACATCATAATACAGTAAAACAATCAAGTCAGAGGGAGTACAGCTGCATTAAGCTTCAAAGGAGTAAGGCAAGGCTGGATGGCCTCTACTTTAATGCCAGGAGCATTACAGGTAAAACGGATGAGTTAAGGATGAGGATTGACACATGGAATTGTGATGTAGTAGCCGTCACTGAGACGTGATTGAGGGAGGGGCAGGATTGGCAGCTCAACATTCCGAGATATAGAATCTTCAGGTGAGACGGGAGGGGGTAAAAGAAGAGGAGGCATTGCATTATTAGTTAAGGAGTCAGTTGCTGCAGTAAGGAGAGATGATATCTTGGAGGGGGCATCAAATGAAGCTTTGTGGGTAAAGCTTAGGAATAAAAAAGGGGCAGTCACATTGTTAGGTGTTTATTATAGACCCCCAGATAATCAGCGGGAAATTGAGGAGCAAATATGTGCACAGTTTGTGGAGGTGTGTAAAATCAATAGCATTAGGGTAATTATATTAAGTGATTTCAACTTTCCCAACATTAATTGGGATAGACATAGTCTTAAGGGCTTGCATGGAGTGGATTTCTTGAAATGTGCACAGGAGAACTTTTTAGGTCAATATGTAGAGGGTCCAACAAGGGACGGCGCATTGCTGGACCTAATTCTGGGGAATGAAGCCGGACAGGTGGCTGAGGTGGTGGTGGAGGAGTATTTTAGTGATAGCGACCACAACATGGTACAATTTAAGCTTGTTATGGACAAAGAAATAGATAAGTTGCAAAAAAATGTTTTGGATTGGGGGAGAGCGGATTTTAGTAAAATAAGGCAGGATCTGGCCAAGGTAGACTAGGAACAGCTACTTGTGGGGAAATCTACAGAAGAGCAGTGGGGGGCATTCAAAAAGGAAATGGGGAGGGTACAGTTTCAACATGTTCCCTGTGGGTGACAGGAAGGAGTAACAAGCCCAGAGAACCATGGATGACCAGAGATATTCAGGATACGATGAGAAGGAAAAAGAGAGGCTTTTAGCAGGTACGAGGGGAGCAAATCAGCAGAGGCATTAGCGGAGTACAGAAAGTGCAGGGTGGAGCTTAAGAAAGCAATTAGGAGAGCAAAGAGGGGATATGAGAAAACTCTGGCTGGTAAAAGTAGGGAAAATCCCAAGATGTTCTATCAATGGGAAGAGGATAACCAGGGAAAGAGTAGGGCCCATTAGGGACCAAGGGGGCAATCTACGGGTGGAGCCAGAGCACATCGGTAGAGTGTTGAACGAATACTTCACATCCGTCTTCACCCAAGAGAATAAGGATGAAGGTGTGGAACTCGGGGAGAGAGACTGCGAGGTTCTTGAGCAAATTGATATAGGGAGTGACAAGGTATTGGAGGTGTTGGCAGGCTTAGAAGTGGACAGATCTCCAGGTCCGGATGATTTGTGTCCCAGACTGCTGAGGGAGGCAAGGGAGGAGATTGCAGGGGCTCTGACCCGAATTTTTAATTCCTCTCTGGCCACGGGGGAGGTGCCAGAGGACTGGAGAACAGTTAATGTGGTTCTGCTATTTAAGAAGGGTTGTAGAGATAAGCCAGGGAACTACAGGCCAGTGAGTCTCACATCAGTGGTAGGGAAACTATTGGAGAAAATTCTGAAGGAGAGAATCTATCTCCACTTGGAGATGCAAGGTTTGATCAGGGATAGTCAGCATGGCTTTGTCAGGGGGAGGTCATGCCTAACGAATTTGATTGAATTTTTTGAGGAGGTGACCAGGTGTGTAGATGAGGGTAGTGCAGTTGATGTAGTTTATACGGATTTCAGCAAAGCCTTTGACAAGGTCCCACGTGGGAAACTTATAAAGAAGGCAAATGCACATGGGATACAGGGTAATTTGATAAGGTGGATTCAAAATTGGCTTAGTTTTAGGAGACAGAGGGTGATGACAGAAGGATGCTTTAGTGACTGGAAGACAGTGTCCAGTGGCATACCACAGGCTTCTGTGCTGGGTCCCCTATTATTCATCATTAAATAAACGACATAGATGACTATGTGGGGGGAAGGATTAGTAAGTTTGCAGATGACACAAAGATTGGCCGGGTGGTTAACAGTGAGGTTGAGTGTCTTGGACTACAGGAAAATATAGACGGGATGGTCAAATGGGCAGATAAGTGGCAGATGGAATTTAACCCTGAAAAGTGTGAGGTGATACACTTTGGAAGGAGTAATTTGACAAGGAAGCATTCAATGAACGGCATGACACTAGGAAGTCCTGAGGGACCTTGGCGTGTGTGTCCATAGATGCAGGGGCAGGTGGAGGGGCACATTAGTGGGGTGGTGAAAAAGGCATATGGGACATTTGCCTTTATCAATCGAGGCATAGATCACAAAAGTAGGGAGGTCATAATGGAGTTGTATAGAACCTTGGTGAGGCCACAGCTGGAGTACTGTGCAGTATTGGAGTTCTGGTCGCCACATTATAGGAAGGATGTGACTGTACTGGAGGGGTTGCAGAGGAGATTCACCAGGATGTTGCGTGGGATGAAACATTTAAGTTATGAAGAGAGGTTGGATAGACTTGGGTTGTTTTCGTTGGAGCAGAGAAGACTGAGGGGTGACCTGATCGAAATGTATAAGATTATGAGGGGCATGGACAGGGTGGATCAGGAGCAGCTGTTCCCCTTAGTTGAAGGGTCAGTCACGAGGGGACACAAGCTCAAGGTGAGGGGCAGGAGGTTTAGGAGGGATGTGAGGAAAAGCTTTTTTACCCAGAGGGTGGTGACAGTCTGGAATGCGCTGCCTGGGGGGGTGGTGGAGGCGGGTTGCCTCACATCCTTTAAAAAGTACCTGGATGAGCACTTGGCACGTCATAACATTCAAGGCTTTGGGCCAAGTGCTGGTAAATAGGATTAGGTAGGTAGGTCATGTGTTTCTCACGTGTCGGTGCAGACTCGATGGGCCGAAGGGCCTCTTCTACACTGTGTGAATCTGTGACTTGATTGAAACATATCAGATCCTGAGGGGTCTTGACAGGGTGGATGTGGAGAAGATGTTTCCTTTTGTGGGAGAATCTCGAACTCGGTCACTGTTCAAAAATAAGGGCTCGCCCATTTAAAACAGAGATGAGGTAAAAAATTTTCACTCAGAGGGTCATGAGTCTTTGGAACGCTCTTCCTGAAAAGGTGGTGGAAGCAGAGTCTTTGAATATTTTTAAGGCAGAGGTGGATTGATCCTTGATAAGTAAGGGGGTGATAGGTTATCGGCAGTAGGAGGGATGCAGATTTCGGGCTACTATCAGATCAGCCATGATCTTAAATGGCAGAGTAGGCTCGAGGGGCTGAATGGCCTACTTCTGCTCCTTGTTTCTATATATAGTCTGACTACAATTAGGACAATTGTAGAGTTCACCTGTCCTAGAACATTGCTATAGGATGGCTCACAAATCAGTTTGCTGTCTGGCTTCGTTGTGCATTTTAGAATCCATTACATTTTTCCAGTAAGAAAAAAAAATGTGAAAGATGACAGGACAACCACTGTGTATGAACTGTGATAAGTCTACTTAATTTAAACGCTTGCAACTCTCAATGCTGACACTCCGTGACTGAAGCTTATAGGCTGAGTGGATTTACTTTTTATCTTGTGTTTTGTCTACTTGATCAGTAAAATTACCAAGTGTATTTCAAGGCTTCTGTACAAGCTCCTATTACCTGATTTTTCTTTTAAATAGGTGCCTCGTTCACATCCTTCGAGAGACAACAGTGAAATACTCTAAAATCCGACCTTTTGACAATACCAGACTACTTGATCTCTGCCGCCATGAAGTTCGCTTTGGTTGTATTAGAGAAGATGAGTGTTTCTATGCACACAGTCTGATAGAACTGAAAGTCTGGATGATGCAACTTGACACACGTAGGTCCCATAACAGGAGTTTTTATCTTTTGGGGGCCTGCTCTTTCTGTATATTCCACAGAGGTTGTTTAACTGAAATATGTATGCGGAAAACTTGGAATAAGAACAGGCCATTCCATTTACCCTGTGTAGCTCAGTCTGCCAAAGGTTCAGCATCCATTCTGACTAATTTTATTTTCCTTTTACCTCTGAACCTTTACCGTCTTAATCTGGAGTTTAAGTTTCTTTTCTCATCCAAGTCCATAATTACTACAAAAACAGAATTACCTGGAAAAACTCAGCAGGTCTGGCAGCATCGGCGGAGAAGAAAAGAGTTGACGTTTCGAGTCCTCATGACCCTTCAACAGAATTATTATGCTGGGTGACAGCCTACTTGACTGAGTTTTTGTGATGTGAATCCTCTGAGGCTGCAAGCCAAAGTGTTTCACTGGTGAAGAAAATGATATTTCCTCTTTCCATTCATCCTTGGCAGCAATTTCTCAAATAGCATAGTTAATATCAGAAACTCGCTGCACAGGCCCTTGTCGGGCAAACCCCTGTCAGACAGATGGTTAAATAACACTTGGGATTATTTTGGGGCTGTAAGGGAACTGTATTCGGTTTGGGGAGTGTGGATTAAGGATTGTTTACAACATCTCAAATCCACCCCATCAAATGTGCAGTGCTGTCTCATTGTCACTTAGTTTACAGACTGAAATATTCCCTGTATTACAACACAATCCTTAAGAAATACTTATATCATTAAGGTGTAAATCATCTTGATAAGCCCTGGGGTCTATTATGTTAATATAATTAATGTAGGAATGTGAGCAGTAAAAGTGCATTTCTCTACATTGAAAATTACTGCATAAATTCAAGTATGATGATTCATGTCCACTTCCACTGATACAACATTGGTGCAATTTAAAACTGCTGTCTGTACCGCAATCACATGATGCAAAGCTATGCAATAAAACTCAGCAATCATAATAGCTCCATTAAGGCATATATTTTAGGAATGGAAAACCAAACTTCAACAGCAAAATGAAGAATAAAAGGTTTGACTGTGAATTCCCATTTAACGTGTGAAAAGAGTAAAAGGAATGGGAGTAACAAACACTCAGGGTTTGAATGGCATTCATAATCACTCCAGATTAGCTTTTTTGTTTGTAAATACCTGAACTTTGCTACAATCAACTATGATTCAATAATATCTTACCAAAATAAAGTTTACTGTAACTGCTTAAGTTTGGTAAAGGAATTTGTGTATCCATAATTGTTTAAATAAGGCATATAAGTCTTCTATTAAAAGATCCAAGACTCTGTGGCTATTGTAAACATGATTTTTATAGCGTTTAAAAAGAAAGACTTGCATTTATATAGTGTATTTCACTGGACATCTCAAAACATTTTACAGCCAATGAAGCACTTTTGAAGTGTAGTCACTGCTGTAATGTAGGAAACATGGCTGCCAATTTGCATACAGTAAGCTCTCATAATGACCAAATACTCTTTTTTTTCTGATGTTGATGGAGGGATAAACATTTGCCAGGGCAATGGGGATAACTCTCCTGCTCTTCTTTGAAATAGTGCATTGGATTTTTCACATCTCCCCACATATGCATATAGATGGAGTCTAGATTTAACGTCTCATTTGAAAGAAGGCACCTCTGACAGTACAGCACTCCCTCAGTACTGCACTGGAGTGTCAGCGTACATTGAAGCCCTGGAGTGGGACTTGGAAACCAGAACCTAGTGATTCAGAGGCTGGAATGCTACCAACTGAGCCACAGTTGACATGCTGTAGTGGACAGACTTGGGAATTGAGTTTAAAGCAAATGCAAAAATCAGATGGCAAATAAACCTGTTTAAGAAAAGAATTATTTATGTATTATATATATTTGTGTCTTTAAATGTTGGAACTTTTTTTTACTTGCCAGATATCTCTCATGAAGCAATTACTCAGGAATCAAAAAAGTATTGGCAGAACTTGGAAGCTAGTGCCCAGGCAGGACAGGTAAACATCATCTCTAGATATGTTTTCAACATGGTTCAAGATAGGTTATCGTCTCTGGCTGCAAACATTTCAGTAGTGTATTTTTTGATTAATGCATTCCATTCTGTGACAATTCCACTCAAGTACTGATTAGTGAAAGGGTTTAACAAACTATCTTTCCGTTCCAGAAATGTATTTGTTGATGTTCTAGAGGCTGTTCTGATACCCATGCCTTGGCAACACCTGATTGCTACCAGGAGAGTAGGAAGTCATTTGGCTGTTATGTTCTTTGTTTTTGATTGGGAGTTTAGCAGTGCAGGGAATATCTTATTACAACTTCACTGTGTCAGAAGGATAAATGGTTGACAGAGCTTTTGCAGAAAATTTGTATGGTGCTGAATTTCATTAAGTACTCCTTGACATTAATTTTCTGGAGGTGAATTTAGAAAGTGAAATTGACTTGGGCATCATTACAGTGTTTAAAAATAGTGTGTAAAATATGTACATTACTATTCATTGATTGAATGGAATATAGCGATTAAAAACTAGTGGAGGACAGACCTGTTTGATGCCAAGTGTGCCTGAATTTGATAGGGATTCACAGATTGTCTAACTCCAATATTGCGTCTGTCTCACTCCAATATTGCGTCTGTCTCACTCCAATATTGCGTCTGTCTCACTCCAATATTGCGTCTGTCTCACTCCAATATTGCGTCTGTCTCACTCCAATATGGGTCTGTCTCACTCCAATATTGCGTCTGTCTCACTCCAATATCGCGTCTGTCTCAGGTATATGTGATGTGTGTTATATTTTCTGTGGTGTTCTACATAGGAATATCAGGACAAAGTGTAGACTTTAAGAATAGAAAGTAAAAGACAATTGGACCCAGGCACCCAAACAGAATTCCACCCAATTTATTCTGACTTTATTTTTAATCGTTCCCATTTATAAATTCTTGCCTCCACATAGGAGCAGGAGTAGGCCATTCAGCCCATCGAGCTTGCACTGCCATTCAATACGATCATGGCTGATCATCCACTTTCAATGCCTTTTTTCCACACTATCCCCATATCCCTTTATGTCATTGGTATTTAAAAATGTCAGTCTCTGCTTTAAACATACTCAATGACTGAGCTTCCACAGCCCTCTGGGGTAAACCCTCTGAGTAAAAAAAAATTCTCCTCATCTCGGTCCTAAGTGGCTCCCCCCTTATTTTGAAATTGTGTCCCCTGGTTCTAGACTCCCCAACCAGGGGAAACATCTTAACTGCACCTACTCCCTCTATCCCTTTAAGTATTTTATAGGTTTCAATGAGATCGCATCTCATACAGGTGCAGTTTCCCCAATCCCTCCTCATAGGTCAGTCTTGCCATCCCAGGAACAAGTCTGGATAGGTTGCACTTCCTCCGTGACAATAATGTCCTCCTAAGGTAATGGGATCAGAACTAGATACAGTACTCTAGGTGCAGTCTAAGTTTATATACAATTGAAGCAAGACTTCACTACTCCTGAACTCAAATTCTTTTGTGTTAAAGGTTAACATACCATTAGCCTTCCAAATTGCTTGCTGCACCTGCATGTTAGCTTTTAGCAACATATTGACGAGGACACCCAGGTCCCTCTGCACACCTATACTTTCTAATCTCTCACCATTTAAGTAATACTCTGCACATCTGCTCCTCCTATCAAAGTGGATAACCTCACATTTTTCCACATTATATTCCATCTGTCATGTTCATGCACACTCACTAAGTCTGTCCAAATCCCCATGAAGCCACTTTGCACCTTCCTCACAACACACACTCCATCCTCATAACACACATTCCCACCAGCTTTGTATCATCCGCGAACTTGGAACTATTACATTTGGTCCCCATATCCAGGTCATTGATATATATTGTGAACAGCTGTGGCCCAAGTACTGATCTAAAATAAAGGCAAAATACTGCAGATGCTGGAAATCTGAAACTAAAACAGAAAATGTTGGAAAAACTCAGCGGGTCTTACAGCATCTGTGGAGAGAAAGACAGTTAATGTTTCGAGTCCGTATAACTCGTCTTCTGAAGAAAAGTCATACGGACTTGAAACATTAACTCTGTCTTTCTCTCCACAGATGCTGTTAGACCTCCTGAGTTTTTCCAGCATTTTCTGATTTTGTCCCAAATACTGATCCTTATGATACCCAACTAGTCACAGCCTACCAACCTGAGAATGACCCGTTTATTCCTACTCTGTTTTCTGCCTGTTAGCCAATCCTTGATTCATGCCGGTATGTTATCCCATGTGCTTTAATTTTGCTAACTAATCTCCTGTGGGGAACCTTTTTGAAAGCCTTCTGCAAATCCAAGTACACTACGTCCACCAGCTTCCCTTTATCAGTCCTGTTAGTAACATCCTCAAAAAACTCTAACAGATTCATCAAACATGATTTCCCACTCATAAATCCATGTTGACTATGCCCAATCAGATCATTATCTAAGTGTCCATTTATCACATCCTTTATAACAGATTCCAGTATTTTTCCCTACTGATGTAAGGTTTGTAGTTCCCTGTTTTCTCTCTCCTTAAATAGTGACATTTGCTACCTTCCAATCTGCAGGAACTGTTCCAGAATCTATAGAATTTTGGAAGATGATTACCAATGCATCCACTATCTCCATAACTACCTCTTTCAACACTCTCTAGGATGTAGAATATCAGGACCCTGGGACTTGTCAACTTCAGTCCCATTAATTTCTCCAATAACCTGTTTACTAATACTAATTTCCTTCAATTCCTCATTCTCCCTAGCCCCTTGTATCTCTAAGTCTGAGAGATTTCTTGTATCTTCCTCCGTCAAGACAGACACACAGTAATCATTTGGCTTCTCTGCCATTTCTCTATTCTCCTGGCTCTGCCTGTAATGGTCCCACATTTGTTCCTAGTTTACGTTCATATCTTGTTCTCCCTGTCTTCATTAGTTTCTTGATTCTCCTTTGCTGTATTCTAAAGTGCTCCCAATCTTCAGGCTTACTACTATTTCTGGCAACTTTATAGGCCTTTTCTTTTAATCTTATACAATCCCTAGCTTGCTTATTAACCCCAGTTGACTGACTTTTCTTTTTGGGTTTTTGTGCCTTGAAGGAACATATAATTGCTGTAAACTATGTAATGATCCTTTAAAGACTATCCATTGCCTGTGTACCATCAGACATTTTAATGTATTTTCCCAATCTACCTCGGCCAATTTGCTCCTCATACCTTCCTAATTTCCTTGGTTCAAATTTAACGCCCTGGCTTCAGGTTGAAGCACCTCACTTTCAAACAGAATGTAAAATTCTATCATAATATGGCCACTGATCCCTAAAGATTCTTTTACAACAAGATTATTAATTAGCCCTTTCTCATTACTTAATACGAGATTTAAAATAGCCTGTTCTCTAGTTAATTCCTCTACATGCTGCTCTAGAAAGCCAACCCTAACACACTCCAGAAACTTGTCTTCCACAGCAGTAGTGCTCGTTAGATTTACCCAGTCTATATGCAGATTGAAGTCACCCACGATTACTGTATTACCCATGCTACATGTTTCTCTAACTCCTGATTAAAACCATGCCCCATGCTACCACTACTGTTTGGTAGTATCCTATAAACAACTCCTACCAATGTTTGCTGCCCTTGCTGTTTCTTAGCTCTGCCCAAACAGATTTCACATTTTGTTTTTCCGATCTGAGATCCTCCCTTACTGATGTATTGATCCCATCCCTTATCACCAGTGCAACACATCCTCCTTTTCCTTTTTGCCTGCCCTTCATAAATTCGAAGCACAAGCAATTTTTGTATCTCACATACAAAAGTGATCATTTCCATCTGGCGACCTGTTTTTCTAACTTTTTTTTCCTGTTTTTGATCCAAGATCATCTGCTGTGTACAAAACCAATGAAAAGCAGGTTGTAAATTGAGCTGGACAATTGCTGATTAAAATGCCCAGTTTAGAATCGAAGAGACATCCTTGTCTATAAATTCAGATGTCAGCATTCGCTCTTACAGCCCCACAGCAACATGTTATTGTACTAATTACCCAGTTGAATAATCATTGTCTTAAGCCTCCTGCAACTGGTTCATTGGAATTTCTAAAAAAAACAGAAGCCTTGTAAACTATTGTTCACCAGTACTTCATTACCACTAGTTATACTGTTGCAGTCAGTCTGATGTACAAATTCCAGATACTGTTTACATTGTTGCAGACCTTGAACTTCTGAAGTTTTAGCTACAGACTAGTGTTTCGGAAGCATGAAGCATTCAAGCGCTAGTTCCAGTATTAGACTTCGTATCTTTGTGCACTAATACAAGTGTAATATCCATAGGAGACCTGTTTCTATGTGGCATTCATGTAAAATCACTTGGGGAGTGGGGGGAGTGAACTGGGTATTAGGAGTGTTCTGTTAGTGATAATCGTGACTCAATTCTTAAAGTTTTGATGTTGTAGGAAAATGTAGGGCTGGAGCAAACACCAACCAATGTCAGAGATGTAAATTATTTTACAGTTGTATCATAAGGTTTGTAAGAATTGAAGTTGTATGCTTACTCCTGGAATTCAGGCAGTAATGTAATTTGAAACCAAGCTCTTTGAGAGTGGAGAACAGTTAGAAATTCCGAATATGTTCGTAACTACTGAAACCCATCACAACAAGTGAAAATAGAACGACAGAAATTTCAGCACAGAAATGGGATAGTCAACCATTCCATCACTTCTTGCTGTCCCATATTGAAGATACCTACTCTTACCCATTTTCCTTTCCTTTATCCTACTCTAATTTTTTTTTCCCAATGCATTTCCAATACCTTAAATATAAAAAACAAAATATCAGCCCTTATTTATTTGCTTATTGTTGCAGTAATGCTCAGCCATGCATCCACTGCATCAATTAATTACTTAAAATTAGCCACAGCATGTTCTGGCAGGTAGTTTGGAGGGTATAAAATCCTACTTTAATCCCAGTACAGGTACTGCTGGTCATATACCTTTTGTAAACTGGTGGATAGCTTACCTGCGAACAAAATTTTCCCTCGCAGCGAAGATATATGCCTTCGTATCTTACTATAGCAGCACATCCAAGATTAGGAACTGAATGGGAAATGGAACCAATGTGACTGACTTCACTCTGTGATGCTATTTTAATGTACTTACTGTTTCATTTGTGATGCTTCAGGCAACTGAACAAAATACTTGTATAGATTAGGATTTGTTTGCATAGCTCAGTTACCTTTGTTAACAGGATATTAGCTATAAATACCATTCTACCATTGAACTGCACATGTTTCAAATAAAATTCCAGGTAATTCTTGCAGCTATAATGTTGCACGTGCATCTCTCAGTAAGAGAATCATTACAGTAATATTTTCCCCTCTGGTGCAAGATCCTATTGCAATTCGAAATCCAACTTCTTTTTACAGCTCTAGAGAGTTCTCATCACACCACTTAGAGGTATTAGAAGAGATTGCACTGTCTGATTGAGGTGAATGGTCAGTGATTAGCTTGTGTCTCTTTCCAGATACCTCAAGGCGTGACAAAATCTAGAAATCTCAACTTAAAGCTCAAGTTCGTCTGTGGACAGTGTTGGAGGAATGGGCAAGTCAGCGAGCCAGACAGAAACCGAAAATACTGCAGTGCTAAAGCAAGACACCCGTGAGTAGTTAAATCGTCAGCACTATTGTAATTCAGCCAAATGATAAGTATTCCTGAACAACTATTGATCTATTTTTGAATAATTGAATATAGCAGTTCAGATGGCTCTAACAATCCGTTTATTGCATTTACTGATTCCTACACTTTTTAAATTCTGTTGTACGCAATATGTTTATGCAAGAAGCTGTGAACAGTTAAATGTAGGGATTAATTGTATAATACAATCAACTACTATCATTAAACTGTTGCAATTCAGTGTTATTAAACAATGATAAAACATTCTCACAAAGTTCATAATTTGAAGCATGAGGTTGGAAAATATTGAGAGTATAGCTTGGCTACTGTTAGTTTGCTGGTTACAGAGAGGCTCGGTGATGCTGTGCCCTGCCAAAAAAAAATTTTGGGCTAACGAATGGCACCCACTGTTAGTTAGACTTGCCCTTACCTGTATAATGTCAACAATATTTTGTGCTGAGAGTTGCTGTGAGTGATCAATGGAAGAGATGTGCTGTCTCTGAGTGAACAGGGCCAATGTAATGACTGAGAAGGAAGCATGGTGAATTCCATGCCTTATGGACGGGGCGGGGTGGGGGGGTGGTGGTATTAATTTAAAACAGTCCTGATTTCTCTTCTCACCACACATCTGTAAACAGAAAGGTGTTTTTGATTTTTGATTTCCCCCTTTATAAGTGGCAGCGTATTTGCCCCAACCCTTCAGTTTTTTGGAGTGATCCAATCTTCTATTAATAACCACACAGCAAACTCAAGGTAGGAGGGTTAGTTTATTTTACACACACAAGATCACGGGAAAGGAGGTTCGCAACTATCCCCCCGGTACCATTCACACAATAAAAGAGGAATAAGGAAAAGAAAGGGGTACAGGGCAAGGACCACAGACAAAATAAGAATTATTGTTTCACCCGTGTCCAGAATCAAAAGTCTAATGGTGTATTCCTTCAGAGAGGTTAGCCGGCTGAAACTGATGTGGGGTGATCTTTTTTTTCCAGTAGCACTGACTTCCACGATGGGAGAAGCAAGTAGAGATGAATCAGTCTTGCAGTAGGCGCTGGTATCAAAGTTCAGACATTCCAGTAGAAAAGAGTGTAGATGAGGCCAGGCAATTTAAACCTGGACAGAGCTCGGTTTCTGCTCTTGCTTTTTTGATGGAAGATGACAGACTGCCTGGATTCCGCTCCACAAGGCAATGGTACAGGTTATAGCAGCTTGGGGTGGGGGGGTGACATAACTCCCACTTCTTCCCCTTGGTTTGGACTGAGGATGTGTATTCCTGATCTGGATTCTTCAGATGGTTAATGTTGCATCCATTAATAAGTTTCAGTGGTTCCAGGGCCCCTTTGTTCGTGCAGATGTATCGTTTCCATCGGCCAGAGCCCTGCTTTAGAAATGTAAAGGGTCTTGGTGCATTTCCTTGGAATTTGATTTCAGCATTCACAATGGGGCATTCATGCTTCTTTAGAGATAACGAGATCCTTGCTGTTCTCTATAGGCTAGAAATTTCTTTTGTGCTAGCCAGACTTCAGTCAGTGTAAAGCCTTTGTCCGTTTTTAAAAAAGATAGTTTTATAAAGTAGCCAGGATGATGTATATATTTTTTTATATTTTACATATATATTTCATTTTGTGTATATATATCTTTTCTTCTGGGCATGACAAGTGTTAAATCAGGCACAGTAAAATGGGAAGGAAAAGATTGTATAGAGAGAGAAAAGAGACTGAAAGAAAAAGTAAAATAACTATATAACAAAAACTCTGAACAATTAAAATCTGAAGGAATGAGATTCCACACTTACAATAGTTAATTTTCAATGCCATAGGCTGTCTGGCAGTAATTAAAACCTGTCACTAAAAGGGTACTTAAACTTGAAATGACTTAACTTCCTGTGACAAATTTACTTTGTATCTACCATGCAAGTGTAGGATCCTCACACTGTTCAATGCATTTGAGTTGGGAGCCAGATAGCGAGATACTTTTCCCATGAAACTAACAGCAGAACATCATATCTCCACAGTAACTTCTCGATTTCTACACCTAATCATGAAACTGCCCTCAACTGATGTGGCTGTACTAGTTGCACCTAAATATTGATGAGCGCCATTAGTCTCGCCGTTATTTTGCACAATTAATCTTGCCACTATGTTGACATCAGTTTTTGCGCCATTTCATTTTCATGCCAGACAGTGTGAAAAGATGTTCATCTGAACCCAAATCCATAATTCTAACTTCTCTGTGTGCAAATTATCTCAATATAGTAGCAAACTACTGGCAGAAGCCAAGGTTTTAAATATTTATCCTATGAAAACGCCACTTATAATCATCTGTTTTATTTTAGTCATTGTGCAAACGTTATTATTGCAATGGACAGATGCTATTGGAAAGGAAACATTGATCTCATTTGTAATATTTTTCTGTACTTGAACTGTAACATTATTTTTTAACTGTCTAAAGTTGGACCAAAGAACGTCGTGTGCTATTAGTGATGTCCAACGAGCGTAAGAAATGGACAACCATACGTCCCCTCCCATCAAAGAAACCAATTCCACAGCAATTTGATGTAAGTATTTTGAATAATTGTTTTAAATAATATATTTGTATAAATATGTTGTTCCAAATTGAGCCTCCTTCTGTGACTCTTTTTCAGTTGTGCATGCATATAGCAAAAGGCAAGAAATGTACATACATTGGGAACTGCTCATTTGCCCACAGTCTTGAGGAAAAAGACATGTGGACCTATATGAAAGACAGTAACAGTAAGTGCTAATTAAGCTTTGTTTTGATTTAAACAGTAAAAATACTTTGAAACCTGTAGTCAAATATTTTGTGTTGAATTTGAAATAACTGGTTGTTCTTCATAAGAACAATCCTCCCCTTCAATTCTAAAAACAATATAGTTCCACAATTCCTATTGAACCAAAGCCTATGTTTTTATTTAGGAAACTAATTATCTTATTTCCTTTGAATTTCACTGTAAACATGCAACAAAAGGTCCCTTATACAGCTTCCTAAGTACATGACAGTGTTGCTGTGCAATGATGATGCATAATAATTTCTCATACTTTTCAGAATTAGAAATCTCAATGTAGCTGGAGGCCATTAATTGTGTTAATTATTAGGACCACTGGTACTATTTTTAACAATAATACTTTTATTACAACTTAATATGTATCCAGGGAGACAAGTTGAAAGCTTAGAAAGTAAGGTGAAAAATATAGTTCAGATCTAAAATATCTTACTCATGGTTCGACACCTGCAATAAAAAAAAAGACTTGAACTGACTTCCTTTATAATGCTTGCATGTTCAAGTTTCTAAAATGGAGAGTCTTCCGCAGACCGATTCTTCTCATTTAAAATATTGATTCAGTGCATGATATAAATTAAAGAATTACACCACCATGTCACATTAGTGCAAATCGATCCATTCATTTTTGGCAATTGATGCTCGTTGTCATTTATCTTTTGCATGGCTTGAGTTCCTTTTTCACTGTACCGCTTTAAATTAAATATTGCCAGTCCTAGACATGGAACAACTGTATGAGATGTGGTTGAAGAGCCAGGAGCCAGAGAAAGAGGAAGCCGCTAATGCACCAAAGGAAAATGGCAAACAAATCCACATGCCAACTGACTATGCTGATCTTATGGTAAGTGATTAATTGCAAGTGCTAGTAGATCAATTACTCCCATTGCTGAACAGATTTTAAATATTAGAATTTTACTCCAGATTGTAAACTAGTCCACTTAGTTATGCAAGATTGGTCAACGATGGAAAGATAATATGCTCATAAGCAAGGCATAATGCAGTAAATGAAGTTCAAATCCTTACAGCCAAGCAAGCTCAGAAAATTATCTCTCAAGTTGGAATTCTTGAGCTCAATCTTCCTGGGCAGAATCCAAATTCCCATTGCAATATGTTCTTATTATACCTCAATTGCTTACATTTTCCTTATCAAACTGTCCCAAGTCAGGGGAGTAGGGAGGGGCACTTGTTTACACCAGGAATTGCTCTTATTTGGATATTGCCTTTCACTGCTACTGATCCCAGAATGAATGAATAGCGATCATATTGTAAGTGGGGAAAAACTTAAGGTAATGCATTAACTTACTGTAAGCTATGATTCACCGAGATCGTCTTTAGTTGGTTCTAGTTATTCTAGTTTTTCTGTTCCCATAATCAGAAACTGAAGAAAATCTTTATTATAAAAGCAATAGCTAGTTCTTAGCAGGAAGTTGAGGCAACCTACATTATGTTCAACCAAGAAAGAAAACCTAAACTGCAGCATGGCTATAAACGGTAACAAAGTGAGATTAATACCTGTGTACAGCTGATAGCATCACACCTTGAAGGAAACTTAATGGATCTTTTTCGTTATGGAGTAGCTTATATTGGAAAGGTTTTTCTGAAAGTGAGTTGGCTCCAGTTGGTTACATACTCTCCCCGTTTGTTGCGATGAACAATTAGCACAAAGTTACAAACCTGCCAGTCTGGCCGAGGCCTCATTTGACGTCAGGAAAAGCTATATACAGGTCAATAGTGATAAAAGAACTTTGCTTGCCTGTTTTAAGTGGGACGATAGGTCAGCCTGCCCGTAGCCAAACTCAAGATGGCAGGTGTTAGCCATTTTAGCCTAGCCAGTTTCACTTTCTGTTGGTTGCACCTACTGAAATTCCTGTCCAAGGGACTAGTCAATGCTTCCAATTGTTTAAAAATTACATTTTGCAGTATATGTATAATACATCTTAGATTGAATATGAGCTGCTTATTTCACGAGGTAACCTTTCTTTGGATGGCGATCTGATTTCTTTACGAACATACGAACTAGGAGCAAGTAGGCCAGTCGGTCCCTCGAGCCTGCTCCACCATTCAAGAAGATCATGGCTGATCTGATTGTAACCCCAACTCCACATGCCCGCCAACCCCCAATAACCTTTCACCCCCCTTGCATATCAAGAATCTATCTACCTCTGCCTTAAAAAATATTCAAGGACTCTGCTTCCACCACCTTTTCAAGAAGCGAGTTCCAAAAACTCACGACCCTCAGAAAGATTTTCGCCTCATCTCTATCTTAAATGGGTGACCCTTTACTTTCAAACACTGACCCCTAGTTCTAGATTCTCCCATAAGATGAAACATGTCAAGATCCCTCAGTATCTTACATATTTCAATCAAGTCACCTCTTACGCTTCTAAACTCCAGTGGATACAAGCTTAGCCTGTCCAACCTTTCCTCATAAGACAACCTTTCCATTCCAGGTAGTCTAGTAAACCTTCTCTGAACTGTTTCCAACACATTTACATCCTTAAATAAGGAGACCAATGCTGTACATAATACTCCAGATGTGATCTCACCATTGCCCCGTATAAATGAAGCATAACCTCTCTGCTTTTGTATTCAATTCCCCTCACAATAAACAATAATATTCTATTAACTTTCCTAATTACTTACTGTACCTGCATACTAACCTTTTGCGATTCATGTACTAGCCTATCCAGTTCCTTCTGCATCTCTGAGCTCTGCAATCTCTCATCATTTAGATAATATGCTTATTTTTTATTCTTCCATCCAAAATGGACAACTTTGCATTTCCCCACATTATACTCCATTTGCCAGATCTTTGCCGACTCACTTAACCTATCTACATCCCTTTTTAGCCTCCCTACATCATCTTCACAACTTACTTTCCTACTTATCTTTGTGCCATCAGCAATGTTAGCAACCATCCTTTCAGCCCCTTCATCCAAGTCATATGTAATTTGTAAAAAGTTGAGGCCCCAACACTAATCCCTATGGCACACCACTCGTTACATCCTACCAACCAGAAAATGACCTATTTATGCCTACTCTGTTTCCTGTTAGCCGATCTTCTATTCATGTCAATATATTACCCTCTACACCATGAGCTTTCATTTTCTACAATAACCTTTGATGTGGCACCTTATCAAATGCCTTCTGGAAATCTAAGTACAGTACATACACTGGCTCCCCTTTATCCACAGCACATGTTACTTCCAAGAACTCCAATAAATTAGTTAAACAATACTTCCCTCTCACAAGACCATGTTGACTCTGCCTGATTACCTTGAGTTTATCTATGTGCCCTGCTATAACGTCTTTGATAATAGCTTCTAACATTTTTCCTAAGCTAACTAGTCTGTAGTTTCCTGCTTTCTGTCTCCCTTTTTGAATAAAGGAGTTACTTTCACTATTTTCCAATATGGGCTGTGTTTTAATAAATAGACTTGATGCAGTTAAGATTCTAATAATGAATAAGAATGTCCAAATATCACCCTTCCTTCGTCTTTCAAATGCTGACTGATTTGGGTATTTCTAGCATTTGTCATGTTTTTCATCAGTACAATGAGATTCGGAGATCTATTGCTTCCGTTCTGCAGTTGCTTACCAGCTTCCATTAGTGCTTCAGGCCTCTGCACAGGAAATCATTAATGAGACTTTAAAAATCATTTGTATCGATTTTTATTCATCTTATTTACCTTAGTAAATACGTTTCCTTTTGCATATACTTTCTAGCTTTTCCTTCCATCCATGTGTTTTTTTTAATTGTTGGAATGGTTTTAAAAGAAATGACTATTATCTTTCCTTTAAAGACTGGCTATCATTGTTGGTTGTGTGGGAAGAACTGTAACAGCGAGAAGCAGTGGCAACAGCACATAACCTCGGAGAAACACAAAGAAAAAGTTTTTAGCTGCGAGGATGACCAAAACTGCTGGCAACATCGTTTTCCAACAGGACAGTTCAGTGTTTGTAAAATGTAAGGATCCATTTAATTCATGTTCTAGCAATGAAATAATTTTGGTTTTATTTGAAAAAGAGGCTTATTTACATCATTCAGGTAAGAGATAACTGTATGCCAGAACTTTAAGTCCCATTATAGTGGCAGGTAGTAATAGCCTGTACATAATCTCAATAGTAGTACAGCATCCATCCTGTGGGTCTTAATAGTTTACATAGTTCGTGTGGATTAGGCACAGTAGAAGCCACCATAAATTGTGCTTTATGATATTAAAGTTCCTTCAGATTTTCACTTTTTCAACCATTAGCATGGTTTGGATTTGTCTCCTTGTTGAGGCATAACTTTCTTTTTCATTTGAGTAGTTTTATTGTCTTTAATATTAATCTTTCTTTCATCATCCCTTGAAAACTATTGAAACCTGCCAGCTAAGGCAGAGTCGCTTTTTAGCCTCGTCAGTACTCTTACAGTTAAAGATTTATTTGACAATGGCTTCCTCTAAATGGTAGTTAATCACTGTCTTATAGAATTATGAAAGTGCGTTAGAATTGAGATAAAACATTAAAATGGCAAAGGCAACATTGGTTCTTAAATTGGCATCTTCTATTGCGATTCTATAATACTGTGTCCACTTATTGTCCCTCAGCTGCCCAAAGGACTTGACTCCCATTCAGCTACTCTGTCCCCCATCTTAGTCTCATTTGTTGAGTTTGACCGCAGTGTATTAAGAGAATTGTCCCGTACAGCCTTAATTTGAAAATATAACCTTGCAAATGCATTTTGAAAATGAAATGCCAATTGGAATATAATGACTGTTTCTGGTAATTACAGGCATGAGACAGGTACCTGTGCAGATGACGAGAGTTGCCAGTTTGCTCACGGTAGAGCAGAATTACAAGAATGGATGGATCGGAGAGAAGTCCTAAGACAGAAACTAGCCAAAGCCAGAAAAGACCATTTGATTGCTCCAGAAGATGACGATTTTGGAAAATTTGATTTTTTGATTAAAGACTTAAATTAATATAATAACCATGGCATGTTCATACTTTCAGAAACGTGTTACTGGTAGAAGTTGACAGTCTCTCGATTGAAACCAAAACTAAAAGGCATACAAGCAGTAATTCTTTGAATTGTTCTCCTGCTTTACTTTTCCTACAGTAGTAACTACTATGGTCTTGTGAAAGTGGCATATAGTCGAGGCAGGAGTGTGGCTGTATGCTCTGCACTTTGATGTCATACCAGGCTGCAGCCAACAGCATTACTTGCTGAACATTGCAGCCTTGCTTCAAGATGACATGCAACTTAAAGAATCATGGAGTATTATTAAAGTGCAAAGGACTTGAATATTTAAGTCTTTAATTGAATATTTTTTGTGATATATTCCTATGACATTATAGAGAATATTTGAGTTACCCAAGGCATGGGGAAAACTTTGGATTTCTATAAATGTGGGATTTAAAGGATACAGGATTTGTCAATCCTTGTGTATCCAAAGAAGTCAGAAACAGCAGAGGAATAGGGATCAGTAATGTGGCAAATCAGTCTGGATAGTTTTGAACAGTTCAGAGATGAGTTGCCATTGTTGAATTTGTTAGAGCAATAGAATGCTTTTTTTGATAACTTTTTTCTTCTAAGTAATAGTTTTTAAGCAAAATCATTCATCAGTATATAGGATGAATGGATTTTACCAGTGTTTGATTATGTGCTCCTTTGTTGGTAACTGGGAAGCAGGTGTTAAAAGAACTGCATAAAATAATATCATTACAAGATTTAAAAATATTATGTTTTTGTTATATTGCTTGCTATTTAAATGTTGATTTCCTAAATCACATGAATTGCCAGTTGGCAAAAATTATATGGACCAATATTGTCAATAAAGGATATGAAAGTGTTTACATTACACATTGTTGGAGTGCATTATATCCTGTCAGTTGAATTCTAATGTCCATTTCAATTGGCAGTAAATCTTGATGGCGTTGTTCACAGTATATTTCAAAACACACAGTGCTCTGTCATCCTGATGTTGTTTGCCTTGCCTGTCTCTCTACTTTCCTCCTTTCTATTGTTTTCTCGCTGTCTATCTGTATTTTTTTGATTTTGTTTCTTTGTCTTTTTTGGTTCTTTCTTTATATTGATCTGTTTTGTATTCTGTGCCCCTTGTTGCATAGCCCTTTCCCCTCCAACATCTTGGTATTTTTTTGCCCACTTTGATCTATCATCTCCCGACACCCCCTCCCCCTTTTTTTCCAGTGCCTCACCCCATCAAGTATCGTGCTTTTAATATGTTGAGAACCGGTCAGAGGGGCAAAGCGAATGTAGGAAACTTGGGAGTGATAGGCCAAAAGGATGAGGCTTGTGACACTAAAGACAGACAGGGAGGTTTGGGGGAGGGAAGGGGCTGCCAGAACCAATAGTTTTTGAAGGAGCAGTATTGTCTTATAGCACTGGGAAGAATAGATCCGGGAGATCCTGGTGCCACCTGGTGTTGGAATAGAGCGCTGCAATGTAATAATGGCATGTATTTGCAGCTTAAAAGAAATAATATTCAAGGATGACCTAGCATTGCGTAAGTATCACATGTGCAAGTCTCAAAACTTCATATTAAAGATGTTTTGAAAAAATTCTTTATGCAACATGTTAACCAGACTATATATTGGCTGTTTTATTTCCATGTTGCTGTAACTGGGCTTTCCATGAGTGCACTGGATTCTACAGTGGTGACTTCATGGTATGCAAAATATAAAGATGTAAACCTACTTAACTGGATACTTGTTCCAATTGCAAGTGTAAAGAGAGAAACCGTTTTCACCACGCCACTTGGAATTTCAGCTTTTAATAATTAATGCTTCTGTCATTAACCAGCCTGCAGAAACCTGAACAACTTGGCCTGTTCTGGCAAACCATATTTACACCTTGATGTTGTGCTGAGTTGTGACACGTAATCTGTTAGCTTAGGTAAAGGCCCTGAAGCTGCATCATTGAAATATGTTCACGCTTTCTCCAGCTTTGAAAGGTTTTCTGCTTCTACCATCATCATTTCCTGAACGGGACCCTGATGTTTCAACGAATTGTTAATTGCCAATAGAGATAAAAGCAAAGAACTGCAGATGCTGGAAATCCAAAACAGAAATACCTGGAAACACTCAGCAGGTCTGGCAGCATCGGCGGAGAAGAGCACAGTTGACGTTTCGAGTCCTCGTGACCAGTTCTGTTGAAGGGTCATGAGGACTCGAAACGTCAACTGTGCTCTTCTCCGCCGATGCTGCCAGACCTGCTGAGTTTTTCCAGGTATTTCTGTTTTATATAATTGCCATTATTTGTAGGATCTTTCCACAGCAGGGATTCTGGTTTCCAAACTAATTTGACGATGGTGAAGCTCACACAGAGTGTATTGCCTTTCAGCAGGGCCTTTTTTCTCCTCCTGGGTTTCATTATTATGCCAAAGGATTAGGAGGGGTCTCATTTATCACAAGTCAGACTTTCTCCCAATGTTTTGAGTTTACATTTACACCAAAAAAAAACTTTCTACAAGCAAATTCTTGTGGAATCTTATGAGCAAGGTACATGGGGTAGAGCTTCACTTGATGTGTTATTCAATTGCCATGTTGTCTTGCACCAGTAAATATAGCAGTGTTTTGTATGGAGAACATAGATGTGATACTTAAAATAGCTCTGAAGTCCTCCCTACATCTTATCAACAAGTCAAATAAAGAAACAGCTAGAGTTAACATCAGTGCTGCAAAGAATCTTGATTACCTGGTAAGTTCTCAACTTCCAAATAACTAGGAAAATCTTAACAGAACAGGCTAGAAAATGACTAACAGCTACTTTTACATAAAATCACTATGGTTGTGGTTACAGTTAGGAACAGGTTTAGTCTTCACAGTTTTCAATAATAACTGTCTAAAGTTCACTGTGTTGTGTATCAATCATTCTAGGTGTGACAGTGAAGATACTGAAGTCACTGGGGTACACAGGAAGCACCTCAGTGACTGGAGTTACACCTGATGCAAATGAAGATGATTGTGCTTGTTGAGGGCAATCATCACAGCCCCAGGATATCATTGCAGGAGTTCTTTTAAGGAAGCCTCCTTGGTCTAGTTTATTGACATTAATGTCATTTGTGATTCCGCATTGTTCATCTCCATTTACAACAACTCTGATAATGAGCAGCCCTGTTCAGGACCTGGGTAATATCCAGACCATCACCAAATCTGCCAACAGCAGTATACTGGAGGGTCACTGCTGAACTGGATATCAGCACTGTGGCTACAAAAGCAGGATAGAAGCTGGGTACACCAGAACCAGTGGCTAACCTGACCTCTCAGAAGCATCTCGGCCATCTACAAAGATCAAGTCAGAAATGTTATTCCACCAACTTGGACAGGTGCAGCTGCAACATCACTCGAGAAGCTTGATATCGCCTGAGACCAGCTGACTGATGCTTCTGCTACTCGATGCAATGTTCATCCCCCTCCCTCCACCCGCCCCCCCGAAACCACCTGCACAATGAAACTGCAGTATGTATGATTTACAGGATGCACTGCAGCATGTCATTAAGGTTACTCTTGACAACACTTTGCTGTTTTTGTGGTGGTAGAAGTCACAGGTAATGTTATGGGAACAACATCACCTCCAAATAATATACCACACCTTATTTGATCATACATTGCTATTTCTTCATTGTTGCTGGGTCAGAATCTTGGATCTCTTCAACTACCATCGTTGTGGGAGCACCATCCCCACAAGAACTGCAACGATTCAAGATCAAGACTCACCACCTTCTCATAATGAGTAGGGGTGGGAAATCAATGCAACCATATCAGTGGTCCCTACAGACAAAGAACATTTTTAAACAAATGAAGATCAATACCAGGACTATAGCTGATCAGCCTCAATAACCAACTCAATATCGTGTAATGGCTATTGATCGCACAAGTAAAACCATTATAAGTTTGATATCCATAATCAATGCTTGCATAAATAACTCACTTCCAAAGGCTAGACAACATGGTAATAGACATATTCTTTCAGCTATAGCTGTAATTTGGGTAATTTTTATGTAAAAACATTGGAGTCCTTTGTTCAGATAACTCATTGTGGACAATATTTCAGGCACATTGGGGTAGTGCCAGTTTACCCACGTTTGGGAGAGATTTTCACCTCTTGCTGAAATGAGCATTAGGAGTGACACACAATTGTAACACAAATCCCTAGATTACAAGAGTGACAGCACTTCACAGGTACTCCATTGACTGTAAAGTGCTTTGGGGTGGCCGTAGCCATAAAATACTCTCTACTGTATAAATGCAACTCTTTAATAACATTTCTCAACTGCCAAGAGCAGCTTCCATTGTTGCAATATTACCCCTAAATTTTAACTGTTTAGCTTTGTACTTCAAACATTTTAAACTATTTCCTTGGCCCTTCCGACTTGCCCAATAACTCAAACAAAAGCCGAAAATGCTGGAAAAACCCAACAGGCCTGACAGCATCTGTGGAGAGAGAGAGACGAAGTTAACGTTGCGAGTCCGTTACTCTTTAGAGCTAAAGAGAAGTAGAAATGTGATGAAATCTATACTGTTTAAGGTGTGTGTGGGGGTTGGAGCAGGAGAAGCTGGGTAGAAGGTCAGCGATAGGTGGGGGGCTAAGGAGAGATTGACAAAGATTTGTTTGTCCACAGATGCTGTCAGACCTGCTGAGTTTTTCCAGCATTTTCCGTTTTCAGTTCAGATTTCCAGCATCCGCAGTATTTTGCTTTTGCCCAATAATTGTGATATTTGAATCTTTCGACTTTTTCAATCTATCTAGCCTGTTTTTTTTTCTGGTACGGAGCTTAACCTTAAATCCCTTCACCTACCTGAGTCTCCTCTTTCACTGTTTTCTTCGACCTTTTTGGTGATGGAACAAACTTCTTTAAAAAAAAAAGTCACTGGGGACTTACCTGCAAAGGCTGATTTTCGTTCAGCTTGAGGACAACCCAACGTCTGAAGAACCAGAGAAATCGTTGCTGGATAAAAATATCACCAAATTTTTTAAAAAAAAAGCCGACTGCTGTTCTCCAGAGCTTAAAACAAGTTGTCTTTTGCTCCAGTGCAAAACGGGTGAATTAAGCCAGTGAGAGAAATTCTATTTGCCTCAGCAGGTTCCCAGGTTGGGTCTGGCGATCCTGAGGAAAGATTTGGAGATGGATTGCAGTAGAATCACGCGTTTCCACTCAAAACAATAACCAATTTTGCAGTTTCCATTGACCAGACGCACTGTTATGCTGCTAAGGCAACCAGCCAGGAAGACGCCAACGCACTGCCTTGGTTAATGTTCCCGCTTCTCTCCAAACTTTATCTCAATGCATGGAAGAGAGGACTAGGGACAAGGTCACAGATAGGAAGCATTTAATCGATAAGCCTAAAGCTACCTGAGTTGATGTCGATTCTTCATAATAAATAACGCCCCAAGGTATTTAGCCCTTAGTAACTTGACATTGGTGGCATCTAACTCCACGTCTAGACCCAGAGTTGTTAGTTACCAAAATCTGATACAGCATTAAAGTGATACATGTTTCATCCCCCACTGTTGATACTGTCCTGGCTTATTGGTGTTGTTTGCTTTTCACATTGACATGTTTTGGAAAGATATGCAAAATACTGCGGATGCTGGAAATCGAAAACAAAAACAGAAAATGCTGGAAAAACTCAGCGGGTTTAACAACATCTGTGGAGAGAGAAACAGAGCTAACATTTGGAGTCCGTTCTGAAGAAGAGTCATACAGGCTCAGAACGTTAACTCTGTTTCTCTCTTCACAGATGCTGTTAGACCTGCTGAGATTTTCCCTTCACTTTCTGTTTTTGTGTTGGAAATATCTGTGTTTGGTAACAACCCCAGCGCAGCGTTTTCAGGCTCACCGTTCTACTCAAATGTGCATTATTATAGCAAAACACATTTCATAGGTCAAAGCAAAACAAAAATAAAAATACCTGGAAAAACTCAGCAGGTCTGACAGCATCTGCGGAGAGGAACACAGTTAACGTTCCGAGTCCGTATGACTCTTCAACAGAACATTTCATAGGTCTGCAGGTTTGGAAAGGAATATTCTGAGCAATGCTTTCCCGAGGCTGGATAATCTGTACAAAGAAAAAAATAATTGAAAAGCTTAGGTATTTCTGAAGTTTAAAGTTGTGACAAACCTCGATTTTAGTCAAATGGTTTCAGTGGTAGGACTCTTGCCTTTAAATGAGAAGGTTCTGGGTTGAAACCCAGGAGTTGAGCACAAACAAATCTATGCTGACACTCCAGTGCAGTATTGAGGGAGTGCTGCACTGTTGGAGGCGCTGTCTTTATGAGATTTTTAAAATTCATTCATGGGATGTGGGAGTCGCTGTCTCAGCCAGCATTTATTGCCCATCCCTAATTGCCCTTGAGAAGGTGGTGGTGAGCTGCCTTCTTGAACCACTGCAGTCCATGTGGTGTAAGTACACCCACAGTGCTGTAAGGAAGGGAGTTCCAGGATTTTGACCCAGTGACAGTGAAGGAACGACAGTATATTTCCAAGTCAGGATGGTGAGTGGCTTAGAGGGGAACTTCCAAGTGGTGGTGTTCCCATGTGCCTGCTGCCCTCGACCTTCCAGATGGTGATGGTTGCAGGTTTGGAAGGTGCTGCCTAAAGAGGCTTGGTGAGTTCCTGCAGTGCATCTTGATATGGTGCACACTGCTGCCACTGTGCATCGATGGTGGAGGGTCTGAATGTTTGTGGGTGGGCTGCCAATCAAGCGGGCTGCTTTGTCCTGGATGGTATGAAGCTTCTGGAGTGCTGTTGGAGCTGCACTCATCCAGGCAAGTGAAAAGTATTCCATTGCACTTCTGACTTGTGCCTTGCCACTTGATATCAGACGGAGTGAATCAAACTTGCTGAAGTCTGGCATCTGTGATGCTGGGGACCTCCAGAAGATGTTAAACAAAGATGTTAAGCAAAGGGCCCATCTGCCTGCTTGGGTGGAAGTAAAAGATCCTATGGCACTATTTTGAATAAGAGCAGAGAGTCCTGCAGGCTTCTTGGCCAATATTTATCCCTCAATCTACATCACAAATAAACATAATATCTGGTTATGGGAGCATGTGTGCAAATTGGCTGCCAAGTTTCCTGTATTACAACAGTGACTACACTTCAAAGGTACTTTGTTGGCTGTAAAACACTTTATGACATCCACTGGCCATTAAAAATCACATAAATGCAAGTCTTTTTTCCCCTAACTTTTGTTTGAGATATTAAACCTGGTCCCTATCTGCCCTTTTAGGTGGGTGTACAAGATCCCATGGCACAACTTTGAAGAAGAGCAGAGATAGAGAGCGAGAAGAGCAGAGAGATAGAGGGGGCTGGCAGAACTCTCTCATGTGCATACAAACTCACTGTCAAAGAGATGGAAAGAGGGGTGGGACTGGCAGGACTCCTCTCTCACACACACAAACACACACACTCATTGTCAGAGAGAGAGATAGAAAGAGGGGACAGACAGGACTCTCTCCTCTGTTCTTCTCAATGACACAAAGCTAGGTGAGAATGGATTTAGACAGACTTAGTGAGTGGACAAGAACATGGCAGATAGAATATAATGTGGAAACATGTGAGGTTATCAACTTTGGTAGGAGGAACAGATGTGCAGAGTATTTCTTAAATGGTGAGAGATTAGAAAGTGTAGATGTACAAAAGGGACCTGGGTGTCCTCGTCAATAAGTCACTGAAAGCTAACATGCAGGTGCAGCAAGCAATTAGGAAGGCTAATAGCATGTAAACATTTATCTCAAGAGAATTTGAGTACAGGAGTAGAGAAGTCTTGATTCAATTGTATAGGACCTTGGTTAGACCGCACCCCCTGGGATAGAGTGTGCAGTTTTAGTCCTCCTACCTTAGGAAGAATATTATTGCCACAGACAGAGTGCAATAAAGGTTCATTAGACTTGTTCCCAGGATGGCGGGACTGTCCTATGAAGAGAGTTTGGGGAAACTGGGCTGGTATTCTCTGGAGTTTCGAAGAATGAGAGGTGATCTCATTGAAACCAATACTTAAAGGGATAGACAGAGTAGGTGCAGCTAAGACGTTTCCCCTGTTTGGGGCATCTAGAACCAGGGAACACAAAAGGGGAAGCCACTTAGGACCAAGACGAGCATTCTTTTTAACTCAGAGAGTTGTGAATCTTTGGAATTCCCTACCCCAGAGAGCTGTAGAAGCTCAGTCATTGAATATGCTTAAAGCAGAAGTTGGCAGATTTCTAAGTACCAAGGACATAAAGGGATATGGGGATAGTGTGGGTAAAAGGTAGTGAAGTGGATGATCAGCCATGATCGGACTGAATGGCGGAGCAGGATCGATGGGCTGAGTGGCCTAGGCCTTTGATCCTCAGCAAAACAGCGCAACAAAAAAAGGACCGTCATTGCTGGCCTGTGGGGCGTGGCTATGAGCAAATTGGGCCTGAGTATTGAACCCAACTAGCACAGGGACCCTGGGGCGGCTGGGCTAGCTGGCGGTGGGCGAGGCCGGACCGAGCGTGCTCGACTCCGCCCCCGCCCCCCCCCCTCGTCCCGCCCCGCCGTCAGCCCCGCCCCGCCGTCAGCGTGCGCGCCCTCGCGGTGACCCCGGGGTTACCGGCCGGAAGTGTTGACGAGTACGTGGCGGAGCGGGGTTCGCCTGGCGGCGGAGAGCTGAGGCCTGAGCGAGTGAAGAGCAGGTGGCGAGCGCTCGCTTCCCCCTTTACCCCTTCCCCCGCCCCTCCTCCCGCCCTCCCTCCCGCTATTAAAGGCCGGCGGCGAGGGATGCTGAGGCTACAGAGAGAGCTGAAGCGGCACCGTGTGTGGATCAGTCATACAGTGCGGCAGATGGCGAGGAGACCCGAGTATGTGTGCGGGGTCATAGCTGTCATCTGTTCCCTGTTCACCCTCAGGCTGGCACTCAGGTAATGGGGGAGGGGCTGGGCAGCAGGACCCTCACTCTGCCAGAGGGGGAGGGGAGGGGAGGGGAGGGGGTGTGCAGCAGGATCCTCACTCTGCCAGAGGGGGAGGGGAGGGGAGGGGAGGGGGTGTGCAGCAGGATCCTCACTCTGCCAGAGGGGGAGGGGAGGGGGTGTGCAGCAGGATCCTCACTCTGCCAGAGGGGGAGGGGAGGGGGTGTGCAGCAGGACCCTCACTCTGCCAGAGGGGGAGGGGAGGGGGTGTGCAGCAGGACCCTCACTCTGCCAGAGGGGGAGGGGGTGTGCAGCAGGACCCTCACTCTGCCAGAGGGGGAGGGGAGGGGAGGGGGTGTGCAGCAGGACCCTCACTCTGCCAGAGGGGGAGGGGAGGGGGTGTGCAGCAGGACCCTCACTCTGCCAGAGGGGGAGGGGAGGGGGTGTGCAGCAGGACCCTCACTCTGCCAGAGGGGGAGGGGAGGGGGTGTGCAGCAGGACCCTCACTCTGCCAGAGGGGGAGGGGAGGGGGTGTGCAGCAGGACTCTCACTCTGCCAGAGAGAGGGGGGTAGGGGATGTGCAGCAGAACTCACTCACTGATGCAAACATACACACTCACTGTCAGAGAGAGATGGGAGACAGACAGGACTCACACACTGACACAAACACACACGCACACACACACACTGTCTGAGAGATAGATAGAAAGAGGGGACAGACAGGACTCCCTCTCTTGCACGCACACACAAGCTCACTGTCAGAGATGGAGAGAGTGGGGGGCAGGCAGGACTCCTCTCACACACTGACACACAAACACAGACACTCACTGTCAGAGAGAGAGGGGAGGGAAGGCGGGATCCTCGCTCTCAAACACACACACTGTCAGAGAGTGGAAGAAGAGGTCCCAGGACTGTCAGGACCTACACACACTCATTCATATTTATACTCACTCTGGTTTTGGACCCTAGGACAAGCAGGTTTCTTATATATTCTGTCAGAGAGAGAGGTTCCTGGGACAGGCAGGACTTGCATATAACACAGAAAAACAAAAAATGCTGGAAAAACTCAGGCCTGACAGCATCTGTGGAGAGAAAGACAGAGCTAACGTTTTGAGTTTGTATGACTCTTCTTCAGAGTGGACTTGCATATACTCATCCACACTTGTAGCTCGCACTCTCTCTCTCACACACACACTGACTCTGTCAGAAGAAGGTGGTGGGGGGGGAAATCCAAGGACAGGCAGTACACACACATTAACACATTGTCATAGAGAAAGCAGTCCCAGGACAGGCAGGATGCACACTCGCTGAAAACAGAGTGCAGGTCCAGAACACACACTGTCCCAACACACATCCACTCTCAAACACACACACGCTGTTAAAGAGCAGTCCCAAGTCAGGCAGACACACACACTCATTCAATCGCACACATTCTCTCTCACTCGCTCTCTCATTCTCATACTGACTTTTACTCTCATCTCTTTCACACTCATTCTCAACACTCACCTAATATCCCAATCTTAAAAAAAAATGCTTTCCTCCTGTCTGCATGATTGACTCTTATTTGAGCCAAGATAAGCTACTGGAAGTTTTGACATCTAAGTGCCACTTTTCTATTCATGGAGCAATGGGTATGGAAGAATGTGAACATTTTAAGAAGTTATATATTTTATACAAATGCTGATGATCTGCTTCCCTCTATTAGAGGTCCTGCATTTCTGAAGAGGCCAGACCAAAATATTTGAAAAACTTGTGAATTCTAATTTTTCTGCCAAAGGCATGCGTACACTTGCATATGTTGTGCAATGTGGCAGAAATATAAAATGCAGGGAGACTTCTAAGTTATTAGAAGCCACAGCTGAATTGAGCAATGATTTGTAGTGATATATCATATATTTGACAGATACATTCTAAAAACATTATTTGAAATACACCATCTCCTTTGTTTGCTGGGCTAGGTTACATTTTTGGCATGTTTGCAGCATTGGGTTAGCACACTTTGTCTTTCCATTCCTGAGTTGGAGGTTTGAATCTGTCATGAAAGTGTCATTGCTTGGGAATAGAAAGCGTCTCCACCACTTGAGCCCGCGTGGCAATTCTTGACAGTTTCATCATTGAGTTGTGTGACACTAATCAGTAGAGTGGCTAGCTGGTGTTGACCATGTACATATTTCCAGGCCGGTGATAAGGCTGCCCTCTCCTTGAGCTAAATAAGAATCTGCTGGGGTCGATTTGTACTTCTGTGTCCTTTCGTGTGAAAGACCTCCTTGGTCAAAAGAGAGAGGGTGAAAACCAATTAATTGTGTGTAGCTTGTATTTGTTTAAGCAATTATTTAATAAGTGAAGAATTGGAATAAACACATTTTGCAATGATAGTTAACCTTTCGGGTTTTTGTATCAATTGTCTTAAGCTGTTCTGCATTTTGAGTTTCATCACTTCATATCATTCAGTGAATGATTTTTGAAAAGATAACTTTGAAGCAACTATCATGGGTTATACTGCCGTTATAACATCAATTACGCAAGAAATCGGGGTTGTGTGTGTGTGTATTTAGAAAATGCGAAGTTTGACTGCAGTAATGACTTTTGCTTTACATCATCTTTTTATCATCTGTGTCTGTGCAGAGGTGATTAGTGAACTGAAACACCGTGTTGGTTCTGTTAAGCTGAATCATCACAATGTATCCTGCTGGGATCTGTGTTCAAGAATCTCATTCAAGCATACTTGTCAATGGTTTTAGAATCGCAACCAAATAGTATAGTTCTCAAAAAATACTTATTTTCAAAGCGGGATTCTGTCTTTCCCTTATTGTAATTTGAAATTAGTGATTAGTTATATTAATTTTAAGTTTTGACTTTGCTTTAAATGTATTTGAAGTATGTAAATGTTATTGGAGGGCAGTTAAACAAATGAATACAGGAACCTTTTTATAAATTCATCTACACCACTCCACAAAGTAACTTTCTGCTTTCATTTGCTCAGTTTTATTACTGTATTTATTGGCTCTTGAAGCTGCTTCGCTATAATACAGCATGACAGATCAACAATATAAAGCCCCAAAATGTAATTAATATCATATTTAAGTAGCACCGATATGCCCTAACTAAAAGAGAAAGAACTTGCATTTATATAGTGCCTTTCATTACCTCAGGACATCTCGAAGTTCTCTACAGCTTGGTTTTAGAAATGTAGTCACTGTAATGTGGGAAACATGGCAGCCAACCTGCATACAGCAAAACCCCCATAAACAGCAGTGTAATAATGACCAGAATCTTTTGAGGGATTCATATTGGCTAGCCCATTAGAGAGAACACCTGCTCTTTTTCAAATAATGACATGGAATCTTTTATGCCCACCAAGAGGCAGATGAGCAATGTGTTTTAGAGCTGTGGCCCCTTTAAAATATTTTTGCATGGTCGTTCCTGTGTGGTAACTTAAAGGGGCAGATTTGTGTGCAGCCTGCGCAGGGATTTTTTTATTTCCCAAAAATATACTTTAAAATTTGTACAAAGTACATTACATAAAAGTTCAAATCTGATGTTGCATAAAGTGCAATACAGATCTGTTTATTTTGATACAGTACGTGAACTTCCCCGCTACACTTGCCATTACAGGTTATATTTACAATGTGCATTTTATGTCAATCGTTCTCAGGTGGTTACAGCCAGAGGGGTTTTACATAGTTCCCAGCTCCTCGGTATGCTATGGTGGGAGGGCCTTAGACTGTGGCCTTTCCCCATTTAAGCATTTGTGGCATCTACCCCAAGCTTTAGAGTGTCCCTCAGCATGTAGTCCTGGAGCTTGGAATATGCCAGTTTTCAACACTCAGTAGTCGACAACTCTTTCCACTGGAAGACCAGCTTGTTTTGGTCAGATCTTCCTGCCGGGTACTGTGCAGTTCTGATCAGGGTGAATCATCAACTCCAGAGCAGATTTGAACCTGATTGGCGATGACCTTGGGCAAAATTTTGGAGTCTACACCAAAAGTTAAATGGGCTGTCAATTTCTGATGTCCTCTTCCTCCTCCCCCTTTCTGCATGGATTCTGACGTGTTGCCAGCCATAAACATACTCAGATAGACATTCAGCAGGTCTGGGCTGACCCAGTCCCACAGAACCCAGCACGTGAGTGTAAAAGTTGAGGCTGAAACTTTCTCAGCTATCTTCAGCCAGACATGCTAAGTGGATGATTTATCTCTCCCTCCTCCTGAGGTCCCCACCATCACAGAAGCCAGCCTTCAATCTGTTCAATTCATTCCATGGCTGATCAAAGGGCTGAGCGAACTAGATGCAGCAAAGGTTACGGGCCCCAAATCCTGACTCTAGTGCTGAAGACTTGTGCTCCAGAAATAGCTGTGCCTCCAGCCAAGCCGTTCCAGTACAGCTACAACACTGGCATCTACTGAAAAAGTGGGGAATTGTCCAAGTAAGGCCAATTAGCACCACCCCCATCATTCTATCTTCAATCACCAGCAAGATGACGGGATGTGTTGCCAACAGTGCTATCAAGCAGCTCCAATGCTCAGTTTGGGTTCTGGAAGGGCATGAGGCTCCAGACCTCATTACAGTGTGTCCTAAACATGGACAAAAGAGCTGAATTCCAGAGGAGAGGTGAGAGTGACTCCCCTTGACATCAAGGCAGCATTTAACTGAGTGTGGCATCAAGGTGTCCAAGAACAATCAAAGTTAATGGAAATAGGGGAAAATTTCCTGTGGCTGGATCCATGCCTAGCCCAAAAGTTGTGGATGCTGGAGGCCAGTCGTCTCAGTTCTAGGACATTGCTCCAGGAGTTCCCTGGGGTGGTGCCCTAAGTCCAACCATCTCCAGTTCTTTGTCAGTGGCCTCTATTTTATCATAAAGCCAGAAGTAAGGCTGTTCAGTGCTTGCATTGTTAAGTTCTATTCATATTTCCTTTGGTAATGAAACACTCAGTGCACATATGCAGGAAGACCTGGACAGTACGTGCCAACTGTCCAGTGTAACCGTCCCTGGAACTCTGTACCTCATAGTACTGAGGGTGTACCTTCACTAGATGGACTGCAGTGGTTCAAAAAGGCAGATCACTACCACCTTAAGGACAATTAGATGGGCAATAAATGTTGGCCTTGCCAGCGACTCTCACCCTGTGAATGAACACATCAAGTAAATATTTGTAGTTGGACAGTAAAATTATTAGTGTTCGTGTTTGGTGTATATGCAGACAGATGGTTGCTGTTATTTGGATAGTGCTAATTTTGCAAAGTATGGTCATATTTTATTACTGATTAATTTAGTTGGACACAGTTGTTCTGATCATTGTTTGTTTGTTTGTTTGTTTGTTTGTTTGTTTTGAGAAGTTAACCATCCATTTGGAACTCCCTCTGGGACCTGCTTTGTAAAATTTGTGTTGCATCTGACACTTATGTTTCCTGGCGTGCTGGTTTTTACCACTTATTTACCAATTTTGTGGGGGTTCAATTCCAGTTTAGTTTTCAGGAACGTTTCTGTTGATGTCACAGACCAATTGAAATGATGTACTGAAATTGAGGTGTCTTTTGTAGCTGAGGAAACTCCTTCATCCTTCCTGAGGGTTTTCTTGGGTAGAAGGGCAAGATCGGAAATTGAAATGAGGAAAATATGCCTCTCTGTTAGTTTATGGTGTTGTGTGTGCACACGTCCTGTATCTCTGTATTTGCGTAAACAATTGCCAGTCTACTTTTTTTTGTATTTAAGTGTTTTTAACTTATACCTCCAGTTTAGGGAAATTCCCTGGTTTAGGAATGTTGGCTTTTAATCCACATTTTTAAAGTGCAAACATAGCAAATGATACCTATGAATGAAATCCTTACTGACATACAACTGCATATGTCTACAAGCTATTCCCTCAGTCGCTATTTTACTTAATTTAACAATGCTCTTGCAGACTTCACACTTTTGGACCCCAATTTCTGTTATTCTTTTCAGTCTTGCTGTTGTGAGTGGGGTGTTGTAACGAGCCTCAACCGTTCATGCTTTTCTATTATAATAGAAATTAGAATTGGCATGTTAATTATCAGACTCATACTTGGAAATATGACTAAATTGTACATGATCATACATGTTACGTTACACAGTGTGGTTTCAGTCTTTGCATCCCTCCCAAAAGCTTTCATTAAGAGTAGGTGCATTTGACGTTGGGTATTTTATTCATTTATTTTTTCACAGGATATGGGTGTCTTGGGCAAGGTCAACATTTATTGCCAATCTCAAATTGCCCTTGAGAAGGTGGTGGTGAGCCATCTTTTTTAGCTGCTGTAGTCTCCTGTGGTGTAGGTACACCCACAGTGCTGTTAGGGAGGGAGTTCCAGGATTTCTATCCAGCAACGGTGAAGGAACGACGATATATTTCCAAGTCAGGGTGGTGAGTGGCTTGGAGGGGAACTTCCAGGTGGTGGTGTTCCTATGTATCTGCTGCCCTTGTCCTTCTAGATGGTAATGGTTTCTAAGGAACTTTGATGAATCCCTGCAGTACATCTTATAGATGGTACACACTGCTGCTACTGTGCGTTGGTGGTGAAGGGAATGAATGTTTGTGGATGGGGTGCCAATCAAGCTGGTTGCTTTGTCCTGGATGGTGTTAAGCTTCTTGAGTGTTGTTGGAGCTGCACTCATCCAGGCAAGTGGAAAGAATTCCATCACACTCCAGAATTGTGCCTTGTAGATGATGGATAGGCTTTGGGGAGTCAGGAGGTAAGTTACTCGCTGCAGGATTTCTAGCCTCTGACCTGATCTTGTAGCCACAGTATTTATGTGGCTAGTCCAGTTCAGTTTCTGGTCAATAGCAACCCCCAGGATGTTGATAATGGGGGAATTCAGCGATAGTAATGCCAATGAATATCAAGGGGCGATTATTTTGATTCTGTCTTGTTGGAGATGGTTATTGCCTGGCACTTGTGTGGCATGAATCTTACTTGCCACTTGTCAGACCAAGCCTGGATGTTATCCAGGTCTTGCTGCATTTGGACATGAACTGCTTCAGTATCTGAGGAGTCGTGAATGGTGCTGAACATTGTGCAATCATCAGCGAGCAGCCCACTTCTGACCTTATGATGGAAGGAAGGTCATTAATGAAACAGCTGAAGATGGCTGGTCCTAGAACACTACCTGGGGAACTCGTGCAGTGCTGTCCTGGAACTGACATCACTGCAGGAACTCCCCCACTTGCAGGTGGTGGTGTTCCCATGCTTCTGCTGCCCTGAAATTGTAGGTGGTAGACATGGAAAGACCAGCATTTAATCCATCCTAAGCCCTTGAGAAGATGGTGGTGAGCCACCTCCTTGTGCCACTGCATTCTGTGTAGTGAAGGTACACCCGCTGTGCTGTATGGAGTTTCAGGGTCAGTGGTGGCAATATATTTCCAAGTCAGGACTTGGAGGTAGTGGTGTTTCCATGTTCCTGCTGCCCTTGTTCTTCTAGCTGGCAGATATCGTGGTTTTGGGCGGTGTGATCGAAATAGTCTTGGCAGTGCATTTTATAGATGGTATATCTGCTACCACTCTATCCTGGTGGTGGGGGAATGAATTTTTAAAAAATCAACAAATGAGTGAGCATTTTTTTTGTTTTGCTTGACAGTCAATATGATAAATCAAACACTCAAAGAGAATTCCATCACACTCCAGAATTGTGCCTTGTAGATGATGGATAGGCTTTGGGGAGTCAGGAGGTGAGTCACTCGCCTGGTTTTACCATTTCAACTATTGATTAAACTGATGTGTACTTTTTTTCCGTTGTATTTTTTGTCTTTAGAGCAATGCTACAATGCTGATTTATTCTAAAGAGATCTCCTTACTAGTGTTTTGAGGCACTTTAGTTTGACTTTCACACATTGCTGGTTGCTGACTGCTGTATATACTAGGGGACCTGGTGACATTGCTGACCAGTCTCCAGAAAATGAGATATTGTGCATCTCCTTTTAAGACCTTTGCTTTAAACTCAGTCTTTGACCAAGCTTCAGGCCATCCCCTCCTATAATCTCACTCTTCAGCTCAGCATCTATGTTTCAGTTTTGATCACAGCTCTGTGAAGCGTCTTTGAATGCTTTGCTATGTTAATGGTGCTATATAAATGTCAACTGGTTGTTGCTTTTATTATTTTACAAGTTAAAGTTTAACCTGGGCCTGTGAGTTGCCTAGATATCCTGCAGTGCTTACAAAGAACCTACCACCTCAGGAAATTGTTTGTCAACTTATTTCACTGAAGTCATCAAACACCTTTTTTATTATGCAGATGGCACCACCTCCCAATTGAACTAATCAAACAAGCTGGAAAGATGGTTAAAAGCTGTTCAAGAGTGGCATGAACACTTGGTTTGAACTTGTGTTCTGCAAAGCCTCTATTTGCCCACTGATATGAAATTTGCAACCCTCCATGATGCAGCTGGAGGTGGAAAAGAAGGGAAACTTACTGGTCAGTATAATTGAAAGTCAGATTACATAGTACTTGGGAGCAGGAGTAGGCCATTTGGCCCTTTGAGCCTGTTCGATTAATAGACTAGATGAAGATGATGCTTCCGTTTATTATTTAAACAAGGTGACCTAAAATAGTTTTTTTGCTTAGAATTGTAAGGAACCATTTGGCTTATCAAGTCCATGGCAATTCTTCTGAAGAGTTTTTTGTACAAATATCAGTTTTTTTTCTCCACGTGTTATGGTACAGCCGATGGTAAATGCTGAGTTGTTCAAATCCCAAAGGGAAACTTGAAATAACTGTGACAACTTGTTTGCAATTTGTATAAATTTTGAGATGCATGCCTTGAATTCAGTAGTAATAAGACCACCAAGTCTTATAGGATTTTACAAAACTAGATTAAACATTTATTAAAGAAGAAATGACTTTAAATGCATACATAGATCTACAAATTACTACTATGATAACTTCTAAATCCCCTACTTAATCTGACTCCCAGTTAAATTTTCACTAAGGCAACAGTAAGACACACATTTTAAAAAGACCCAGACAAAATAAACGATACCCTGGACGGGTGAATTCAAAGTGAGTTCTCTTAACTTCAGTTCTTGAAGGCAGCAGTTTTGGTACATACAGGCTGATTGTTGAATCGTAGGCTGCCTTCCCTTACACACAGCCTTCATTCCTTTTTACATATTTTCCCCTTTGAACGCCAATACCCATTGTTTCACTATGTACATGGACTTTACCTCCCTGATAATAAAAAATCTGTCATAGCACTGAGTTTTACCAGTAATCTTGGGAAAATAAATAAACGCACTATTTCTTACTACTTCTGGCTAGGTGTATATTACACCCCCACTTTTAAATTCAAGCCACGCTTGATTTAAAAATCAAATTGCCCCCTTTACATTTCACATTCTAAAACTTCCCCATGTTTACCTAATTAACATTTCAAACCTAACTTCTCATCTTACATCAAAGCACCCAGACTAGCTGCCTTTAATTCACTCACGCACTCAAAATAAATTCCAATAACATATGGACATTATTATGTCTTCCTGACAACATGTACTATTGAATCAGTCCACCAGTCACAGAGATTGCCAGTTGACACTGCTCCTGAACGGTTTAGTAACGAGAGCCAGGGATTTGGGACACCAGAAATCTGCAATGCTAACTAGCTCGGTGCAATAATTAGCTAACCTTTTAAACATATCTTTAATGTAGTAAACACACTTTTATAAAAAAATAAATGCCAGCAATACAACTAATTCATTGTATGCCTTCTTATTTAAAAAAAAATGATGGGCTCATATTAATGCATAAAAATTTGGTACACTGTTGCACTAACTGACGTTAATTGCCTATAGACAAGCAAACTTGTCCAAAACTCGGTTTCTTCAATCAAGACAGTAATTTATAATTTCCACTAAAATTTCTATCTGTTGCACCATTTAAAAGTTTTCAAAACTTCACAATGGATTTCATTCACTTTTTTCAAATCCATTTTTAAAAAAAAAATGTTGTATTCTATTTGGCAATAATGCTGGTGACTGATTCCTGCGGTGTGACTATTTTGGCTACCCCAAAAGATCACAAATTCTGCTTCTTTGGGCCAGCTTCCTTTTTTTTTAATTGAAGTCCAGACTGGCACACTCCAGTACTTCTTTTTACTGGCCTAAGAAACAGGGGTATCTACGCATCGTTTTGTTGAGTCAAAATTGTAGGACGCTTTTAACTACGAATAGTGCACCAGTAGATGCCTGCTTCAGGGTTTTATCACTTCAAAATAAAATTAGATTTTTTTATTACGTTAGGTAATGTGTTCAGCTGGTTCAAATCTTGTTGATGCCCAGCTATAATATTCCACTGCATTCCTGCAGTTCCTATTTTTTGTTGCTGGGTGGCACTATACCACACTGTATTCAATGCTCATGTTTCTTTTCACGTTACTTGGATTCCTGCCTCAGCTGGAGAGGATCTTTGACATTCAGCAGCAGTGATGTCATCCAATAGGCTAAGTAGCCTATCACATGGGAGAATTCTCTTAGACAGCAAACCAGGAAGGGGAAAAAAACAGTGGCTTTCACTTTTTGTTCATTTTTGCAGAGAGCCAAGTAAATATTAGGAGACACATATGGGTTTAAGGTAGGAGCTAAAATATCATAAACTTTAACATTTTATTATTTAAAGAATTTTTTTAACATAGATTAATCTGACATCGCACAAATGTAAAATTCATATCTCGACCAAAGAAATTGATTGGTAATTATGAAGTTAATATGCTGTTTAAAACCCAGTTACACCTCATTCAAGGTGCAACCTTTTCAAGGGCTTTTACAGTGAGACAAATACCATAGAAGTGATGTTTAGGTACCTGTGTCTGAAACTGAAGATGGTTGATGGGAAGAAACCAGCTCCCAAGAAGGGAGCCAAGAAAGGCCTATAGAAACCATCAGCAAAGGATGGGAAGAAGCGGCGAAGGTCGAGGAAGGAGAGTTACTCCATTTGCGTCTACAAAGTGATGAAGCAGGTTCGCTCCAACAGCGGCATCTCCTCCAAGGCTACGAGCATCATAAACTCATTCGTGAACGATATTTTCGAGTGCATCGTGGGTGAGGCTTCCCGCCTGGCCCATTACTACAAGTGCAGTACCATCAGCTCCCGGGAGATCCAGACTGCCGTGCGCCTGCTGCTGCCCGGGGAACTGGCCAAGCACGCCGTGTCGGAAGGGACAAAGGCGGTGACCAAGTACACCAGCTCCAAGTAAAACCCCACAATGGACTGAAAAACATTCAACACATTCAAATGAAGTGATTACTGAAGATATCCACCTGCGGCAACCTCAACAGTGCATCCTGTGGAGGAGCAGGGAATCACCGACAGCAACATCTGGAGCTCTGCGTTTAACTGTACACGTCTGATGTCAGAAGTTTCACCATTGTAATGATGGCGAATGCTGACAGTTCTGCTGTCATCAAACCTGCAAACACCAGGCCCATTTTCATTTATTCTGAAGCTCCCCCGCCCCCCCACCCCCGAACCACTCTGCTATTCAATAAGATCATGGTTGACCTGATTGTGGCCTTGACTCCACTTTCTTGTCTACACCCCCCCCACCCCACCCAATGAAGGTGACTCCCTAGTCAATCAAAAATCTGTCTAACTCCACCTTGAATATATTCAATGATCCAGCCTTCACCGCTGTTCATGGAAGCGAATTCCAAAAAACTTAACGACCTTCTGAGACAAGACATTCTTCCTCATCCCCATCTTAAATGCGAGAACCCTTATTTGGAAACTGTGCCCCCTAGCTCTAGATTCCCCAGTTAGGGGAAACTTCCTTTCAGCATCTGTCCTATCAACTCTGCTCAGAACTTTATATGTTTCAATATGATCACCTCTCATTCTCCTAAACCCCAATGTGTACAGGCCCAACTTATTCAAAGTTTCCCCATCAGACAAACCCCTCATCCCAGGAATCGGTCTAGTGAACCTTCTCTGAACTGCTTCCAATGCAAATATCTCGCTCCTTTAAGTAAGGTGACCAAAACTGTCCAAGGTACTTTAGGTGTAGTCTCACCAATACCCTTTACAATTGTGGCAAGACTTCCCAACTTTGATACCCAGTCCACCATGCAAAAAGGTCAGCATTCCGTTTGCCTTCCTATTTACTTGCTTTACCTGCATGCTGACTTTTTGTGAGTCATTTTACAAGGACACCCAGTCCCTCTATACCACATCATTCTGCAGTCTCTCTCTATTTAAATAATATTCTGGTTTTTTTTTTAAATAAAATATTTATGTAGCTACCTGAAAGGAAACTGGTAACCAGCTGCTTTGTTGTATTACTGGATTACAGGTGGCATGAAGATAATACTATTGAAGAAGTGTGAGGCCAATTTGAACTATGAATGCACAGTGGGGAGCAGAGCTTTTCACTTTGGTTGCTTGTGAATTGTGAGGGAATCAGGCACTGCAAACCTTTATTTTTGTTTCTAATTCATGTATGCTTTGCAAAAAGCAAGATTTCAGATGGAAGCCTCTGTATAATGGACATTGGGAAGCAGCACGTAAAAAATGTTGATACATTTTAAATACTAATGTACATTTATTTCCCTTTGCTTATGAGTAATGTAGTATTTTTAATGTTGCCTCCAAGTCATAACCTTAATGCCTGACTTTCATGGCAGCAGGTGAGAAATTGGAACAAGTTTCTTGCAGTAATTATGTTTTGTCAGCTAATATATATTTTGTTTGTTATTAAATTGTGATTTAATTGTGAAAAGTAAATGAGTTCATTTTTGGTTTCTCTTACAGTCGGGCAAAAGATGTGGTCAAAATGGCCCCGCCTCCTGTTCGGTTTTTCTCCCCCAACTCTCCTGTTATTGACCTGTACATGGGACAACTGGACCAAGTGGAAAGATATTGCCACATATCTGAAGTCTACGTTATTCTGTTTTATGCTCCCTGGTGTGGAGAGTCAATTTCTGTCAAGGGAGAAATTGATCAGGTAGCAATGAAGCTTCGGGATCAGGTGAGTAGCATTTTGTGTCCTTGACCATTCATTGCTGACTTCCCCTATGCACTTGCAGTAAAACCTCCACTTGCAAACCTTGGTTCACAATTGCAGTGCGGATGTTGTATGTACTAGAGGTACTGTGAGCTGCATGCCTTTTCATTTAGGAGTTTCTCTCCCACTTCTGTGGCTACTGCAGATTATAATTATTGTATTACACATTGTGCAGAAAATTGAACTATCAATCCTGTCTGCCATAAAAGGTTTAAGACTAAATGATTTAATGTTTACATAATCGCAGTCTCGAAGCAATGGACATTTTAAACAGTATTACCCTTTGGTTACAATCTTATTGAGTTTCTGCTGTACTTGCTTATGTTTTATAGTTTGCACCTTAAGAATCTACTACATTGGATTAAAAGGTAAATTTGGAGAAAAGGGCATGGGATGTTTTACTTATCATGGAACAATTGAGGATTTAATATCATCTCAGAACTATGAAAATTTTGAGGGTGTGACTCGTGAAAGATTGTTTCCACTGTTGGCAAATTGCTAGTAAAGGAACACCAATTCAGGATTGTCACTTACCTGAAGAGGAATTTGATCTTTGAATTTTTTTCCCCTGCAGCTATTAAAATATGGAATTCGATATTGCATGTGACTATTGAGGCAGAAACTGTAACATTTTAAAAGTGAATTTGATAAATATTTGAAAAGGAATCTAAAATGATACTGGAGGAAGGGCACAGAAATTGAATTAGAGCAAATAACACTGGGACAATGGGTTGAATATTCTCCCTTGTGAAATTACAGCAGAGGAAGGAACAGAAGGTTATGCTGGTGGAGATTGATGAAGATGGAAGAGGCTTGTATGGAACATAAACACCAGCATAGATCATAAATGCCCGATGAGAGCATTGTAAAATTCAACGCTGTCCAACATGGGTGCTATAGGTTTAAGTTTCAGGGAGGGTTAAAATAACACTGAAAATTGTCCACAGATGTTGACTTGAGCCTTGGGAGTCCATTGAGCCCACAACTGATCACTTTTTTAGCTGTCAAACATCTATATTTTATGTAATCAAAAACCGTAAGTCACCCAGCAACGAACAGCACTGTAGGTGTACCTACACCACATGGACTGCAGCGGTTCAATAAGGCAACTCACCACCACCTTCTCAAGGGCAATTAGGGATGGGCAATAAATGCTGGCCTAGCCAGCGACACCCACATCCTATGAAATAAATTTTTAAAAAATTAACTATTGGGAACTAGTGCTCCTATTAGAAACGTTAACCCACTCACTTTCTACAACTTAACCATTGGTATTGCTCATCACTTTTCAATGCACAGAAACATAGAAAGCATTTTGAACAGCAGTCACACATTCCTAACGTATATTATAATATGAACTTTCCAAACCCCGCACCAACGGGTGACTTAGTGAAAGATCCTTGGCAACACACCCACAATTTTTAAATGGATTGTTTGCAATCACGATATTTAAGGGTTAGAGATATCAAAAGACTTCCTTTTACGTACCATCCACAAGCCTTTAGAAGCACGAGGCAGTTTTTACACCAAAACAGTAGGTCAATCTCTATTGTTATGATCCTTGGCCAGACCCTGGGAGATTTGAGCTTGTGTAGCAAAGTTTATTTTTGTGTTCAAAACCCGTGTAACCTTGTGGTTTATTCACTTGGTATCCATCTTGAATATCAACCTTTTATCTACATTTAAAAAAAAAACTTTATTGATCCCAAACCGGATCTCCCCCCATATCCTCGGGTCTGGCTAAGGATCATAACAATAGATACTGGCCTACCGTTTTGGTGTAAAAACTGCCTCGTGCTTCTCCTAAAGGTTTGTGGATGGTACGTAAAAGGAAGTCTTTTGATATCTCTAACCCTTAAATATTGTGATTGCAAAAAATCCATTTAAAAATTGTGGGTGATTTGCCAAGGATCTTTCACTAAGTCACCCCTTGGTGTGGGGTTTGGAAAGTTCTGCCCAGAAAGGTGATATTATAATAATACGTTAGGAATGTGTGACTGCTGTTCAAAATGCTTTCCATGTTTCTGTGCATTGAAAAGTGATGGAGCAATACCAGTGGGTAAGTTGTAGAAAGTGAGTGGGTTAAGGTATCTAGCAGGGAGCATTGGTTCCCAATAGTTAATTAGTTGCTGGGTGACTTGAGGTTTTCAATTACATATACATTATAGATAAAAGCAAAATACTGCGGATGCTGGAAACCTGAAACAAAAACAAAAATAGCTGGAAAAACTCAGCAGGTCTGACAGCATCTGTGGAGAGGAAGACAGAGTTAACGTTTTGAGTCCACATGACTCTTCATCAGAACTGAGGAAATATAGAAATGAGGTGAAATATAAGCTGGTTGAAGTGGGGTGGGACAGGTAGAGCTGGACAGAGGGCCAGTGATAGGTGGAGACAAAGGAGAGATTGCCAAAGATGTCACAAACAAAGGTCAAAGGGGTGTTAACGGGGGTGATATTAGCTAAAGGATGTGCTAATGGTGACATTTAAGGGTAGAAAGCAGGATGAACAAGTGACAGATGGCCCTAGTGGGGGTGGGGTGGGGGGAAGGGATCGAAATAGGCTTAAAGGTGGAGATAAAACAATGGATGGAAATAAATTTTTAAAATAATAATAGAAATAGGTGGGAAAAGAAAACTATATGTATATTAAAAATATATATGTATATTTTTAGAAAAAAGGGGATCAAAAAGGGGGTGAGGATGGAGGAGAGAGTTCATGATCTGAAGTTGTTGAACTCAGTGTTAAGTCCAGAAGGCTGTAAAGATGTTTGATAGCTAAAAGTGATGATCAGTTGTGGGCTCACTGGACTCCCAAGGCTTAAGTCAACGTTTGTGGACCATTTTCTAGTTATTTTTAGCTCTCTCTGAAATTTAAACCTGTAGCACCCATGTTGAACTGCTTTGAATTTTACAATGCTCTCACTGGGCATTTACGAAGGCCTGATATCTCTTCAGTAGCACAGATCATCTTACTGTCCATTTCTTGCTTCTGCAGAAATAAGCCCCCTGGTCACAATTGGTTTGATTCTCATTTTTTTTAAAAAGTTGGTTTAATTGACGATAGTGGGAGGCTACTCCTAAATGGCAACTTTTTTAACATGACCTAGTTTCCAGGGCTAGTGTGTTGCTGGTGGGGAAAAATACTTTGCAGTTAAAAGTTTAGCTACTGAAGATAATTAGTGTTTTTAAAATAGTGACACTTTGTTTTTGAGGGTGACAGGAAGCCTAAATTATAACTTCTAACTTTTGTGTATTAAGTTTATGACTCAGCTAGAAATCTTTAAAATAGCATTGCTGCTAACTTGATTTCATACAGAAGATTAAAGGAAACTTCAGTTTAATGCATACCTCCTCCGTCAGTATTATCCTTTAGAGTTATTGTTGAGATTGAGGAGGCAAAAGGGTATTTTAAATAAGATGCTTAATGACACAGACCTTCCTGCCTCCTACACCTTGACGCCTACTTGCTTACCATGAGTAATCTATTAGTCATATTTTGTAGGTGGTTCTTAGGTTAGATTTGAAATGTGTAGTTTTAAAAGATTTATAAACATTGGTGGCTTGAATTTGTGGTAGATAATGCAAACTAATATGGATCATTATAACTTCCTTACAGCTGTCCTCATGTTGTATGCCTGCTCACACCACGCCCCCACCCCGGGTCACACTCCCTTGGCTCTTTTTTTTAAAAAAAAATATATTACTCATCTACCCCGATGTGTATTCTTGTGTATAATTTTTAGTGTCAGTTCTACTCCAGGTAAGGAATGCTACTTTTCAGATGTGATGTTAAACCCAGGCATATTCTGACAAGACTTGAAGGGCAGAGAGTATTTCTCATATCCTGATTTCTTTTAGAGTTTGTTTTCCTTTCTCTGTATCTCGCCTGCCTTCCAATCACCTCTCTTGTGCCTTGGCCACCAAGACCAGTTGTAGCATCTGGTAAATGCTGCTTCAGCTGACATTGGCCAACTCCACAACCGTCCGGCAATTACCCTTGGAGTCTGTTTTTCCATCAAATAGTTGGACGTTCTTAATCGAGCAGTGTTCTTGAATCAAAACAAAAAGCACTTTTGATTTTGTTGTTGGGGAGTGATGGTGTTGCTTGGGCTGATGTAAGAGTTCATTAGTTCAGAATAGAACTGATTCTTCCCTCTGTTCTAGGTGCTGTTCATTGCTGTAAACTGCTGGTGGCACCAGGGGAAGTGCAGGAAGCAAATGAATCTCTTCTATTATCCTGTGATCCATTTATATCAGAGGAGGTAAGAAACCATTTCATAATCCAATCAAAAAATGAAACTAATAAACAACTGATGGAACAGCCCACAAAAAAAACTGACCTCTCAAATGTTAAAACTGAGAAACAGCCCTGAATAAAGCACTGTGACCAAAGACACTACTTTAGGTGATACTGAATAAGTTTATTTCCCTTTTTTATCACACCCCACAATTTAGTTTGTTTTTCAGTCAAAGCTCAAACCCAATGACCTCTCAAAAGAGAATGAAACCTAATTTAGACTTTTACATTTAAATTACTGTTTTGGTATATCAGTCTTGTTACACAGGGAGCAAATTTGAAATGCACGGAAAAAAATCATTTTTTGCAGTGATGGCTTTTGACATTTTGAAGGGGACACAAGAGCTGTTGCTGAATTTTTTTACCTGAACTTTTTTTTTTGGTGGGGAGAGGGGGGGACAAATCCAACCATGGATATTTTGCTTTCTGACACCTTGTTTTGGTTTGTGCGTTTTGAAAGTAATTCAACTTTTGAAGCCAAATATAATACTGGATGATTTCTTCCCCCTCCTGGTGAGCTGGTGTTCAGCAACCTTTCTTGTTCCAATTTGTTTTTTCAGCTCCCACACGTTGTCAGGCAAAGTAGTTCCCATTAATTCTCCAGTTGTCATCACTGCTTGCACTATTCAAATAGAAACAGAAATTAGAAGCGGGAGGAGGTCATTCGGCCCTTAGAGCCTGCTACCCTATTCAGTATGATCACGGCTGATCCCCTATCTCAATGCCATATTCCCACTCTCTCCCCGTACCCCTTGATGCCTTTGGTGTCTAGAAATCTATCGATTTCCTTCTTAAATATATTCAGCCTTCTGTGGCAAAGGATTCCATAGGTTCACCACCTTCTGAGTGAAGAAGTTTCTCCTCATCTCAGCCCTAAATAGCCTACCCTGTATCCTGAGATTGTGAATAAAATTATCAATCATGGTAGTTCTATAAATTTTTATTCTGAGAGAAACTTGCTTTTTAAAAGTTTGGTGTTAAAGTCACTTTGCTTTCTGACT